>NC_136997.1:46168164-46183164 GCF_032717465.1 Coenobita brevimanus | reverse complement strand
ACCATCCCACACTTCTTCCTGACACACTAACACCTAGCATCTCACACTCCTTCCTGACACACCAACACCTTGCATCTCACACTCCTTCCTGACACACTACCACCTTGCATCTCGCACTCCTTCCTGACACACTAACACCTTGCATCTCACACTCCTTCCTGACACACTAACACCTTGCATCTCGCACTCCTTCCTGACACACTAACACCTTGCATCTCGCACTCCTTCCTGACACACTAACACCTTGCATCTCACACTCCTTCCTGACACACTAACACCTTGCATCTCACACTCCTTCCTGACACACTAACACCTAGCATCTCACACTCCTTCCTGACACACTAACACCTTGCATCTCACACTTCTTCCTGACACACTAACACTTAGCATCTCACACTCCTTGACACACTTCACACTAACACCTATCATCTCACACTCCTTCCTCACACTATCATCTGTGCTACACACTGGCCACACGACACACCTACACACTAACAATACACCAACACCTACACCCTCACACTGCCGCACAATCACCTGTAACCTCACATTACCATCTACACACCTGACAAACTACCAAGCACACACCTGTCAAAACATTACACACCCTACCTTTCCAAGACATGTAGAATCGCCCTCCTTCACACCTGGTCACAATAGAGCACACTTGTCTCCCTCCGCACCTGTCAGTCAGCCACACCTGCCCTTACATGTATATTAGTGTGACCTGTTTTTTTGCACAGGTGTTTTTATGTATTATTTTGCTGTGGTTTTACTTGTCATGCACCTTTATATATTCTTCTGTTTCTCTCTCTCTCTCTCTCTCTCTCTCTCTCTCTCTCATCCGCTTACCTGTGACGCATTTAGTTAATTGTGTCCGGAAGCTGGGATACAGGTGCATAAGACAGGTGAGGACTTTCCCCCCCTCCCCTCCCCCTATAACATCCTTTCTCCCCCTTCCCCTCCCCCTCTCTCTCTTCCTCTTTCCCCCTTCCCCTCCTCCCTCCTTTCTCCCCCTGCATCCGCTCTCCATCTGCTTCCCTCCCCCCCTCCCACACACCTCTGTCCCTCTCCCTTTTTCCTCTTCTCCCTCTTTCATCTCCCTTTTTCCTCTTCTCTCTCTTTCATCTTCCTGGCCCTTCCCCTCTATTTCCTCCCCTACATTTTCTCTCCCCTCTCTCTTCTCCACACCCCACCCTTCTCTCCCCATCTCTTCTATTTTCCCCTCCTCCCCTTCCGTCCCCCTTCTCCCTTTCTCCCCCTCTCCCATTCTCGGACAAAGAGAGGAAATAAAATGATAAGAGTTTCGCAGATAAAGTTAATATCATGAAAGCGGATACGATAGAGATTTGCTTACTAATGAAAGCACTAAAAGATAAACATAACAATGCTTTAGTGTGTTATGTCTTTACATGTATTATCTGTGTTTTATTTTGTACTTTGTAATGCCAAGCGAGTTTTATTATGTAGTGATATCCAGGATTGCGTATTACTCCTTCTCTTATCTACTGCTACTATTACTACTACTACCACTACTACTGCTACTGCTACTACTACTTCCCATATACCGTACTCCTTCTTACACTTCACAATCCACTCCTTGAACTCACTCGTCTTGCACTCCTCCTTGAACTCCTTGAACTCCTCCTTGAACTCCTCCTTAACCCTCTCCACACCTCTCCACGCCGCCTCAACCTTCTGTCTCAAGATGGCGTCCTCCTACTCAAGGTTCAAGTTGCCTCCCTTGCTGTTCTTAGTTTCCTCTGTTCATTTTTCTTTGGTTTCGTTTCAACACACACACACACACACACACACACACACACACACACACACACACACACACACACACACACACACACACACACACACACACACACACACACACACACACACACACACACACACACACACACACACACACACACACACACACACACACACACACTCAGCTACGGTTTGACCACTTACAAAAAACCTGAAGGTGTGTGTGGCCTGTGTATTTATGTAACTCTCTCTCTCTCTCTCTCTCTCTCTCTCTCTCTCTCTCTGAACACTTGTTGATTCTCCACCCCCACCACAGTGACGTCACAACACCCACTACCTCCACCCCCACCTCCTCTCTCTACCTCAGTCTACCACATCTCTCAACCTCCACCTCCGCCTCTCTCTACCCCACTCTGTCTCACTCTCTCACTTTGCCTCATTCTAAGTCTGCCTCCGCCACATCTCCCTCTCCCTCATTCTGCCTTTTTATTTCTGTCTTACTCTACCCTGCCTTCTCTCAGCCTCATTCTGCCTATCTTCCCTGCTTCACACTACCTCCCCTCCTCTCCCCTCCCCCCTCCCTTTCCCCTTCCCCCTTTCCTCTCACTTCTTTCTAACCCTTCCCTCCCCTCTCCCTTCTTTCTCCTCCTCCCTTCCCCCTCCCCTCTGTGTTGTCTCCCCCCTCCCCGTTGGTAGTCATAGTCCCCTCTACTCGTTTGATCTTCCTCTTAGAGTTCTTTGCCTTCTTTCCATCTCCCCTCTCCTCCTTCTCTCCCCTCCTCTCCTCTCTCCCCCTCCCACTCTAGAATCTCCTCTCCCCTCTCCCCCTCCTGCTGCTTCTCTCCCTCTTTCTCTCCTCTCTCCCCTTATTTCCACCCCTCTTTTCCTCACCCTTCATTTCTCTTCCATCCTCCTTTCCCTCTCTCTCTCCTCCTCCTTCCCACCCCCATTTCCTTCTCCCTTCATCTCCTCCTCTCCCCTCATCTCCCCCTGTCCCCTCTTCCATATCATCTTTTACCCTTCTCCTTTTTCTCTTCCCCTCCTCTCTTCCTATCTTTCCTCTTCCTCCTCCCCTCCTCTCTTTTCCCCTTCCCCCTTCCTCCTCCTCTGTTCCTCTTCCTCTTTTCCTCTTCCCAAACACACTCTCTTCCCCTCGCACTTTCCAATCTCGTCCTTTTAATCCTATCCCCTCTCTGTCATTCCCTCCCCCTCTCATTTCCCTTTCGCTTTCAGTGTGTTTTTACCTGTGTGTGTGTGTGTGTGTGTGTGTGTGTGTGTGTGTGTGTGTGTGTGTGTGGGTGTGTGTGTGTGGGTGTGTGCGTGCGTGCGCGGGTGTGGGTGTGTGTTTTACTCCCTGCTTCCTCTTCCTCTCTTCCTCTTCTGTATTTCAATTTTTTTTCTTTTTTCCTTCAGTTTCTTTCCTCACTCCCTATTTTTTCTGTTTTTTTTTTTCTTCAGCTTTGCCTCAGTTTCATTCTCTCCAATTTCTCTCTCTCTCTCTTTTCCATCTTCCTCTTTTTCCTCTCTTTTTTTTTTTCTCTTATGCCTCCTCCCTCCCTCTTCTCTCTTCGTTGCCCCTCCTCCTTGCATCAGTTCCTCTTCCTTTCTAGTTTTCCTTCTGTCTTCCTTTTCCTCTTTCTCTCTCTGTCTTCTCCCTATCTCTAATGTCTTTATCTCTGTGCATCTTTGTTGTTTGTTCTTTCTCCTTTCTTCTTTTTCTTTTTTTCGTTTCTTTTTGTTCTTTGCCTTCTTTTTCTCTCTCTCTCTCTACCCTGCGTACCTCCCTCTTCTGTCTCATACCCTCCATTTCTCTCTCTCTCTCTCTCTTATTAATTTTCTCCTTTCCTCCCTCCCTCCCTTTCTCATATATTCACTCAGTCGATATTATAATCTTTTAGCTTCCCTCCTCCTCCTCCTCCTCCTCCTCCTCCTCCGCGCATTGTGTTTACCCTTTTCCTTTTTCTTCCCCATACTTCTTCCGTCCCTCCTTCCTTTTCCATGTCATCCCTCCTCCCCTACTCTCCCTTCCACACCTTTCCTCTCCCTTGTCCACCCTTCCCCCTTTCCTTCCTTCACTTCCATCTCTTCCTTCCTCTGTGCATTGCACATCCACACTGTGCACTGTGCAGTCCCCTTTTATCTAAGACACCCGTCCTATATACTTTTCAATCTCCCCAGCGCAAAGAAAGCAATATAAGCACAGATTAGGATCTGCACAGATAACCCTGAGTTAACGGTCACTACTCTTACTTTCGACCTGTGATGGGCTGTGGATCACTGAGGGTCCCTGTTAGTCAAGTGACCACCATCGGGATTTTTTTTAATGTACCAGGGGTCACTGCTTCAGGATGAAACTTGTGTACTTGTCCCACATGGGAGAGTTCCTTGTCTCAGTGGAGCAAACGGAGCTAGGGCCTGATTGACTGCTGCCTACCTTAAAAGCGCCAGGCAAGGCTGCTGTACCACCCCTAAACATCCACACTGTGCAGTGTGTAGCTTCCACGTTATGTCCACAGACTTCCCATTAACTCAATGTAACCGGTTTATAATGTCATGCCGTAACTATTATTTTATTTGTTTACTTTCTCTTTCAGGTTACTCTATCGGGTAGCTCATAGATAAAGTATTATAGAATGTGACTTTTCCTTTCCAGTGTTTCCTATAAAATTTCCATGTCAGTTTTTCCATGCTGCATGGTGGTTTTTCTCACTTTTTCCTGGAGGGTTTGGTGGTGGGGGGAGCCTTCTTGCTTTACTATCCTTATCCTTCAACATGTAGAGTTAGATCTTGTAGTCATAGTTTTCTCTAACAAGCAGCCTCGAAAGGACCATAAGGTCTGTTGCTGTTTGCTTTCCTGTGTATTCCTCCCTTTCCTCCTCTCCCAAATCCTCCCTTCCCTCCTCTCTTGTCCCTTCGTCTCCTGTACCCATCCTTATTCTCTTCCCCCCCTCCATCCTTATCCCTTCCCTTTCCTCCCCCTCACCCACTCTCCCCTCTCCCCTCCATCGTCTCATCTGACAACCACTGCTTCTCATCTTCAATAATAATGTTACGCTTGGATTACAGCTGCACCATAATCCACCTTCTTTTGTCCTCTCCTCTCGTCTTCTCTCCTCTTCTCTTCTCTCCTCTCCTCTTCTCTCCTCTCATCTTCTTTCCTTCTCTTTTTTCTTCTCTCTTTCCCTCTCTTCCCCTCCTATTTCTCTTTTTCTTATTCTTCTCTCCTACTTTTCTTTTTCTATATCTCTTCCATGTTTCTCTGGCTGTTACACATCCTTTATTTCTTGCCTTCTGCTGCTTCTCCTCCTTCCTCTCCCCTCTCCTCGCCTTTCCTCCTCTTCTCTCCTCTCCTCCTCTCCCCTCTCCCCGCCTTTCCTCCTCCTCTCCCCTCTCCCCGCCTTTCCTCCTCCTCTCTCCTCTCCCCTCTCCTCGCCTTTCCTCCTCCTCTCTCTCCTCTCCTCTCCTCTCTCTCATTAATAATCATAATGTAATGCTCGGATTACCAGATGCCCCGGGGGTGTCTTCTCTCCTTTCCTCCTCTTCCCTCTTCTCTCCTCTCCTCTCCTCCTCTCCTCTCCTCTTTTCTCCATCTTCCTCCTCATATTGTCTTCTGTTTCTTTTCTATTGGTTTTCTTCACCTTTGATCTGTATTATTATTATTATTATTATTATTATTATTATTATTATTATTATTATCAGTGTTCATGTAACTGTCACGTTCGTAGAATTTTTTTTTTACCTATCTCTTCCTCATTTCCTCATTTCCTTCCTCCTTTTCCCCCCTCCTTCCTTCCTTCCTTACTTCTCTCCTCCTCCTTCAGTTGGTCCCTCCCCCTCAGTATCATCTTCCACACACACACACACACACACACACACACACACACACACACACACACACACACACACACACACACACACACACACACACACACACACACACACACACACACAGTTCAGTTCAGCTCAGTTTATTGACAAAAAGGGTACAGCATTTAATACAATCAAATTCAGAATACAGACTAAGTTTGAAAAAAAGTGTGCCCGTTCAAGAATAAGATAAAATAAAGCAACACATCTCCTCATATTCATCTAGAGACCTAAAGTACATCATAAAACACATTTACACATATTTACACATACTGGCAGTGTTTTGGCTTTAGTGAGAACCGAATTGAGAGTGTTGAGCACAAGTGTATGGTATTTCTGACGACAGTGAATTGAGAAGAGTCTAGTTAATACATGTTGTTCATCTTGTACACTGTTACTCTCACACTGACACAGGTATTCGTTGTTCAGGTGTGCTGTTCGACTCCACCTACCTGGCGAAATTCTTAGATTACGTGACGTGAGGCTCAGTCGAGTGAATGCCACACGAGTATAGTCTGGGATGTACACTTTCTCTTTATAAATGCTGTGTGTTGTGAGACGTGGATTAAGTTTTGATCTATACGTGACATAATTTGTAGCATGATTTGGTTTATTCCTTAATCGAGGTTATAATAGGATCAGCTTTCATTCCAAACTGTTGAGCGTATTGTACAAATCTATGGCCTGGTGAAATGGTGGCTTTGCATATCAGTTACTCTTTGGTATGGCTCTTCCATATCACGATTTGGGGATTCTGAATACAGGAAATTTTTCTTTCCTTTTATCTGTATTGAATTTTGCTGATTGAATTCCAGCTTCTTCAAGGCGCAAATTAAATATTAGATCTTACACCGAGAAGACACTGAACAAGTTGATTATAAATTTTCTCCTTTCTATAGGGAATGGTTATAAACCACGTTTCTGATCCGTAAACCAATGTTGATGTCACCTCTTCTTCAAATACGTTTAGTTTACAATGGTATGGCATCTGTGTATCTGTGCCACAAAATATGCCAAATTTGTGTGCTGTTTCTTGATGCTATGGCTGATTCAAGGTGAGGGCAGTGGGTCGTGGCGTCGTCCTTGATCCACGCACCCAGATACAGGTACTGGCACAGTAACGCACAGTACACCCTTACGCAGATAATGGGTGTTCATCATCCTCACTCCTAATAAGTATACCAATTTTGTTTTCTTCTCGTTAATTTCCACGCCGTACCGTACTCTCTGTCACAGTTCATGACGACGGCTGCCGTAGTTTTCCTTCGCATGCATCGCGTGATGTGGCCAGAATAACCTTACCGTCCAGAAACACACACCACTGATCATTCTCTTATATACATACACCGTGTGTGTGTGTATATATATATATATATATATATATATATATATATATATATATATATATATATATATATATATGTACAGTATACTGTACGTACGGTATATCGTATTACTATTAGTATTAAGGCCAGACCACCTAATTGGGATCATGTATCTCTCTCTCTCTCTCTCTCTCTCTCTCTCTCTCTCTCTCTCTCATTTACTATACTCGTTTAGTCCTTCATTTTTACTCATTATGCCTCGCTCCCTCCTCCTCGTCCATCCTCCATCGCCTTCCCTCCCTTTTACCTTGCTTCCAACCATAGTCAACTCTTCTGTTTCCCTCTCCTCGCACCTACCTCATTCCCTTCCACTCCCTACCCTTCTCTCCCCCTTCGTCTCCCTTTCCTCCTTGTCCCTCTCTTCTCGTTCATATCCTTCCCTCTCCCTCCTTCCCTTCCTCCCTTCCTCCTCCCCCCTCCCTCTCTCCCTCCTCTTGCCTCGGCCCGCCCATTCTCCTCTTCCCTGCCGCGCACACCTGTCTGTCCTCCCTCGCCTCTAGTCTCCCTCCCTCTTGTCTCGGTCCATTCCTCCTCCTCCTCCTCCTTCACTTAGTCTTCCTTCCCCACGCCTTCCTGTCCCTCACTCCCTCCTCCTTCCCCCCCTCTCCCTCCCCCTCCCTCCTCCTTCCCCCCCTCTCCCTCCCCCTCCCACCTCACCAGTCACCCTCCCTCTATATAGTCTCCCTCTCTTGCCCACCATTCCTCCTCCCCTTCTCTCTCCCTCCCCTCCCTTCCCATCTCCTTCCCCACTCCCTCTCCCCTTCCCCACTCCCTCTCCCTTTCCCCTCCCGTTCTCTTCCACTGCTCCCCCTTCCCCTCCCCCATTACCTACGTATCCCCTCCTCCACACTGACGCGCACACCTGTCTTCCCTCCCTCCCTCCCCTTTACCTCCCTCCCTCCCTCCCTTTTACCTCCCTCCCTCCTTTCCTCCCTCCCTCCCCCTCCCCGCCATGTGACCTCCGGCGTTGCCACATGGACGGTGTTGCCACGCTGCCGCATATTTCGCCATAATAAAATTTTACCTTCCATTAAGTTTCCCATCCACCTTGATTTTTAGGCTTCCAGAGATTTTAGGTAAATTTGGGGACAATTTTAAGGTATATTGGGTATATTGTTGAGTATATTTATGGTTTATTGGCTTGATTTGTAACTGTATATAACTAAATTTCTCTGTCTATCTATTGCCAGACGCCTCAATCCCGTTTGGGGTGGCCACAAACAAATCTCCTCCAAGTCGCCCTGTCCCCCGCCATTTCACTCCCCTGCTTCCAACTCACACCCCCCTCCTTCATATACCTCTCCAGCCCATCCCTCCATCTCATCCTCGGCCTCCACCTCCCTCTTCCCCCCCTCCACCTCACTCACATACACTCTCTTCGTCAGTCTTTCTCCTTCCTTTTTAATCATGTCAAGAAACTGATTTATCACCTTATTTTCTCCTCTTTATTTCCTTTATTTCCTTTTTTTTTTTAATCTGATTTTCTTGTTTCCTTCATTATTGTTTTTCGTTCCTCGTTTATCTTTATTTTCTTCCTTTATTGCCTTGTATCTCACTTTCTTTTCATCCTTAACTAAGATTTCCTTGTATATTTCCTTGTCCTGTATTAACAAGGGATGGAGTGATACCCTCCTTGTCTCTCCTACGAATAATAAGTCACATTTAAGACGGAAATTGATCTTAAGTATGCCTGAGAATCCTTCCTAAGATGTTTCATATTTTTCTTAAGTCTTGGTATGTGATGGTGATGATGGTGGTGGTGGTGGTGGTGGTGATGATTGGTGGTGATGGTGGTGGTGGTGGTGGCGGCGATGGTGATGGTGACTGATGATGGTGATGATGATGATGGTGGTGGTGGTGGTGGTGGTGATGATGATGATGATGGTGATGATGGTGGTGATGATGATGATGATGATGATGATGGTAATGGTGGTGGCGGTGGTGGTAGTGATGATGGTGGTGGTGATGATGATGATGGTGGTGATGGTGATGGTGATGGTAATGGTGGTGGCGGTGGTGGTAGTGATGATGGTGGTGATGGACGTCGTTAGTGCAATGAATGGTAATCGTGTTGCTGTGTTAAGTGGTTAAGCCGGGTTAGATTACTGAGAGAGAGAGAGAGAGAGAGAGAGGAACTAGGAAAAGAATATTGGTCGTTAAGAGAATTGAGGAAGTGTGATAAAAAAGGATAGAATAAGAGAAGGAAAAGAGGAAGGAAAGAAGGAAAAGAGGATGGAAAGAAGGAAAAGAGGATGGAAAGAAGGAAAAGAGGAAGGAAAGAAGGAAAAGAGGAAGGAAAGAAGGAAAAGAGGAAGGAAAGAAGGAAAAGAGGATGGAAAGAAGGAAAAGAGGATGGAAAGAAGGAAAAGAGGATGGAAAGAAGGAAAAGAGGAAGGAAAGAAGGAAAAGAGGAAGGAAAGAAGGAAAAGAGGAAGGAAAGAAGGAAAAGAGGATGGAAAGAAGGAAAAGAGGAAGGAAAGAAGGAAAAGAGGATGGAAAGAAGGAAAAGAGGAAGGAAAGAAGGAAAAGAGGAAGGAAAGAAGGAAAAGAGGAAGGAAAGAAGGAAAAGAGGAAGGAAAGAAGGAAAAGAGGAAGGAAAGAAGGAAAAGAGGATGGAAAGAAGGAAAAGAGGAAGGAAAGAAGGAAAAGAGGATGGAAAGAAGGAAAAGAGGAAGGAAAGAAGGAAAAGAGGATGGAAAGAAGGAAAAGAGGAAGGAAAGAAGGAAAAGAGGAAGGAAAGAAGGAAAAGAGGAAGGAAAGAAGGAAAAGAGGAAGGAAAGAAGGAAAAGAGGAAGGAAAGAAGGAAAAGAGGAAGGAAAGAAAAATGTTTGTTATTGAGAGAAGAGAAGGGAAAAGAGCAAAATTAATATTAGAGAAAGTATGAAAGAGAAAATGAGAAATAGAGAAAGTCCGTAGGGTACTAGAGAGAGAGAGAGGAAATAGCTAACCTAACTTACGAGGAGTAAATATTGAAAATTAGGGGAAAGTTTGGATTTCTAATTAATACTCTCTCTCTCTCTCTCTCTCTCTCTCTCTCTCTCTCTCTCTCTCTCTCTCTCACACACACACACACACACACACACACACACACACACACACACACACACACACACACACACACACACACACACACACACACACACACACACACACACACACACACACGATTCTTTGTTTTCTCCGTTGCTTTTTTCCCTCTCTCTCTCCCATTTCCTTCTCCCTCCCCCTCCCTCCCCCTTTCTCCACCACTCCCCTTCCCTCTCTCCATCCTTCCACCTTTCCTCGCTCTCCCACCCACTTCCTCACTCCCCACACCCTCCCCACCTCACCCCTCACTACCACACCCACCACACCTTCAGTACCAATATCACCCTTCTCAATCCCATCCCATCCTCAGTCTTCCCCTCTTCCCCATCACCCTCCCCTTCCTCCAACACACCTCCTACCCACTCCTTCCCCTCCTCTCCCCCTTCCCCCACCCAGAAGCCAGTGATGTGAAGGAGAGTGACCCTAATACATCTACTAATCTAGGTCACTACCGCTGACCCCTTCCCTCACCTCACATGGGGTACAATTTATAAAGCATCCTAAGCGTCAATTGTGGGTAAGAGTATTTGTGTATGCTTCAGTCCACACTCACAGGAAGCAAGTCGTTTATTCTTTAATGTTTAAGGAGTTCAGAGGAGCATACCGAAAGCAGGCAGCAACAGACTTTGTGGTTACTGAGAAGGCTGTACTTGTGATACTGATGATGGTGGTGGTGATGATGATGATGATGATAATAATGATAATAATAATAATAATAATAATAATAATAATAATACAACTACCACAACTACTTCTACTATTACAACTACTACTCTTACTTCTACTACTAAGAACAGTAAAGCAAGCTCCCCGCCTACCAAAACCGGCAGGAAAATGCAAGAAGGACACCATGCAGCATAGAAAAACTGCCAGGGAAATTTGGTAGGATAGACTGAAATGAAATACTTTGTTTATACCGGTACTTCCAATTTTCACAGCCAAATGAGTGTGAATAAGTGGGGGGAAGAAATACTTATGTGATAATGGTTACTTATGTAGTTTTGTTAGTCCCGTAAATAGTTTTGGATTCTTTATAAGTGCCTTCCATGACCTCACTTAGCTTAGCCTACTTTCTGACTGGCAGGTCACAAGGGTAGCCTACTCTGTGTGTGTTTTTGCCAGGGACTTGGGAGGTTTTGTGGCATCAGTAGAAATAATAATAATAATAATAATAATAATAATAGTAGTAGTAGTAGTAGTAGTAGTTATTGTTGTTGTTGTTGTAATAATAATAATAATAATAATAGTAATAGTAGTATTAGTAGTAGCAGTAGTAGTAGTTATTGTTGTTGTTGTAATAATAATAATAATAATAATAATAATAATAATAATAATAACAACAACAACTCACTGTCATCTAATCCTTCATTACCTCTACGCTCCTGGTGAATATATATGTATGTTTCTGTGCCTATGTGTAGAGGTGTTTCTGTGTGTATGTATATTTGTATTTATATATAGAAAAACAAAAGGCAAAAACAGAGCACGTAGGCTATATATATATGCCTTGGGGTGGGGGTGGGGGAAATGGAGGATGGGGAAAAGCCCTGAGGGATGATAAGGGGTGGGAGTGGGGAGGGTGGGGGGATGGTGGTAGTATCCTGAGGGAGGGATGGTGGGACGTGAGAGTGGGGTGGGGGGATTGAGGGTGGAGTCCTTAGGGGGTGGTGTCGTTGAGGGGGAACTGTCCCAAGGGAGAATATAATATCAGAAGTCGGGAATATACAAAAGACAGGTGTTTGATGGGGGGAAGGCAGGGGAGGGGAGGAGGGGGCGCTGCGGATGTTTCTTCGTACCCCACAGAACAAAACAATGCACTTAGTAATGGAGCGGGAGTATCTATATTAACGATAGATTAGGATAGACAGCGTGGCACAAGGATAGACAGTGCTGTGAAGGGGGCAGATACCACGTGAAAATCATACTCTGACTTAGCCCAGATTTTCGTCTTTTTGCAGCTTATATCACACAGGTCAGTGGCAGAAAAATACATTGCTACGGCTCTGCATCCTTTCCATAGCACTCTTTCGTGACTGGGGTTATATTCAAGTGTTAATCTATTGTCACAGCTGAGTAGTCAATATGGAGATGGCAATTTTAGGCCAAGTCAGAGTGAGAAAGGTATAGTGTGTGTGTGCATAAGTGAGAGTGAATTGAGGTGCCCTGTTGTGCTATAAACCTTTGTACTTAAGTAGATGATCCATTACAAGGGGGAATGTTAGATGGGAGAGAGGCACAGGTAGGGTTAGAATTGATGATAATGATGATTATTATTATTATTATTTTGTCTAACTTTTTGCGCTACAGACTCTGTGTAGCCCCAAAAGGCAGAAAAAATAAAGAATTCTCTCTCACCCTACATTTACACCTCGTACCTACGTTGTTAATTACCCAGAGGTGTATCCGGTCACCAGGTGTGTCAGGTAGCCAAGGAGTTTAATGAGAGAGAGAGAGAGAGAAAGAGAAAGAGAGAGAGAGAGAGAGAGAGGGAAGGAGCATAATTCAGCCATTTTACCAATTCAAGGCACGTTGAAACTAGACACTGTAATGATGGGTTTCAGTTGCACTAGTCTCTCTCTCTCTCTCTCTCTATGTGTGTGTGTGTGTGTGTGTGTGTTGTAATAATACCAGCACTAATACGTTGTCTGATGTGGGGTTAGTGGGCGGTATGAACGAGGTGGTGAATATGCATAGAGGGAGAGAATGGAGCCTGTGGTGTGGCTGGTGTTGTCAGTACCGGTATATTAAACTGGTATTATACACACACACACACACACACACACACACACACACACACACACACACACACACACACACACACACACACACACACACACACACACACACACACACACACACACACACACACACACACACACACACACACACACACACACACACACACACACACACACACACACACACACACCGCTCGCTGGTGCAGTGGTAACGTTCTCGCTTGCCAACTGGTGAACGGGAGTTCGCACCTCGCTCAGGTTGCGAAAAGTTTCACTGACGAAGTGGGTGGTTACTGTCCCTCTTGAACAAGGGGACGGGTGTGTGCGTGTGTGAAGGTCACAGCCTTGCCCTTAGATCGGACTATATGAGCTCTTAGCTCCCTTCCGGGAGGGTAAAAACCTGACGATCACGACCATCAAGTGATCCAGACCGACCCGTTGAATTACACACACACACACACACACACACACACACACACACACACACACACACACACACACACACACACACACACACACACACACACACACACTTTATCTAAAAACCTTGGCTATGGCTGACCTTGCTCTCTTTCAACCCTCGTCTCCTAATGTCACTTTCATTTTTTTTAATTCTTCGACCCTTACCTCTTCCGGATTCGAACCCGGGTCCATGGTGGGAGAGTATCCGTCCCTCTTACACCCGCCTCCTAGGGAAAATATCCACAAGGTCTGCAGAAAGGGGGGATTGTGGACGGGTTTTTGCGTTGAATGGGGTACACTTGATTCACTACTGCTGCTGGTCATTTAGGTCAGGGTTTGAGGGAGGGAGAGAGAGAGAGAGAGAGAGAGAGAGAGAGAGAGAGAGAGAGAGAGAGAGAGAGAGAGAGAACTCAGAGGGAGGATATGAGAAAAGGAAGACATAAACGTGAAGTATAGTTGAGATTGTGTGTGTGTGTGTGTGTGTGTGTGTGTGTGTGTGTGTGTGTGTGTGAGAGAGAGAGAGAGAGAGAGAGAGAGAGAGAGAGAGAGAGAGCGTTACCCAGTCGTTACCTAGATACCAGAGTACAGTACAGAGCACACACATCCTTTGGCCTCTAGGGATGTGGATGAAGGGTGGTATTGACAAGGCACAAAATTTACTTGGTAACTGTGTGTGTGTGTGTGTGTGTGTGTGTGTGTGTGTGTGTGTGTGTGTGTGTGTGTGTGTGTGTGTGTGTGTTTGCAGGGAGATTGTGCATTTATGGAGATGTGTGGTGATGAATTTGTGTTTTTTATGTGTGTGTGTATAGTCAGTGGAGGCGCAGCTGTGTGTGTGTGTGTGTGTGTGTGTGTGTGTGTGTGTGTGTGTGTGTGTGTGTGTGTGAGTGTGTGTTTAGCAGTGTCAAGTGTGAGGATATCCTAACGCCCTGGTTAAGGAAGAGATAGTACAGTAGAGAGGAGAGGAAGGGAGAGGAGGGAGGGGAGATGAAGGAAGAGAGAAAGGATGAGAGAAAGCAGAGGAGGGAGGAAGAAAGGAAGTAAGAAGGGAGAGTAGAGGAAAAGAAGAAGGATATAGGAGGGAATGGGGAGGAGGAGAGAAGGTAAGAGGAAGAAGAAGAGAAACTGGAGAGAGGAGGAAATGGGGAAGAGAGCAAGAGAGTGAGAGAAAGGAGCGAGAGGCTGGAAAATGTGAGCGAGGAGCATGGAATGTTAGGGAATGTGAGAGAGGGAAGGAAGGTTGAGTTTGAGTGCTAATATGAGAGAGAGAGAGAGAGAGAGAGAGAGACCACGTGGTGTGACGGGACAGTTGCTTAAAGTTGTAGGAGCTAAACAGAGGTTGATGGTTCTCTCTCTCTCTCTCTCTCTCTCTCTCTCTCTCACACACACACACACACACACACACACACACACACACACACACACACACACACACACACACACACACACACACACACACACACACACACACACACAGCATCGTATCTACCTTTCTTACCTTGTAATTACCTGTGTTTTCACTCCTATCATCCCTTTATCATTGCATCCCCTCGTCCTTTCTTTCACCCCTCTCCCCTTTCCTCCCTCTCACTAGCCTTTCCTCCCTGTCTCTCCTCCTCTTCCTCTTCCCTCCCTCTCTCATTCCTTCCCTCTGTCCTTCCTCCTTCTCCTCCTTCGCTATCCTTGTCTTAAACTGATAG
>NC_136997.1:46160664-46163164 GCF_032717465.1 Coenobita brevimanus | reverse complement strand
GCCCCCTCTCCCCCACCTCTCCCTATCCCCGGCTCTCTGATCACAACTCTCTTCCCCCCCAGGCTCCCCCCCTCTACCCAGCACGAAGGTAAACATGACAAGTTGTAATGGACTTCACTCACACCCTTCCCTCTTCCTCTACCCCACTCACACCTCTCCCCTCTTCCTCTACCCCACTCACACCTCTCCCCTCTTCCTCCTCATCCCAAACACACCTACACCCCTCTTCACCTCCCTGCACTTCCCTCCCCATCCCTTTCCTCCTCTCTTCCTATTCCTCTTTCCCCTCCTGTATTCCTCTTTCCCCTCCCCTGTTCCTCCCTACCTCTTCCTATAAAAATACCCGTATCCTAACTACACAAAGTTTCCAGGAAAAGCCCCTTAACTCTATCCCCTCCATCCTCCCCCCCCCCCGCCAGCTTCTTCTTTCTCACCTTACTGCTTGTTGTTGTTGTTGTCGTTGTTGTTGTTGTTGTCGTTGTTGTTGTTGTTGTCACGGATGTTTGTATAACCGGGCAGTAGATCCACACGGTTATATTGGGGCCACCACGTGAAGGCGCCTCTCTCCATTATCAAACTTACTATTTTTTTCCCTCTCATTGTCCTTCCTTTTCCCCATTTACTATCCCTTCCTTCGCCTTTACTTTTCTCTTTTCCTTCCCTTACGTTTTTCTTACTTTCCTTCTTTTCCCTCTTCTTTCTCTCTTTTCTTTCACTCTTTTCCACTCTCCTCTACTATGCTTTACTCTTCCATTTTCTCTTCGTGTGTTCTCTTATCATTTCTTCCCTTCACCTCCCTTCTCTTTCCTCTCCTCTCCTCTCTTCTCTCCTCTCCTCTCCTCTCCTCTCCTCTCTTTTCCTTTCCTCCCCTTTCCTCCCACACTGCTTGCAAACACAGGCTACACATTAAACTTCCACACACACCTGTCTTACCCTCAAAGTTAACCCTCCCCTCCCCTCTTCCCCTCCCCTCTTCCCCTCCCCTCTTCCCCTCCCTCTGCTCTTCTCCCCTCACCTTTATCTCACTGCTCTCTCCTCCCCTGGTCTTTCCTTGCCTTCATTCTCTTTCCTCTTTCTCTCTTCTTCTCTATGCTTGTCTTTACCTCTATGTTCTCTGACTCAGTCCACGCTCTCTTACCTACTCTTCTCCTCCTCATCATCTCTCTTCTCCTCCTCCTCTCCTCTCCTTTCATATCCTTTCCTCTCCTCTCCTTTCATATCCTTTCCTCTCCTCTCCTCTCCTCTTTTCTCCTTTCATATCCTTTCCTCTCCTCTCCTCTCCTCTTTTCTCCTTTCATATCCTTTCCTCTCCTCTCCTCTCCTCTTTTCTCCTTTCATATCCTTTCCTCTCCTCTCCTCTCCTCTTTTCTCCTTTCATATCCTTTCCTCTCCTCTCCTCTCCTCTTTTCTCCTTTCATATCCTTTCCTCTCCTCTCCTCTCCTCTTTTCTCCTTTCATATCCTTTCCTCTCCTCTCCTCTTCTCTCCTCTCCTCTCCTTTCCCCCCCTCTCCTCTCCTCACTCTACCACTCCTCTTCTCTCTCCTGTTTTTCTCGACTCTTTCCTCCTTCCTTTCCCCCATCCTCTCCTCTCCTCTCTCTTTTCCTCCCTCCACTTTTACTCTCATCTTATTTATAATTTTCCCTTGTGTCTCATCCTCCCTCTCCCTCTCTCACTAGAATTCCCCTGACTCTAAAGCTACATAGTCTTTCTCACGCCTGCATACTTTAATTTATGATTACACACGAAATCTCATCATCAATTTTCATGCCATCATTCTCACATGCAGAATTTATTTATTTCAGTTTTGACCTCACCATTATGACTTAGAAAAAAATGGAGGAATTATATATATTTTTAGATATTCATTCTTACAGCCTGAGTTCAATGGTTTTTCTTGCCTTCTGCCTGTTTATTTATATTTGAAAAGTTAAATTGTCTTGGAAAAAAATTGAGTCATAGTTAAGATAGAATTAATAACTCATCTTACGTCTATTTTTGAAGTTAAAATTCTGGTGAGAGAGAGAGAGAGAGAGAATCATGTGGGGTTAAGAATCGAAGAAAAGGATGAGAAACACACACACACACACACACACACACACACACACACACACACACACACACACACACACACACACACACACACACACACACACACACACACACACACACACATACACACACACACACATACATACACACACACACACACACACACACACACACACACACACACACACACACACACACACACACACACACACACACACACCGACACACACACACAGGAAGGAAATAATAAAATAGAAATAGTCTTTGGTTTTCTTAGTCGAGCTACACACACAATCTCCAAGTCTGTCAGGCCACCGTCTTAGGAGGCTTGATTTTTCTTCTCTCTGATGCACTTGCCTTCCCTCCTCCTTCTTCCTCCTCCTTCCTCTTTCCTCCTCTTTGTCTTCTTTCTTTCTCTCTTCTTTTTGCTTCCTCTTGCTCTCCTTTCT
>NC_136997.1:46143164-46155664 GCF_032717465.1 Coenobita brevimanus | reverse complement strand
TTCCTCTCCTCCTTATCTCTCCCTCTCCTTCTCTTTCCTCTCCTCTCTCCCTCTTCCATCCCTTCCCATTCACCTCCCTGTCATGTTTCCTCCTCTGTCATCTTATTTCCTCCCCCCATTGCCTTCCCTCCCCTTTCTTTCCTCCCCTTCCCTATCTTATCCTCCCTTCCATGTAATTCCTTCTTCCCCATCTTCTTTCCTTCACTTCCTTTCTCCTATTTTGAATGCTGAGTTGTAACAAGAGAGTAACACTGCTGCTAGTCACGAAGAAGTGCTATGGAAGGGATTTAAAGCCGCAGTATTGTCAGGTCATTAAGCTGTAACAGGAGGTCGGTGCTAAAATGTTATACTAGTCACGAAGAAGTGCTATGAAAAATATTTAGGACGAAATCTAGCCCAAGCACCGCCATCTCGCCATATAGTCAACCCGTCCTTGTGATATTGGGCTGTGAAACTGGGCGATATTGTCGTTGTGGGCTATTTTATATGGGTGGGTGAGAGAGAGAGAGGGGAGAGAGAGAGAGAGAGAGAGAGAGAGAGAGAGAGAGAGAGAGAGAGAGAGAGAGAGAGAGAGGCATCAGGAAGATTGAATAAGGGGAGTGATGAGAGAGGCAGGAGGAAGATGAGAAATTAAAAAGGGTGGAGAGATAAGAAAGAAATGAGGGAGAGGGAGGGATGGAGATGATGGAGAGAATAATGGAGATGAGGGGAAAGGGAGGAAAGGGAGTTAGGAATTTAGAGGGAAGAAACTGAGAGGAAGAGGAGGAAAGATTGGAAGGAAGAATGGGAGAGGAAATGGATGGATGGAAGGAAGGGAAAGGAGGGAGGAAAGGAAAGGTAGTCTGGGGCGGGAGGGAGGGAGAGAAGATGATTAAGAGGGAGATAAGGGAGGGAGGGAGGGAGGAGGGAGAAAGGACTAAGGAATTTGGAGGAAATGAAGGGAGATGAGGAACGGAGGGAGGGTAGGAACGAAGGAAAGGAAGGAAGGGAAATGAGTAAGGGGGAGGGATGAATGGTTGGACGAGAGGGAAAGTTAGGAATGGAGAGAAGAAAATGCTGGAGGGAGGGAGAGAAAAAAGAGGAGAGAGATGGTGATGATGGAGGAGCGAGGGAGTGAGAGAGAGGGGGGAAAAAAGAGGGAGGGAGGTGAGAGATGATGGAGGAGGGAGGGAGGGAGGGAGACTGTGAAGATGGAGGGTGTAAAAATATAATATAGCCTTTATAGTACTTGGTGAGAGAAAGAGAGAGAGAGAGAGAGAGAGCAGAGTGAAGTGGGTGTGAGAAGTGAAGTGCATATTAATTCCATCACAACTCTTGGGCTCCTCTTCACTCTCTCTCTTACCCTCTTCCTCTTCCTCATTCCTCCTCCTCTTCTCTCTTCCTCTTCCTCATTCCTCCTCCTCTTCTCTCTTCCTCCTCCTCTTCTCTCTTCCTCTTCCTCATTCCTCCTCCTCTTCTCTCTTCCTCTTCCTCATTCCTCCTCTTCTCTCTTCCTCATTCCTCCTCTTCTCTCTTCCTCATTCCTCCTCTTCTCTCTTCCTCATTCCTCCTCTTCTTCTCTCTTCCTCTTCCTCCTCTTCTCTCTTCCTCTCCCTCATTCTTCCTCTTCTTTCTTCCACTTCCTCATTGTTTCCTTCTGTTTTTTCCATTTATATATTTTATCTACCTATCTATCTATCTGTCTGTCTGTCTGTCTGTCTGTCTGTTTGTATCTTTAGTATTCATCTACACCTGCTGTGCTCAGTCCTCTACTCTCTCTCTCTAGTGTTCATTCCTCTTAATTGCCTCTAAAGTTGTACATAATTGACCTCCCTCAGATATTAGAGAGAGAGAGAGAGAGAGAGAGAGAGAGAGAGAGAGAGAGAGAGAGAGAGAGAGAGAGAGCAATTATCCAGCGTATTGGAATTATCCCAAACTAATCGACCGATAATTTTAGACATTTCATTTATTTGGCTCTGAATAATTTTGGACTCAATGAATAATTTTGAGTGTGATTTTTGAGTGCATAATTTTGAGTGTGATTTTTTGAGTGCATAATTTTGAGTGTTTATTTGAGTGAATAATTTTGAGTGTTTATATGAGTGAATAATTCTGAGTGATTTTTGAAGGTGAATAATTTTGGTGCCAGTTTAGAGAGTGGAGGCGATTTGTTTGTGGCCACCCCGTATAAGGGATTAAGGCGTCTGGCAATGGATAGATAGATAATTTTGCGTGAATAATGGAAGCGTAAATTTGCGAGTGAATAATTTGGCGAGGGTGAAAAATATTGCTGTCAGGAATTATTAGGTGTCTGGCTGTACCTTGAATTGTGAATAGTGTATGTATCAATTACCTGGCGACCTTGTGGTGTTATTCATGAGTGTATGATGGGGGTGTCTTGGAAGGAGGAAGAGGAGGAGGAGGAGGAGGAGGAGGAGGTGGAAGAGGAGGAGGAGGAGAAAGAGGAGGAAGAGGAAGATGGTGAGGATGATGATGATGATGATGATGAGGACGAGGAGGAGGAGGAGGAGGAGAAGGAAGAGGAAGAAAAGATGAGGAGCAGGAGGAGAAGAGGAGGAGGAGTAGGGGGAAGAAGAGAGGAAGAAGAAGAAGAGGAGGAGGAGGAGGAAGAAGAAGAAGAAGAAGAAGAAGAAGCTTCAAGAAGAAGGGGAAGAAGAAGAAGAAGAAGAAAAGGAGAAATAGAAGAAGAAGACCACGACCCTCTCTCTCTCTCTCTCTCTCTCTCTCTCTCTTTCCACGTATACCTCCTTATATCTCTCTTCCCTCTTTTCATTCTTCCTTTATTACCCAGTCCTCTCTCCCTGCTCTCGCCTCCCTCCTCATCAGCGTTAGTATTATTTGATCATACTTCACAGGTATATGAGCGTGCCGCGTGCTTAGTTTCGTAATATTCGTAGGAGGAGATTTAGATTAACCCTTTCACTCCAGTTACTTTTTTTTTTTCTTTTTTTTTATAATCTAGCTGAAGATGTTTTATTTCTCTGGTGTATGAGCGTGCAGCGTGCTTACCTAACTTTCAGTCTGGTTCAGCTTTAACCCCTTCGTTATGAGGTGTGGGAACTTAGAGGAGTTCCCTGACACCTCTTCCCAAGTGATTTATTTCCCTTTATAACACCGTGCTGTCTTCTTCTTGCTTCTGTGATACTTATATCCTCATAATAACCCCTTTCTGCATGAGGTGTGAGGACTTCGAAGAGTTCCCTAACACCTTTTCACAAGTGATTTATTTTGCATATTACACCATAGTCTCCTCATATGTGACGCTTAAACCATGCTAACATCACCATACACTTCATAAACAGCGTACCGTACAAAATTATATTAACCGGCCATATCCGAAAATAAATCGCTAAGGAAGAGGTGTTAGGAGCCTCCTTAAGAGACTATGGGCCCCTGAGCTGAACAGAATCATGTGGTTGCTTCAAAAATTCAGGAAAAAGAAACAAAGGCTTAGAATTAAAATTTTCACTGCGCCTATACCCCCCTGTTTATAAATCTTTCTTATTTTTTACTGTTTTCTTTATCTCTCTGCTTCGTTTATTCACCTCCCTTCCCTCCTTCCATTATTCCTTTATTTTCCTGTTCCTGCTTCGTCCTCTAGCCTCCCTCCTCATCGACGTTACTGTTATTGGACCGTATGTCGCTTGTAATACTTCTCAATCGTGCCGCCTTACTAAATCTTCAGGTTATATTTGTCTTTTTCCTCCTCCCTTCCTCCTCCTCCCCTTCCTCCTCCTCCCCTTCCTCCTCCTCCCCTTCCTCCTCCTCTTCCTCCTTATCCTTCAACATGTAGAGTTAGATCTTGTAGTCATAGTTTTCTCTAACAAGCAGCCTCGAAAGGACCATAAGGTCTGTTGCTGTTTGCTTTCCTGTGTAATCCTCCTCCTCCCTTCCTCCTCCTCCTCCTCCCTTCCTCCTCCTCCTCCTCCCTTCCTCCTCCTCCTCCTCCCTTCCTCCTCCACCTCCATCACTGATTACCTCCGATTTTCACTTCCTCCACATATTCGCTCGCTTCTCATTCAGTTTTACTCTCTCTCTCTCTCTCTCTCTCTCTCTCTCCCTCCAGTTCCATTCACCACTCGGACCAAATCTCTAAAGTAAATGTCTCTCTGATTGGTTGCTTTTCGCCAGAGATCTCGACTCTGATTGGCTCTCACAAACTCGCCCTTCTCTTCGTAAACACTCTGCTAATTGACTGGAGTTTTCTGTAGCCTCGTCTGATTGGCTGGATTTTATTTTGAATTTTGTCAGGCGTCCTCTGATTGGTTGATTTTTGTTTTGAGTTTTGTCTTGCGTTCTCTGATTGGTCGAATTATGTTTTGAGTTTTATAAGGCGTCCTCTGATTGGTCGAATTTTGTTTTGAATATTGTGTGGCGTCCTCTGATTGGTCGAATTGTGTTTTGATTTTTATTTAGCGTCCTCTGATTGGTTGATTTTTGTTTTGAGTTGTATGGCGTTCTCTGATTGGTCGAATTTTGTTTTGAATATTGTGTGGCGTCCTCTGATTGGTTGATTTTTATAGTTTCTCCTGTTTGGCTGCTCTATCGCCTTTCCTGATTGGTTAAATTTTGTAATGTCTTTTCTGATTGGTTAAAATGTTGTAAAGCCTTCTGTGATTGGATTTTGTAAAGTCTCTAGTGATTGGCTGTTCTGTGTAGCTTTGTCTTATTAGCTGAAGTTTGTGTAGCTGTTTCTGATTGGATGAAATGTTGTATAGCCTTGTCTGATTGCCTGAATTTAATTGTTAGACATGAAACTGAAGTCCCGCCATATTAAAATCATCAGGTTGTTAATAAAAGTCCGTAATTTTAATCAACACAAACAAAAATCTTAATATTTAATTCCCCATACAGGACGCCAAAACCCGCCATGTTTAAATTCCCAAGTTGTAAACAAAAGTCCGCCATGTTTAAATTGCCAGGGTGTAAACAAATGTCCGCCATATTCAAATCTCCAGGGTGTAACAAATATCCGCCATGTTTAAATCGCCAGGGTGTAAACATATATCCGCCATCTTTAAATCGCCAGGGTGTAAACATATATCCGCCATCTTTAAATTGCCAGGGTGTAACAAATATCCGCCATGTTTAAATCGCCAGGTTGTAAACAAAAGTCCGCCATGTTTAAATTGCCAGGGTGTAAGAAATATCCGCCATGTTTAAATCGCCAGGTTAAAACAAAAGTCCATGTTTAAATCACCAGGTTGTAAACAAATATCCGCCATGTTTAAATCACCAAAGTTTAAATATAAGTCCGTAATTTGAATCAGTACAACCAAAAATCCTGTTATTTAATTCCCCATACAGGAAGCCAAGTCCGCCATGTTTAAATGACCGCGCTCTAAACAGATGGCGGCCATATTTAAATCCCCACCGCATCATTGGCCAGTAAATCACCGCAATGGCACGAAATAACAGGAGCGTGAGAGAAATGGCCGCTTCTGTTATTCTGGCAATTAATTGAGAGAGAGACAGGAGGGGAAGGGAGACATTTATAGCTTCAGATCGAGGATGTGAGAGTTGGTTTATATGTTGGTGCCTTGTGACGAGAGAGAGAGAGAGAGAGAGAGAGAGAGAGAGACAGACAGACAGACAGACGGACAGACAGAGAGACAGAAAGACAGAAGGGGTTACCAGGATAAGTAGTATCTCAAAAGGTCGTGCCACCCATACCAAGGAGAGAGAGAGAGAGAGAGAGAGAGAGAGAGAGAGAGAGAGAGAGAGAGAGAGAGAGAGAGAGAGAGAGAGAGAGAAAGGAACACAGTAAAGTCATTTTTTACCCGGGGACAAGTATGCAGAGACAAACACACAAAAGGCAAACTGAAGTAAACAAATAAACAGCAAGAAAGAGAGAGAGAGAGAGAGAGAGAGAGAGAGAGAGAGAGAGAATATCCGAGCCTTTTTCCTTGTTATGGTAGTGTCAAGTTACTCGTATTTTAGTAGAAAAAAAAATATTGCCTGATTTTCCTGGTGTTGGTGGTAGTGATGATGATGATGATGATGATGATGATGATAGTAGTAATAATTTAGTTCTTTTCATTTCCCCAACCCTTTTTTCCTCGTACTGGTGTGTGTGTGTGTGTGTGTGTGTGTGTGTGTGTGTGTGTGTGTGTGTGTGTGTGTGTGTGACCTTGTGGAGAGGGTCAGATGACAGGCCTGGGCCCATGGTGTATAACAGTTCATTAGAGTTTATAAATATGACACTGACCCCTTCTACTCCACCTCCCGCTCTCTCTCTCTCTCTCTGTCTCTGTCTGTCTGTCTGTCTGTCTGTCTGTCTGTCTCTCTCTCTCTCTCTCTCTCTCTCTCTCTCTCTCTCTCTCTCTCTCTCTGTCTCTCTCTCTCTCTCTCTCTCTCTCTCTCTCTCTCTTTCATCACCCCTCCTCCTCATTACCCATTCCTTCCTCATTTCCTTCCATTCATCACCCTCACTCCTGTCCACCCTCCCTCACCCTTCTCCTGCACTTCTCCCTTACCTCTCTGTCTCTTTTACTACCTTATCCCTTTCATCCACTCTTCTCTCTCCCTCATCCTCCCTCCCTCCTCTCCCTCCCTCCCCGATGTTTCTCCCCGGTGTGAGCTGGGTGGTGTGGCTGGTGTGACTGATGGTGTAAAACAGGTGACTCCAGTTTACAAATTTGCTGTTAAACCCTTTTACAGTCTGAGGTGAAGTTTGAGGACACTTCTCTGACGGCCCTTGCTGTTTGATGGCGTTTTATGATTTACTGGTGTGTGTGTGTGTGTGTGTGTGTGTGTGAGTGTGTGTGTGGGTGTGGGTGGGTGTGTGTGAGTGTGTGTGGGTGTGGGTGGGTGTGTGGGTGTGTTTTATGATTGGAAGAAGGAACCAAAGGCCTGAAGCCCGTAAGATTGTTCCCCCCAAGAAAAAATAAAAACAACAACAGTAAGAAGCACACATCAAGAGAGAAAGAGAAGGAAGGATACGCTCTTTTGGGAAGGAATGAAAACTGGAAAAAGGTATGAAAAGGAAGAATACACCTTGTGGTTCAGAGAGGAATGAGAGATGTGGAATGCAGGACAGAATGCTGAAATAGATTTGTCGACGAACTTTCCTTCATTCTTCTCCCTGTTCTCTCCCTCTTCCTCCCTTCCTCCCTGCCTCCATCTTTCTCTTCTCTTCCTTTTTCCAGCCTCTTAACCTCTGACTCTTGCCTTACTCTTCTGGTTCACCCCTCGCCCCACTTAATCCTCCCCCCACGTCCCTTACTTCTCTCCCTCACCCCGTACTCTTGTCCTTTCCCCCTCTTCTCACTTCCCCCTCTTCTCACTTCCCCTCTCCCCATTTCTCGTTCCCCTCCCTCCCCTCCTCTTCTCCTACCTCTTCGTACTCCTCCCTCCTCTTGCTGCTCCTTCCCGTTTCCTCCTCTCTTCCGTCTATCCCTGATCCCTGTTTTCGTGTCTCCTCTTTCCATCCCTCTCTCATCCTAGCCTCTCCTTCTCTTCATCCTCTACTTTCTCCTCTCCCTCCAATCCCTCCCCTCTCCTCCCCTCATTTCCTCTCCCCTCTTTTCTCCATTCTCTCATCCTCTCATTTTCTTCATCCCCTTCCATCCATCCCTCTTCCCTTATCCCCTCGAATCCCTCCCTCTTCCCATATCCCCTCCAATCCCTCCCCCTCCTTTCCCCAATCACTCCACAATCTCTCCCCCTTCCTCCCTGTCTTACACTACAACTAAGTCACTCATTTATATCTGTTACGGGCATTAGATCAAGAC
Source organism: Coenobita brevimanus (assembly GCF_032717465.1). Lineage (NCBI taxonomy): Eukaryota > Metazoa > Arthropoda > Malacostraca > Decapoda > Coenobitidae > Coenobita > Coenobita brevimanus. Next base: position 46,147,931 of record NC_136997.1, on the reverse strand, counting down.
TTCCTTTATACAGTCAGTGCTTACAGGCTTCATCCCTCTTCCCCCTCCCTCTGTAATCTTCCTTATCTTACGTAAACATTTATAATTCTGTCTTTTTGGTAGTCTGTCTGTCAGAATGTTTAGGTTATCGTGTGCTTGATTTGATTCTCTCTCTCTCTCTCACACACACACACACACACACACACACACACACACACACACACACACACACACACACACACACACACACACACACACACACACACACACAGGCCCTTTTCTATCGACAGCGTGGTCATATTTTCCAGCTTATCAGGTGTGTGTGTGTGTGTGTGTGTGTGTGTGTGTGTGTGTGTGTGTGTGTGATTGTTTGGGCTCTGGTAGTGACTGTTATGGGGCTGTGTTAATGGTACTGCGATTGATGATGATGATGATGATGATGAGGAGGAGGAGGAGGAGGAGGGTGATTTTATGGTCTGTCTGTCTGTCTATCTATCTATCTACCTATATCTGTCTGTCTGTCTATCTCTGTGCTATACCTTCATTCTCTCTCTCTCTCTCTCTCTCTCTCTCTCTCTCTCTCTCTTTCCTGTTTATTAAAGTCTGCTCAATAAGTTCCATACACAAAGCGAGAGAGAGAGAGAGAGAGAGAGAGAGAGAGAGAGAGAGAGAGAGAGAGAGCCCACTAATTGCCTCAACTATCACTATTAAGCCCAGAAAATATCCTATCCCTCAGCTGCACTGATACACATTCCAATTAGTAGAAGGGAAATGATTGTGTGTGTGTGTGTGTGTGTGTGTGTGTGTGTGTGTGTGTGTGTGTGTGTGTGTGTGTGTGTAGTGATTGTTTGGACAGCAAGTATAATGACTGTGGTTTAGTTATATGTATTTTACTGGTGTGGCGATGATGATGATGATGATGGTGATGATGATGATGATGATGATGATGATAATGACGGTGATGATGATGGTGATGATTAGTATATGTCAGGCAGAGAGAGGGGTGTGTGAATAGGGAGCAGGGCAGTGAAATGGCGGGAGGGGGGGGCAGAGTGACATGGAGGCGATTTGTTTGTGGCTACCCGTATAAGGGATTAAGGCGTCTGGCAATAAACAGATACAGTAGGTAGATGTCAGGCAGTCCTTAATATTTTCTTCTATGGTGTGGTTGTTTAGCATAAGGATTTTAGTGTTTATTTTTGGTGTGTTTATTATGAATGCAAATTATACTTTAACGTTATAGTTATAATTAGTCCCTGTCTCTGTAGCTGTCTTAAAAGGTGTATTATTTTCTTACAGGTGAGTTTGAGGGAAGGGGGATGCACGGGAGGCAATAAGACGAAGAGGAAAATGAAGACAGCTGAAGATAGCCCAGTAGGACGAAGAGGAAAATGAAGACAGCTGAAGATAGCCCAGTAGGACGAAGAGGAAAATGAAGACAGCTGAAGATAGCCCAGTAAGACGAAGAGGAAAATGAAGAAAGATGATGATAGCCCAATAAGAGGAAAATGAAGACAGCTGAAGATAGCCCAGTAAGAAGAAGAGGAAAATGAAGAAAGATGATGATAGCCCAGTAAGACGAAGAGGAAAATGAAGAAAGCTGAAGATAGCCCAGTAAGTGAACATTAAGTTACGGAGGCGATAGAACAGACAAGAAAGGAATGGGAGAAATGAATATATATGGAGATAAGGATGTCAAAAGCTGCACCTCTTATTAACATGGTAATCTATGCAGTTATCCCTCTGACCCGTATTCTCTCAATCCTACCCAGTTCGTGTTTTAGTGGTAAATAGGGTACAGGTAGATAGATGTAGATTGATAGATAGAAATACGGATAGATAGACTGACAGATTGACGAGTAGATGGACTGGAAGATAGGTTTATATTCATAGGTAGATTGATAAATAGATATAGTCATAGATAGATACACCGAGAGATAGACTTACGGATAAACAGACAGACAGATTGAAGAGTAGATGGACTGAAAGATAAATTTACATACACAGATAGCTGGATAAATAGATAAATAAAGTCACAGATAGATACACCGATAGACACACTAATAGATAATGTCAGTACAGAAAAAAATAGAAATCGGGAAGTGAGTGAGATAGGAAAAGTACAGAAGTTAAAAGAAAAAGAAAAAAAAGAGTGAGAGAAAAATACAGAAGTAAAGAAAATAAAGAAAAAGAAAGCGAGTGAGAAAAATAGAGGTAAAAAAAATGAAGGAAAAAAAAGTGAGAGATGGAAAAATACAGTAGTTAAAAAAAGAAAGAAAAAAAAAAGAAGGAAGTGAGTGAGAGAGAAAAAGAAAGTGAGCGAGAAAAGTAAAAAAAATAAAAAAGAAAGGAAAACGGGAAGTGAGTGTGACAGAAAACGTTCCCAAACCCTTCCTTCCCAGCCAATCAGGAACACGCATAGGAAGCTTTCAGTAAACCAGATAACCTTGTTCCGGGACGCTTTGTTTTTGTCTCGCCCTTCTCACCTTGTCACCCCCTGTCACCTTGATAATGTGGACGGATGGGCGGCTTTCTCTGTGTAGTTTTGTTAGCCCTCCTCATGGTCGGAATGACTCTACTGATTCTTTTAATTTAACTAGAAGACAGGAGGAGGAAATAAAAGGGGCTTTGTGGTGTGTGTGTGTGTGTGTGTGTGTGTGTGTGTGTGTGTGTGTGTGTGTGTGAGAGAGAGAGAGAGAGAGAGAGAGTATCCCACCCTCTGCAAATCTCCCCAAATACATACTCACTAAATTTCCTTTTATAAAAATAAATATATATCCCTCGAAATATATAAATTCATAATAATGAGGTAACTAAAGAATAACTGAAATGTTGAAAATTAATATAAAAAAAACATATATATCGCGTGTATATGACGCGACAGGTGGATGGCACTTTGTTATTTCCGGTTGTGACGTCACTTCCGGCGGACAGGTAAAAGGTGGAATGGGAGGGGGGTTGGGGTGGCTGTTCCCCTCCCTTCCCATTTTATCTTATCTTGCTGACGTATGTGGACTCTCTCTCTCTCTCTCTCTCTCTCTCTCTCTCTCTCTCTCTCTCTCTCTCCCCTTCCCCGCCACCCATTCCTTTCTTCTCCTTGTCCTCTCCCACTCTTCCCCTCCTCCCCTTTCCTCTCCTGTCCTCCCCACTCTCATCTTTCCTCCCTATCTCCACACCTTCCCACACACCCAGCCTCCTGCTCTCCCCTTTGCAACCTCAATCAGTTGCAGGGGCCTTGCAGTGTCTCCAGATCAGAGTGTCGCCTCCAAGTTGCAACAAGTCGTCAGTGGAATTATGGATGGTTGCAAAGTTGAGCCTCGCTTCGTTGCCCCGTGTTGCAGAGTGTCGGTTCCGGTGCTTCGCTGGTGCTTCCAGTTTCGTCTCGTAGTTCGTCTGCTTCAGTTTCGTCCTGTGTCAAGTTTCGTGTGATTCGTGTTTTGTGCGTCTGTTTTCGTTTCTTGATCCCTTTTCCTCTTGCTTATAGATAGATAGGTAGGTAGGTAAGTAGGTAGGTACGTTGGTAGGTAGGTAGGTAGAGAGAGAGAGAGAGAGAGAGAGAGAGAGAGAGAGAGTTGCACGACGCCTTGCGGGAGGGTTATTATCAGTGTCTTGAGATAAGGGGGTAAACTAGTCAATTTTCTTACGCCACCGTAATGCCTTATTGAAACTCAGACTCCTCTCAAGCTCTTATAGCCCACTTTGGCGGGGATTTTGAATTATATGTAACCCAGATCCATTCCCCCCCCCTTCTTCAAGACACCCATGTATCCTCGTGTTACCTAGATTTATTTTTCTTTCTCTCCTTGAATACACCAAAACACACTCCTGTAACCTTGAATTTTTCTTTACCCTCTTCAAGACGCCAAATCACACTCCTGTAATCCAATTTTATTTTTCTTTCTCTCCTTGAAGGCGCCAAAACACACTCCTGTTTTATTTATTTTTCTCTCCTTGAAGTCGCCAAAACACACTTCTGTAACCTAGATTTATTTTTCTTTCTCTCCTTGAAGACACCCAAGCACACTCCTCTAAGAACGAGTTGTATTGACGCTGCTCTATATCCGAATTAGGGTCAGGGTTGTCTGTATGCGGCGGCTCAGTGGCATAGCTGTCTCTCAGTGGCCGACACAAATAGAACAACAAACCGAAGACAGAATGATGGAAGAATTTAAGTGAGAGGGTGTTTCTGTTTGGGTTCTGTCTGGCTGTCTGTCCATCTTTCTCTGTCTGTCTGTTTATTTCTGCCTGTCTGCGTCTGTCTGTCCGTCTGTCTGTCTGTATCTGTTTTCCTATCCATCTTTCTGCCACCCTCCCCCTCTCTCCTTTCCACTCCACTCCTCTCCTCTTCAACCCTTCCCTCCCCACCCCTCCTCTCCTCCTCTCTCCTCTTTTCTCCTCTCCTCTCCTCTTCAACCCTCCCCTGGCCTCCTCTCCCTCTCCTCTCCTCCCTGCCTGGCACAATAGATCAACAATTTCGCCTGACCTTGTGCATTGTCCCATCCATATCATTGTTACAACCTTTACTTACGCCACAGAGTCTTGTTAACTTTTATTCTCTCGTTCGTCTTTATCTATACATATATCCAGTTACCTCTTACTCTGGGCGTATGTCTGTTTATCTGTCTGTCTGTCTCGCAATTTCTCTGCCGTCTGTGTTAATATGTTCTGTACTTATTTTCATCTAATTTGCGTTTTTGTGAGTCTTATCAGTCTATCAGTAACTGTCTAGCGTTGTGCCATTATATTTGTCTGTCCGTCTGTCTGTTTGTATGTATGTATACGAATGAC
>NC_136997.1:46130664-46140664 GCF_032717465.1 Coenobita brevimanus | reverse complement strand
ATGAACAGCCGAGGTGCAGTGGGGTAGTGTGTGTTCTCGCATCAACACGTCAACTTAAGGAACAACTCTCTCCGTAAAAAGAACATAGCACGACACACTACACTTCCCTCCCCTTCCCCTTCTCCCCTTCCTCTCCCCTCTACCTCCTCCCCTTTTCCCTTTCCCCTTTCCCTCTCTCTCCACCCTCTTCTTCACTCCTCTCTCTTCCCTCTTCTCCACCCCCTTTCCCCACCATTTCACCTCACGCCATTCACCTGCACTTCTCTCTGTCAATCTCCAGACACAGAGGAAGGTCAGGCCTGCAGTTGACTTAATATGAACTGATGCCAGGAGATACAAAGGTTTTACTTATTATTATTTTTCATATAATTTCCTCAACATTCTTTCCATTTCTTCAACTCTCTTTCCCTTTTAAAACCATCTCAAGCATTATAATTGCCTTCCTCCCTTCTCCTTCACCCCTCCTTCCCTCGGCCTTTCCTTTCACCTTTTTCTTTCCCTCTCCTTCTTCACTTTCTTTCCTTCTGCTTTCTTTCCTTCTGCTTTCATTCATGTCTTTTTCCCCTCTCTCTCGCCCAGCTATCTTCCTTATTTATGTATTTTGTTTTTCAGTTTTCATTTTCCGTCTGATTTCTTTCATGATACATTTCTTTTCTCTTTCTGCCTTTTCTAGTTTTCTTTCCTATCGGGTCTTTATATTATTTCTCCTTTCCTTTCTTTTTCCTTCCTTTCTCTTTTCAAAACATCTCAAATAATTCAGTGGCTTCTGTTTCTTCTCCCGCATCATCCCTTCCCTTGCCTTTCCCTCCCTCCCTCCCTCCCTCACCTTCCACCCTTCCCTCCCTCCCTCCCTCACCTTCCAACCTTCCCTCCCTCCGTCCCTTCCTGACCCCTCCATCCTTCCCTCCCTCCCTCCCTCACCTTCCAACCTTCCCTCCCTCCGTCCCTTCCTGACCCCTCCATCCTTCCCTCCCTCCCTCCCTCACCTTCCAACCTTCCCTCCCTCCGTCCCTTCCTGACCATCCATCCTTCCCTCCCTCCCTCCCTCCCTCCCTCCCTCACCTTCTAGCCTTCCCTTCCACCCGTCCCTCCCTCCGTCCCTCCCTGACCTTCCACCCTTCCCTCCCTCCGTCCCTCCCTGACCTTCCACCCCTCCCTCCCTCCCTCCTTTTCATCCATCTTCCCCGAATCCCTCATTGACCAGGGTCCTACAGAGTCCTCAGGCAGTTTCCTAGTAGAGGAGGAGGAGGGAGAGGAAGAGATGGAGAGCAAGGAGGAGGAAGAGGAGGAGATAACGAAGAAGACAGAGGAATGAGATGAGAGAAGACGATGATGATGATGATGATGATGATGATGATGATGATGATGATGATGATGATGATGATGATGATGATGGTGGAGGAGGAGGAGAGAAAAGAGAGTGGAAGGGAGAAAGGGAAAGGAGGGAGGAAGAGAGTGAGAAGAGGAGAAAGAGCAGGAGAAGGGGGGAGAGAAGGAGGAGGAGAGGAAAGGTGAAAAGGGGACGAAGTAGGAGGAGGAAGAAAAGAGAGAGAGAGAGAGAGAGAGAGAGAGAGAGAATTTTGTTTGTTGATATGAGGATGTTGAAAAATCTCACTCGTGGGAAATTCTGAAGGGATTTCCCCACCTCTCTCTCCCTGCCAGCTTCATACCCTCCCTCCCCCTCCTCCCTCTCTCTCCCTCTTCTCTCTCCCCTCCTCCCTCTCTCCCCTCCCCTTCCATCTTCTCGCTTCTCTCTCCTCCCCCCCTCCCTCTACCCTCTCCTTTCTCTCCATCCCCTCCCCCACCCCCTTCCCCTTTCCTGCACAATATCCTTTACCCTTTCTGTTCATGACACCACATACACTCTCTCTCTCTCTCTCTCTCTCTCTCTCTCTCTCTCTCTTTCTCTCCCCTCTAGCCTCATTCCCCTTCCCTCTACTATCCCCCGTTATCATCATCATCATCATAGTCATCATCGTAATCATCCACATCATCATCCATAGTTTTCTCTCATTTTCTCTCCAGATCCTATAAATCTTAGCTGAGTAAAATCGTCTCCTCGCTCCTATGACCCTTGAACAGATGAAGAAAACCGTCTGTACCACCTGGAACAAAACACAGGAATTAAAGTCACATTCGCACCTCTTAAAACTTTATCCCACCAACTCACTCTGCTTCTCCGTTTACGTGGCTGCAAAATAATTAACACTGAGGCTCCTATATCTCGCCCAGGAATAAAATCGTCCGGTTGGAATGAAGTGCTAGAGTTGTATCGATCGTTTAAGGGTTAAGGGTAGGGGTGTTAATATTCAGGGGCCATTACTTACTCTCATATGAAAGAAATCGTCAGGCGTTGGTTTATAAATTGCTGATCATGGGAGGGTTTGGGAGAAAGACTGGGTATGGAGTATATGGATAGAGTTGACTGGCCTACACCCCTGCCCTACCCTACCTTACCCTACCCTACCCTACCCTACCCTACCCTACCCTACCCTACCCAACCCTACCTTACCCTACCCAACTTAACCCAACCCAACCCAACCCAACTCAACCCAACCCTACCTTACCCTACCCTGCCTTACCCTACCCTGCCTTACCCTACCCTACCCTGCCTTACCCTACCCTACCCTACCCTACCCTGCCCTGCCGTTCTTCCCCAGCCCCGTAGCCTAGTTCTTTCACTTTAACTTGGCCCAAATTTTCATCATTTTACAGTCTATTTCACGTGGCATTTACAGAAGAGCTTTCAAGATGGAGGGATGTGACAGTTTTAGGCCAAGTTAAAGTGGAGAGGGTATAGTTTGTTAATCCCTCTGTTTGTTAACCTGTTTTTTAATCTGTTTGTTAATTCCTCTGCTTGTTAATCTGTTTGTTAATCCTAGTTTGTTAATCCTTCTGTATTTTAATCCCTCCGTCTTTCCTTGCCTAATTTCACTGCATACGTCTCTCTAGAGTTCGTGATAAGTGAGGAGGTCTGACAACAGAATGCGTTGGTGTGTGAATCTCTGCGTATTGTAATTAGTTTGCTTTCATCTGAGGCAACTGGGTCACTCACATCTTTAATACTCTATCGTGGTGGCGTGAAATTCGATGAGTTTTATGAGATAGGTATGCGTCTCCTTGGTTACTGTTCAAATCAGCCCCGTATGCTGGCTATACTTGGCCATTTACTGAGCAGAATAGAGGTTAGGGAACTTTGTCAGGTTTGTGTAAATGAGTTTTATTTGTGTTTATAACTACGGTAAATAATGAAGTGCTAAGAAGAGAGGAGAAGGAGAGGAGGAGGTGGAGAAGCGAGTGCTAAAAAGAGTTTAGGAGGAGGAGGAGGAGGAGATGGCTGTGGTTGTGGTGGTGGTGGAGGAAATCCCACGTCTCTCCTAAACAACCTTGAAAATGACGTAGATAAAAAAGACTGAGCTGAGGCCAAGTAACTCACAGCAGTATCTTTTTTACCTATATATATTCTTGGTGCATCCTGGAGAGAGGGGCGCCTTCACGTGGTGGCACAGATAAAACCGAGCTTCTCCACTGCCCAGATATATAAACATCCCTCAGTTCCTCTCCTCGCAGGGTAACTTCGGCCTGCAGTCCACAGGGTTCACATTCTTAGTGATTGGAGGTTTTGTAATGCGTCTCATTATCTCTAGTTGGTTAGCTAGTAGTTTTTCTAGAAGTAGGTTATCCAGTAGAATATTCTGCACGATACAGCTTTAAATCCTTGTGTGTTATTGGTTTAAACTATCCATCTCTTATCTATCTATAGCCCGACGCCCTGATCCCGCAAAGGGTGGCCTCAGACAAAACGCCTCCAAGTCGCTCTCACCCACCATTTGACTGCCCTCCCCCCAGCTCACTCCCCCCTCATATACCTCTCAGCTCCATCCCTCCACCTCATCCTCGGTCTTCTCCTCCCTCTCCCTCCCTCCACTTCGCCTACATACACTCTCCTAGTCAGTCATTAAAACCACACAGGTGAGCCAGGTGTAATAAGCTAATTAAACCTCTATACTCTGTTCATTTTAGCTTGGTTTAAAACTGCCATCCCTCCATCTTGAATACTGAGTTATAACAGCAGATTAGCACAAGGATATGGTGCTAGTCACGAAGAAGTGCTACGGAAAGGATGTAAAGCCACATTACGGTACTGTTATTGTCTGCCACTGAGCCACGTGATATAAGCTGCAAAATGATGAATAATTGGGCCAAGTTGGAGTGAAAGAACTAAAGGAACAGGTGCCATAAGTGTCCTATCATATGTTTATCTTATATCCACTCTTCTTTTGAACTGTTTAAAGACGAAAGCATAGACAGACTTAACTTATTCTCAGGAAAGTCCAACAATACGGGCGCTGGGCATAATTTCCAGCATTCCTCTGAGACTCTGGCCTGGTTTACGATGGGAGGGTATTGTTGGAGTGTGGTTGTGGCCGCCATAAGTTACGACACCAGCACAGTGCATTGTTTACCTAAGCCCCCCCCACTGTGTTCATGCGACTCCCTGAATTGCTCGCCTCCTACTGCATATATATTACGGACGTCTGCGTGTATATAGTGGTACTCTGTCTGTCTGTCTGTTTTTCTGTTCGTCTGTCTGTATCTCTGTCTGCCTGTCTGTCTCCATCTTTTTTTTTATGCAAGGAAGAAGGAACCCAAGGCCAGAAGCCTGCAAAATTGTTCCCTCCAAGAAAAAAAAAAACGATATTTTTTGGAACTGGGGAGAGAAATCTTGGAATCTGAGAAAGTGTGTGTGTGTGTGTGTGTGTGTGTGTGTGTGTGTGTGTGTGTGTGTGTGTGTGTGTGTGTGTGTGCGTGTGCGTGCGTGCAAATGTTCACAAAGGAAAAAGGGGAGAGGGGAGCCGAATTTTCCGAGCGCTTTCTTGTATTCACGTCTTGAAGATGTGAAGACGGAAGCCCTCGTGAAATGCATTTTTCTTATATTTCCCGTGTGTGTGTGTGTGTGTGTGTGTGTGTGTGTGTGTGTGTGTGTGTGTGTGTGTGTGTGTGTGTGTGTGTGCTTGAAATCTATCCGTCTGTCTATTTATGTCTCTTCATCCATCCATCCATCTCTCTGTTTATCAATCTTTATCTGGCTATCCATCCCCATCCATCTACGCATCCACTCATGCATCTATCTGTCCATCTATCTATTTATCTATCTATCTATCTATTTATATTTAACCTCTGTCCTCCTATCCCCCAGTCCTGACGGCGTGTAGTTGCCCTCATTAGGTATAAATGAGACGACGAATTAACGCTGAAAAGACTCAATTCTCTCACTCCCCTGCCTCGCCGTACCCTGCCTCGCCGTACCCTGCCCTACCCTGCCCTGCCTTACCCTACCCTGCCTTACCTTACCCTGCTTTACCTTACCCTGCCTTACCCTGCCCTGCCTTACCCTGCCTTGCCTTACCCTACCCAACTTTACCCTACCCTACTTTTCCCTACCCTACTTTTCCCTACCCTGCTTTGCCCTACCCTGCCTTACCCCACCCTGCCTTACCCCACCCTGCCTTACCCCACCCTGCCTTACCCCACCCTGCTTTACCTTACCCTGCTTTACCTTACCCTGCTTTACCTTACCCTGCCTTATCCTACCCTGCCTTACCCTGCCCTGCCTTACCCTACCCAACTTTACCCTACCCTACTTTCCCCTACCCTGCTTTGCCCTACCCTGCCTTACCTTACCCTGCCTTATCCTACGCTGCCTTACTACCCTGCCTTACCCTCTCATGTCTTTCCTTTCTCTCCCTGCCTCTCCTTACCCTGCCTCTCCCTACCCTGCCTTAGCCTGCCTTGTCTTACCCTACCCTGCCTTTCCTTCTCGTGTCGTGCCTTCCTCTCCCTGTCTCACCCATTATTCTCCACCCTGCCTCACCCTTCCTCGCCATCTTAGCCTCTGCTATCTTGCTGCCTCACCGCGCACCAGCCTGCCTGTCTGCCTGCCTTACCCTGCCTTGTTTCACTGCCTTACCCTAGTTTTGTTTCCCTACCGTGCCTACCCTCACGTCCATATCCTGCCTGCCTGCCACCCACTCCTGTCCCATCCATTCTCTCACGCCCTCTCTTCCACTCCCTTTCCTTCCTTCCTTCCCCTCCCCTCCCCTCCCCTCCTCTCCCCTCCCTCCCCTCCCCTCCCCTCCCATTATCCTTGACCTATCCCCTCACCTCTCCTAACCTGTATCTTCCTCCTTCATCTAATTCTCTTCTCTCCTCCTCCTCCTCCTCCTATTTTATTACGCATTATACCGTCTCCCCTCCTCTCCCCTCCCCTCCCCTCCCCCTTCCGTGTTTGTCCGTGTATGTGTCTGTGCCTGTCAGTTAATCAGCCTGTGTGTGTGTGTGTGTGTGTGTGTGTGTGTGTGTGTGTGTGTGAGAGAGAGAGAGCTATATCTGGTTACTTTTTCCTCTTCTTCGTTTTTATCTCCCTCTTCTTCCTCTTCTTTCCTCCTCTTCTCCCCTGATCCTCCCAGTTCTCCCTGTCTCTCCTCTCCCCTCTTTCTCCTCCCCTTCTCTCTTCCTCCACTTCTACATTTCTCTTCTTTTCCCTCTTCCTCTTCTCCACTTCCTTTCCTCCTCTCCCCTTCCTTTCCCCCTCTCCCCTCTTCCTCCTCGCCCTTCTTCCTCCCAATTCTCCTACTCTCTCCTCTCCTATCTCCTCTTCATCTCCTCGCTTCCGTCTCTTCTAGATTCCTCTTCCTGTCCCTCTTCCTCCTTTCCTCCTCTCTCTCTCTCTTCCTCCTTTCCTCCTCTCTCTCTTTCTCTTCCTCCTTTCCTCCTCTCTCTCTCTTCCTCCTTTCCTCCTCTCTCTCTCTTCCTCCTTTCTTTATCTCCCTCTTGCCCCTCTCTCCTCTTCCTCCTCTCCCTCTTCCTCCTCTCCCTCTTTCCCCTCTCCCCTCTTCCTCCTCTCCCCTCTTCCTCCTTTCCCTCTTCCTCCTCTCTCCTTATCCTCCTCTGTCCTCATCCTCCTCTCCCCTCTTCCCCTCTCCCCTCTTCCCCTCTCCCCTCTTCCTCCTCTCCCTCTTCCCTCTTCCTCCTCTCCCTCTTCCCTCTTCCTCCTTTCCCTCTTCCCCTCTCCCTCTTCCCTCGTCCTTCCTCATGGCAACAGACAGACACAAAATCCTCCAACTAATGAAGGTATAAACAACTTTATTTTTTCATATTTCAAAAGATCGAGAAGAAAAAGTTCTCTCTCTCTCTCTCTCTCTCTCTCTCTCTCTCTCTCTCTCTCTCTCTCTCTCTCTCTCTCTCTCCTTCAGAAACCAAAATAACCATATATAAAAAAATTCTTTGACATCAACTGCAGATGAACGAAGAAAAAATTGTCCAAAGAGTGTTCACCAATTTCATCCGTATTCGATTTGAGAGAGAGAGAGAGAGAGAGAGAGAGAGAGAGAGAGAGAGAGAGAGAGAGAGAGAGAGAGAGAGAGAGAGAGAGAGAGAGAGTAGAAAGGAAGTCTATGTGAGGTGTGAAGGGATGGGGGAGGGTGCTGGTGATGACGGAGAGAGAGAGAGAGAGAGGGGGGGGGTATGGCCACGTGGCAGAACTACGCCCTTGTTAGATAAGCAAGTGGGTTGGGATGACAAGGAAGAGATGAAGGAAGGATGGAGGGAAGGAAGGAAGGAAAGAGGGAAGGAAGGAAGGAAAGAGGTAAGGAAGGAAGGAAGGAAGGAAGGGAGGGAGGGTGGGAACAAAGGGTATGGAAGGATAAGAGGAGACAGGTAACTTGGTGGCTCGGTCGGTGTTGTACTGTCCTCACGTTCTGGAATGATCTGGAGTGGGTTCGAGCCCCACTGACTGCCACTTTTATTAGGTGGAGGCTGACAATGATAGGGAGAGAAATCGGTGCCACCACGTGAAGGCGTCCCTCTCCAGTACACAGATGAGAGTGTTTTAGGTATGATGAGTTGGGGGATGGGCAGCGTAATGGCAGAGGACAGGGCGACATGGAGGCGATTTGTCTGTGGCCACCCCTCACGTTATCAAGGCGTCTGGCTATAGATAGATATAGATGGATAGACAAACAGTAGATAGATAGATAGACAGATAGATAGATAGATAGATATATAGACAGATAGATAGATAGATAGAGATAGATTGTGGTTTGTAGTGATGCTGGTTAACTGATAAGAAAGAAAATGAATGGATAAGAGATGACAAAAAAAATAAGTTAATGAATTACACAGGAATGAAGAAAATGAAGGACCAGCTTAACAGACAAAGAAAAACTGGTGATGAATAAAAGATGACGAGAAGAAAATGAATGGAGGGGAAAAGCAAACTGGAAAAAAAAACAAGAATGAATAAAAACAGCAACAACAACAACAACAATTTAATAGGGGTGCGAAATGGGAGCAGGGCAGGGAAATGGCCGGGGACAGGGTGACGTGGAGGCGATTTGTTTGTGGCCACCCCGTATAAGGGATGAAGGCGTCTGGCAATAGATAGATAGATAGATAGAAATTAAAAACAAACATTACTGAAGATACTAAAAAAAGGCAGATAAAGTCGAACATGTAAATATAAACCAATTAACAAGAGGCCTTAATGAATGAGCTGTACTTACCACCCTGCGAGTCACATAAACAGAGGATTGTGGTAGTTGTGGTAGTGAAGATAAGGGGAATTGCCGCTGTAAATGGTGGTAGTTGTGGTTGTTGTGGTTGGTGGTGATGATGGGGGTAAGTAGATGGATGATTAGGTTTGGGATGGTAGTTGTAGTAGTAGTGGTAGTGGTGGTGGTGGTGGTGGTGGTAGTGGTGGTGATAGTGGTAGTTGTGGTAGAAATAACACTTGTGGTTTGTTTATGCACTTGTGTTCTTACGGTACCATACACACACACACACACACACACACACACACACACACACACACACACACACACACACACACACACACACACACAGAGAGAGAGAGAGAGAGAGAGAGAGAGAGAGAGAACTGTGTGAAGCGTGATCCGATTTACTGTGACACAAGGGAAGAGAAGCAGGAGATACAGCAGAGAGGAGAGGAGAAGAGAAGAGAGGAGAAAAGAGAAAAGAGGAGAGGAGAGAAAAGAGGAGAGATCTGTCTGTCTGTCTACCTATCTACGCATCTGTCTATCTGTCTGTCTTAATTTTCCATGCTCTCTCTCTCTCTCTCTCTCTCTCTCTCTCTCTCTCTCTCTCTCTCTCTCTCTCTCTTTCTCTCTCATCTCCTTCCTTGCTCCCTCCCTTCCATCCATCTGCCCCCCTTTCCTGCCTTCCTCCCTCCCTGCCTCCCTGCACACTCTCTCTCCCTGCAATGTGACTCAATTTGGCCGTGCAATCAGATGTTTCCCCAATGTTGCAAAAAATGGCAGAATTCATTTTGCTTATTTCCAGCAGTTGATGGAGGCAATGGAGAGGAGGGAGGGAGAGAGGGAGGGGGAGAGGGAGAGAAAGAGGAGGGGGGAGGGATGGGGAGGAACGAGATGGGAATGGATAAGAAGAGAGAGGGAGAGTATGGAGAGAGGGAGAGGGGGAGGGAGGAAAAGAGAGAATTGGAGGGAGGGAGGGGGTAGAGGAGAGATGGAGGGAGGGAGGGAGGGGGTGGAGGAGAGATGGAAGGATGGAGGGAGGGGTAGAGGAGAGATGGAGGGAGGGAGGGAGGAGGTAGAGGAGAGATGGAGGGAGGGAAGGAGGGAGTGGAGGGAAACTTGGGAGGGGGAAGAGAGATTTTTGGTGGCATTGGGATGAAGGGAGTTTCTTTTTTGAATGTATATTGATGGATGGAAAGGCGGAGGGTGGATGGGAAATAGGCGGGGAGGGGGAGAGGAAGAGAGGGAGGGGGGAGGCGAGGGGAGAGGAAGAGAGGGAAGCAAGAGGAGGAAAGAGGAAGAGGGAAGTTGAAGAAAGAGAGAGGTGGGAGAGGGAGAGAGAAAAGATGAAGAGTGGGAAGGTAGGTAGACAGACTGACAAACTCGGATGTATATGATGAGAGAGAGAGAGAGAGAGAGAGAGAGAGAGAGACAGACAGACAGAG
>NC_136997.1:46118164-46120664 GCF_032717465.1 Coenobita brevimanus | reverse complement strand
GCCTAATGTTGGTTGAATGTTGGTAGGAGGGTGGAATGTTGATTGGATAGTCTTTGGATGGTGGTAGGAGAGATGCTGAGTTCCCTAATGTTGGTTGGATGGTGGTAGGGGGGAGAGGATGTTGGTTGGATGTTGGTAGGTGGTTAGAATATTGGTTGAATAGTTGTAGGGGAGAGGGAATGATGGTTGGATGGTGGTAGGAGGGAGAAAATGTTGGTTGAATGGTGGTAGATGGTTGGAATGTTGGTTGGTTGGTGGTAGGGGAGGAGAGAATGTTGGTTGAATGATGGTGGTAGGTCTAGTGACTCCCATAATGGTGGTTGAATGTTGGTAGGAGCTGTCATGTTGCTTGAATGGTGGTAGGAGAAAGAAAATGTTGGTTGGATTGTGGTAGAAGAGGTGGTGACTCTGAATGTTGGTTGAATGGTGGCTGGGGAATGGTATCTTGGTTGAACTGATAGAAGAACTGGAATACTGGTTAAATAATAGTGGTAGGGGCTCTGGAATGTTGGTTGATTGTCCGAATGTTGGTAGTAGGGCTGGTAGCTTGCCTAATGTTGGTTGGATGGTGGTGGGAGACTTGTGACTTGCCTAATGTTGGTGGTTTGGAATATTTATTGAGGCAAGAATGGCCTGTTGAGATAGCGATGGTGGTTGTGGTGGTAGTTGTGGCTGTGGGAGTGTAGTGGTGGTAGTGTGGTGGTGGTAGTGGTTGCTGGTTGTGATTGTGGTGGTGTTAGCTTTGGATGTTGCGGCTGATGGTAGTTGTGGTAAGTGTGGTTGATAGTAGTTGTGGTTGATGGTAGTTGTGGTATTTGTGGTGGTTGTTGGTAGTTGTTGTTGGTGAGGGATGTGATTGTGGTGGTGACTGTGGTGATGCTGATTTTGTGTGTGGCATTTGTTGTTATTTGTGGTTGTTCGTGTAAATAACAAAATATGATGCTGAATATTTGGCTTGTGACAGAAACTAGGCTTAATTAACGTGATGCAGATAAGGTAAAAAATAAATAAATAGATAGATAGATAGATAAATAGATAGGTAGATAGATAGATAGATAGACAGATAGATGGATGGATAAATTAAACTCGACACAGACCCAAGAGAAAAATAGCCTTTTCATATTCGCTTTTTATATTATACACTTCTTGCTTTGGTGAGGGAGAGGGACGCCTTCACGTGGTGGCACTGATATGACTGGACGGTGGAGCTGCCTGGTTATACAAACGTCCCTCAATCCCCTCCCTAACCCCTGAAAGGAGGAGGGTGGACTGCGGAAGAGGGGGAACTTCAGCCTGCAGTCCACTGGGTTCACGTTTAGATGAGTCTAGGGTTGCAACTACGAATTCCATACTCTTTTTACTCTAACTTGGCCTAAAATTGAATACTGACCTGTAGCACTAACACTAGAAAATAATGCTAGTCACGAAGAAGTGCCAGGGGAAGAATAGAGAGCCCTAGTTTCGTCTCAGCCAAAGGACGAAAATCTGGGCCAAGTTAAGGTGAAAAGAGTATAGTATTATGCATCCATTTTCATACATCCGCATTTTTATTCATACATTCATACATTTGATATATACATTTAGGGCGTATAAATATGAGCATGGCAATTTTGTGGCGGCTGTACTAAATAAATAAATAAATTAATATATGAAAAAGGGGAATATATGGCCCATATGCTTACTGTTAATGTGCTGAGTTTGGTGTGGTGCGGGGGTTTAGTGTGGTGGTTGTGGTGGTTGTGGTAGTGGTGGTGGTGGTTGTGGTAGTGTGTGGTAATGAGTGGCTGTACTTGTGGTGGTCGTGGTAGTGTGTGGTAATGAAAGTGGTTGTAGATGTGGTAGTGTGTCGTAGTGTTTGTGTGTTGTAATGAAAGTGGTTGTATTTGTGGTGGTTGTGGTAGTGTGTGGCAGTGATAGTGTGTGGTAATGACAGTGGCAGAAGTTGTGGTGGTTGTGGTAGCGTGGTATTGTCAGTGTGTGGTAATGACAGTGGCTGTAGTTGTGGTAGTGTGTGGTAGTGACAGTGTGTGGTAATGACAGTGGCAGAAGTTGTGGTGGTTGTGGTAGCGTGGTAGTGTCAGTGTGTGGTAATGACAGTGGCTGTAGTTGTGGTAGTTGTGTTGTAGTTGGTAATTGTGATAGCTGTTCCTAGGAAAATATTACATCCCTCTAGAAAAAAAAAATATTAACCAGTTGATCAGAGACTAGGAAAAAACTGTAGGAAAATAATAATAATAAAAAAAACATTAGCCTTGCATCACGTATTATTAGGCAAGAATAACGAAGAAACAGAACGAAAAATATTAGGAAATAAAACAGATCTTCACATAAGGAGTTTGATTATGAGACAGATGAAGAGAAAAGAGAAAAACGAAGGAAAGTGACCTGGTTAGAAATACACCTGGAATATTATGGAGCACAAGAGCAGGACTAAAAATGGTGAAGAATATGTAAAGTAGCAGACACAGCTTAGACGTGCACTAGAGTGTATGAGAAAGCT
>NC_136997.1:46088164-46113164 GCF_032717465.1 Coenobita brevimanus | reverse complement strand
CTATATTTATGTTCAGTTTTCGTTCTCATTTTTTTTTTTCAGATATATATTTACTGATTTTTTTTGAACTGCCTGATATCCGGTGTTCAGATTTATATATACTTTTTTCCTTCATTTTTTTTCGACATATATTCGCGCTGGTCTATAATTTCTCTCTCTCTCTCTCTCTCTCTCTCTCTCTCTCTCTCTCTCTCTCTTCCTGATTCTCTATAGTCCTTTCATCTTAACTTGGCCCAGATTTGCCACCTTCTTCAGCTTATTTCACGTAGCTCAGTGGCAGAAAAAGACAATACTACGGCTCTACATGCATTACATAGCACTTCTTCGTGACTAGCATCGCCTTCATGTGCTAATCTATTCCTACACTTCTTATTCGCGGTGGAAATGACATACTTCCATTTTATTTTTGCTGCATTCACGTAACACCCTTTCCTAAGCGATTTATTTTGTGTATTACATCTCACTTTACATACATCTCACTTTACACACATGCAAAAGGATATTAAGCAGTCAAATATAAATCGCTAAGGAAGAGGTGTTAGGGGGCTTCCTCAACTTAATACACTCTACTGTCCTCCTGTGTTATGTAAATTCTTCTAATATCACAGTCATATCTAAAATTTCTATTGATTTTATTTATGTTTTATTCTTGTTGCCTTTAGATTATTGAGAGAGAGAGAGAGAGAGAGAGAGAGAGAGAGAGAGAGAGAGAGAGAGAGAGAGAGGTAAAGTTAACATTTTTACCATCCATTGCGACTGATATATTTTAAAGCCTATTTTGACAGTACTGAGAGAGAGAGAGAGAGAGAGAGAGAGAGAGAGAGAGAGAGAGAGAGTTAACACTGATATATTTAAAAGCTTATTTTGAATACTGTTTTTACGCTTCAAAAGTTGTATATCGACATACTGAAAAAATTCCACGAAATGTTTGGCGCAGAGAGTGAGAGAGAGAGAGAGAGAGAGAGAGAGAGAGAGAATTTTCAGACCTTATTCCCTCTCTCTCTCTCTCTCTCTCTCTCTCTAATTTCCGGGAACCCATCACATGAGGTGAGGGGGTATTGTTTTTGCCTATGACAGCTTTGGCGGGGGGTGGGAGGGGAAGCGGGGGAGGGAGGGGAAGCTCGAGGACGGGGAGGTATATTATTAGGGAGTTCAATATTCGCAGGGACGGGGACGAGTTGGCGCTGAATCATTTAGGAGACGAATATTTGCTGAGGGAATATTCATCTATCTATCTATCTTTCTTTCTGTCTATCTGTGTCTATCTATCTATCTTTCTGTCTATCTATCTATATCTGTGTCTGTCTATCTGTCTGTCTGTCTGTCTGTCTGTCTATTTATCTGTCTCTCTATCTGTTTATCTGTCTAGCTATTTATCTGTCTATCTATCTGTCGCCAAACGTCATAATTCCGTAAGGGGTGGCCACAAACAAATCGGCTCCATGTCGCCTTGTCCCCTGCCATTTCGCTGCCCTTCCTCCAGCTCACCCCCCCCCCTCTCATACACCTCTCCACTCCACGAGGTTGAATATCCCCTGGGCTAATATTGACACAGGCAGATCTGAATATTGTCCAAGTGTCAATTATTCCTTGGAGTTAATATTCAAGGTGGTGATATTCCAGTGGCTAAATGATCTAGGAAGCGAATATTCCACTTGAATTAGATTGAATATTCCACGGGGCTCAGACCGAGTATTATCCAGTAGCCGAATATTTCATGAAGCGAATGTTCCACTAGACGGAGCCGAATATTATCCACCTGCCGAGTAAGCCAGAGATCGAATATTCCACTGGACTGATTCGAATATTCTCCCGGAGCTTAATATTCGCGAGGGCGGAGCCGAATATTGTGTGGAAAAATATTGTGTTGATTGGCGGGTCAGGGAAGGTCGCGGAATACTGTATTAGCTGGTGAGAGAGAGAGAGAGAGAGAGAGAGAGAGAGAGAGAGAAGCGAAAAACTGAGCTAAGGTAACTATAGAAGACAGGTTAAAATTCGGATGTGTAGTAGTAATGAATAAGTCGCCTGCGAAATGGAAATAAGACGATACCCACTGTCTTAAAGATAAATGTAATCGTCTTGAAGGAGCAAAATAAATATATAATATCCAGTTAAACGTCTTAAGATTAGTATGGGATTCACACTTCGCCCTCATATGTTTCTTCACTAAAAAAAAACTCCTGTCCTAGGTCATGTCAGGATTTTGCTTAGATTGTGTCCAGTTTGTGCTTAGATTATGTCCAGTATGTGCTTAGATTATGTCCAGTTTGTGCTTAGATTATGTCCAGTTTGTGCTTAGATTATGTCCAGTTTGTGCTTAGATTGTGTCCAGTATGTGCTTAGATTATGTCCAGTTTGTGTTTAGATTGTGTCCAGTATGTGCTTAGATTATGTCCAGTTTGTGCTTAGATTATGTCCAGCATGTGCTTAGATTATGTCCAGTTTGTGCTTAGCTTATGTTCAGTATGTGCTTAGATTATGTCCAGTTTGTGCTTAGATTATGTCCAGTTTGTGCTTAGATTATGTCCAGTTTGTGCTTAGATTATGTCCAGTTTGTGCTTAGATTATATCCAGTTTGTGCTTAGATTATGTCCAGTTTGTACTTAGATTATGTCCAGTTTGTGCTTAGATTATGTCCAGTTTGTGCTTAGATTATGTCCAGTTTGTGCTTAGATTATGTCCAGTTTGTGCTTAGATTATATCCAGTTTGTACTTAGATTATGTCCAGTTTGTACGTAAAATCATGTCAAGTTTGTCCTTAAATCATGTCAAGTTTGTTCTTAAATCATGTCAAGTTTGCCCTTAAATCATGTCAAGTTTGCCCTTAAATCATGTCAAGTTTGCCCTTAAATCATGTCAAGTTTGTTCTTAAATCATGTCAAGTTTGCCCTTAAATCATGTCAAGTTTGTTCTTAAATCATGTCAAATTTGCCCTTAAATCATGTCGTTTGTCCTTAAATCATGTCAAGTTTGCCCTTAAATCATGTCAAGTTTGTTCTTAAATCATGTCAAGTTTGCCCTTAAATCATGTCGTTTGTCCTTAAATCATGTCGTTTGTCCTTAAATCATGTCGTTTGTCCTTAAATCATGTCGTTTGTCCTTAAATCATGTCAAGTTTGCCCTTAAATCATGTCAAGTTTGTCCTTAAATCATGTCAAGTTTGTACGTAAAATCATGTCAAGTTTTATGTATTTTTATCACTTGTCTGTTGCTCCTTAAAGTGGTGTTGAGTGCGGGTATTTAATTTCACAGTGACCTCTCGTGTTGACCTTTGACTGCGGAAAGGTTGTATTCTCTGCCTGGAAGACGTGTTTAAAGATGGTATTAGTGTGACCTTAATTAGAATATGATGCTAGTCACGAAGAAGCTCTGTGGAAAGGATAAAGAGCCACACGAGAATATGATACTAGTCATGAAGAAGTGCTATGGAAAGGATCTGATTAGGACTTAGGACATCAGCATAGTGGTTTATTATGAGTTGAAGTATGTATGTATGTGGGTCATTCTGGGTGAGCTTTGCTGAGAGGTAGACAATTTAGTTGGCACTCATCATCATCATCATCATCATCATCATCATCATCATCATCATCATCATCATCATCATCATCATCACCACCACCACCACCACCACCACCACCACCACCACCACCACCACAACCACCACCACCACCACCACCACCACCACCACCACCACCACCACCACCACCATTATCATCATCATCATCATCATCATCATCATTATTATCGGGATCAGCATCGTATCGGTATCGACGTCATTAAAGAATTACTGTAGATTATTTTTAGTACCTCAGTCCCAGAGGAGCTTAAATTGAAGGAAATAACCACTAAGAAAATAATGGCAGTAAGTGACCCGTTTATTCCTGGAGGTCTTTTTAAGGCTATTATCTTTGACCTTTTTTCCCGGAAGCTAAATAAAAATAGTTTGGCGCTGAGAGAGAGAGAGAGAGAGAGAGAGAGAGAGAGAGAGAGAGAGAGAGTCAAAGGCATATGTTCTCGACAAGTTAGAATTGTATTTATAGAGTAGCACAACAGTATGATGCTAGTCACGAAGAAGTGCTATGGAGAGGATATAGAGCCACGCAAGAATATGATGCTAGTCACGAAGAAATGCTGTGGAAAGAGTATGGTCACACTAGAATATGATGCTAGTCACGAAGAAGTGCTATGGAAAGGATATAGAGCCATGCAAGAATATGATGCTAGTCACGAAGAAATGCTGTGGAAAGAGTATAGTCACACTAGAATATGATGCTAGTCACGAAGAAGTGCTATGGAAAGGAAATTGAGCCATGCAAGAATATGATGCTAGTCACGAAGAAGTGCCATGGAAAGGATATAGAGCCGTAACACTGACAACGAGACACGTGAAATATGCAGCAGAAGGACAAATATCTGGACCAAGTTAAAATTAAAGGGGAATAGTTTATATCTCTCTGGTATGTCATTGTATTTTTTCCCCTAATTCTGTAATCAGTATCGGAAACAGTACTAGCATAAAAGGTAATACAAAGGAACATTACTGGAGATAAATAGCGAAGACGTGGATGCTAAGAGTGCCCTGTCATCAGAATATCACTCGTAATTGAAAACTAAAATCAGAAATGCGTGTGATAAATGATGTATAATCTTGCTAGGAGGGAGAAACGTGGAATACAGAGCTTTCGTCTATTTTTTCAAGACATCTTCAAGGTATTCCGTTTCCTGTAGTGGTAATCGGGGTAACGGATGCGCCGGAACCCCCACAATCTAACCAGGATGCAGCCAAAGCCGAATGTGGACGTATGCAGAACTGGACTAGTTTTTCCCGCGCGTGGAGCGAGAGACCCAAGTACGCCTATATTTGTGTGGACTCCAGGGATTGGCTGAGTGGGAGGTGGGATTGGAGAGTGGGAGAGGGATGTGCGGGGAAATAGAGGAGAAAATGGTAGGGGAAGAGGGAGGAAAGAGGGGGAGGAGAGGGGACAATGTTTAAACTGCCTATATTTGTGGAGCGCTTAGAGAAGGATGTGGAGGAGGATGGGGACGGAGAGAGAATGAAGAGGATGCGGATATAGGAAGGTAAATGTGGCACTGAGCTTTTTTTCTCTCTCTTTTTTAGTCACTTATACTTTCTAAAACGGTAAACAAAACAAAGCGACGATCCCAGTGGCGTGTTTTGTGCTGCCTTGGCGCTAAACAGAAAACAGACGAAGTTCAAAGGTCTGGAGTGAGAGAACCTTTGACAGACGGCCTTTTGGTTCTGTTATCGTTTCTGTGTCGTTACCGTCCAGACAGTGAATTTACTCTGGGCAGATGATGGTAATGAGTCCATGGTGAAGTCCATTTACTAGATCTGAAGCCTGTCAACGGAGAGTCTGAGCAGTGACATATCAACAGAAAAAGATCGCAGTGAACAATAAGCACAAGTTTTTTGCTTATCACAGACAGTACTTTAATTACAAAATACATCATGCTCAGGTGAATTATATTACTGTTGATAAAACTAACATGAAACTCATATAAGGACTCATCGCAGCAACAGACCTCGCCGCCAAATTGCTATCCATATCTTATAGCATCCTAAATCCCCTGTTTATTGATTATTGTGGCTGACGACAAGCAGAAACGGCTTTAGTTGGTCACCCGTAAAAGATCCCTAATCCTTTTAAAGCGCGTTTTAGCCAAGCGTAGTCATAGTGGAGGATTTGACAAGTAACCAAGGAGACTCATTCCTCATTGTATTTCATCTGTCTATCTGCTGCCAGACGCCTTAATCCCGTAAGCGGTGGCCACAAACAAATCGCCTCCATGTCTCCCTGTCTCTCGCCATTTCACTGCCCTGCTCCCAGCTCACAGCCCCCTTGCTACCCCAAAATACAAGTTGTGAGAGTAGGCCAATCAGATGAAAACAGATTGCCAA
This sequence comes from Coenobita brevimanus, assembly GCF_032717465.1. Taxonomy (NCBI): domain Eukaryota; kingdom Metazoa; phylum Arthropoda; class Malacostraca; order Decapoda; family Coenobitidae; genus Coenobita; species Coenobita brevimanus. The sequence goes on along the minus strand of NC_136997.1, from coordinate 46,107,244 downwards.
TACCTTAGCCAAAAATGCCTTGTCTCCACCTAAAGCAGAATGAAGGAGTGAGGGAGAGACAGTATTGAGACTATTTTTGTGATGACCTGAATGATTTTAGAGCAGGGGAGAGTGGGAGAGGGGAGAGGGGAGTTTGAGGGGAGAGGGGAAATTGAAGGGAGGAAGGAAGGGGAGATGGAGAAGGGGAAGGGAGAAAGGAGGGGAGGGAAGGAGAGAAATAGAAAGGAAAAATGCAATGTAGGGATGGTTGCATTTATGAGGTTGAGAGACGGGGTGAGAGAGAGAGAGAGAGAGAGAGAGAGAGAGAGAGAGAGAGAGAGAGAGAGAGAGGTATGCAGCGTGAGGGAGGAGGAGAGGGAGAGAAGGGGGAAAATTCCACACAAGGACGCTTATATTTGTGGAGTCCCCAGGGAGAGTAGAGACAGGGAGAGTAGGAAGGGGTACAGAGGAGGAGTGGGAGAGGAGAGGGGAAGTGGAGAGTGAGAGAGAAAAAAAAGAAGGGAGTGGAGACAAATTAGGAACTGGGAGGGAAGAATATATATATATATATATATATATATATATATATATATATATATATATATATATGTGTGTGTGTGTGTGTGTATTATGAAGTAGAGAAAGGGGGAGAGAGAGAAGGGGGGGGGGGGAAAGGAAAGGAGACTGCAACACAAGGACGCCTATATTTGCGATGTCCCTAGAGATGGGTAAGAGGAAGGAGGAACGGGGGTAGAGGAGGCCAAAGTGAGGGAGGAAAGGAGTACAAAGGAGTACATAGGAAAGCAAACAGCAACAGACCTGTTAGTCCTCTCGTGGCTGTTTGATATAGGGAAGGTTATAAATTGCAATACTAATCTATCGGTTAAAGACAAGGATAAAAAAGCAGAAAGGCCCCCCCCCCACACCAAACTCATCAGCCGAAACCAGCAGGAAATAGTGAGAAACACCACCATGCAGCATAGAAGAACTGTTAAGGAAATTTCATAGGAATAAGGAAAAGGGTATTTTATTCTATACCGTGTACCTGCAAGGGAGAGTAACATAAAGTCAGCAATAATTATCGATGTTGTTCAGCAGTTGTATCATCCAGGCTCTGAAAAAGAACAACATAACATACACCACAGGAACGTGTTATTCAGGAGTGAACATATTTAGCTGGGAGTCAGATGGCAGATACTTACCCAGGCGATTTTTAAAGGTTAGTACTGTACCACGATTTACTGCTTTTGAGGACAGTTTGTCTCTTATATTTACAACTCTATTAAAGAAAAAATGCTTAGCTCCATGTGACTGAAACTGTTTGCCAGAGAGAGAGAGAGAGAGAGAGAGAGAGAGAGAGGGAACTGGAGGGAGAGGGAGGGAAACCAAGCTTGAACATGTGGGTGGGTAGGGGGGAAAGGGAGGGGAGGTAATCAGAGAAGAGGGGGAGGGAGAAGAGAGGGGAGGGAAGGAGGGGGAGAGAGAGAGAGAGAGAGAGAGAGAGAGAGAGAGGGGGGGTTTTAATTAATTGTTATTGATGCTGTGATTTCAACTCAGGAAATTGGTGATGCCTGGCGAATGGTGGTAGTTGTGGTGGATGGTGGTAGTTGTGGTTGTGGATGGTGGTAGTTGTGGTTGTGGATGGTGGTAGTTGTGGTTGTGGATGGTGGTAGTTGTGGTTGTGGATGGTGGTAGTTGTGGTTGTGGATGGTGGTAGTTGTGGTTGTGGATGGTGATTGTTGTGGTTGTGGATGGTGGTAGTTGTGGTGGATGGTGGTAGTTGTGGTTGTGGATGGTGGTTGTTGTGGTTGTGGATGGTGGTTGTTGTGGTTGTGGATGGTGGTAGTTGTGGTGGATGGTGGTAGTTGTGGTTGTGGATGGTGGTTGTTGTGGTTGTGGATGGTGGTAGTTGTGGTTATGGATGGTGGTAGTTGTGGTTGTGGATGGTGGTAGTTGTGGTTGTGGATGGTGGTAGTTATGGTTGTGGATGGTGGCAGTTGTGGTTGTGGATGGTGGTAGTTGTGGTTGTGGTTGTGGTAGTTGTGGTTGTGGATGGTGGTAGTTGTGGTTGTGGATGGTGGTAGTTGTGGTTGATGGTGGTAGTTGTGGTGGATGGTGGTAGTTGTGGTGGATGGTGGTAGTATTGGTGGATGGTGGTAGCTGTGGTTGTGAATTGTGGTAGTTGTGGTTGATGGTGGTAGTTGTGGTTGTGGATGGTGGTAGTTGTGGTTGTGGATGGTGGTAGTTGTGGTTATGGATGGTGGTAGTTGTGGTTGTAGTGGTGGTTATGGTCGCGGAATGTTGGTAGTTGTGGTAGTAGTGATGATGCTGGAATGAAAAATGTTTGTAGTACTGGACAAATTGTGGTAGGAAGTGACCCTTAGATTAACGACTGCAATTAAAAGATGGATGGTGGTAGGCAGGAATGGTGGCTGCTCTGGTAATGTTGGTAGTTGTGGATATCTTTCTCTCGTAATGTTGGTAGTTGTTAAATATTGTGATTAAGAGAGGAGGGTTTGGAAGTCGAGAGGTGAAACAGTTGATAGTAATAATAATAATAATAATAATAATAATAATAATAGAGGATGATAAAGATAATAATAAAGATGGAGATGACGATAACAATAATAATAACAATAATAATAATAATAATAATAATAATAATAATAATAAAAATAATATTAATGATAATAATGTGCTGCGTGTGTGTGAAGTAGGAAATGTTGGTTGCTGAGTAATGTTGGTGGGTGTGGTACCTGGAGGGATGGTGGTAGTTGTGGTAGGTATCAAGGCTGAATAGTGGTAGTTGTGGTAGGTGACAAGGCTGAATAGTTGTTGCTGTGGTAGCTGGGTGGATGGTGGTAGTTGTGGTTGGTGAGTGTAGTGGTGGTGGTGGTGTGCAATTATAGAAGGTAAGGCTAAAAATAAAGAGAGAGAGAGAGAGAGAGAGAGAGAGAGAGAGAGAGAGAGAGAGAGAGAGAGAGAGAAATTAAAGCTAGATGAAAGGGAGAGAAAATTAATAACGAAGATAAGAAGAGATGGAGAGATAGTAACGAAGAAGAGAGGGAGAGATAGGAGAGAGGAGAGGGAGAGAAATTAGCAATAGGGAGAGAGAGAGAGAGAGAGAGAGAGAGAGAGAGAGAGAGAGAGAGACTGGAGAAGGGAGAGATAATTATAGATTAAAAAGGAAAGTGGAAAAAGAAATGGAGAGAAGAAGTGGAAAGACTGAATTTGTCATGGGATAGAGAGAGAGAGAGAGAGAGAGAGAGAGAGAGAGAGAGAGAGAGAGAGAGAGAGAGAGAGAGAGGAAAACAGTCATCGTGGTGAAAGGATTAATTTAGAAGTAGATGAGAAGGGAAAAAATCAGAGGAAAAAAGATGATAGTAAAAAAATCAGGAAAATTGTAATTGGGGAAAATGGGTGGAAATTGGATTGGGTATTGCGGCAAAATATTCAGTGTTTGAGGGTCCCTGAGCGGTGTGTGTGTGTGTGTGTGTGTGTGTGTGTGTGTGTGTGTGTGTGTGTGTGTGTGTGTGTGTGTGTGTGTGTTTTGTGGTCGCCTGGGGAATTTTCGTTAAGGCCGTGAGTATGAATGGCTGTGTGTGTGTGTGTGTGTGTGTGTGTGTGTGTGTGTGTGTGTATCAGGCCCCAGTATACGTTCATATGTGTACCCATCCACTAAACCCAGCACACACACACACAGGACAACACACCATAACACTGTACGGGATTAACACTTTTTTTGCCCCCGACACAAACACACCAGAGTTACTCCTGAAATTTGCACTCTCGGTCCCGTTTTTTATAAGCCTGTGTAGTACCAATCTTTCTCTCTCTCTCTCTCTCTCTCTCTCTCTCTCTTGTTTTGGTTCCTGTGCTTAATTATGCGTGTTTTTGCTCTATGATATTTTGTGTTTTTTATCTGAATGGTTCGTATTGGTGTCTGTTTATTCCTGTCTGTTTTAAAGAGGCGTTTATTGCGTTGTCTGTTTGTCTACGTTTTCTGTTTGGGTGTTTACGTTTTGGGGAGGGTACGCTGCGTTGCTGTCTTTGTGTTTTTTATTTTATTTTTTTAAGTTGTTATGTACTTTCCTTATGTTCCTGTACTCCTGTGTTGATTTGCTGTATTTGTGAGTTTACAGGGATGAGAACTGTGGCTAGGCGCCTCTTGGTGTCTGCCTCTTTTACTCTTCTTTATTTCTCCTTCTTGTTCTTGTACTCCTCCAATTCTTTTTCTTTACCCCCTTTTTTCCTTTCTATTTTTCAACGTCCTTCGCCTTTCCTACTTCTCTCCTCCCACCCTCTTCTCTCTCCCCCTCTTTCTGTATATATTCCTCCCTCCCTCCTATCTCCCTATCTCCCTCTCTTTCCCCCCAGTCTCCAATCTCCCTTGTTCTGCCTCTTTCATATTCCCCCCCCCTCTCCATCTTTCCCCTCTCTCCCTTTTTCCTTCCCTTTCTTCTCACTTCCCTCCTTTTCCATTCTTTTTCTCTCCTGGCCATCCTCTTTTCCCTCCATCCTTTTCCCTCCCTCACATCTCCCCCCCCTCTCTCTGTCTGTCTCTCCCTTCTCCCTCTCCTGTCCTCCCTTCCTTTCTACTTCCCAGTCCTTCCTCGGGCTCATTTTTGCTCCCTCATTCCTATATACTTTCCCTCTTCCTCTCCCTCCCCCTTCCGTCTCCCCCTCCCCCTTCCCCTCCCCACCTCCCCCTCCCCCTCCCTTTCCTTCTCCCCCCCACCTCCCCCTCCCCCTCCCTTTCCTTCTCCCCCCCACCTCCCCCTCCCCTCCCTTTCCTTCTCCCCCCACCTCCCCCTCCCCCTCCCTTTCCTTCTCCCCCCCACCTCCCCCTCCCCCTCCCTTTCCTTCTCCCCCCCACCTCCCCCTCCCCCTCCCTTTCCTTCTCCCCCTCCCTTCTCCCCATCCCCCCTAGGGTATATGCAGTAGTCCTATAATAAATGCACGTAACACAACCCGGGTATATCACACGCCCCTGCCCCCATACCACTCCTATTCTCGATATCCTACCTGTATTTTTGGACGCTCTCTCTCTCTCTCTCTCTCTCTCTCTCTCTCTCTCTCTCTCTCTCTCTCTCTCTTTTATTTCTTCCCCTTCTTCCTGTTTTCCTCGCCTTCCCTCTTTCATTCCCCCTCTCTCCGTCCTTCTCTCCTCCCTCCGTCCCTCTGTTCTCCCTCCGCCCTCCCTCCCTCCTCCTCTCCTCCTTCCCTCCTCCCCCCCCTTTCCTCTCCCCACATCGTCACAGATTGCCACACTTCTCTCCAATTGGGCTGTTAAAGTCCTGAAGGTGGTTTGGTGTGATGCTTGTTACCTTTCTCACTTCTTGCTCACTTTCTCAGATTTACTTACTCACTTTCTGTCTGCGTTTTGGCTTACCGCTCTCTCTCTCTCTCTCTCTCTCTCTCTCTCTCTCTCTCTCTCTCTCTCTCTCTCTCTCTCTCTCTATTTCGCAGGGAGAGGTAGGAGGGAAAGATAGGGGAGGAGGAATGTGAGGAGAGAATGATAGTGATGATGATGATGATGATGATGATGATGGTGATGAAGATGGTAATGATGATGATGATGATAAAGAGGAGGAGAGAAAGGGATGCGAGAGGGAGGGACAGGGAGAGGAATAGGAGAGAGAGAGAGAGGGGGGGGGAGGAAGGGAGACGTAGGAAAAATGGCGGTAAAGGAAATAAAGGAAGAGAAGAGAGGCCACGGTGGAGGGGAGGAGAGAGAGGAGAGGAGAGGAAAGAGAAAGAAGAGAGAGAAGATTCCGGGGAGTTTTGAATTTGTTTTAGAAGGAAGACGAGAGGATGAAGAGAAGAGGAGAGGAGCGGAGAGGAGAGGAGAGGAGAGAAGAGGAGAGGAGAGAAGAGGAGAGGAGAGGAGAGAAGAGGAGAGGAGAGGTGGGGTGAGGGAAGAAGGAAAAGAAGACTGAAGTGGGTGGTTATTGGCAGCGGAGGCCGAATGAGTGCACGATTGGGTGAGAGAGAGAGAGAGAGAGAGAGAGAGAGAGAGAGAGAGAGAGAGAGCTGTAAGTTGGAAGTAAATGGACAAGAGACTGGCGTTGATGAGATATTGTTTTGTAAATGAGAGGGAAAGTGAGACAAGGGAGGAGAGAGGGAAGAGAGAAGAGAGAGGAGAGAGAGAAGGGAGAAGAGGAAGGGAGAGGAGACAATGGAGAGAGAGAGAGAGAGAGAGAGAGAGAGAGAGAGAGAGAGAGAGAGAGAGAAGCTGCAAATGAGTTGGAATCAGTAAAGAGAGGAGAGAAGAGAACAAGAGGAGAGGAAGGAAGGGGAGAAAGAAGGAAGAGAAATGGGTAGGAGAAGAAGGAGGGGGAGGAGAGAAGGAAGGGAGAAGAGAGGAAGGAAGGGGAGAAAGAAGGAAGGGAAATGAAGAGGAGGAGGAGGAGGTGAAGGAGAGAAGGAAGAGAGAAGTGAGAAAAGGAAAGAGAAAATGAGAATAATAATAAAAAGGAGAAAGGGGAACAATAAATGAGAGAGGAGTGAGAATAAATGAAAGGAAGCAGAGGGGAACTGAGGGGAAAAAACTGCAATTCATAGGAAACAAAAAGAATGAAAGACAAACGAAGGAAAAATAAAAGACAAGGAGATATAGACGAAGATTTTTAAGACCGAAACAAAAGAGGAAATGGACGGGAAACGATACGGGATTTAGCTGAGAGAAAAATGAGAGAGAGAGAGAGAGAGAGAGAGAGAGAGTGAGTGTTTGTGTGTACGTGGGTGTTCCGTATTGTCTTCTGAGGAGCTCTTGGCCTCCTTACTCCTCTTCTTTGTCCTCCTCCTCCTCCTCCTCCTCCTCCTCCTCCTCCTCCTTTCTCCATGTTTTATTTACTGTCCTCCTCCCTAGGTGTAGTAACATGCATACATACATACATACAGAGAGAGAGAGAGAGAGAGACGAAAGGAGATCCTGGAGAAAGGGAGAAGAGATACCTCAGATGGAAGAGATTTAAGTGTAGACATGATTTAGCTGCCAGAGAAGTGACTGTGTGTGTGTGTGTGTGTGTGTGTGTGTGTGTGTGTGTGTGTGTGTGTGTTTTAATGGTATATAATATTTTTTGTGCTTTGACTTGAGTGCATTTCCGTATGTTTTTCTTCCCTGTCTCCGTCCTGGCTTTTAACGCGCTTGTCATCTCCTGTTTGTGTCTGTCTGTGTGTTTGTTCTCTGAGTTTGTCTTTATTCTGTGATACCTATTTATTTTCTTGTTTTAATACCTTACCTGTTTCTCTGTGTTTGTTGTTTTTAGTCAGTCTTCTCATCCAAATCATTTTCTGTCTTATGCTTAAAACTCTACCTGCTTACTTGCTTCTTACCTTCTCTCTCTGCTCTCCCCCGTCCACACCACCTTGTCTGCTTAAAGCGTAGTCATAGAGAGGGTCAGAAGGTAGACTAGATACAAGACAGACGGTGAGACAGAAGATAGCGACGGTAGACAGAGGTGTGGTATGACGGTAGATAGAGTTGTGGTATTGATCGGCTCACTGACTATTGCGGAGGGTTTGAACATCCACCCCTCGAATTCAGTGATAATTGATCCGAATCCACTCCAAAGCACCCCCTGAACGTGAGGCCAGTACCACACCGACCCAGCCACCTGCCTTCTTCTGACAACCCTGCTTTTTAACCTGCAAGTTATGTGTTTACCTGAGCGTGTTTTGCTCTTGTTGTCTCCCAGGCAGGTACGCAGTCACCTGAAATTGTGTTTTGTTTTTCTTTTTGTCTTGCGTAATTTCCAGCCTTGTCTTGTGCAGGGTTTTTCTTACAGTTCCGTGTTCTAGGTGGTTTAGGAGGCAGTAGCACCGTTTCCTTAGCGATTTACTTTACACATAATACATTAAGTCTCTTCTGTGGTGCTTATATCCTTTTAATATCCACTTAATCTGCATCAGTAACACACAGAAGGATACCATGGTGTAATGTCTAGAATAAATCGGACAGGAGGAGGTGTTACGGATTCTCCAGTAACATTTAGAATACCCCCTAAACGGTAAATGATTATTATATTTCTGCCACCTCATTCTCAAGGTTGTCTGCTGTTTATATATATATTTTTTCAGTTTGCCATTATTCCAGTATCACTTTTAAATTATCAAAGTCCACCTGATTTTCACTGGTTATATGTATCTATCTCTCTGTCTCATTTATCTATTTGTTTTTACTTTTTTTTATTTATTTTGTTTGTATGTGTCTTTTACCTCGTTTTTTTTGTTTTGTTTTGTTTTCTACTCCTGGTGTTGTCTTGTAATGTCTGTCAGTCTCCATCTGACTATATTAGCTATTTTTATCTATATCTATCTATCTATCTGTCTATCTATCTATCTATCTATCTATCTATCTACCTACACCTTACATCCATCCTCAAGTATCCTAATCTCCAAGCTTTTTTCTTTTTCTTTTTTTTGGACTAACGTGAAAAGTTTCGTCCCTTCGCGTCGTCTGGACATTGTTGGCTGCTGGGAAAATAAATGCGGTGTAATGGACCGTCTCAGGCCTGGGACTAAAACTTTTTCCCGACTCCGGAGGTGGGGAAGGAGTGGGGGAGGTGGGGAGGGGAGAGATGGGGAGGAAAAAAGGCGAGGAAGAGGTTATGAGGGAAGGGAAAAGGGGGAAGAGGGAATGGGGGAGAGGAGGAAGAGGTTGTTGGGGAGAGGAGGAGGAGAAGAAGGGGAAGAGGGAATAAGGGAGGGGAGGAAGATACTGGGGAGAGGTGGGGAGGAAGGGAGGGGAGGTGAGCAAGGAGGATGGGTGGGAAGAAGAGGTTGTGGTAGCGAGAAGAGGTTTGAAAAAGGGATGGAAAGTGAGAGGGTGTTTGGAAGTAAGTGGGTGTTGCGTGCATGCCTGCGTTTGTGCGTGTGTACCTGCGTGCGTGTGCACCTGCGTGCGTGTGCGTGTGTGTATGTATATCCCAGTCCGGCTTGCGTGTATCCAGAAGTCTGTTAATAAATTTCATGGCCTCATTCACAAAAACTTGCCTTTGTAAAAACCAAGACACACACACACACACACACACACACACACACACACACACACACACACACACACACACACACACACACACACACACACACACACACACACACACACACACGGAACTGGCAGTTAGTGAGGCAGGATATCTCGTGTATCTGCTAAATGCTTTATAAATAGACAGAAAACATATACACCTTTTTATCACAGATCCTTCCTGTATCACACCACCCAATACCAGTCCATCACACCAGTTACTGCTTCATTCATACCAGTGTTTCATGCCTGTCTTTCAATAATACCAGCACAATATAACCTTCCTTTGTAATACCGGATAATACCACTGTCATACCACTCACTGTTTCATTTATTCCAGTGTTATATAAGAAGCTTTCAGTAATACCAGAGAGAGAGAGACAGAGACAGAGACAGAGAGAGGATAAACTTAATCTTTTTTTTCATATATATGGTCACTGAGAGGATTTTCGAGAGAGAGAGAGAGAGAGAGAGAGAGAGAGAGAGAGAGGATTTAGTGCATATGGTCAGTGAGAGGATTATTCTTTTCAGTTACCGGATGTGTCAAAAGTTTTATGTAGCATTTTATTTACTTTTTTGGCATCGTGGGGGATAAACCAGCTCTTGTCAATTACTTTTTCGTCACCCTGTAGTATTTTGACTATTTTTAACGCTACGCTCTCTCTCTCTCTCTCTCTCTCTCTCTCTCTCTCTCTCTCTCTCTCTTAACCTTTTCCATAATTCTCTCTCCCTCCCTTTGTCTCTTTCTCCCCTTCTCTCTGTTTCTCCCTCCTCTTTCTGTCTCTCTTTTCTCTCTCTCTCCCATCGTCACTCACTGTCATTAACTCTCTATCTTTTATCTGTATTTTAACATTTTGGTCTGGCTTTCTCTCTCTCTCTCACACACACACACACACACACACACACACACACACACACACACACACACACACACACACACACACACACACACACACACACACACACACACACACACACAATCCCTCACCCCTCGCTCAATCTCTCTCACTTTTCCAGCTTTTATTTATGCAGTGTATCCCTTGTCTCTCTCTCTCTCTCTCTCTCTCTCTCTCTCTCCCCCTCACACCCCTTTTCTCTCCCTCCCTCCCTTTCCTCTCCCTCCCTTCCTCCCTTTCCTCTCACGCTCCCTCCCTTCTTTTCACTCTCACTCCCTTTCTATCTCCTCTCTCTCTCTCTCTCTCTCTCTCTCTCTCTCTCTCTCTCTTTCCAGATTTTATTTATGCAGTTACCCCTTGTTTTGGCCCTTCCCCTCACCCCATCACTTCTCCCTCCTCCCTCTCTCTCCTCCCCTCTCCCCACTCCCCTCTCCTCTCCCCTCTCTCCTCCCCTCTCCCCTCCCCTCCCCTCTCCCCTGTTCCCTCCCCTCCCCTCTCCCTCTCTCTCTTTTTCTCTCTCTTTTATCCCCCTCTTCCTCACCCATACCGTTGTTCAAACAGTAAAGATTTATGATTTTTCCTTTCCCCTTCTTTCTCTCTCTTTCTTCTTTCCTCCTCTCTCACTTCTCTTCTCTCTTCCTTTTTCCTTTCCCCTTCTTTCTCTCTCTCTCTTCTTTCCTCCTCTCACTTCTCTTTTCTCTCTCTCTTCCCCTTTCTCTCCTTTTCACTCACTTCCTCTTACTTGGTCGTCTCCTCCCTTTTCCCTTCATGTTCCTTGTTCTCTTCCTTTTAGTTTCCCTTTTATTCTTTTCCTCTTCCTCCTCTTTTCCCTCTTCTCTATCCTCTCTTTCCCTTCCTTCCTCTTCCTTTCTCTCTTTTATTTTCTCTCTTACTCTTCCTCCTTCCCTTCCTTCGCTGCCATATTCTCTCCTCATCTGCCTCCCTTTATCCTCTCCTTCCTTTCTTCCTTCCTTCCTTCCTTCCTTCCTTCCCTCCTTCCTTCTTTCCTTCCCTCCTTCCTCCATTCCTTCTTTCCTTTCTCCATTCCTTCTTTCCTTCCTTCCTTCCTCCATTCCTTCTTTCCTTCCTTCCTTCTTTCCTTCCTCCATTCCTTCTTTCCTTCCTTCCTTCCTTCCTTCCTCCATTCCTTCTTTCCTTCCTTCCTTTCTTCCTTCCTTCCTTCCCTCCTTCTTTCCTTCCTCCATTCCTTCTTTCCTTCCTTCCTTCCTTCCTTCCTTCCTTCCTTCCTCCATTCCTTCCTCCATTCCTTCTTTCCTTCCTTCCTTCCTCATTTATCTTCCCCCATATCCCTCCTCTTTGTCCTTTCCCTTCATTTTCTCCATTCCATTTTCCTCCTCCTCCTCCTCCTTCTTCCTCCTCCTCCTCCTCCTCCTCCCTTTTAACCACATGTCGCCTTCACTTTTCTCTCGCTGGGGGCATTTTTCCGGGGGCAGTGGCGCGTGAGAGAGAGAGAGAGAGAGAGAGAGAGAGGGGGGAGGATCCTTAAGATTTGCCCACCATCCACTCACTTGATGTAGAGAATATTACATGAAATCTAACTAATTATATTCCTGTGTCAAATGCTATGTAGTTTTGTCGATGGGGAGGTAGATAGAGTTGGTGGGGAGGAAGATGGAGTTGGTGGGGAGGTAGATAGAGTTGGTGGGGAGGTGGATGGAGTTGGTGGGGAGGTAGATGGAGTTGGTGGGGAGGTGGATGGAGTTGATGGGGAGGTAGATGGAGTTGGTGGGGAGGTAGATGGAGTTGGTGGGGAGGTAGATGGAGTTGGTGGGGAGGTGGATGGAGTTGGTGGGGAGGTAGGTAGAGTTGGTGGGGAGGTAGGTGGAGTTGGTGGGGAGGTAGATAGAGTTGGTGGGGAGGTAGATAGAGTTGGTGGGGAGGTAGATAGAGTTGGTGGGGAGGTAGATGGAGTTGGTGGGGAGGTAGATGGAGTTGGTGGGGAGGTAGATGGAGTTGGTGGGGAGGTAGGTAGAATTGGTGGGGAGGTAGATAGAGTTGGTGGGGAGGTAGATGGAGTTGGTGGGGAGGTAGGTAGAGTTGGTGGGGAGGTAGGTAGAATTGGTGGGGAGGTAGATGGAGTTGGTGGGGAGGTAGATGGAATTGGTGGGGAGGTAGATGGAGTTGGTGGGGAGGTAGATAGGGTTGGTGGGGAGGTAGATGGAGTTGGTGGGGAGGTAGATGGAGTTGGAGGGGAGGTTTGGTACGGTGACCTGTCGTTAAGAAAGGGTACAACGGGTTATCTTTTCTCCGTTCCGGGTGTACCACGAATTAATGAACCCAAGTGTACATGAATCACGGTGTGTGCATGTGAAGGTTGTGTGCGTGCCTGTGTCTGTTTTTGTCTTTGTCTCCAGTCAGTCACGTGTTAGCAAGGACTAGTGTGTGTGTGTGTGTGTGTGTGTGTGTGTGTGTGTGTGTGTGTGTGTGTGTGTGTGACCGTCAAGGCCTCTGGTAGCCGCACAGAATTCTATTTATGAAACCTAATTTATTTTTATGATAAGCAAGTTTCCATATGGTAACTATTATCACAGAGACTGACTAGGAGAGTGTATGTGAGTGAGATGGAGGGGGGGGAGGGGGAGACAGAGAATGAGATGGTGGGGGGGGTAGTGGGAGGGAGAGACCGAGGATGAGATGGAATGATGGAGGGTGTGGGTTGGGGATAGGGCAGCTTGATGGCGAAGGACAGGATGACAAGGATTGAGGCTTCAGGATGTAGATATAACTAGCTATACTACTTTAACTTGGCGTAAAATTGCCATCTCTCCATCTTGAATGCCGAGTTGTAACAATAGAGAATACTAGAATATGATGCTAGTCTAAAAAAAAAAATGCTATGGAAAGGATATAGAACCGTAGTATTGTCTTTTTCTGCCACTGAGCTACGTCAATTAGCTGCAAAAGGACGAAAATCTGGGCCAAGTTAAGGTAAAAAGAGTAGGATTTTTTTAATACATATATTGTTGCTCCAAAATTCTCTCTGTTTTGCTTGTGAAGTGTTTTTTTAGTTGCATAAGTGAAAATAATAGTTTAAACGGGCAGTCGGATACAGAATTTAAGATTAGAGAGTTTTTAAATACCGCGCGCGATGCTATGTTGTTTTTTTCTTGCTTATGGCGCAAACCGATCCTCTTGTTCCTATCGTTCCTTCGCCATTTTTAGCAATTTTGTGGAGTTAAGTACGCTCACGGCCTTTGTTCCCTGCGCTACCCGATCCTCTTTTGTATTTGTTACCTCTGCTCGATGCTGTCCTGTTTTGCCTGCTTCTACTCGATGTTGTTTTGTTTTTCTTGCATATAGCGCAATCGGACCTCTTGTTTGAATCCTTCCTTCACTCGTTTTGCCGTTTTATGGAGTTTATGATGCTTTTGTCACCCGATCTTTTGTTTTCTTTGCTTCTACTTCCTAGCCTTTTCTCGCTCTCCTTTACTTTTCCTCCCCTCCCCTTTCCCTCCCCCAATCCTACTTTCCTCCGGTCTCTCCTGTATATAATTCCTTCCTTCCTTCCTTTCCTTTCCTTTTCTTTCCTTCCCTCTCTTTCCTTCCTGCCTAGTTCTTCCCTCACATGCTCTTTGTTTTTCTTGCTTCCACTCGATCCTCTTCTATTTTTCATGTTTCCACTCGATGCTCTTTGTTCCTCATGCTTATGGCTCAGTAGGATCCTCTTGTTTCGCGCTTCTTTCACCCTTTATAAACTTTTGTGAAACTTATTGTGCATTGTGAATAGACTACTGGCACTGCTTTTTGTGTTCCCTGCCATCCGATCCTCTTTTGTTTTTATTTTGCGTCAGGAGCTCCAAACGTTGCAGTAATATTTTTTTTTTTTTCGTTTTTTTTTCTCAGTTCTCGTTCATTCGCAGCTGAAATTCTCTTACATAAAAAGGAAATGTTATCAGGTTTATGCACTAACAATACCGGGAAAGAGAGAGAGAGAGAGAGAGAGAGAGAGAGAGAGAGAGAGAGCATCAGTTCGTGCAGTATGTTTCCATTCGTTTACACATAATATTACAAACAATCTTTTCACTTAAACTTGACCTAAAATTGCCATCTCCCCATCATTAACGCTGTAACAGGGGATGAGAGTGAATGAACACTAGAATGCTTTGCTATACTCTCTTCACTTTAACTTGGCCTAAAATTGCCATCTCTCCATCTTAAATACTGAGTTGTAGGTGAATTAACTCTAGAATCTGATGCCATACTCATGTCACTTTAACTTGGCCTGAAATTGCCGTCTCTCCATCTTGAATGCAGTTTTAATAATAGATTGTCTGGAACGTGATGCCAGACACAAAAAAGTGCCATGGAAAGAATGAAGAGGTGTAATAGTCTTTTTTTTTTTTTCCCTGCCACTGAGCTACGTGAAATGGCAGGAAAGGGACGAAAATCTGGGCCAAGTTAAGATGAAAGAACTGTCGTCAAATCAGCCCTCCAATCTGACTACACTTCGCCATCAACGGAGCTGAAAGGGGGTTAGGGATCTTCGCCAGGTTGGAGTAAACGCACTATACATTTAACCATCACCTGAGCTAAGAGGGGTTAGGGATATTTATGTGGTTAAGGTAAACGCATGCACACCTGGCCATCACCTGAGCTGGAAGGGGTTAGGGGACTGTTTGCGAGGTTAGGGTAAACACACTATAGCAACTGGTGCCCTATTGCCCTGACTGTGTTTATTTTCCTTCAACCACGACATTCCCTTTTTTTCCTCTTGTTTACAGCGTCATGTGGACTACGTAGTGGAGGAAGTGATGATGGGGTATTTTTAAACTGTTAGCCATTTTAGCAGGGTGCGCTAGGTTTACTTTCGCCAGGATTATTGCGTTTATTGTTATTTTGTTTCATTTATTGATTTATTTACTGGTAACCATATCCTAAGCTAAACTGAGAACCTAACCTAACCTAACCTAACCTAACCTAACCTAACCTACCTAAACTTACATAAACTGACCCAACCTTTCCTCTTTCTTTCCAGGTGAGATGCTGGGGTGAGAAGGGAGAAACCAAGTAGGCTCTTAGCACCTCTTCCTTAGCGATTTTTTCTACACCTTACACCTGAACATCCACCTGTGTGTTATTAATGCAAGGTAAAATCATTAAAACGGCATACAGGTAAATATTCAGGTGTAACAATGTAGGATAAATCGCTAAGGAAGATATATTACGAAGCCTTCCGTGTCACCAGATTACGACCTCCAGTTTGAGTGAGATGGGTGAGTTAATTTTGGGTTCACGTAAGCCAGTTTAGGTAGTTTTAGGTCTCTCTCTCTCTCTCTCTCTCTCTCTCTCTCTCTCTTGCGGTTCCGTTATTCCATAGGTAAAGGTAATCTATATTTTGCTTCATTTTTTTTTTAATCTGCCTGTAATATTCAACTAAAGTTTTTTTTTCCCCCTCAAACTGAAGGCTACAATTTTTTATGCAAGGAAGAAGGAACCAAAGGCCAGACCCCCGCGACATTGTTCCCTCTACGAAAAAAATAAAAATAAAATAACAGAGCGCCACATTCAAGATCCCTTCATATAAACTTAATGACATCTTCAGTACGAGAGACAGTTCCGGAGTTGATCAGATTCTGGAGTAAGGAAGGATGGGGTTATCTTACTTCATCGTTGGTGTTGTTGGGAACCCGGTAGATTGCAGGCTGAAGTTGCTCCCCCGCAGTCTGTCATTCTCCTTTCGGGGGACGGAGAACTGAGGGACGTTTGAGTAATTGCGAGGACATCTGCTGCCCGGTTGTATCAGTGCCACCGCGTGAAGGCTCCTCTCCCGTCATCATTTTGAAAACTTTAAATAAGTTTCCTCATCGTTTTGAAAAGTTTAAATGTCTCGACATCATTTTGAAAAGTTTAAATAAGTCTCGCTATCATTTTGAAAAGTTTAAATAAGTCTCGTCATCATTTTCAAAAGTTTAAATAAGTCTCGTCATTATTTTCAAAAGTATAAATAAGTCTCATCATTTTCAAAAGTTTAAATAAGTCTCGTCATCATTTTCAAAAGTTTAAATAAGTCTCGTCATTATTTTCAAAAGTATAAATAAGTCTCGTCATTATTTTCAAATGTTTAAATAAGTCTCGTCATCATTTTCAAAAGTTTAAATAAGTCTCGTCATTATTTTCAAATGTTTAAATAAGTCTTGTCATCATTTTGAACAGTAGGAGCAAACTCGTCATATTTTTAAAAGACCTATTGAATCTAGCGTGTTTTGTCGCTGTTGCAATAATCCAGCACCACCGCTACCCCGCCAGCACCACCCCGTCACCTTCCTTTTTTCCTTTACCCCGTGACCGACTCTCTGGGGATTATCAGCCGCCAGGATCGTAAAATTCAGGAGAAAGCGACATATCTGTATCATAAATCTGAAAAAAGGTGACACGAAAATAAGGAGAAAAAGAGAGAAAAAATTACGTGGCAAAAATGGATGTGATTCCCGGAAGTTTACAAGGTTAGCGACACTCAGGTTCAATAGCACGTACATACATACATATATACATACATACAAAGAATCATACATACATACACACATTCAAAAAACATACATACATACAGAAAAACCATACATACATACATACATTCAAAAAACATACATACCTACATACATACAGAAAAACCATACATACCTACATACATACATAAATACCTGTACGTACATAAATATTTCCACTTGCACAATGGATCATCAACACATATATATCACTTGTCACTTGACTTCGCCTGACGTCAGTTGCTTTTAATGTCGCTCTTTTGCCACTTGACATCAACTTTCCAACCTGATGTCATTTTGATGTCACTTTCCAGCCTGATGTCACTTTGATGTCACTTTCAAATCTGGTGTCACTTTGATGTCACCTTCCAACCCAGATGTCACTTTGATGTTACTGGATGCCACTTTGATGTCACTTTCAAACCTGATGTCACTTTGATGTCACTTTCCAGCCTGATGTCACTTTGATGTCACTGATGTCACTTTCCAGCCTGATGTCACTTTGTCACTTTCCAACCTGATGTCGCTTTGATGTCACCTTCCAACCTGATGTCACTTTGATGTCAGCGGTAATGAATTTGGCTGAGGCATCCACTGGAAAATGTGTCCTTAATTAAAATGCTCTTCATTATTGAGATTTTTGTCCGCTGACCAGACGCCGAGAGAGAAAGAGTTTATTCTAATTTAATCTGTTAATTATAGAGGTCCTTGTGTGGGGGAGGGGGAGAGGGGAGGGGGGAGTGAGGGGAGTGGGTGGGTGTGGTTGGGAGAGGGGGGATGTGAGGGTGGGGGGTGTGAGGGTATGTAGGGAGAGTGGATGTGTGAGGGTGTGGAGGGGGAATGGGGTGTGTGAGGGTGTGGAAGGGGGGTGGGAGGGCGTGGGTGTGGGGTGGGGAGTGTGAGGATGTGGAGGGGGAATGGGTGGGTGTGAGGGCGGGGGGGGAGGGTGTGGATGGGGGGTGGGTGGCATTGGGTGTAGGGGTGGGGGGTGAGAGTGTGTGGAGGGGGAGTGAGTGTGTGTGGGTGGGAGGGTGTATTTTGTGTGTGTGTGTGTGTGTGTGTGTGTGTGTGTGTGTGTGTGTGTGTGCTGAATCTTGTACATGTGTTTGCTCTTATTCTTTGCTCAATTTTGTCGAAGTGTGTACATGTGTGCGTCTATTAGAGCATGTGCGTGCCGCAGCATGTGTGTGCGTGTGTGTAGACCAATATTGCTAAGTGGTGCTGAGAGCGACTGTGATATTGGCACGCGGTGAGAGAGAGAAAGAGAAAGAGAGAGAGGGGGGGGGACTGGGGAGGGAGGAAATGTGAGAAGTGGAGAAGATAGGGAAAGACAGATAGGAGGAAAACTAGGAGGGAATGAAGGAGAAGAGGAAGGGAGGAGATGAGGGAAGAGGAAAAGGAAGAGTAAGAGGAGGAAGAGGAAGCCAAAATAAAAATGCAGCTAAAAAAATATATATATATAAAATTCCTTCCCCAAAAAGAGCTTCACTTCCTCCATATTTAGAGATGCTGTTGAGAGAGAGAGAGAGACAGAGACAGAGACAGAGAGAGACAGACAGACAGACAGACGGACGGACGGAAAAACAAATATACACGGACAGACATAGACAGACAGACAGGTGAACGGAACCACACACACACACACACACACACACACACACACACACACACACACACACACACACACACACACACACACACACACACACACACACACACACACACACACAAAACGCAATAATAAAAAAACACACGAAATACTGAAATGCAAAAAACCGCTCACTATGAGGGTATTCAGTGATTGTACACCATCATTACCTAGAATTACCGATCATTTCACATTTCTCCGTCAATTGCCACAATAGTTTGCATCCATTACTGAGTTTTAATGGACCGGGAATGTGTGTGTGTGTGTGTGTGTGTGTGTGTGTGTGTGTGTGTTATTCCGTCCACCTGTGTGTTTGTCTGTGTCTGTCTTTTTTTATTATTGCGTGTTTATGTTGTGTGTGTGTGTGTGTGTGTGTGTGTGTGTGTGTGTGTGTGTGTGTTCTTCCGTCCACCTGTCTGTTTGTCTCTGTTTTTTTTTTATTATTGCGTTTTTATGTTGTGTGTGTGTGTGTGTGTGTGTGTGTGTGAACTCTCATGGATGGAACATTTATCTCTTTATTTATTTATTTATTAATTGTGTGAAGTGGGATGCTTTCATTTTCAGCAGCTCGATCGTATTATTATTTATTATTATTATTAATACTATTATTATTATTATTATTATTATTATTATTATCATTATTATTATTATTATTATTATTATTATTATTATTATTGGCTGTAGAAGTTTTTTAAAATATCCTGCCTTACGTGACAGCATTTGCCATTATCATTTTTGGTGGACTTAAATTGCTTTTCACTTTGTTTATAATTAATGGAAGACAGGCTAGGGGTGGGGGGAAAGGGGGAGAGGAAGTGGGGGGAAGGGGAGGGGAAGTGGGGGTAGGGGAAGGGGGAGAGGAAGTGGGGGTATAGAGGAGGGGGGAGATGGGAGAGGAAATGGGTGTAGGGGATGTGGGAGGTGGGAGTGAGGAGGGGGAGAATAAAGTTATGGGGGTGGTGGGGAGGGGGGAATGGGAAGAGTGAAATGGAGTGGTTAGTGGTAGTGGTGATGGTGGTGGTAGCA
>NC_136997.1:46083164-46085664 GCF_032717465.1 Coenobita brevimanus | reverse complement strand
CGATTTGTTTGTGGCCACCCCGTACGGGATTAAGGCGCCTGGCAATAGATAGATAGACAGACTTTTTCTTGCTTTATTTCTTTGTCTCCCTTTGTTTACTTTTGTTTTTTGTTTTTTCCACACCTCTTCCCTTTGTTCCCCTTAATATTTTTCCTTTTTCCCGTGTAGTCCTTCCCTTGACCAGTTCCATCAGAGAAGCCTTTGAAGGATTCCCAGGCCTCTTGTTGAAGCCTCTCCTTTTGTGTCCTTGCTCTCTCTCACTTCTATTCTCTCCCACTTCTATTCTCTCCCACTTCTCTCTCTCTCTCTCTCTCTCTCTCTCTTACTGCCATTCACTTTCTCCCTTTCCTTTCTCTCTTTTTTTTTTTTCATTTTTCCCTTCCCTCACTCACTCTCTCCCTCCACCATTTTCTTACATTTTTATTCTCCCTTCCCTCCCTCTCCCCCACTCCCTCCCTCCTTCCCTCCCTCCCTCCTCCTCCATTCTCCCTCCAGCGTCCGGTTCTTGCCCCTATTTCATCTTTCGCACTTCCTTTTATTTCGGCACAGTCTCTCTCTCTCTCTCTCTCTCTCTCTCTCTCTCTCTCTCTCTCTCTCTCTCTCTCTCACACACACACACACACACCTTTTTTCCCAGGTTGCTGTTAAATGGATTGGTTTCTCTCATCCTGCAATAAAAATCCCAGGGTATTTTTCCACACCTGCTCTTTCTCATTTTTTCCTACCTGGTGTGATTGGATGCAAGCGTGTGCCAATGTGCGATTTATTTTATTCTTGCTATAATTTTTTTTTTTTTTGCGGGGGAGATTAGGTTGGTGTAGGGATCGTGTGTGTGTGTGTGTGTGTGTGTGTGTGTGTGTGTGTGTGTGTGAATACTGTGAGGGACGCCTTCACGTGTTGGCACTAATATAACGAGGTGGGTCAACCGCCCAGGTTATACAAACATCCCTTAACCACATTCCAATCCCACCAAGTATACCAGTTCATGTGTGAGACGACTCTAGTGTGTATTCAGTATGGACGATGGGTCTTAGTGCCGAAGTGGTGACATGTGAAGGTGAATGGCGCGAGGGAGGACTGCTGTGCCTTAGGGAACGGGTTGAAAGACTATGCCCAGAGAGAGAGAGAGAGAGAGAGAGCAGTCAACTGGGTACACTTTTTTTTTTTTTTTTGTCGTTAATTTTGCTTTAGTCAAACGATTTTAATAGGTATTGGGATCTCTCTCTCTCTCTCTCTCTCTCTCTCTCTCTCTCTCTCTCTCTCTCCCCTTCCACTCTTCCTTCCTTTCTCCATTCCTTTTCCCTTCTTTCCCTTCCCTCCTTTCTTCATCCTTCTTCCTCTTTCCTTCTTCTCACTTTCCCCTCTCCCCCTCTATATTTTTCCTCTATATTGCTTTCCCTCTCCTCCTCCCCTCTCTCCTCACTCTCTCTTCCTCTATGCTCCCTCCTTCCCCTCCTTCATTCCCCCTTCCTCCTTCCCCTCTTCTTCGCTTCCCTCCCCTTCCTCTCTTCCTCACTATTTTTCCTCCAAATTCCCTCTTTCCTCCAACTTCTCTTTCCCACTCAGTGTTTTTCCTCCATATATCCTCTTTCCCCTCCTCTCCCTCCCCTCTTCGTCTCCCTCTCCCTCCCCTCTTCGTCTCCCTCTCCCCCTCCCCTCCTGCACTTCCTCTCTCCCTCCCCCTCCCCTCCTCCACTCCCTGTCTCTCTCCCTGCCTCTCCATAGACTCTTGAGATGGAAATTGAATCTCTAGAACAATAACAGCCTTACTGCCCCGGGAGAGAGAGAGAGAGAGAGAGAGAGAGAGAGAGAGAGAGAGAGAGAGAGAGAGAGAGAGATCTGTCTGCCTCTTGTGGCAGACAGCGCCTGACTATAAAAATCAGGGTCCTTCCCACGCCGGGGTGCAGGGAAATGTGAGGTGATTGAGTCTAGGGTGAACGCCGCAGCTGCTCCACCTAGGATACATAAGGCCACCACGCGTAGGCACCTCTTCAGCGCTGCGTTTGAATATTTTTGGTGGTGCGTCGCTTTCCACCCTCATGTCAAAGGAAATCATCAGTATCTGGGGAAGCGTCGCGGGCCTCTCTCAGCCGGGGAGTATTGGCCAGCAGAGGAAAGTTGGGGCACAAGTGGTGAAATATTGGAGGAACTTTTGTGCCTGCCTGTGCCGCGGATTCCCTTTGCTGCATCGATGAGTGGCGTCCCTGATCTGTACTAGGTTTTATTTCACTGCTTTTTTTTTTTTTTTTTTTCAGCCTGCAGTCCACTGGGTTTTTATTGAGGAAGATCACAATTACTGCAACTCTGTTTACACGTTTTCTTCGTTGAGGGAATTTACACACACACACACACACACACACACACACACACACACACACACACACACACACACACTCTCTCTCTCTCTCTCTCTCTCTCTCTCTCGTTGGTCAATTGGAGAAGGATTGGTAGAGCTTTTATGGGACTATGGATGGATGGATGGATGGATGGATGGAAGGGA
>NC_136997.1:46068164-46073164 GCF_032717465.1 Coenobita brevimanus | reverse complement strand
CCCATCCCTTCCCTTCCTCTCCCTTCCCTTCCCTTCCTCTCCCTTCCCTTCCCTTCCCTTCCCTTCCCTTCCTCTCCCTTCCCTTCCCTTCCCTTCCCTTCCTCTCCCTTCCCTTCCCTTCCTCTCCCTTGCCTTCCCTTCCCTTCCACTCCCTTCCCTTCCCTTCCCTTCCCTTCCCTTCCCTTCCCTTTTCTCCTTTTCGTTTATTTCCCTTTCCCCTTCCTTTTTTCCCTCCCCTCCCCAACTCTCCCTCCCTCCCTCCCTCCCTCCAGTTTATTCATTTTTTAATCCATAGCCTCCAATTATAACATGAAAAGGCCTAAAGGGCAAAAATAAATCGGATTATTTTTTTAAGAGCAAAACACAAGGCTCTTAGTTGAGAGAGAGAGAGAGAGAGAGAGAGAGAGAGAGAGAGAGAGAGAGAGAGATGAAAGTGTAAATTGAAAGAGAAAAGGATATGCAATGTGGATATCGAGATAGATACAAACATTATTGGACGGATGGATAGGGAGAGAGAGAGAGAGAGAGAGAGAGAGAGAGAGAGTAGGGGAAGGCGTAGGTAGCTATAAAGGAAGGGGAATTAATGCTAGGAAACATATATTTAGCCTGATGGGGGGAGAGGGAGGGAGGGGGGAGGGAGAGAGGGAGGAAAGGGGAGAGAAAGAGGGGAGAGAGGAAGAAGAGAAAGAAGAAAAGTAGGAGAACGGGATTAAATAGGAGGAGAGGAGGTATGGAGAGGGAGGAAGGAGGAGGAAGTAGGGAAGGAAGGAGGGAGGGAAAGATCGGCATGTGTAGAGAGAGGGAGTAAGATAAGGAGGGAGGGAGGGAAGGAGAGAGAGAGAAGGGGCGGAAGATGTAAATGAATGATGGGAGGGAGGAATGAGGGAAAGGAAAATGTAGGGAGAGAGGGAGGTATGAGGGAAGGAAGGGAGGTAAAGATAGGGAGATATGGAGGAGTGGAGGGAGAGAGGGAGGGAGAGGAAGGGAGGTGGAGGAAAATAGGTAGAGAGGTAGAAGTCTCGTGTTATGTGTGGATCAATGTCTGTGTGTGTGTGTGTGTGTGTGTGTGTGTGTGTGTGTGTGAGAGAGAGAGAGAGAGAGAGAGAGAGAGAGAGGAGGGATGAAAGATTTATTAACTATTTACACGTTACTGGCGTCAGCTCATTCTCTCTCTCTCTCTCTCTCTCTCTCTCTCTCTCTCTCTCTCTCTCTCTATCTATCTATCTATCTCTTCTTTCATTGCTTTCTTTTTTCTGTCTTAACTTTCTTTTTCTCACTTTCCTTTTCTTCTTTCTTCTTCTCTCTCTCTCTTCTCTTTCCTCTCCTTTTCAGTATCTTCTCCTCTCTCTTTTCTCTCTTTTTCCTCTCCCTTCTCTCTTCCCCCCCCCTCCCTTCTGTCGCTACTCTTTTCTCTCTCTCTCTCCTCCCTTTTCTTTCTCCCTTGTTTATCTTTCTCCTATATCATTCTCCTCTCCCTTCCGTCTCTCCCTTTTCCCTCCTCTCTCTTTCTCTCTCTCTCATTTCTCTCTGTCTGTCTGTCTGTCTCTGTCTCTCTCTCTCTGTCTCTCTCTCTCTGTCTGTCTCTCTCTCTCTCTCTCTCTCTCTCTCTTTCCCTTTTCTCTCCTCTTTCCCCTCTCGCGTCTCACTCAATCCCGTCTCTCTTCCCACTTTCTTCTCTCTTTCCTCTCTTTCCCCTTCTCTCCCCTCTTTCCTCCCTCTTTTTTCTCTCTCCTCACAGTCTTTCCTCTCTTTCCCCTCACTTTTCTCTCCAGCGAGCAGGGATGAAAGATTTATTAACTATTTACACGTTACTGCCGCCAACTCAACCTTTCCTCTCTCTCTCTCTCTCTCTCTCTCTCTCTCTCTCTCTCACGCTGAAAAATATCGTCTGGAGATAGCAAGAAAAAAAGAAATAGGAAAAATAACACTCTGATTCGCGGGTTTAAATCGGGTTTGGCGGGAATGTTCGAATATTCAAACCCTTTCAGGATGTGTGTTTTAGAGGCTGAATGAAATCGTCTGGAGGTAGGAAAAAGATTAATAAGAAAAGACAGTAAAGGAGAAATAAAGAGGAAAATTAGTAAGGATAGGATAAGCTAGAAATAAAGATAATAAAAAATGGAATGAGACTGACAAAAATCGCATCGTTGTATTGAAGTTAATTATGGAGGAAGGTGGTCCATTACGGGGTTAATTCCGGGCTGTGATGAGGAGAAAAGTTCACGGCCTCGTCTAGCACTGACCCCCCCCCCTTTTCGTCCCCTCTCCCCTTTCCTCCCCCTCCCTCCCCCTCTTTCTACCTCCTTCTCCATCATCCATCCATCTCCTTCCTCGCGTCTCCCCCCACCTTCCCTCTCTCCTCTCTCTTCCTTCTTCAGACCCCCTCCTCCTCCCTCTTTCTACCCTCTACTCCGTTCTGTCATCCATCCCTCTTCCCTCGTCTCCCCTCACCTTCCCTTACTCCTCTCTTACCCCTTCATCTCCCCTCTCTCTCCCTTTTTCCCTTTCCCTTTCTCTCTTATCTTCCTCTCTCACTCCCTTCCTCCCCTTTCTCTTTTCCTGACTTTCCTTTCCCCGTCTCTCTCCCTCCCCTCTTCCCCTCTAACCTCGTTCCCTTTCCATCACCTCTTCCCTCATCCCTCCCACTCCTTCCCTCTCCCTCGCATCTCCTCTCTCCCTTCCTCTCCTCCCTTCCCTCCCCCTCATTCCCTTCCCTCCCCCTCACTCCCTTCCCTCCCCCTCACTCCCTCCCTTCCCCTCTCTCCCTCCCTCCCTCCCTCTTCTCTCTCTTGGACAATTGGAATTTCATATCCAGTTCCGGAATTGGAGCTGGAAATACGAATGCCTTTTTTTTTTTGAGTGGTCGGGGGGGGGGGGCCAAAAGTAATGGGAATTTTTAATAAACTTGTCCCAGCGCCGCGACTGATTGTGGGGATGAGTGGAAGGGGTTGGACTTCATATATGAACTTGGATTCCTCGATCTAAAGGTTTGGATTCTTTATTTGAGCTTATACAAGGGCTTGGCTTCCAAAAATGAATTCTCTAGGGGATTTGGTGCAATTAATTGGTTGGAAAGGGTTGGACTCTACATTTAAACTCGAATTCTTCATTTCACCTCGATATTAAGAACTGAACTGCCCAAACGACCTCTATAGATTATTTGAATCCAGTATAAGGAATTGTGGGCGAAGGGTGGATTCCATTTTTCAACTTGGGTTCTTCAATTGGACTCTGATGAAGGACTGAATTCCACAGATGGTCTCAGTAAAGGGTTGGATTCTTCAAACAAGATCCTCAACCCTTACTACGGTCCCACCTGTGTATATTATATTCCTCCGGCCGTCAAGCGATTTTATTCTACCAACGAAAGACGCCCGTCGACCGCAAGTAAACAACAGTATGTTTCTTTGGGTCCGTCGTGTGTCAGGAAGGGGTCAGACTCCCCTTTGTGGCAGACGGCGCCTCACCAGGGTCGGACCAGGGCCCTTCCCACGGCGAGGTGCTGGGAAATATAAATAGGTTTGGCTCTCGGGTGAACGCCGCAGCTTCCCCACCCGGTGTACTCGGTGCCACCAAGTGTAGGCCCCTCAGTAGCACCCTGTCTGGCGTAAACTAAATACAGTACCAAAGGAAAGGGACGAAAGGACTGGATTCCACAGTTGAACTCACTGTAAAGGATTCCACTCTTTCCTATAAAGGATTGGAACCCACATCTAAACTACATAGAATACTTAATTCCACAAGTAAACTATGTAATTGTTTGCAGCAATTGTGTATAAATGTTAGTGCTGAGAGAGAGAGAGAGAGAGAGAGAGAGAGAGAGAGAGAGAGAGAGAGAGAGAGAGAGAGAGAGAGAGAGGGAGAGAGGCATTTTGGGAAAGCAAATTAAGGAAGGGAGGGAAGCCGGATTTAATGTTGAGAAAATGAAGACAATAGTTTATACGTGAGAGAGAGAGAGAGAGAGAGAGAGAGAGAGAGAGAGAGAGAGAGAGAGAGAGAGAGAGAGCAAATTAATTAAGGTTGTTGATTCTCTACCTCGGAGAATGAAAAAAGAGGGCAGGAAGGGGGTGGGGGAGGAGAAGGAAGGAATGAAGGAGAGGGAGGGAGGAAAGGGGAGAGTGAGAGGAGAGAAAGAGGAGGGAATAGAGAGAGAGAAGGAGGGAAGGAAGGTGGAGGAAATAGAGGGAGGGAAGTGAGGGAGGAAAGGATAAAGGTAAGGAAGAAGGGAAGAAGATAAGGAAATGAGGAGGGAGGGATTGGGAAGGAGAGAAGAAGGAGGGAAAGGAGAGAAAGGAGACGAAAGGTAAGGGAGGGGAGGGGGATGAGAGACAGAGGGAGGAGGAGAGAGGGAGAGGGGAAGAGGAAGGGAAGGGGGACTTATGTGAAGGATGTGGTGAAAGGTGAGATGGGAGGGGAAGGGAAGAGGAGGGAGAGAGGAGAGAGGGAAGATCCGGGACAGGGGAGAGAGAGAGAGAGAGAGAGAGAGAGAGAGAGAGAGAGAGAGAGAGAGAGAATCACCTTTGTTTAGAGGTAATTAACAACTCTGGCCTCACCTGAGTCTCATTACCTGCCAGGATCAGTTTCTCTCTCTCTCTCTCTCTCTATCTATCTATCTATCTATCTATCTATCTATCTATCTATCTGTCACTCCCTTCCTTCCTTCGTCTTCCTCAAAGATGGAAAGAAGCAGGTTGAACGGAAGGGAGAGAGAGAGAGAGAGAGAGAGAGAGAGAGAGAAAAGGCAGATTGAAAAGCAAGAAGAGCAGAGAGGGATTAACAAGGAAAGAGGATTTGTTGCGAGAGAGAGAGAGAGAGAGAGAGAGAGAGAGAGAGAGAGAGAGAGAGAGATGAAACATTTAGAGAAAGAAAGGAGAAAAAAGAGAGAGAGGATGAAAGTTTTGGGTGAGGAGGGGGGAGAAGAAACCGGAGAGATTTCAGGAGATACTGGAGGAAAGAGGGAGGGAGGGAGAGAGAGAGAGAGAGAGAGAGAGAGAGAGAGA
>NC_136997.1:45913164-46063164 GCF_032717465.1 Coenobita brevimanus | reverse complement strand
TTCTTCCTCTCCCTATCTCTCTTCTTTCCAATTCTCCCTGTCCTTATCTCTCTTCTCCCCATTTCTTCCTCTCTCTATCTCTCTTCTCCATTTCTCCCTCCTCCTATCTCTCTCCTCTCCATTTCTCCCTCTATCTGCTCTTCTCTCTATCTCCTCCTCTCCCTCCACGTCTCTCCATGCTCATTTTCCGCACTCATCTCCCATTCACTCCTCTACCCTCCTCTTTAATATCTTTTAATAGAGTGGAAAATGTATTGGTTTTGTTACGGGCAGGCAGTACCCCTTTGCCTTCATCATCATCATCATCATCATCCTATCAACCTCAGGCTCTCCCTCTCCCCTATTCCTCCTCCTCTCTCTCTTTCCATCCTTCCTTCCTGTTATTATTATTATTATTATTATTATTATTATTATTATTATTAGTGCCAGTACCATACAATTTCATTCAACCTAGCAGACGTTAGTTACAATTGTTTTTCATCCTAAGCGATTTATTATATCCATAACACCTCGCTGCCTTATTCTGTATTACATAAATCCTTCCCAAATCGCCATACTCTGCGTAAATAACTTACAAAAAAGACCCAGCTATATCAAAATAAATCGCTAAGGAAGAGGTGTCGAGATTACGTATACCTTAGTCTCTTCCTTCTTCCTTATTTTATCGTTTCGTTTCGTGCTTCCTTATTTTTTTTTGCTTATTTTCTTTACATTTCGTTTTTGTGTGTGTTTGTATTTTATCTTCTCTTTTCTTTTCATTTTCGTCCACATATATATTTCCTCTTCCTTCTGTTTTTTTTTTTTTCATTTAGATATTTATTTCTTGCATTGAAGAGGAAGAAGTTTTGAAGGGAAACGACTGGATTGTTGTTGTCAATTTGTTCATGTCGATGGTGGAGACGTGGAGTGAGAGATATCTGAGTGACGGACAGGTGAGAGAGAGAGAGAGAGAGAGAGAGAGAGAGAGAGAGAGAGAGAGAGAGGACAGGTCAACTTCCCTCTCATTCCTACCTATATTAATGACATTCCTTTCATCCCATTATCATTCTCCTCCCTTCACCTTATTCTTCCTTCTTTCCCTTCCCCTCCCGTCCATTCTCCCTTCCTACCTTCATTTCCCCTCCTCCATACGTTCCTCCTCCTTTCCTTCCCTTTCTTCATTCATTTCCATTTTTCTTTCCTTTCTTCATCCTTTCATTCTTCCCTCCTTCCTTCCATTCCTCTTCTTTATTCATTCATTCACTTTCCTTCTTTGTTCCTTTCTTCCTTCTGCTGTCTTCTTCCTTCCATCCTTCCTTCCTTCCTTCCATCCTTCCTTCCTTCATTCCGTTCTGTCTTCCTTCCTTCCTTCCTTCCTTCCTTTATACCGCCTGAAACTATCCTTCTGCAGTCCACTCTTATTTCGTTGGATAGGGAGGGAGTTAAGGGGCGTTTCCTTAACCAGGCAGTGGATCCGTGCAATGATGTCAGTGCCGCCACGTGAAGGCGTCCCTCTAGCACCACCACAACTGATGGAAGGAATTAAGTGGATAAAAATGTGAGAAAGAAAGAAATTAAAGTGAGAAATGAAAGACCGTTGAGCAAAGAAGACTGAGAGAAAATGACATGCAAATTTGACATGAATAAAAATGAGAGAGAGAGAGAGAGAGAGAGAGAGAGAGAGAGAGAGAGAGAGAGAGAGAGAGAGAGAGAGGGGGGGGGGGAAGTTAAAATATAGAGGAAAAAAATAGGATGAAAGATGGAAAGAAATGCAATATTTGAAAGGAAGGAAATTTGGTGAGAGAAAGACGAGAGAAATTGGGAGAGAAAAAAAGTAGAATTGGAAGAAATTTTCAAGGAATGGAGGAGGTAAATTAGGGAGGAAAGAGTGGAGGAATAATGGAGATGAGGAAGAAGAGGAGGTTGATTATCAGTTCTCTCTCTCTCTCTCTCTGAATCTGTCTATTTATAAGTGTTTGTCTGCTTCCTCTCGCTCTCTCGCACTTGTACAGGTGTCCTCAGTGACGTCACGGCCCGCCATGACGTCATTACGTTGCCAGGCGTCCATGTATGACGTCATAATTGGGATTCGTGCTTATGACTTGCTAAATGCTTTCATTTATATATAGACTGGATTGCTGTACCTCTTCCGTTTTTTATTAACTTTTTATCTGTCAGTCTGTATATCTGTCTGCCTCTATCTGTGTATCCATCTATCTATCTATCTATCTATATTTGTATTTTTGTGGGGGTGGATGTGCGTGTGGGTAGGGCGAGGGTGTTGGTGTGGATGTGGGTGGGGGAGGTATGGGTAGTGAAATGTGGGTGTGCAAGCCCGTAGACTTTTCGTATTAGGTTAACTCGAGCATTACAGCCTACATAGAGGAAAAGTTTTACAGTTGCTGTTTGTTGCCACCCACTCTAATAATACCTGCTGAGAGAGAGAGAGAGAGAGAGAGAGAGAGAGAGTTACCTCCCCCGGGTGTTACCCTGGGGTCTCATTTTACGTAGCAACCCTGGCTGGACACCTGAGTCGAGTGGCACTTGCTCCCTGCACCAGAATTCGAACCGTGGCACTATCAGGCCGAAATCAGATGCAGTACTGACCCCCATGGAAAAGTGACCTACCGGTACCTAGCATAACATTTCATAACATCACATAATGCACTGGTAGCCTAACCTAACCTAACCTAACTTCAAGTTTGAAATATTTACATCATCATCATTAACATTATCATCATCATCATCATCATCATCATCATCATCAGCCTGAATCAGTTCACTGCAGGACAAAGGCCCCTCCTATCATTTCCACTCTGACCTATTGGCTGTTAGCCTTTTCCATTCAACCTCAGCGAATCTCTGAAGCTAATGTCGCCACCATGTTCCCTGTCTCTTTCTCCCACCTGGTCACAGGGTTCCTGTCTGTTACCGTGGTCGCCCGCATGTTACCCATTTTTACAAGGGCGTAACCTCCCACGTCTCTTTGTACTTTAAATCAGTTTCCATAGGGCTGGTCAGTGTTGCATACTAGAAAAGTGACCCAAGGGCGAGTTATCTATATATAAAAGTGACCTGAGGCTCAGTTTTGCATAATAAAAACTGATTCAGCTGGCAGGTTTCAACAGTTGACACCAGCAGCTTCGGAGCTTGCACTGCTAACTGTTTGCCTTCTGTTACATATTTAGCATGATGCCAGATTGTGGTAAGAATTTTTATATAGCATGTAGGTTACTGATGATGATGATGATGATGATGATGATGATGATGATGATGATGATGATGATGATGATGATGATGATGATGATGATAATAATAATAATAATAATAATAATAATAATAATAATAATAACAATAATAATAATAACAATAATAATAATAATAATAATAATAATAATAATACCCAAAGTAATACAGTACTGTATCTATTTTTTTTTCAGATCTTTGACGACGTATACCTAATAAGACACAGAAGACTGGCTCGTCGCTCAGCAGATCCCGCTCATTCTCACCATAACCGCCTTATCACCGAACCAAATGTAAGTGAGAGAGAGAGAGCGAGAGAGAGAGAAAGAAAGAAAAAGAGAGAGAGAGAGAGATGGGGGAACAATGAAAAGGAAGGTTATAAATGACAGGAGGGATGAGTATATAAATGACTGAGTGAAATGGAGAGAGAGAGAGGGAGAGAGAGAGAGAGAGACAGACAGACAGACAGACAGATAGACAGACAGAGAGAGAGAGACAGACAGACAGACAGACAGAGACAGAGAGATAGAGACAGAGACAGACAGACAGGCAAGAGAAATGGAAGGTGGAGGAGGAGGATAGTTTGATGTGTAAATAACAAAAGAAATAAATGAAAGGAATAGAAGAAAATAATGAAAAGAGATATTTGCTAGAGGGAGGGAGGGAGAGTAGATGTGATTAAAAAAGAATCATGTGCATGTGTGAAGTATATAATTTGGTGTTTACATTTCTGGGTATATAGGACTGTCATCATATATGTACAGAAAACGTTAGGTGCAGTCATATAATTTACCTCTGCTTAATTTTACGTGGTGGGTGGTGACAGCCATCATCCACTCATTTGATAAAGTGCTGCCTACTTCTTCCTTAGCCTTTATCATTTTTTTTCTGTGTCTACCCTCTTCTCTTCTTGTTTCTTCCATCTTTCCTGTCACATTTTCCTACTCTTCTTTCCGTTTCAGGTGGCTTTACATTGAGTGACAAGCCAAATGGTTTCCACTTATAATGCAGGGTGATAACCCTATAACCAACACATACGTGTTCCCTAATATGTCAGCAAGTGGGTTAGCAGAGGGTTAGTGCCCCTCCCCATAAAACAACAAACTAAAAGTCAAATGGCCACCCTTTACAGGATGCTATAGATAGATAGGGATTACTTTTACAGCTCTGGACGGTATACAGTAATATGTTAATTAAAGCAGAATTAAAGGTGTGTGCATATTAATGATGCTTGGTAACATTGTGCTGCCAAAAAGTGTGCAAGTAATCACAGAGGTTTCCAGCTGGACTGAGTATGTTAGAAAGGAGAAAGTCATATAAGAAAAAGTCGGATAGGTTTTAGGTGTGTGATGGAAGCAGTGACGATAGTGATAGCTACTGTAAATAATTGAGTTTCATTACATTTAGCAACATTATACTTTCTGACGTTAAACATTGGTGTGGCGGAATTCATAGTTTGTGCAGATAAATAATGTCTGCTGTTATTGCTATTTTTTTCCCTGGTACTGTACAGTCAACAAAAGAAATTTCAGTCACCTCTCTGCTGTCTCATCCATGCAGTCATAGATATTTGAATGATAAGATGTGGACAGAGGAGCATATTATCAGCTACAAATGGATGATAATATGCAGCTCAGTCCACTACATCATATTCCAACATCAGTACAGAGGCACGAGATGATTGAAATTTTGAAGTTGTCTCTACACTTTGTCACTATTTATTCGTTCATGGGAGTTTTTTTTTCCCCCCCTTCCGTCACAGGTGCGATGGGCTGAGCAGCAAGTAGTAAAGAGAAGAGTGAAGCGTGATTTTTTAGCTCGTCAACCAACATCCAGAGCGTCCATATGGCTGAACGACCCAAAGTGGCCTCAGATGTGGTACCTGGTGAGTTTTGTTTTCTCTCTATATATATTTACTGTATTGGGTATTTTCTTTCCTCATCCTGCCCTTGGGTGGGAAAGGAGGTCTGGATGATGATGATGATGATGATGGTATTTTCTTGTTCTCCGTACCATACCTCACCCAATTCTTAGATGGAAAAGAGATTGGGATTCTGCTGCTGATGCTGATGATGGTGGTGATGTATTTACTTACATAATTCTATGATGATTATGATTGTGTATTTATTTATGTACATTAATTCTTTTATATTGATCATTATGAAGATAGTAATAATGATGGTGATTTACACCATTCTTCTTCGTCATCAGAATCGTGGTGGGTCTCTAGACATGAACGTGGAGGCAGCATGGCGAGAGGGAGTGACAGGCAAGGGGGTGGTGGTGACAATACTAGACGACGGACTAGAAAAAGACCACCCAGACCTCATCAAGAACTATGTGAGTATGGAGGAATTATGTGCAGATTATGGAGGTGTTATGTATTAAGATACAACTGGTTTTGTGATGATGATGGTGGTTGTGGTGGTGATGGCAGTGATTGTGAATGATAATGATGTTGATGATAATGATGCTGGACAGTAGATCTACACTCAGGAAAGATGTTTTTCATACATACTAATATATACGTTCATTCTTCCATACTCCGTTTTCATCAGTGTTCAAATGTGTTGTATACCAATTTCCCTGATCTTACACCCTGCCATGACATGATGATGATGATGATGATGGTGTTGTATTGTGTACCTCAGTTTTCAGGGAGAAAAAAGGGTCCTCCCTTACATGCCAGTATATATATGTTAATCTAACTCATCCCACTCTGAACAGGACCCAAATGCTTCATATGATGTAAACAGTCATGACCCTGACCCCATGCCCCGGTATGATCTGGTGGACTCCAATCGGCATGGTACACGTTGTGCTGGTGAGGTGGCCGCAGACTCCAATAACTCCATATGTGCAGTTGGAGTTGCATATGAGGCATCTGTTGGAGGTGAGGAAAGCCTCTTGGTTTGATCTGAGACTCATCTTGTAGAAGACCTTGGAGATTTCTTAATTCATCATCCTAAGTGATTTATTCTGTTTTCTTATACAGTATTTATTCTGCACACACTACTTTGTTGATGCTGAAGAGGGATGCCCTCATGCACTGGCATCTATACAACTGGGAGTCTTCACTGCCTGGTTACACAAACATATCTCTAATTCCTCTCTATCCTCCTGAAAAGAGGATGGTAAACTATTGGAGAATGGCATCTCCGGCCTGCAGTCCACTAAGTTTGCATTTAGATGAGCCTAGGGCCAGAACAACATTGTCAGTCAGTTTGCTTGATCATGCCATGTACAGTATAATAGTGATTAAAAATGTATGATTATATATATATATATATATATATATATATATATATATATATATATATAGACACACACACACACACACACACATATACACACACACATATACACACACACACAGACACAGACACATATATATATATATATACACACACACACACAAAGAGAGAGAGAGAGAGAGAGAGAGAGAGAGAGTTGTCCTCTATGTTGCACTTTTCATATTTATTCGAAGGTGTGAGGATGCTGGATGGTGATGTGACGGATGCAGTGGAGGCACGCTCACTGGCCCTCAACCCTCAGCACATTGACATCTACTCTGCCTCTTGGGGACCTGATGATGATGGCAAGACTGTGGATGGCCCGGGACAGCTGGCCACCAGGGCATTTGTCGAGGGTATCAGAAATGTGAGCTGCAGTCATTTAGTACTGTAATATTAAGAAATGTGTATTTTGCCATAAATCAGAATGGCATTTAACCCATCAATTGCAACAGACTGAATATCCAAAGTGCACCCTGTGTACATGGGGAAACTTACTGAAGAGGTTTTTGAAGATTATATTTAACCTCTTCAGTTGAAAAAGTCTCACTTAAGCTAAATTATAGTGTCATGAGATAGTTAAAATGAAATTTGAAAAATTGCATCTTACTGCAATGACAAAAGCTCCAGGTATAACCCCCACTGTCACACCTCCTACTAATACAGGGCCGTGGAGGGAAGGGGTCTATCTTCGTGTGGGCATCAGGCAATGGAGGGCGTGATCAAGACAATTGTAACTGTGATGGCTACACAAACTCCATATGGACCCTAAGCATATCATCAGCCACTGGTTAGTGCATTTGTTGTTCATAGATTCCTTGCATTTTTGCTAGACTCATTTTATAGCATTGATGATGACAAGAACAACAGATGGCTGTTTAGAAACACACAGAGGTACTTACCAACTCCCTAGCATATATTATTGTGTTTTTATGATAGTTCAACAATAGGGAACTGGAGACTGGCTTGAAGGATGTTTAGTGTTTTTAATAGTCATGAGCTGAAACTTTGGATTATAAAACTTTTAAAAATTCAATATTTCTCTCCTTTGGTATTTAGAGAAGGGTTATGTTCCGTGGTACTCTGAAGCGTGCAGTTCAACTCTGGCCACCACATACAGCTCGGGTTCTCTGGGCGAGCGTCAGATAGTCACCACCGACCTCCACCACACCTGCACCACCTCACATACAGGAACATCTGCATCGGCTCCACTAGCCGCTGGCATTTGTGCTCTGGCTCTACAGGTACAATCTCTTTGAATATCTGTGTCTGTCTGTCTGTCTAGCTAAACACCTTAATCTTTGAAGGGATGGCTCAGATGGATTGCTTCCATGTCACCCTGTCCTCCACCATCAGACTTACTGCCAGCTCACACCACCTTCACTCACCTACCTCTCCATCTCATCATGTCATCCTCTCCCTCTCTTCCTTTACACATCATTCACATACACTCCTCTAGTCAGGCAGTCCTCACTAACCCCTTTAATGTGATTATATATTTTTTTTCTTGCTGCCAGCAAGGATTTTATTTAATCTGCAAAATTGCTTTCCTGACACTCTGTTGATAGTTCTACTTGTATGACTTTTTTTTTTTTTTTTCATATTTCAACAGCTTTCCTTCCATACAGTACTGTTTATTGCAGAATAGATTTATGATGATGATGATAATACTGGTAATGATGATAGTTTGGTGTTTATAAAGATGATGATGATGTTGATGATTTTAATAACGGGAATAATATTGAAGATAATAGTAAGAAAGGTTGTGGTAATACTAGTGACAGTGATCATGATGATAATGGTATATATAATAATAAGGGTGATATTGGCAATGTTTTGTTGCACAGGTGAATCGAGATATGACATGGCGTGACATGCAGCATATCGTAGTGAGGACTGCCAGACCAGAAAACCTCCAGGCTCCTGATTGGCAAGTTAACGGAGTTGGACGCCATGTGTCACACAGGTGATGACCTTTTTCTTATATTTGGTGGGTGGGGGCACCCTTCATCCACTCATTCAGTGTGGTGCTGCCTTATGGTCTCAACAGTGAGTGACAAGCCAAATGGTTTCCTGTACACCAGGAAACCATTTACTACGCTGGATGGTAATCATATGACCAGATTATGGCGCCTGGTGGTTTAGTGGGCAATGAAGATGCTCCGGTTGGATTGAGCCAGTGCAGGTTTATATCCAAGGGGTGTTTGGGGTTTATTGCTCACATAATGGCACTCAGGGATGAGTGAGGCTGGCTGCTCTCATCTTAAATGTCAGGACCAGCCTGCCTAGCCCCGGGCTTCTTTGCATCTTATGGGGCAACACAGGATTAGGTGATGATGATGATGGTAAATTTTTCACATATACAACCATTTTCTACAAGTTAAGATATTCTCTATGATGGTAGCTGTATTACTTTTATTACTAGACTGGTCACTCTCACCTTAAATGTCATGACTGCTGGTAAGTAGTGTGGTCCAGGCTTCCTGTGCTCTTGATGGTGCAGTAAATGATAGGATGATAAATAGAATAGAGACTTATTACTGCTGGACAGTTGTTTTTATTCTCCATAATTCTGAGACCTGGTTATTTTCTGCTTATAGGTTTGGGTATGGTTTGATGGACACGTATGGTATGGTGAAGTTGGCACGTAACTGGACAAGTGTACCGGTCCAACGCAAATGTGAGGTTACCGCCCCACATGCTGACAAGTGAGTTCTGACTTCCTTTGTTGGCTTGTTTTTATATGATGGAACTGATACATGACATTTGTATATGAATTTGTAAGTTAAATCAGGGACAAGAGTTCTGCTAATATATCCTATTTACATCTAAGACAAGGTCACCACTTTCTTCTTTGACACATCACACCGAAGATTATCTGTGGCCAGAGAAACAAACCAAACCTCTCTCAGCTCAAGAATATTACCCAGCAGCGGAAAGTGAGAAGTAGAAGAGGTGAACTATTAAGTGAACTTTTGTCACTTCCTCTACATCTAAATAATTCTTGTATTGTCATGCTCTAGTGTGAGGCAAATAAATGAAAAAAAATTAAGCACAAAAATATGTGCATTTGGTTTGGCCCATGACACAATCAGTATTCTGGGGCTTGAATGAATGAATGTGTATGTGGCCCATTTCACTGGCTGTGCTGTTGATAGTTCTTCCTCTGTCATACTCTCTTTCCTTACTCTCTTGACCCTGCCTAACCCTATCCTCGGGTGAAAAACAAAAGCCAGAATGATGATGATGATGATGAAGATGATGACGGCAATGTTCATGATGGCTGCAGTGACAGTGATGATCATAAAACAATTTTGATGATGATGATGATGATGATGATAATATCCTCGTACCCACCTAATAATGGCTTTTTCTCCTTCAGGTTGATCCCACAGAAGAGTTTTGTGTCCTTAGAGCTGGATGTGGTAGACTGTCCAGGGGTCAACTTCCTTGAACATGTCCAGGCTAAGGTTAGTAACTATCATTCAATTGTAGCATCAGATTTGTGTGTGGAGCTGATGTGAGTGTTGTTATGGCCCTGTTTTCAGCCAATGGATCAAAGCCTCACACAACTTGTTAAGCCTACACAGTGTTTTCATTGCAGACAGACTTCAAAACAGTTCAAAACTGAGAGCAGAAATACTGCAAATACTGTGAGTTTTGGTCTTAATGAAGTAAAAGAAATTCACATAGATAATCATTCATATGCTTGGAAATGTTAATATTACCCTCTTCTCCTTGCAGGTGACTCTAACAGCTGACCGTCGAGGCGATATAGAGATCTACCTTGCCTCCCCTGCTGGCACAAAGTCCACTCTCCTTGCTCAGCGTCCCCATGATAACTCTCGTTCAGGGTTTCATGTGAGTCAAGAAACCCCACAGTTTTGTGGCCCTGTTGTTTTTGTTTTTGGTTTGACCCCTGGCCTATCTAGATGTGACCTTCGTGGACAACAGGAAACTGGTCATTTTAGCAGGGCACTCCCAGAGATCTTTTGTTGAGGTTATGGTGAAGGATTGTAGTTTTACCAAGCTATTGATTCTGTGATATCCAGTTAGTGAGGAATGGCTGGGATACCTGGTGGCCTAGTAGTTAAAATACCTCAGTGACTTTGCATAGGTTCAGCCTCACAAGGTAACCGGAGACTTCTAGATCATGTAGTGTCACCAAGGGAAACACAATGGTCATCTCCCCTTGAATTTAGTAAACAGTAGCCTTGCCTTGTGCCTAAACACAACAAATGGAGTGATATGGGGTTGGCCATTGCTTCCGTTTTTACCTATTGGTGAACTAATTTATGCAGTATCACAGTTCCTCTCCCTCATTCCCAGGAGTATAACACCAGTGGGCATTACGGAGAGAGCAGGGGAAGGGGGGGAGAGAGAGGAAGAGGAAGTTTGTAATTTCCAGTCTTTTTCCCTCATTCCTAGGAGTGTTATAACACCAACAGGCCTTTGTTTTCAGTCATGGCCATTCCTGACAGTACACATGTGGGGGGAACGGCCATTGGGCAAATGGGTCCTTGAAATACACAACAACGGTCACTTCTTCTCCACGGGTAAGTGCAATACCTTGTCAGAGAGTTGTTGGTGATGTTTGGTCTGACTGCATGGCCAGTGGGTGGGGGACGAGCCTGTGATTAATTCTCTGACTGTGAAACATGTACTTTGCATTACTGGTTGTCTTCTGAGTAACTTTTAAGGTTTTGTAGCATCTCTGTATTGATTTATCCTGCACTTCTCACATCATTATCCTTTTGTATATTACTGATGCAAACTGTGTTGATATTAGAATGATATAAATAACATTCAAGTGACTGTCGAGGTGTTTATTTGTTAAATAAATAGCCAACTAAGGAATAGCTGCCATCTAGGGTACAGCCCTATATATAATCTGTCAGACAAATTTGGTTATACTCCAGAGAAACCGAGGGCACCAAAAATGCTAAAAACTATCATGATTATAGTTCCAGTAGAGAATGTAGAACTTTGTATTTCTGCTTACTGAGGAGAGTTTTATTCAGTGCACAGAAAATTACCAGAATCAGAGTTTTGAAACAATGTTAGACTTTTTTTTTTAGTTATCCATTTTCTTTTTTTCCTCAGTGGCTCCCTTTATATGATGTAATTGTTTTTATGAACCTGTGAATTATTGCACTATTTTACTGACTATCAGAATTCTCCAGATGTTTATATCGCTAGGTCTCAGAGTATCAGGTCAGACTTTTAATCCAGGCTTGTAGGTGGGTATGGCCATAAGAGGGTAGACTTGTAAGTACTAGGAGTGTAGGGAATAACATTAATATTAAGCTGCTTACTAACACCTCCATAACTGCCACTAGTGCATTCTCTGCTGAACACTTAACACTGTTATAATGCTCCCAGATTTTGTTGAACTTGAATCAGTTTTACTTTCTCCAGTATTTATAGCTAATTTTTGAAATACACATAAATGACATTTTTATTTATTACTAAGTATCATTATACGAGACAGACATACTGTACGGATATATTGTACATTACATGAACAAAGGCTTTTACGTTTCAATTAATCATAGAACTGATGAGGTGCACCAAGGAGATGTGGCCCTTACTTGTTTACATTCTCAGGGTGGCTGGATTCTATTGCTCACGTAGTGCTACGTAGGAGAAAGGGACTGGTCACCCTCCTTAAATGTCTGGCAAAGTAGCCTGACCCCAGGCCTCTGCACTTCTGATGGGGCAATGAAGGATTGGATAAAAGATGGATAGATAGGTAGATAGATAGAAAAATCCCAGCATCACTGTTTCCAGCTATAGAAGATTGGTTATTGTGGCCCCAGGCTCATCTGAACATGATCCTGGTGGACTGCAGCCTAAAGCTGCCCTGCTTCTGCAGTCCACCATCTTCCATTCTGGGGACAGGGAAGGAGTTGAGGGATGTTTGTATAGCTGGGCAGCTCCTTAGATTGATGCCACCATACGAAGGTACCCTGTATCTCTCTCCAGCACCTAATGGACCAGTACCAAAAACACCACCACTCATTTGATATTTAAAGCTATACACATTCACACCTGTGTTGATTACTTCATTACATTACTAAAAAAAACAGTACATTAACTCTCTTAGTCCAGTGACTTACATCTAATTTTATTCTTGCTACTTTCACATGATTGTACTCATCTTTGGGAAATATCCTATAATGAAATGGTTAATGGAGGCTGTGTCTAACCCTTCTGATTTGATAAATCTCCCTTAATGAAATTCATAAATGGTCTGAAAATAGCAAGAATAAAATAAAAAATGTGTCCTGGGATTGACAGAATTAGCAAAGATCAGTAGAGACATTGGGAAATACTGTATCTTAAAGTGCCAGTTGAAATAAATGAAACAGTATAAAAAATATTTTCTCATAGTTTTTTAATATGTTCTATTGGCTATGGCACCTGACTGTTGGTTATATTTGAGAATGCTGGCCAGCAGCTGCATTCCTGTTTGTTCATTATGTTTCAGTCCCTAATATTAGCATTAGGAATATTGTCATTCCAAGTGTACTGTAATTACAGACAGTTGACACAGAATTTTTGTGTCCATCTGAAAATACACTGCTTGATATGCCAAGTCACTCAGACGAATAGCAAGTTAAATTTACCTTTTATACATAAACTGTATACAGTATACAGTACACTGTATGTAATTATTTAAACTGTTTGAAACATATTGTCCAGACATATTAACACCTATGATGTTTTCATCTTACTCCTGCCATTAGAAGATGAATGTTTTCACCATATTAGAACCTTCTGGTAGAGAAGGAAATTTAGTTAAGTTATATCTAAACCCTCCAGTTAAAAAAGTCTCTCATAAGCTGAATAAAATAGTCAGAAGAGAGAGGGAAAAAATTTATATCTTGTGGTTGGAGAGGTAAAACTGGTAAACATGAGTGCAGAGGTGTGAACAAGCCCATAGATTTTGATGATAATTTCTGAAGCGTATGATGGTAGAATCTTATGACCTTTTCATTTTATTGCTAGCTACACTCTGTAATGTGCGATGCAGACTGATCACATCTAACATTTACAGGTGTTCCAGAAATGAATGTCAAATATGAGAGCCTAATACCTTTCCAGACTCAGTTTTGATAATAAATAATTGAAATGCATGGATGACAGTGGTATGGTGGTTTTGGAGTGGCTGTGGAGTGTGTGAAATATTAAGATAACTTCATATTATTTTTGTGTTATAAAATATGCTTTGTTTTCACTGCATGGACTTTTATAGAAGAACACGAGTAGTGGATTAACTCTTTCAGTCCAGTGACATAATTTTGATTTATTCTTGTCACCACCAGACAGCTTTATATCAGTTAGGAAGAACCTATAATATTAGTAAAGTGGCTAATGAAGTCCTGTATCCAACTTCACCAGTGCAGAAAATCTGTCAATTAAAATATAATTCAAATGGTGTCATGTCTCCTCATATCAGCTCCCCAGTTCTCCATTGTGAGGGTTACCATGTTACAGCTGATTTTTTTTTTTTTTTTTTTATACTGAACCTAAACCTTCTGCCAGTACCAGCTAACTGCTTCTGAACAGTTGCTGGAAACTGTTGAAAAAAAAAAAAATCTCGCATGTACACGTACAGTAATAAAATATGTCGTAGTGAGAGTCTCGGCTGATCCTGACTCTGTGTAGGCTACTTGTCGTGGAGAGTCCTGTCAGAGTGTGATGATTGTCTGGCTAGTCACCAAGCTTGTAGACACATTTGATTCCCTAAACAGATTAAAATCAGGTGGTAGCTAGAATAAAATAAAAACTAAGTCATGGGATTGTAGTGGATAAAGGTATTGTGGTCACCATTCATAACACTCAGCCACATCTAATGCACTAGTTTGTTAGACAACCGATACTTACTGATGTACAGTATTTTTATAGTTTACTCTTACTACTGTACCACAAAGCTGTTTTACTTAGCTTTGGAGAAACTCTTCAAACATGAGAGGTCAGCAGTATCCTTTATTTACCCTTTTCATTGCTGCTGGAGAGACACCTTCATGTGGAGGCACTGGTATAACCACATGACTTAGCTTGCTGGTCATATGAATGACTCTCAACTATTTCCTATCTCCTGAAAGGTGGATGGTGGACTGCAAAAGAAGGGAAACTTAAGCCTGCAGTCCATTGGGTCCATGTTTCAGATGATCCTGGTACCACCACAAGAAGTCTCCCAAAATATGCATAAAATTGTATGAGGACAGCAAGAATAAAATACAAAATATTTTACTGGATTAAAGGGGTTAAGGAATACTTAACCCTTTCAGTCTGATGCCATATATTATTACTGCATTTTGTTCTTGATTTCTCCAGATGATTTGATTAAACTTTGAGGAGACATGAATGGGAGGGGTTAGATATAGCCTTAACAAACCTCTTCTCTATGAGACATCTTCCTAAGTTGAATAAAATATCTCGTATTACCAAGAATAAAGTAAGCCCTACATCATCATAATGAAAAGGTTAATCAGTTTAATTTTTTGTGCTATTTGGTTAACTCTTTCAACTGGAGGACATCAGTTTTGTTTTTTTTCCTTCCTGCCACTGGTACTTTATTCAGCTTTAAGTGACTTCTCCATATTAATATTCACTATATCTAGCCTTCCTATTTTAAAATCTTTTCCAAACTGAAATAACAGGTCTTGTGGTAATAAGAATTAAAAAAAAAAAATACACTGAAGTTCAGGGATTAATTTTAGTGAAGTTTTCAGTCTACAGATCTTTTTACTGTGCATCTTTTAAATTGTTTATATGGAAGGGTTTGTTTTTTTGGGGGGTGGGCCTTGGTAAATTAACCCTTTTTAATCCAGGTGACATCCTCTTTGGTTTATTCTTGTTGCCGCCAGATGATAATATTCAAGTTAGAAAAGGCCTCTCATAGTCTGAGGGTTTATTAAAGTCTGTGTTTAATCCTTTCAGCTCAAACACTCTCTCCTGAGCTCGAGATATTTTTATGTGGAAGGATTGCATACAGAGTTTACTAACCCCATTGTTGCTGGAAAGGGATCCATTCATGTGGTGGCACTGATATAACCAGTTGGCTATATTGCCGGGTTATACAAATGTTGTTCAACCCTCTCCCTATCCCCTTGGAAGGAGGAGGGTGGACTGCACGAGGGCAACTTCAGCTTGCAGTCCATTAGGTTCACATTCAGATGAGCCTGGGGTTGCAGCTACTGCTACTACTACTGTTACTGCTAATGCCATCCCTAGGAAGTGGTCTTTTAAGTTGAATAAAATAGTCTATTGGTAGCAAGAATAAAGTAGAAAGATACATCACCTTATTGGTTAATACTTGGTGGTGGGTTATTAATTTGCCGAGCATCTGGGGTTAGTGTAGTGGTACTGACCTTTATAGAGTAGCTAATATGCACTGCCCCCCCTCCCTCGCCCCACCTTGCCTCTCCTGCTGCCGTTGCTGCTGCTGCTGTCGCTGCTGAACCCTCACAGCAGCCACTACTTTACTGGAGGAGTGGCAGCTCATCTTTTATGGCACCAGAACTAACCCGGACAAGTGGCAGGCTAGGGGTGGCCGGCGGGATAGGGGTGGCGGAGCTTCGGGTGGCGGGAGAGCGGTGTCTGGTGGTGGGCTGGTTTCAGGGGGCAGTAGCTCGACGTCACGTGGTCATGTGGTCATGTACCCTTACCGCAAAGTCCCTAAGCCCTCTGTCAACCTCCCCACTACCACCACCACATCTACCACCACCACCACAACTACCACCACCACTACCACTGACCCCCCCATGCCCTGGCACCGGTACCACCCCAGCAACCCCCAATATCATCCTCAGTATCCCCCCCAATATCCACCCTACAAGCCCCCCTCTGACCCCATGCGTCCACCGCACCATCGCGACAACTCTCACCACAAGGGTAACTAGACTAGTCTGGGGCCTGCCGTCTGTCATGTCATAATTCTACTGCAAGTCCTCTTTATAGGTCAGGGATGTGGTTCATAGCATCACAATTTTTTTAAAAATGTAACTATAGTTCATTCACCTTAACTTGGCACACAATTTTAGATATGAGAACATCATTAGATGACTCACGCTAACAAAGTTCCTTATGGTGCTTCACTTTAGGTGCCTAAGGATTTTCACACACAAGATGCAGCACTCAACCAAAGCCCCATATGTTACTTTACTATAGCAAAGCCCCACATGGTTCCACATCAGTCTGCTACTACTGTACAGTAGTAGTTGTTCCCTAGGCAGTCTGGCCGAGCTACTGTACAGTTTGATACTGTACTTGATATCCAAAACATTATCAGTTTTTCCACATAGCTATAGTTTGGTCCCCTTACCTTGAAGATTTACATCCAAAATGCAGTCTCTCAAGTATTTCCATACGACTAATTAGTTCACCTAAGTTTGGAGAGTTTTGGTCAAAATATAACTTTTTATACATACACAGTGCATATATCTTGACTTTTTTCCTTTTCTTTTGCAGCTTATTTTTGACAGTTCATGGACAGAAAAAGACAGTGTTTCG
The DNA here is from genome assembly GCF_032717465.1 of Coenobita brevimanus. NCBI lineage: Eukaryota > Metazoa > Arthropoda > Malacostraca > Decapoda > Coenobitidae > Coenobita > Coenobita brevimanus. The sequence goes on along the minus strand of NC_136997.1, from coordinate 46,046,125 downwards.
GCTCTATGTCCTTTCTGTAGCACATAATATTCAGGTGTTACTTTTTTTCCTTTTTTTTTAATACAGTTCACCATTCTACAGTAGATTGAGAGATTGCAGTTTTAGGCCAAGTTAAAGTGGATAGAGTAAAATACTAGAAATTATCAGAAACTGGCATAACAGCAGTGGAATTTTAACTGGTTATATTTATGTAACATATGGAAAAAAGTGTCAAAAAGGACGTATAATGAGGACTTAATGTATTTGTGCATGGCTGCTCACCTTGTCAAACTGGCTGGCTTTTGTATCAGGCCTTGGGATGGGGCCATATTCTAAGTGGCTTGCAGACTTTGTAACACCTCATCTTTAGTGATTTGCTTTGAACACAAATCAACTACATCATTATTTTCTTTATTTTTAGTTTTCCCAGCAGAATGGCTCAGATGGGTTCACCTGATAACACTTCCTTATCTTACTTTTTTCAGTACCAACTCTAGTAATCCTCTTTTATGTTATTGGTGCAAATTATGTATACAACATATTAAACTATATGCAGTAAACAACATGGAAGAGAATGTTTTCCAAAATAAATTGCAAAGCTTTTGTGATTTTGAAATACCTCTTCATTTGTGATTTATTCTGCATATTACATCTTGATTTCTTGTATGTTATTAGTGCAAATTGTGTATATACTAAAACAACATAGATAACATACAAGAGAATGTTAAGGTGTAATAAATAGCTAAGGAAGAGGTACTCTGAAGCTTCATATGCCACTTAGAATAGAGGCTATAAATTTGGAGGACTGTGTTACTGTACTGAAGTCTTGCAAGAAAATCTGTGTTATTGGTTTATTCCAGGATTGCTTTAGATGGCAAGAGAGCTTGCTTAAAATTCAACATAAACCTTTTTTTTTTTGGGGGGGGATAGTCTTGTAGTTTGGTTTGTAATTATTTGTTGTTAAATTTCAGTTAAAGTACATAAGTTATCAGCATGCAAAGGACTGCAAATTCAGAATTTTTGGTACATTGGCTTCCTTATTAAAATTTATGTCCTAGAGTTGCATGGCACTTCAAGACTTTGTATGCTGTTGTTTTATAGTATTTTTGTTATTTAAACCTTGTTAGTGTATTTTTGTCATCATATTCACAGAACTTTAGGTGAGATAATCCTATTCAGCTTACCTTACACAGTAGGTCTTATGACTTCACCGTCAGTATAATTACAGTTGTGTTTCAGATTATTATGGTGATGGAAATATAGCAAAAAAAAAAAGAAGATGGACTGGAAGAGGTATATATAATCTATTGTTTTAACACACTGAGCCTGAGGATGTTGTTTCTCATTGTATTCTTGGCATTGCCAGACAGTATTATTCATTTTAGGATAGATTTTTCAAACAGAAATACCTCAATCAGCCCTTTCAGTACAAGAAGACTTTCCTAATTTGAATATAGTTGTTTGGTAGGAACAAGAATAAACAGAAGAAGACATCACTAGATTCAGAATGTCCTATACAGGATGGATAACACTTCTCTTCCATTCTGCTGAGCAATTTCTCGTGTGCTGCAGAGACAGTTTCAGTCATTGTTATCATAGTCTGTTCTGCATCATTTATTCATTTCCTGCTGTCTCTGCAACACCCATTCCCACACCAGTAGACTGAACCTTGCCTGCAACACATAAGATACCACCAGAGGGGTTTCTAGTGAAGTGCTCTTTACAGGCCACCCTGTACATCACTAATGTCCTAGTTCATTTGTAATTCAAAGGGTATTAATGAAATTTTGCCAGAACTGAGTGGAACTGGCCAATTATCACACACCAACCAGTTGCCATAATGTTGCTGTGGTCCAAGACTTATCTGAATGTGAACCCAGTGGACTGCAGCCTGAAGTTGCCCTTCTCCTTCATTCCAGTATTCTGTGTGCGAGAGATAAGACGTTGCTGTGATGTGAATGGATAAAACCCCTAAATCTGGCAACTATTTTCCATTTTACACTTGCCATCACTGAAAGATTTTGTCTTTTCCAAACCCTCTGGATAGTCAAAAGGCCAACCCCAAGACAAGTGTAGGCTGTTCTTGTGGCTGGACACAAACACCTATGACCCAGTTACCATTGTCAGGGCTAGTTGTACTGTCTTCCCCCCCCTCTCACCCCCGCCCTTTTTTTTTTTCTTTGCTGAAAGATACTGACAGGGGATATGGGAGGTGGTATGTTGGTTTTTATATAGCCAGAAACATAATTTTCCTTCATGCAAAGGCAGTAGAGCCAGTGTATACTCTTCCTCTCCACAGTATCATGCAACACTCACAGTCAAGGCCTGTGTGAAGGGACAGACAGACTTTCATATACAGTACAGTACTAGTCAGAAGATTTGGAAAGGATGACCCAGAATTCAAGAAGGCATCTAAAGATCTCATTTTCAGCAAAACCATGGGAGCCTTTTTGTGTTCCTTGCCACACTGTAGCATGCAGTACTCAGATACCCTGTACTACTATGTGTGGCTGAACCGAAAAGTGTCATTTTACCCCATAGTGCCTGGTGTTGGTTGCAAGCTGGTTGTTGTTGCTGTGGCCCCAAGCTCGCTTGGATGTGAATCCAGTGGACTGCAGACTATGGTTGCCTCTCTCCTGCAGTTCACTATCCTCCTCTCTGGAAAGAGAGAGGGAGTTTAGGGACATTTGTATATCTGGCAGTAGAGTCACCCAGTTATACGAGCACCATCACATAAAGGCATCCCTCTCCAGCCCCTTCGCATTCCTTGCAACACAGTAGTGTACAGTACTAGAAGTTGTATTTCCAATCGCTTTGGAGATTTCATAATGCCTCTTCCTCAGAGATGTACATCATATCTTAATGATTCTCTCGTATATTACTGATGCAAAAGTGTGTCAGTATTAAGCAGATATACATAACATTGAAGCATCTCGCTTTAGACAGATAGATAGACGTAACATACAGTACATGCAAAAATATGGTGTTAGATGGGAAGAAAAAAAAAAATGAGAAAGAGGGACTATGAAGTGTCCTGTATCACCCAGAATACGGTCTTAGGACATCCTGTACCTTGCTGTGTGGATAGAAGTGTCCTCGTACACACAGTGCTTCATGTTGGCTGTATGGACGATACAAAACAATTTACAAAGGATACCAAAACTGACTCCATGTGGGGCTATTTATGCTTAAGACTGATGTCATGCTTTTTATTTTATTATTGTTGCTTTCAGATGATTTTCTTGAGATTGGGAGAGATTTTTCAAAGTGGAGAGGTTAAATGTAGTCTTCATTTACCTATTCAGTATAAAGTCTCTCCTAAACTGAATGAAATTGTTGGGAGGGAGCTGGAATAAAATAAAAAATACTCATTGGATTTGAAGGTTTAAAGTTTTTGTATGTGCAAGAATTTTTTTTCTTGTGTAAAGCCATACTTGTGCATGTGTGGGTGCTTGCCAGAAGGAACATTATTTGTGACTTATCGATGGGCCCCTCTGTAAAAAGTTAAATCAAAGATTAAAGAACTTTCATGTGTTGTATATTTTGGGTGTATTGTAATTTTTGTAATATAGATTTTTCAGGATTGCAAGAATGATGTACAGTACTTGAATGAGAAATATTTATTGCCTTATTCATTTCTTACTCATGTTTTTTTATACTGTACGTGATGTTAATATATTTGCTGATGCATTTTTATAAAGTCAAGAATTTTTAGAAAGCTTTTTGAATCTCAGGTAATGTGCTTATGTTTTTTTATTAGTAGTATTTACATTACTTTATTCAGTATTAAACTAAAAATTAAATTTAAATACAGTGAACTTATTAAAAAGAGTGCTTGTGGATGGATGATACTTGAGTGCATTAGTTGATTTTACATGTTCAAGTATTGCTCATGGGTCAAGCTGTGTAGTTTAGTAAGGCTGTACTGTTTATTCAGAATAATAGTGCATTGTGGTGATTTGTCTCTTGTTGACTGTATGATAAATGAAACAATGCATAGTTGTAAAATTGTGGACTGATGATGCACAATTATGTGATTATAATTCATACGAAATTTTCTAAAAATTAATTAAACTAAATGACAACCTTTTTTTTGTCACCAAAGGAATTTAATACATGGTACTAAACTGCCCAACAGGTAAATCTGAAGTGAAGGAATGGAGCATGACCATGTATGGGACAGAAACAGAGCCAGGTCAAGTTGTGCCAACAGTGGCTGGTACGGGACCAACGCCAGTACCCCATGCCAGCGACCCAGCAGTACATCACGTTGTTGACACCACTGAGGGCCGACCGGGAGCCAGGGACCCCAGTAACCAGTCCTCTTGGCCCTACACCCCTGCCCCATCCTCAGCCGCTCCGAATGCAGTTCCCACCTCCCTGCAACCCGTCCCCCTGAGGAAGAAGCTGCCCACTGGTTGTCATCGTGTGGATGGATCCGGGGCTTGCCTAGGTTTGTGCCTTGTGGTGATGGTGGTGCATTTGGTAACGGGACTCCTCTTACTGGGGCAGTCCCGAGTGAGTGGCTCAGGGAAACAGTGGTCCTGTGATTTGCTATCTGGGGCTCCCTTATCTTCTCCCTATCTCGGGTACCGAAGTTTATGTGGCTCGCTTGTGGAGGACAATAACAAGCAGCCACAAACTAGTGATTCCTTACCTCCTCAGCCACTTATAGTTAGGGACAGTTAGTGTACAGGTTGTTAGGTAGATATCCCCGCATTTTTATTCATACAGTATGTACATGGTTTTTTAGCTTCCAAGTGTAAAGTACAGTATCTTAATTTTTTAACTCGTAAATATCATCGATTACCCAGTAGATAATGTAATATAGTAATGAGGGCTTAGGAATGCGGAATGGCTCCGAGGTAAATATAAAACAAGCCATTCTTTTATAATCACAGTTGACCCCTCCATTCTTCCTCTTGAATAATTCAAAGCATTGTACAGACTGTTTACTACCTTTCCTTAAGTGTTATTTTCATCTAGTGCCTTTTTCATTTTATACTAATTTTTACTCTACAAACTTTTGAAAATATCTTGATGCTGCCTCAAGTAGTCCCATTCCATGGGGCTGTAGTGGATGTGAATATTGTAACTATAGCTTTTGTTTCATCTTTACGAGTGATTGGTGAAAAGAATGTGTGGCTTGTATGAGGTAATTTTTAAGTTCCTATTAAGCCGTTGATTACAATTATATTTCATAAGTAACTTCATAATATTCTGATGTGGAAGAGACTTCAGGATCTTAGGTGTCTGTGTATGTGCATGTGTGTATGTGTATGTGTGTGTTTTAATATTTAGTGTAGGAGAAATGTGGTGATGTTTAAATAAGGTAGAAAAGTTCTTGATTGAGATGTAGCAACCTCACATGATTGTACACAGTCTTCCAGAGGAGAAAGACAATAGGTGTGTTTTTCTGTGTATCTAGCTGTGGGAGGGAGACAGAAGAAAAAGATTGTTGAAGCCCACCCACCCAACCCAACTCACTCTGCCCATCCCTATCTAACCCTACCCTACCCTACCCTACCCTTCCCTTCCCTTCCCTTCCCTACCCTACCCTACCCTACCCTTCCCTACCCTTTCCTTCCTTTCCCTTCTCTTCCTCTCTCTTCTCTTCCCTTCCCTTCCCTTCCCTTCCCTTCCCTTCCCTTCCCTTCCCTTACTGTATTGTACCATACCTTACCCTGTCAAGCCATTCCCTGCCCTGCCCTGCCCTTCCCTTCCCTGCCCTACCTTCCTGTTACCCTCCCATTCCCTCCCCCTCCCAACCCAATGCAACCTAACCAAACCTACAGTATGGAGTAAGAGCTCTTTAGATGCCTTCAATAGACTTTCATGCAGTTGCTACTTTAATAGGCCATCTCAGGAAGTAGGTGGTAGCCAGATAATATGAGAGAGAGAGAGAGAGAGAGAGAGAGAGAGAATAGCAAGCTGTTTATACCTGTTGTATGATTTACGTAGATGTTGGTATGGATTGGCAGTGTGTCTGTATGGGTGTTCTAGATTTTCAAGAGCATATTTCTTACATTTTTCAGGGGATTTACTTTAAGAGATGCCATGTGTGTATTACAGACTAGTTATCTTGGGGTGCAGTTACTGTTCCCAAGTTTAGATAATTATCAGTGAATGGAAAACCGTATGACTAACTACGCAGGTTTGCTCCAACAAAGAAATCCGCTTACAGTCAACGAAACATGTACCACACCATTATCATCATCCTGATCTCTTTTCCCACCTATGGATGGGGTCATATTGAGGGGTTAGTGATGGCCACATTTAACCCATCGAGTTTAAGAATGTCTCCAAATAAAATTGTCTGGAGATAGCAAGAGTAAAACACAATTGATAACACAGGGCCGAATGGATGAAGTGCAATATTTAATTAGGATATACAATTGAGAACTGCTGTACATCAATACCTCACTGTTAGTTAAAGGCCAGTATTCTCATTAAGTAAGGACTCTTCCTAGCACCAGTTATTTGCCATTTTTTCTGCAGAGTTTATTATTAATCCCATGTACAATATTAACCCTTTGAATCTGTTTTTTTAATTTTTTTTTCTAACATAGTTTAATTGAACCTGAAAAGAAAATCTGTTAGTAAAGGACATACTTAACCCCTTCATATGAAAATGTCTACCCAAAGCTATAAATCATTTTCCAAACATAGCAGCAAAAAATGCATAAAGTTTGTCACTGGATGGAAGGGGCTAATGGAGTCTGTGTTGATATTTAAAAACATAAATATCATGCAAGAATATTAAGGTGTAGTAAGAAGAAGAGACAATTAAGAAAGAAGGACAAGGAAGCCTCCTTAACCAATGAAAGTACTGTACAAGCCTAAAACAGTCATTACCTTGTGCCAAACTTTTGATGGCTTAGAATGATGATGATGATGATAATAACAATAGAAGGCTGTGTATCTCCTGTTACTTAACTCTTTATTTATACATATAGCAAATTAACCCCATCAGTCAGATAATGTCTTTTGTGTTATGTTCTTGCTACCCCCAGGAGGTGATGGGAGGTTTTCAGTCACATATAGCCATCAGGGGAAGTAGGCTGGTCTTCAACCCTTCACACCTGCAGTTCAAAGATATACTTTTTCATTTTATCCATGCTTCTTTCAGAGAATTATATTCAGCTTATGAGGTTGCTGCAAAGCTGAAGGGGTTGAAGACTGTATCTAACTCCTACAGTTTAAGAAGTCTCACCTAAGCTGAATAAAAAACTCTGGAAATAGAAAGATGAAATAAAATATGTCCTCTTATTGAAGTGATGAAATGTACTACACTACTGTAGCCAAGCCTCAGGCCCCTTACACCTCAGAGGGGTTAATATGGGATTGGGTGTGTGTCTGTAATAAGAAGATACCCTACAATGAGAATAAAGCAGTGGTCTGTATACCAAACTGTTGAAACACTATTGAGTCCATGTCACAGTTTTCAGTCTTTATGTTTTAAGCGAATTTTCTTTTGCAGTTTGGATATTTACCGGTTATGTTGTTGTTCATTAATTTTTAAGAACTTAATTATTCTTTCTGGATTTTTTTTCTGCACTACAGGAAGTAACAGCACAGAGGGATCAAGTTATGGTTGCATCGTGTACTGTGAATATTAAATGAACTTTCCACATACGTTATATAATTTCATGTATGGATGTTTGTTGTTGGTATGTTTGCATGTATGATTAGGTGTCCTCATTGTATAGTGTGTAAGATATGGAAAAGATAGAAGTTAGGGTAGTATTCTAGGTGATATAGGAGATTTCATGACACCTCCTCTTTAGTGATTTATTTTGTGTGTTAAACCTTAACATTCTTATCATTTTAATATCAACATAGGTTACATCAATAGCATACAAGAGAACATTGAAGAGTAATGTGCAGAATATATCACTTAGAAAATGTGTTAAGAAATTTCCATGACCACTTAGAATATTACCCTGAGAAAATTTACTTCATTGACTGATTGTTTTTACTGTATTGTATTATTATTATGTGACTGATATTCTTCTCAGTGTTAGATCATTAGTTCCTTTGAACAAACTGTAGGAGTATGTTTGGTATCAGATTACTTAATGAGTTTATGGTTAATCTAGCCAATATTTATATAAATTAGTGTTTGGTTTAGTTATGTTTTTGTTGAGTGCTTTTGTCTTTACCATCTCACATATAATATGGAGATTGCACCAGAAACTTAACCACTTTATTCCAGTGACATGTTTTCCACTCTTTTCTTGCTACTTTCTAATTATTTGATTGAGCTTAGATCACACATCTAGTAATGAATGAATTAAAGAAAGCTGTATCTTTCTCCTCCAGATATAAATGTATAACTGTACATACATAAAAATGACTCCATATGTCCTCTTGAAGAATCCCCATATTGGGGTTGGCCATGTTATATTTGATATTATGGGTTAGAAGCCAAGACAAGTGCCAAAACCAAATAATTACTTCCTAGCTGTTGCTGGAAGCAGTTGGGGGAAAAAAAATTGAGATGTGTAATAAGATTTGTAACAGTGTGAGACTCACAGCTCGGACTGTGACAAGGAATACAGTCAGTCACAAGGAAGGTCACCGAGTGATTATTTTTAGCTGAATATTCCCTGCCAGAAAGTGATAATTGTGTGACTAGTTACCAATATTGTAGCCACATTTTACTCTCATGGTAGTACCTTCCAGGGATGATGGTTGTCATCCATCTATAATCAGGTCTCTAATAATCTTGATAAATCAGTTGGAGAGAGCAAGCATACAGTGAAAAATGTCATTGGGCTGAAGGAGTTAAGTGATGAAGGAGCCATATTTATTATTCAACACCTTGCCAAGCACAAGGTCATGCGAGGTCAACAAAACATTCCACAATATTTTTAAAGTGCTCACAATTAATTTCAGGTAGACAGAGCTTTAGTCGTTCATTTTTTAATGACTTTTGATATTGAGTACAAGGTCAGGGCCTGTGTTCTCTTCGGCATTTGAGGCACTGTAGAACCTTTTCCTCAACAATATTTTGTACACTTTATGTACTGTAGATGAAAAATTATCAATTCTCCACCTTGATGTATGAGCTCCAACAATAGATTAACAAAAAAATATGGTGCAGGTCACAAAAAAATACAAAGGAAAGAATGCAGAGATGAATTATTGTTGCAGTTAGCCTCTGACCTATGGAAACGAAGCTGCCATGAGTTGAAAATCTGTGCCATGTTAAAGTGAATGTACAATATATAATTTCAGTACTCCGCCTATTTCTTCTGTACTGTATATCATTTATGACTTTGTAATATCAGAATCATCATCATCCCAACTTCTTTTCCCAAACAAAGATGGAGTAAGGCAGGATCCAGATAACAAGGAAAGGAAAAAATAGAGATATCTACAGTAATTGACAGCACAGTGAAATGGATAACACTCTTGCTTCAGATTCCTGTCTGCATATTACACCTTATTGTACTCATGTACTGTATGTTTGTTTTTTCTTTAATATCATCATAAATTGCAAATAGAGTAATGGATTGTAACATGGAGTCATATATGTTTTTTACGCCTTTCTGATATCAACATAGATTGCATAGTAACACGAGAGATTTAATTATAAGAAATAAATTGGTAAGGGAGAGGTTCTTGGAAGCCTTCTAAACTGACGAGGACACATAGACAGGACTTGCCAGAAAGTGAGTCCTGGATTGAAGAGTTTAGCTTCTTTGTTTATGTTTGCCTGTTGTTTTCTTTTTTTGAGTTTTGTGCCCTTAGTTTAATTAATATTGTGTATGGCATGGACGTTTGTGTGATTTAACCCTTTCAGTCAAACAATATGCTGTATATATTTTTGGCTTCATTTATGCTATCTTCAGAGGATTTTGTTTAACATGGGAGAGACTTTTTGATGAACTGGGGTTAGATACAGCCTTCATTAATCCCTTTAGTAAAAGAGATCCTTTTTAAACTGAGTACAGGCATCAGAAATTAAAAAAAAAAAAAAAGTTATATACTTAAAGTGGCAGCTGTATATAATCGCATTAGTGTGCTAACTTTTTATATTTTATTCTTGTTCTCATTGATATAATTCAACTTTGGAGAGATCCTAAAAATACAGGAGTCAATATGTGGTCAATAAGAGATCACTTCAGAGGAGGAGAGTACTCAGAGAACATTGTAGCACAGTATTGTACCCACACATTAAGAAGGATATCTGTAAGTGAAGTGGTTAATTAAGGCTGTGTCTAATCCCTCCAGTTTGAAAGGCATCACCAGAGCTGAGTGATATCATCAGGTAATTAGAAGAATAAAATGAAAAAGACACCTTGCAACTGAAAGGGTTAATGACAGATCAAATGCCTGTGCCATACTTGTATGAATTTTTTCTTGTAATCCAGATAAGTAGAGTATCAGGAGAGTTGCCATTTGTCCAGAATATTTATAAGGCTGCTGGTTGTCTGGCAGTTAGAATGACCCAGTTGGAGTGACAGCCATGCATTAGCTTGATCCCCAATAGATGACTGGAGGTTTTCCAGTCATGTAATGCCGTCGGCCCGTCAAGGGAAGAAGGCTGGTCATCTACCACAAGTACCCTAGTTTCAGGCCCCTACACCTCAAATGAGGTTATATGGGATGAGTTGTTGTTGTTATTGTTTGCAATATCGGGCATTCATTATTTTGGAAGTTGGCAAAGGTTTGTAAATTTTTGTCAGATGTCAGCAACACCTGTGACTAAAATATTCATAATTTATAAATATTGTCATACATCAGTAAAATATATGACTAAAATAGTAGTAAACTTTGTAAATTTTGACAGACTTCAGTAATTCAGGACAAAAATGTTCATAAGGCTTTTTAAAGACATCAGGGACACATGTGACTAAAATAATTAAGATCGTAAATTTTGTCAGACTTCAGTAATACGCATGACAAAAATATCCATTAATGCTTGCTTTTTTTTTTTCTTTTCAAGTGTTACACCAGCATCATTGTTTCCAGTTTTAAGGTTTTGTTAACTTAGTAAGTAGTATTTAAGTTTTCCTCTACCTAGTTGTGATATTTTAGTTTTAAGTTTATTACTAATAGGGTTGTTGCCTGTATTAGCCATCATAGTTTCCTTTTATTTTTATTTTTTTTTCAAGTTCCAGAGTTTAATTGGGAGTGCATTGTTTTATTTTTATTTTTTTTTCAAGTTCCAGAGTTTAATTGGGAGTGCATTGTATAGTTCTTTTATAATTAATTTATTGAATAAGGTAATATGTAAGTGAGTTTTTTTTTCATAATCATCACAAACCCATGTAGGTAATATAGGGTCATATGGTACTATCACAGTCAGAAGTTTGATACGTCCTTCCCTCATGCCGTGGGAGTGGAAAGTGTGAAATGAAATCTTTTTTCATGATGGCTGTATGAAACACTGAACTAAAGGGTATGGGAAGGAAGGATACTCTCTGATGTTTAGAGAGGAATGGGAATTCCATGAAATATTTTTAAGTACTGTACTGGCAGTACGAAGCACACAACACAAGGATATGAGAAGGAAGGATACTCTTTGACATTCTGGGAGGAATGAGAAGTATGGAAGGCCTGATGCAATGCTGGCAGGGATTTGTTGGCAAACTTTTGGTGGTGATAGTAATGTACCTAATTTAATGTCATGTGGATGATGGTGAATGCATCAGGTGCACAAGGGAAGGGAAAAGCATTAGCCATGCCACTGGAAAATCTGCGCTAACTCTGAATGTATTTTATGTGATAGTTTTTAGCCTTTATAGTATATTCAGGGCAAGTTTCATAATACTTGTTTGTAAGAAGTAATGTCAGGACGAAGAAAATCACAAAAGATATTACTAACAGCATCTTTATTAAAAACATTAGTAGAGTCAACATGGTCATAAGGGTAATATTTTTACAATTCCTGTGGTAATGTTTGACATAGAAAAAGTATGATAACAGGGAAGGAAATTGGAAGTTGTTATATGCATGGTGTGAAAGGAAAACTATTGAATGCTGTCAGGGAGCTTTTATGTTGGTAGTGAACATGGAAGTAAAGATATATTTATGAGTGAGGGGTTAAAATTCAGCGTTTAGTAGAAACAAGGGTGTGTGATGTCCCGATAGTAATTCATGTTATGCATGAATGGAGTAATCAGAAAGATGGGAACAAGAGTTATGGAAATGTGATTAAAGCTGGTGATGAAGTAGGAGGGATGGAGTACTGTATCTCAATTCTTACATGTGAAACTGATGGAGGAGATCTTTGCATTGTGGTTACAGGTTTCATGGATGTCTTCAGGGAAAAAGAACTGAAAGGTATCAGTGGAAATTAGTAAGGTATATACAATGTTTTATCAGAGAATATGACTTTGTGTGATGTGTTGGTGAATGGAGAGAGAGGCCTGGATTGCAGGAAAATTTTAAGTACCTTTGTGCAGCAAATGGATGAGTAAATGGGGAGTGTGTCGTCCTGTCTCGGCTACCTCCCTTTCCTTGGGGGAAGCAGCCTAGGTATATAGATAGATAGATTGTGCAGCAATAGAAAGGAAATGTAAATGTATTAAAAAAGGGGAAAGTCAAGTGGCCCAAGGAAGTAAAGTGGTAAATGCTTGATAGGAAACTGAGTACTGAGTGTATAGGATAAAAGAGAACTGTGTGAAGGAAGAGGTTGTTTTGATTGTTACTGAATCTTTTTCTTGCTCCACAGTTGAAGCTGATATCCCTGTGCTGAATTGCTTTGTTTTTAATGAAGATGTTTGTTATATCCTTTGTGCTACTCTTTATCCCGAGTACATGAGACATTATCATTACAGTGTGGCTTTGTCTGAACATTTCAAAGGGGAAAAAAAATACAATTGAAATCTTAAAACCTATACCTTCCAAGTGTTCCTGTTCTGGCTTCACTAATAGCAGTGGTTTGAATTTAGGTGCGAAACTACTTGCTACTGCGGAACACCTCCTATTATATTTTGCTCTCTGAAAATGGTACACTGTTTGTTAATTTAAGATGTTACTGTGACACACCATTCTTTGCGTTTTTTATGGTTACCAGTACTTAATGATTTGTATATATTAGTTGCCAGATATTAGATTTTACCTCAATTGGGATAATATGAAGCTAATTTATTTCACATGTTGAGTTGACAGTGTGATTCATATGTGCATCAACTGTAAGGTATCAGAGGTTTGGAGCACTGCAAGATGAACCTATGGAATATTTCAGAGACATTTTGACGATTTATATATACGATACATGCCTAATGACAGTACATGTAGAATACAAATCTTCATGCAGTAATATTCAACATCTTAACCCTTCCAGTCCGATGGCATCTTTTACTGAAATATTTTTGCTGGCTCCTGCGATTTCATTCATCTTTTGACAGACCACTTGGACATTTCAAAGGTCTCTGAGAAGGTGAATGAAATTACCAGGATATAGCAAGAGCATACTGGGTAATGAATATACATCATTGTGTTGAAGGGTTAATACTGCATCCCAGTTGAGTACCAATGAGCATTCATTGTGCAATATATCCAGTGTATCAGTTTGTCTGGTGACTGGCACTATGGAGTAATGCTACTATTTAGAAAGTTAGTTTTTATTTTTTTTTTTACCTCATATTATTGCTTACAAAACCTGAAATTCTTTTCGGCTAAGCAGATAGCATGAAGTAGTGATAACCCAAGAATAACAACATTTAGCCAAATTTCATACTATGGTACACTTGAAATAATTCTTCATCTTTTGCCCAGATTTGATGTCAAATGCATATGTCACCATATTAATAATTTCATCATCATTATCACTCCAGCCTCCTTTCCTAAGGATGGGATGAGAACATAGGTCTCGTGCATCATGATACCTATAATAGTGTAACACCACTGGTGTAGTCCAGATTCAGTGCAGCTGTCACATGTGTTTGTTGTTGTCTTTATGAGGTTGCATAAAGATAGGATTCATGATCTCTGTTATGATTGTAGACTCAGGGACATAAGTTCTCCATATTTTGTGTCGCATATGCATCACTGTCAGAATATATTCTTATCTTTTATTCTCTTTTTTTTAATGTCTGTCTTAACTTACATTGATTTGTCATTATCTTGGTTTAATAGTTCTTGTTACTTTTTCTTTTCATTTTCTCTTCATCTTTGCCTTTTCCAATCATCATCATCATCATCATCATCGTCATTGTCATCATCATCGTCGTCGTCGTCATCATCATTATCGTCACCGTCATCGTCATCATCATCATCATCATCATCATCATCATCATCATCATCCAGACCTCCTTTCCCACCCTATAGGGTGAGGTAGGGTCCAGAGAGCCATTTCCAATACATTATCTATATAGTATCTTTTTTTTTTTTTTTTAATTAATGTCATATGGTCTTTGATTCCGGCCCTTAGAATTCATTATTCATATCAGTTTACTTGTTTTCCTTGGGCATCATATCCATGTGTCATCCAAGGATAGAGAAGTGTACCCAATCTCTCCCATCTTAGTAAAATTAGCCAACAAAAGGCAATAAGAAGTAAAAATTGTAAAATGTAGGTGAACTTTTTTCCCTGAGTGTACGTTGTAGTTCGGGCTTGAAGTAGCTGGTTACAGTGACATTCATACAAGTAATTTATTTATTTCATGTGTTCATAGGATCGAAATATTGGGATGTAGTTTGTATTTTGTGATGAGCTCATCTATTATGGAATATTGATGCCTGGTGATCTGGTGGGTTAAGATATTCCAGCTGAATGGGGCCTGTATGAGTTTCCATATGAGAGGTATGGTACTTGGAGGTTATGGCTCATATATTATCAGTTGGGTGAGCAAGGTTGGTCACCCTCACCTTAAATGTCAGAACTGAGTAGCCTAGCCCCAGATTCCAGATCTTCTGATGGGACAAAAAAGAATCAGATGAACAGATAAATGGAATATTTTTGAAATGAGGTAATACAATACTAACATAATGAACCTGGCAGAACTTCAACCTCATCAGCATGAGGTTGTCAGTGTTGTTTTAGTCCTTTGAATCCAGATGTATTTTATTGCATTATTCTTGCTGGCTCCAGACTGCAGTGACATAAACCTGGCAAAGCACATCACTGTTTGGGGCTTTATCTTAGTAAGTCACTGCAGGTAGAGTCCCACACATGGAGGTGTTTTATTAGCCCAGTGTTATTACAACCTGCCATTTCTGCTTACTACCTCCAGACTATTTTTCCAGTTGTTTTATTCAAATTTAGCATTAAAAATGTTTAATGAAGGCAGATATTATCTAACCCCTCCAGATCAGAAAGTCTCTCCTAACCATAATTAAATTATCTACTGGCAGCAAGAACAGAATATGAAATATATTACTGTGTTAATTTTCCTATCTCCAGATGATTATATTCAGTTAGGGGACACTATACAAATAAGAGCGTTTAGCTGCGGTCTTCATTCATCCCCTTTATTATGAGAAATCAGTACTAAGCAGAACAGAATTGTCTGGAAGGAGCATGAGTAATTTTATAAGTATGTCATTATACGGCGAGTCATTTTCTTACACTTAATTTCACAGTTATATTTACACCTACTGTATTTTCATTTAAGCTGTTTATGAAATTCTTGGATCAAGGTTATTTATGGAAAAGCAATTTATTACCTGAATAAGTATTGTCCAGAATAACATTGTCAGTGAGATAATGACATTAATGTGCTTTACTGTACTTAGTGTGAAGTAAATGGTTTGATTTTTGGAAACTCAAAAACCAGTTGGGCCTTTTTTTATCAGCCAATTGGAATGGACACCTTTGAGTTCCACCATCAAGTGAAATGAAAAATATGGCAAAGACTGGTTCCTGACAGTTTTGATGGCATATTTAACTGAAAAATACAAATATGATGAACTTTTCTCAGTTTCGATGGCTGAGTTATCCGAAAAATACTAATACAGTACAGTAGATGCCTGGCAGTTTTGATTGCACTGTTAACTGGAATATACAAATACAATCAACTGTTGACAGTTTTAAATGTCATAGTGAACTGAAAATTAGGGCTATGATGATTGACTGCCAACATATTTCAATGACTGTTGCTTTCTCGAGTCCTTTGCTGCCTTCCCCGCCGCATGCCATACTTGCCAGCCATGTTGTTTCCATTTCCTTGGGTCATATCTTCATTGGTCAAGGAGGCAGCTTAACATCTCTTCCTCACCTGTTTATTTATGCAATTGGCTCAGTGATATTCTCTTGTATGCTATTTGTGTGGTGCTGGAGAGGGATCCCTTCAATTGGTGGCACTATAACTGGGCTGCATCTCTGCACAGATATGCAAGCATCTCTTGGCTCCCTCCCCATTCCCCAGAAGGAGGATGGTGGACTGCAGGAGGAGAGTAGCTTCAGTCTGCAGTGTGCTGGGTACATGTTGAGTTGAGCCGTGGGTTGCAACTTTTTTTTTTTTTTTTTACGTGTGTGACACTGTGCATAGGCTTCACAGCCTGCTGCCAAGACCCAGTAGTCCTTCTACATACCATACACCTCCACATGCCACCATTTCGGCGCTAACACCCGACGTCCATATTGAATACATGCTAGGGCAGTTTCATACAGGACTGGTGTATTGATATTAGAGGGGGTATTCTTATGACGTGTCAGCGGGTCTTCTAGATCAGTAAAGTCTGATTTTATGAAAATAAAATCCATAAACTGTTCCCTCCCCCAGTGGGGATTTGAACATGGGTCCAGTAGGACTGCAGGCCACCTCTCTACTACCACTACTGCACTACCACTGCTACTGCTACTGCTACCACTGTGCTGTTTAAGCAATCTCTATAGGTATTAAAAAGATATGAATAGCATAAATGAGGGTATTCATGGGTAGTTTGCAAAATATGTGATTCAGGAATGGGTGTTGGGAAACTCCTTAACCAGTGAGATATGTATCATTGCCGACCTTCTGGCTGCCTCGTGTTTTAGCGATTCATTTCAAGGGAATGTACAGTACAATTGTGAGTTTGAGGCTTTTATTCTGGGTGGTATAGGACTCTTTGGAGCACCTCTTTCTTAGTTATTTATTTTTGTATACTACAGCATTTTATCTTCTGATTTATTGAGGCAAACTGTGTCGATATTAAAAATGTACAAGTACATAAGAGAATATCAAAGTGTGAATAATAAATCACTTAGAAGAAGGTGCTACAAAGGCTTCTGTCATGCTTAATATATAAGGTTGGTAGATTTCCAACAGCTCTTCCTCAGTAATATATTTTGCTTACTACACCTTACTATTCTCTTGTATGATACGCCATTTTAAAATCAAGGTAGATTAGACATAACGCTAAATATAGTACCAACATGCTGTGTACGTATTATTTAGTTACTCATATCATTTTATTTTTACTTCTCATTATTCGCATGGCTAATATACTGAGGAGGAAAAGTAATTATAAATCACTTTATGGGTAGTTAAATAACATATGCAGAAATGAACTGGTAAGGAAGAGGTACTAGGATGCCTTCTTAATTGAAAAGAATGATGCCCACAGTTGATGAAAGGCTGGAGAGGAAATGCCAGGGAGGAGGCCCATGGCAGCCAACGTACAGTCACAAATCAAAGGCTCATATTTTAGGTGGTAACGTAGGCTTTGTACCACACCTTCATTAGTTATTAATTTTCCATATTACACCTGAATGTTCTTTTGTGTGTTATTTATAGCCTTTTCAGTATCAACATAATTTGCATCTATATCATACCAGAGGATATTGAGGAGTAATGTGCAAGATAAATTCCGAGTGGTTTTGCAGACTTTGTAACGCCTCTTCCTTAGCGATCTAGTCTGCACATTACATCTCGGTATTCCTTTGTATGTTGCTGATGCAAACTGTGTCAGTATTAAAATGCTATCAGTAGCATATAAGAGAATGTTAAGATGTAAAAAACAAAATTATTCACTATAGTTGAGGTGATATGAAGTCTTCTGTGCCATGTAAACTACAGGACTATGACTTACAGATGTACATTATGATAAAAAGACTCTTACTGTAGTTTTTAAGGAGTTTTTTTGTTTGGTGTTTATTTAGAATCTTTTTTATATATTGCTGTTTTTAATATGAGAGTTGAGGAGGATTTGTCACATATCGAGGATTTTTTTCTTTGTATCAAGGTCACAAAATGATAAATAAAAGAATTTCTTATATACCTTTTGATTTGTCTGCAGGAGGATTGCATTGTATTTTTAACCCCTTCAGTTTGATTATGTATTTTTTAAAATCTCACTGCCAAGTGTTGAAGAGGAATGCCTTCATGTGGTGGCACTGAGTTAACAAAGGGGCCTAACCTTGGTGTCCAAATGTCTCTCAGCTACTTCTCTATCCTCCAAAATGAGGATGGTGGAGTGCAGGACAAAGGAAATTAAGCTTGCAGTTCACAGGGTTCACGTTCAGCTGAGCTTGGAGTTGCAACTATTGTCTCTACTAATCTTGTTGCCTGCCTTCTGATGATTTTATTCTGCTTAGGGGGAGAAATCATGTTGTGAAGATGTTAATAGAGACTGTTTTTAACTTGCCACTATGAGTGATTTCTCCAGAGCTGACAAAACTAAAAAAATACATAAAATCAGATTCAAGGGGTTAAGGATGCTTAATTTGCCCTCCAGAACCCATAAAAATTTATACTGAAATTGAAGTGTATATTATCTGCATATAGAGCATTCTGTGGGAGGTGTGCCAGACATCAAGAATTTATTTGTGAACAAAGGCTGAGAGCAGTGAGATAGTGGTTACTCTTGTCTCAGGTCCCTATGCTCCTGGTGGCCAATATAGCTTCTCTCATAATCAGTTTGCAACGTCGTCAGTAACTGTAGTTTGGTAACAGTTCTGATTTGGCCCCATGTTGATATTGCATTTATAGCTCAAAATTAGCCCAAGCATAACCACCTGATGTACTGCACACTTTTTAATCAGCTGCCATGTACTGTACATATATTATGCATACAAACACACACAGATAAAAATTCTCCTACTATTCCACTGCATCAGCTTCTTTAAATAGGCCATGTCTGTCACTTTCCTTTCTGACACATTACATCAGAACAAACTATTTGTGAGTACAAAAATATATCAAGCCTCTCTCAGCTTAGGAATATTAGTCATCAGAGGGAAGTGAGAAGCAGAAGAGTTGAAATATTAGAAGAGCTTTTGTTGCTGATTATACAGAACATGCATTCATTATAATTATGTCCCAACTTTGAGGTGGTAGAGTATGGAGTGTAGCATATACAGATTATTTTGAGTAACATGGTGGCATGATGTGTTACAGTGTTGTGATTGGTAATAATTCTGTTCATGCTGTGAAATGAATCAGTCTCCATCAGAAAAGAAAATTTGATCTTAGTTACAGTCATGTAAAATTTAGATGGATGTGATTGTTCGTATATTTTTTAGTCTGATAACAATTAATCATTCAACAATCTGCCACATGCCATACTATGTGTATGTTCATAATGTCTGTATTGCTATATTTCAAACATACTCTACTGCATAAAATTATCATGCATTTTTGGATAGGAGTAAAACTCTTTCCAACATATTTTAATTTCATGTAGGTTATTTGATTGAATTAAACTACTGTACAGTAAATGTCATTGACATTGTTAGGGTTTGAAAGTGATTTTAAAGGGATTATGACAGGCCAGAGATTATATGCATTACTATTATGGTAGAGCAGAATTTTGCAGTGCCATGACTTGTTCAAATGGAGCAAATTATACCCACCTCTTAAGCTTGTGCTCATTGTGAAAATACAGTAGTTTCACATTGCCTAAGACACTTTTCTTACTTGAAGGGGTTCAGAGTCATGCTGTAGCTATTGTGTTTTCACAACATGGTAACGAAAATTTCTGCATGTTGGCATCATTTGTTCCATATGACAGGTATCCTTTCACAGGAAAAAAACAAGATGTGCAACTACACTTTAATTTTTAGAACAATTCCAAAAGCTGGTATTCAGTTGGTCCTCGTTTGAGTCAACAATGAGTTCAAGCATAATGCACCTTTAAAAAAAGAGAGATACTTCAAGTCAAATACTAAGGGGCTTTAAAAAAAATAAAAGGAAGAAAATGCCCATTTCTTTTTCCAGAACTCCAAGAACTTTTAAATGAAGGTATTACTTCATCAGTGGACTAATAATAAACCTGCTTTGAATGAAATTACTGTAAACGAGAACTGATTGTATAATGAAAGCCAATATTCTTCCCACTTTCTTTACCCATAAGACCATATTCTTAGTGGCTTTGGAGATTTCTTATCACCTCTTCCTTAGCAATTTATTTTGCACATTACACCTTAGTATGCTCTTGTGTGTTTCTGATTCAAACTGTGTTGATAATAAAATAATATAAACTACAATCACAAGAGAATGTTAAGGTATAGTACATAAAATAAATTGTTAAGAAAATTGTGTTATAGAGACTCCTGTCCCACCTAGAGTATGACCCATAATTCCATAGCAAACACAGGAATGCACAGGGTGTGGAAATTACATGTGTGATGGTAGGTGGGTTTTGCTTATGTGAATGCTTTGATATTTAACCTTGTATTTTTTGGTGAATGCTTTTACTGTTTGACCTTGCAATCCTTGTGTTTGCTTGTACACTGCTATTTTTATGCCTGATCTGATATTTATCCCCTCTTTCTTGGTGTTTTGTTGAATTCTTTATGCTGTTAAACCTTGCTTGTCATGTTTTTGCTTGTATAGATGCTTATTATTTTTTAACCCCTTCACTCCAATTATATCTTGTTTTGGGCTATTCATGCTGCTTTTAGATGATTTTATTCATTGGGAAAAATCTCTTGTTATAAGAAGAGTTAATGGGAATTTATAATCAACTCCTCCAGCTCAGAAAGTCTTGTAAGTTGAATAAGATTTACAGATAGTAAGAATGAAAAAAAAAAAAAAAAAAAAATCATAGTGAAGTGGTTAATTTTACTTGTTGACATTGTGGTTAAAGTCACCCTTATATACTGTATATTGCTTAATAGATTGCAGTTAGTGTAGAGGCAATGAGTAATTTAATTGCTTGGACAGAAGCTCAAAGTAAATTAAGAACATCAGCGTGTGCATGGCTAATGGTTGCTGTACAGTATTTCACTATTTCGGTAACTGATATTTATTATTATACGTATAATTTTTCTTAACACTTTGCTTCTTAATATTTTGGTGTATGTCTTGTCTTTATTTCTTCATGATTTATATAAAACTTACTGCATGTTTCAGGGTGTTTGCAACATAAACTAAAACGCATTGGCAAGCGTGCTCCCAAGCGGAGAGATGCAGACCCGAGTAAGTTTGGTAGTGTGGAGGATTTGGTGGGACTTCATAGTGCATGCCTTAAATCTTCATACTGTCTGTCCTCACTCAGCCACTTCAGTATGATGATGTATTTTACATTTTAACCAGGCCACCACCAGGCAAGCTTTTATTCAGAATAATAAAGCACCCTGTAGTTGTTTCAAATTATCACAACTTTTCCCATAGAAATGATACTGTAAATTGTGGGACTAGCAAAGAGATAGCAATGGAACTGTACTAGGCAACCCTCAGAGAAACTGATAAGTAAAATAGCTGAAAGATTAGGCAAGCTTTTGTGTGTGCATGTACCTACAACCCATACAATTTTTTTTTTTACTTTCAATTGGTGTGTCTGTTGATTTGTCCACTCCCTGTCTACTGTAAGATCTATTTCTCTCAACTGTAGTGCCAGAAGGCTATAGTCCTTTCACTGTAAATTAGCCCAGAGTTTTTACCTTTTGCAGATTAATTATGTAGCTCATTGGCAGAAAAAAAAAAAGACATTGCCACACCTGTTCCTCCTTTCCACAGCTCTTACTCGGTGACTGGCACCATATTTAGTTGTTGATCAGTTGATGAAACTCAGCATCATAGATGGAGAGATATCAGTTTTGGCCAGATGAAAAGAGTATAGTCATGGGTGGATTGATAATTTCTGGTCCAGTACAAGAAATTTTACAACATTTATTCTTTTTTTACATTTTTGCTGCCATTAAATCTTTCAAAATGATGATGTACTGTACAGTAGTTTTCATTTTAGTCTTACTACCATCAGATGACTTTATCCAGTTGCAGTAAGGACTAGTAGTGACATGCTTATCTTGGCAGAGCATTCTTACTATACTCTCATGCTTATTCTACAGGTGGTTACAGGTGGAGCACATCCAAAACTTATGGTAGCCAAAGTGTCCCCGTACCAGGTGTGGCTTTGTCTTTCAAATACCCATAGTTAAGTGATTAAAGAAGGCTGTATCTAATCCCTTCAGTTGAAAAGTCTACACTAAATTCCATAAGCTTGTCCAGAAATAGAAAGTGAATAATGAAACCTGCACCACCATATTTGAGAGCTGAAGTCTACATAAAATATCCAAAAACTGTCTATTAAGATTCCAATGTTGTGTGCTGTTGTTGGTGCTGTGGCCCCAGCCTCATCTGGAATAAGAAGTTGGTGGACTGCAAGCTGAAGTTGAACCTCTCCTGCAGTCCACCATCCTCCTTTCAGGAAATTGGGAGGGAATAGAGGGATTTTTGTATAACTGGGCAGCTCTCTTCCACCACCTGAAAATAGACATTACCTAAGTTTTTGGCAAAAATTGTAAGGGAAAAGTTGTGATTTTTTAAAACTTAACCCTAATTTGTAATGAGGACTGCATAGCTATATTGCACAACATTAGTATGGATAACGTGCATGTCTTTGAGGGAATATTAAATATTATTGCCATCACACTGCATATGCTGGGGGCTTCCTTTAATCACTGGGAGGTTTCTTTAATACATTGGGAGCTTTCTTTAATATGTTGGGAGAGTTTTTTAATACACTGATATCTTTCTTCAACACACTGGAAACTTTCTTTAATACATTGGGAGCTTTAATACAATAAAATGTTTCAAGTTAAAATTAATGTAAATTTTGAAAACATAATGCCATCCAACTTTGTAAATACTCTAATGTTTACCAACGGTGGTTATTAAATTTGCCATTTCATAATACTGTATAGGCATTGGAACTTTGCACTGTAGTCACTAAAACATGCTATTCTGACCAAAGCTTTAGCTGCCACTTGATTTATACCTCAATAGGGTAACATCTTTTTTATATCTTGCTACCCCAGACATTCTTACTCAGCCTAGGGGAAAACATGTTATAGTAAAGGGGTTTATGACAACTATATTTCGCTCCTTCAGTTTGTAAAGTCTTCCCTGAGCTGAAGAAATGTGTCTAATGTTAATATGAAGGAAATGTAGATGACGTACTGATAGTGAAAGTCTTATGGGGTCTGTTAGGTCTTGCTTTTGTACTGTATTCATTATTAGTAAGCCATCTGTGTGTCTTCAGTTATTGCATCCATTTTTCCTTGATGTGCTGGTCTTAATGAATGCCTTGTAGTTCCCGGTATTTATACAAACAGTTTTTATTATACAGTCATCCCTCGTTTTTTATGGTTTTGACATTCCCAGTTTCGGTTATTTGTGGGTGAGTAAACCATCACAATTTTCAACATTTCAAAGTGTATTTTGAGATTATTTAACAAAGTATATTGTTAAGTCATCTAAAAAGCATACTTTAAACAAGTAAATCATAGTGCCTGGTGATATGAGGCACTACAAAAGGTTTTTAGGGATACGTGTATTTGAATTATGACCATTCAAGCCCTTTTTCGGGTTCATTATTCACAGATTTTTGTACTTTGTAAAGATGCCTGTTCTGTAATGCATGCAAAAAATGAAGGATGACCGTATGTCAGGAGGCATTATTCTCATCATTTAAGGAGGTTCTTTAGTACCCTCTCCTTATGAGTATATCTCTACATCTAATGTATGAGTTGTAATACAAAATATAAATGATTAAAGAGAAGGTGCTAATAAGCCCCCTAAGCTTATGAGAATACAAGTCCGTGTCTCATATAGGATATTCCATGGAACAAGGGAGTTAAAAGGAACTGTAAAACAGCCACCATTAGCCTTTATATTGCATTAAACTTCACAGGCTCGTATGATTCATTCGGTTGAATAAAATTTTAATAACTCGTTTAGCACTAGCTGCAATAGATTAGCTGTACTAGAATTTTTCCAACCAGAAGAGGGGTCACTGGTACCAGTATTGACACTCAGGCTTCTATAGCTCACCCTCATCTGACTAAATTCAACTGGCAGTAACTTGAAGGAATACAAGAGGAGACAAGACTATGAGAGAGTTGATTTGCAACTCTATTTATTACAGTTGATGTTGATTTAAGATTTTGCTTACCAGTTTTTATATCCTTAAGCTTTATTATTTTCACTCTTCCTCTGTCTTATCATGCAGATTTATTTGTGTAAAAGGAAATGCCCTTTGTTTACTTATGCCTTATTTTTCTGCGCATGGAGGTTTATTTCAGGACTTTATAACACTTCTGGTTGAGGTTTTACTGTCTTAAAACTAATCAAAATGGTATATCTATATCTATATCTATATCTGTCTATCTATCTGTCTTTTTATATATACATCCATCCCTCCATCATCCAATCCTACGTTGCCTCACAAGGATTTTATATATATATATATATATATATATAAAATATAATTCTCTCTCTCTCTCTCTCTCTCTCTCTCTCTCTCTCTCTCTCTCTCTCTCAGTATATATATTTTACAGAAATTTATATACTAACCCATTTCATCTTTTTTTTATCCTTCTAATCCTTTCCACTTAGATATTCTATTCTTGGATTCCTCACATGCTCCTGTCCTTCATAAAGCCCCAATTTTCCAGTGAAATTTTCTTTTGCACGGCTACTGCTTAACTTTTACAGCAAGTCCTTGTTATAAGTAGCCTTTATAGCTAATCCCACTGTAAATGATAGATGAATTGCTTATCATAGTTCCCTAATTATAAAGTTTATTTGCCAGTTCCTCCAATTTTTGAAGGACAACATAAGCCTGAAGTCCACTAGGTTTAGGTTTCAGTTGAGCCTTGGGCAACAACAACAACAGCAACAGTGTTACCAGGTGTATTGAAATATTTGTGATATTTTGGAACACATTCGTCACTTATAGTAAGGACTGCTCATACTTGTCTTCTTGTCTCTGTGTATTCTCTCAATCAACTCTCCTTTCCTTTGTTTTTATTTCCCTCTATTCCTCTTACTTTTTTCTCTCTGCCTCACTTCCAAGCTCTCTCGTTTCATCTCCTCTCTTCTTTTCATTCACTGAGAATAGGAAAGAGAGAAATGGAAGAGGGAGAGAGAGGGGAGCAGAGGGGAAGCATGTAAGAGGTGGGGGTGGAAGGGATAAAGAGACAGAAATTAAGAGCAAGAAACTATGCAACCAATACAGTTTTAAATAAGGGAAAAGAATGAATCAAAAGACAGGAATAAAGTACCAGGAAAATAAACAATAAATTTGGAGGAAGAGGAAATATAAATTTGATTTTGTGAAGAAATTGGAAGGAAGATGAATTACGAGAGAAGTCTTAATCATAATCAGTCAGTCGTATTTTCTTGTAAAAAATGTGGGGTGGATAGAGTACCGAGTATCATCATTATTATCATCGTCATCATCGTCTTCATCATCATAAACTTAACTCTGTGAAAGGATATCGAATATGAGTGTCAAGGATGGAATAGGAAGGAAGAGTGGTGAAACGTATCCTATTGTCAGCAACATCATTAAAAGAAATAGAAGTACAAATGTCAGGGTTTGTATAGGACAAAAGAGTGCTTCGAAGTATCTTATCAGTGACATTATGAAAGGAAATCAGAATACATGTATGTGTGTCAGGGTTAGAATAGGAAGGCAGAGTGCTTAAAAGTATGTTATTATTATCACCATCATTATAATCATCATCGTCATCATTATTGTGCCTCTTCTCTGTATCCTTGGAATGGACTATAAAGTTGCTTTGAGTTAGGGACCTTGATCGATCAGCAGACTCGCTATCAGCTTGTGGCCGTCTGTGAGGTGTCAGGTGTGGCTGCTCGCTCTCTCATCCCAACCAGCGCTAGGAGCCCCCCCTCACGCTAGGAAAGGTTAGTTCACTCTTGCCAGTAGTAACTAAAGATTAGATATAGTGCTAGCAATAATAAATAGATTAAGACCCTTGTCATGCTTAAGGTTGTAATTGGTCATTGGGTTGTATTTTATGTGGCTTGGAAGATTTTGTAACATATCTTCCTTAGCTATTTTTTCTGTGCATTACACATCAGTATCCTCTTGTATTTTATTGATGCAACCTATGTCAGTATTTAAATGACTTAATAACATGCAAGAGAATGTTAATATGTAATAGTACACAAAATAAATAACTAAGAAAGAGATGCTGTGAAGCCTCATATACCATCTAGAATATGACCGATATTCTGTTACATATTTGTCCGAACAAGTAAGTCAGGGTAAGAGTTGCATGAACATCCCATTTCACTGGGGCATTTTCTGAAGATCCTGGTTTTCAGTGCTATACATATTGTAGGTGGCAGTGAGAACAGGATACAGAAAACATGACCTAATGAAATGAGGTGTTCTTCCAACTCTCACCCCTGCCTACCTGATAAGACAGTTTGCATCAGAATATGTCCAATTCTGACCCAAGTATAGTAAGGCCCTAAGGCTTAAATATGGTTGAATGCAGTGCTTGCTTAAATCCTCTGCTTCATTCAGTAAAATTCTTTAGGTAGTTCTCTCTTAATTATGTTGCATAAGACACTGGCTTGCTTAAAGTGTTGCTTGATGGAAATTCTTACTATTGCTCTTCCTCTGTCAAAAGTAATCACAATACCTCTTTGCTTAGCTGTGAAGATGGTGCTTGAATTATCTTTGTTTTGACCTAGGACAGTATTTTAAGCAGTACACTGGTACAGTTTTACTGAAACCCGTCCATCATACTTGAATCATCTGTTTTTGTATAATATTTATTACAGTAGCATTGAATCTCATCATACAGCCATCATACATGAACAACAGCAACAACAGTATATATTGGAACAGTGATTAACCCTCTCTGTTTCCTGTAACTCACCCTGGAATAGAATACTCTAGTTGTCCTAGCCGTGAGAGGGTTAATGGTGACTGTATTAACTCTCTCAGGTTCCTGTGACTTAATCTCACCTGAATGTAATCATACAGCATTAGCTGTAAAAGAATAGTAGAGTTATCCCAACCATGTGAGGATTAGTTGGAAGAGATATTAGAATCTTTCTGATATAGAAGATTAGCTGGAATAGAAGTCTAGAACTTTCATACCATGAGAGGGTTAAGGAAGTATATTTGCTCTTGTATTTGTCTCTCTTTCCCACTTCTTGAAATACACATTTCCTCTTTCATTCCCTCTCTCATGCTTCTCCTGTCACAAATTCTCATTCCAGGCTGCTTATATCCATCGGGTAGTAGTTCCCTCAACTAACAAAAGGTACTGTACGTGTAGTGAGCATCTGAGGGTCATATTTTAAGTGCCATTTGAGATCTCGCAGCACAGCCTTAGCAGTTTATTCTGAACACTACTCCTTGATATCCTCTTGTATGTTTTTGATGCAAACTGTGTCTATATTCATTCATTCATTGCCAGATGCCTTGTATCCCAAACGGGGTGGCCAAGGGCTTAGAGTTAATTGTTTTACAGGGAGGGGCACTAATCCTCCACCAACCCCACTTGACACGTAGGTAAAAGTAGCATGCAAGAGAATGTTAAGGTATAATATACAGAATAAGTAGCTAAGGAAGAGGTTCTATGAGGCCTCTCATTCCACGTAAAATACCGTCCCAAGCCATGTTGTACAGTGAATGTATGTACTCTTGTCTGCTTCATAACTGTAGTAAAATGATTATATATTTCTGTTTTATTCATGCTGCCACCAGATGCTTTTTTCCCCCCTCATCTAAAGAAGAATATTCAGTAGTGACGAGGTTTATGAAAGGTATACAGTATGTAGTCCCTTCACTAAATAGTTTTACTTGGCTTATCTCAGTTTAGGAAGAATGACTACTATTGAAGGAGTTACTTAAGGCAACATATGATCCTTTCTCAAGATTATTTTTACTTCACTAAAGAAAGTTCTCCCGTATTCAAGGGGTTAGTGAAGGCTATATTAAATAACTTATCCAGTTTGAAAAGTCTGTCCCTTGCTGAATATAGTAAAGCTGTCTGGAGGTAGCAAGAATAAAGACTATATCATGGGAGTGAAGTCATTCCTTAAATAATTGTGTGTATATTCCATTGAGTTTGTACATTACGCATGTGTAAAATATTCTGTTTTTGTTTATGCCTTTAAATGGTTGTTATCTCATTTCTGTTTATTTTCTCTTTTTCTCACCTCTTTTGTTGTCTTTTTTCCTTTCCAGCTGTCTCAGCCACACCTCTTCCATCTTTCTCTTCTCTTTCAGCGTACTCTCTTCTGCCTTCTCTTTTCTTTGTTTTCTCCTCTTTTTCTTCTCTTGTCCATTCTCTTGTCCCTTGTCTCTTATCTCTTCTTTCTTGCATTCATTTTTTGTTTTCCTTCTCTAATAATTTCTTCCTTCCTGCCATAAATTTTTTCTACCGAGTTCTCTTAAATTTTACAGCAAAATATTAATACAGTATATTGTGTGTACCCTTGTTTACAGATCTTTAATGCTTTTGCTATAATGATGTCTTAATTTACATTCTTCCTGCAATCTCAAGACAAATCTATTCACCTCAAGAGTGACGTCTTGTAACGGAGGGGTTAGTGAGGGTTTTATCTAAACCCTCCAGTCCAAAAAGTCTCTCCTAAGCTGAATAAAATCCTCTGAGGATGGCAGGAATGGAGCAAAGTAATTCAGGGTGGTCAAGGGATTAATATTGATGAGCAGTATGGTGACTTAATTTTTGTTTTTATTTTTTTTATTTGTTTGGTTACTGACTTTATTTTTTGACTGATCTGCATTTTGATGCATCGTTGACAGCTGTATCACTGTGACCTTCAAATGACTACACTCTATTCACTTAAACAAGGCATAAAAGTACCATCCCACCATCTTTAGTGCTGTACCATAACAAGAGATTAAGAATAAGATGCTAGTCATGAAGGAGTGTGATGGAAAGGATGTAATTCTGTAGCAGTCCTTTTCTGCTATTGAGTTACAAGAAATTAGCTGCAAAAGGACCAAAGTCTCTGCCTAGTTAAAGTGAAAGTCTTACTGATGGAAATATATTTTCTTTCTCCCTTATATTTTTGTTCTGCATGTAATTTTAAGTAGATTATAGTATATTTGTTTGTTGTATTTGTAGATAAGTGTATTGTAATTATTTTGCTTAAATGTGTTGTATAATATGACCCTTTAATGCAGTATTCAATATGTCTGAGCCCATTTTTTATCTTTTTAATGTGTATATGCCTGTTGTCGTATTTTGTGTCTGAGTTTCACAGTTGTTTCCTGTTATTGTTACCAATGAAACTCTCGTTAATAGTGCCTTTTTTTTTTTCAGTGATTATATGAGTTCTATATTTCCATTCCGAAAAGAAAAATGTCAGTACAATATCAGCCAAATTTAGTGTCCATTGTATGATATTACAGCTTAGTTAAGTAATCATAATGCAGTACAGTATTAAAGCATTACCAATTGTTCATAAAAATTATGGCAGTTTAGGTGTATATTATTAAGCAGATCACATTGTAGGAAGGCATGCTCTTATTTATTGACTGTCACTTGCAGAAACCACGATGAAAGCAAAACATATATGTGTCCAGTGGAATCTCACATGTAATAACTATGTGATAATGCCACAATTGTCATTTGCAGATTTCTGGGCCGTGTGGCCATCCATGGGGAAAAAAAAAAAAAAAGGTGGAGGGTTCCTGATATTCTCTTTCTTGAAATTTATTGCAAAAAAACAAATGAGCTTTCCCTTGCAGTTGAGGCCAATTAACATTCACATTCTCTTTTCTCTTTCATGTACCAGTAATCCACAACAGATAATAATGAGTGATAACAATGACATTAACCTGTTATATGCAGTAATAGCCTGAGCAGTGCTGGTCCCTCCAAAACCATCACAACCAAAGTATTTCTGAGCCAGTAGTAAGGACATTAAAGTGACAAACAGGCTGACCACATCTAATGGAGACAACTTTTCCATAAATGACAGTCAAAAATTAAGGCTTGCATGCATTTTAGCACACTTAAATTCAGTAATACCAATTCAGTAATAAAACCCCAATACCAGTTCAGTAATAAAACACTGACCCACTCGCTAACCTTCTATCACCATCCCCCCACTCAGAGTGTGGCCCAAACCTGTACCTTAGTGGAGGGCGCTGCGTCAAGTCATGTCCCGAGGGCCACTACGGCTGGGACCCGCAGCAGGTTGGTGCTCATGGATCCCCCAGCTGCCGGCCGTGTCACTATTCCTGCCGAACCTGTGCTGGACCTCAGGACTACCAGTGTATGACCTGTTGGGGTGATGCCGAGATGTTCATGCCTACAAAGGTGTGTTGATTAATCTTTTCACTGCAGTGACAAGTGCTAGAGAGGGATGCCTTTATGCAGTGGCACTGATGTAATTAGCCAGCAGCACTGTGTAGTTATATAAATGTGCCTCTACTCCCTGTCCCACAAAAGGAGGTTAGTGAACTGCAGGAGGAGGGCAGTTTCAGCCTGAAGTCCAGATGAGCCTGGGGTTTCACCTATTGCAGTATTACACTTCTCCATTGACATCTTATAGTGTGTTGATTTCAGTTTACTCTTGCTGTCAACAGGCAATTCATTGAGCACAATGAAATGGATATTAAACTCTCAAGAATACAATAATATAACTTAGGGCTTCTTAACTTTCAGGGTCAATGTCTGTGCCAGCAATGACGTCTTAGTTACCATAAATATAAAATGACTTAACAGTGTTTTAACTTTCAGGGTCAGAGTCTATGCCAGCCCCGAAGTTTGCTCAGTGCTTACAGGAGTCAGGAATGGTGGTACAGTGGCTTAGTGGTGGTAGTGGTGATACTGGTGATATTAGTGTTAGTATTAGCTATAGTAATACTCCGTTCCCATTTCACCACCTCACGCTCACTCCTCAACCGAGCAGTTGCCCTCCCTGGAGTGGCTGTTGGGAAGAAGGGTGGAGCCAGGAACGGGTCAGCTGGATACTCCCCCATTGATAAAACAGATACGGACCAACTCATGACTAAAGTACCCTTCCATGATCTCACGAGTGATGAAGAAATGTGAGAAATAGTGATTTGTAAGCTGTATATTTTTAAAAATGTATTGTAAAGTGAATTTTGAATCTGTATTTATACTTCTGAATAATGAAGACTTTTAAGATTTCTGAGGTGTGAGAAATTTTAGTTTTTTTTTTTTTTTGAAATATGAGAAATAGTGTCCTGTAAATTGAGTGTTGAATTTAGTTTTATATTTTGTAAATTACGTTGAGTTTTAGTTCTCGAGGAAAGTTAAGAAGTACGGCAGTGTCATGTAAGTCAAGTACTGAACCTAGTTTCGTATTTTGGAAATAGGAAGATCTGTATGATTTTCTTAGAGATATGAAAGATCCTGTAAAATGAGTCTTCATTGCAGTTTTGTTCATTATGAAGAGGTTTAGGCTGCTCTGGAGACTTGAGGCAAAATGTTTTGTTAATCAAGTATGGAATCTAGTTTTATATTTTGTGTGTTGTGAGAGTTTTAGGATCTTTTGTGATCTGAGGAATGGTATCTTGTAAACTGAGTATTGAAACAAATTTAGTTATATATATTTTGTGAGTTATGAAATGTTTTAGGCTGTTTTTGAGAAGATGTGAGAAAGTGCTCTGTACATTGAATAGTGAAAGTTCCTTTATATTTTCTGAATTACGAAGTTTTAGTTTTTTTTTTAAATGTAAAACATAATGTCTTGTAAAAGTAAATTGAGTACTGACTCTAGTATTATATTTTGTTGGTTTTGATGAGTTTTAGTGCTACTTTCTCACCTTGCACCACTGATAATATAATGTGAGAAATAGTGTTCTGTAAATTTGAAATTAAGTCTAGGTTTGTATTTTGTGAATAATGATGTTAGTTAGGATTTTTTGTGAAATTTGATAAAAAAAAAATCAAATCAAACATATTGCATGTGAAAATAAGTCTCAGCACAATGATATTTAACACAAGCTCCTCAGTGCCTTATAATGTTTGCTCCAAGAATGTATTGTCTGTTTATTCCTACTGGCTCCAGATGATTTTAGTTTGTTAAGGAGAATCTTTCTGAACAAAGAGGGGTTAGAGTTAACCTCCATTGACCCCTTCACTACAAAAGGTCTCCCTTAACCCCATGAATTCAGCCATATATTTTTGAGTTATACCACTCTGGCAATACAGTATTTAGATAGACGGATATTCCTTTCTTTTATGCAGTGACAAAGAAACATTTGACCTGAAGCCAACCAGATTGTTCCCTCTTGCTTGTGTCTGATGATTTTATTCAACTTAGGAGAAATTAATGAAACTTAATGGGTAGGATGCAAAAGAGACCATTCTTTTTAAGTTTAATATAATTGCAAGAAATGTAAAAAAAAAAAGAAATAAGTGTCATTGGAGTAGAATGGCTAAAATGACTATAAAATCATCTGTAGTCAGGAAGAATAAACCAGTAGAATGCAGTAACATACTTTAGGTGTTATAATGTGTAATAAGGGTAGGGATATGTTGTGTATTTAAGGGTGTAATGCAGCACCACAGTCTTCATTTGGTTTCATTGTTTTTACAAAGAAGCATACAAAACTTTGGGCCATATGTTCATTAGCCAAGAGGCTCCCTAGCACCTATTCCTTACCAATTTACATGAGAGTTTTTTGGGCAGATCCAGGGGTGTTGTTGCTGTTGCTTGGGTAGCACCACTAGTTTTTCACACTGGGATTGGTATCCAGTTCACTGTTATGTTCGTTTTTCCCACGCACATAAATAAATCATACTTGGTTGAAAAGTGTTATATACTTGGTTGGCAGAGAAAAAGGGGGCATTGAACTCCCATTAGTTTGGAAAGTCATGTCAACAGCACTGTAAAAATTTTTGTAACTTCATGCCTTAGTCACCTTGTATGACAGTCTTTCTCTTGCTCTGAGGAGAAATTGTCTGTTAGAATTCTGTAGCCATCTATCAAGCTGTTTTGCCTTTTTCAAAGTAAAATAGATAGGTAAATACAATTAGTTGCGGTGTATATCAAAGTATAATACACAATATACATTGGTAAGAAAGAAGTGTTAGATAGCCTCATAAGCTGCTTAAGGTCTATCATGAATTAATCTTTTCAGCAGGGTATGTAATTTTCGTACTATTCTTGTTGCCTCCAGACGATTAAATTAGCTGAGGACAGACTTGTTGAGCTGGAGGGGATAGATAAAGCCTTCATTAACCCATCATCTTGAGATGTCCTTTCTAAGTCAAATAAGAATAATCTAGTGGCTGTAAAATTAAATCTAAGTAACATCCTCAGGCAAAAGAGTTAAGAAAATGAGTATAAATTGTATCAGATCTGAAATTATAGTAATGACTGCTGAGTGATAAGAATGTGTTACCCCCTTCTCTGTGGTGACATTTTCTTTATAGTTATTCGTACTACCTCCAGAAGATTCCGTTCTTCTTAGGAAGGATCTGTCACGCAGAATTCAATAAGTGAATATTGTATCTAACCCCTTTCTAGTGTGGAATGGGTTAATGAAGGCCTTATGTAATTCCTTTGGTTTGAAAAGTCTCTAAGATAAGTAAGTTTGCCTGGAGGAAGTAAGAATAAAAAACATGTAATCAGAGAGAAGAGGTTAAAGGCTCAATGTTTCAATCTACTTCTCATGTAAATAGGATAACTCTTCCATTTTTTCATAATTCTGTCATTAATGTTCTGCCTTTTTGTACATATTATTCAGCACTGTATCAGAAATCCGAGTTCTTAAAAAGTTGTGCAATTGGAGTAGTGCTGTATTTTTAATTATTTTATAAAATGTATAGGCCTACATTTTGTTTGCAATAGGCTTCATTTTGAATGTGTTAATAAGATTTTAGGAATTCCAGATAAATAAATGTTTTAGAATTCTTTTAAAGTTTGAGTTCTGTGGGCCTGACCCCATCCTTAGCTGGGAAAAGAAGTAAGGATAATGATGATGATGTCGATGATGAGCTCTGTGGACCATTGTCAAAGAATAACATATAATAACTGTGGTTAGTTCTAAATATGCTGATATTAGAGGATATTAACCCATTTAATCCAGATAATGTCATTTTTATTTTCTTGCTGTTACCAGATGATTTTATTCAGTTTAGGAATCTTATACTGGAAGGGTTTATTATGTGTATATCTAACCATTCCAGTTAAAGTCTATCCTAAATATGGTGAAACTGTTAGGAGGTAAGAATAAAATAAGACATTACCAGGTTCAGTGGGTTTATACTACTTCAAGGGAAGATTTGTAATGATAAAGAGGACAGCAATAGTTGTAAATACTCTTATTCTCTATACTTTGTAATCTCTTCAGTCCAGGGATGTATTTTCTATATTCTTGCTGACTCCTGGTGCTTTATTCAGCTTTGATAAGACCTTGGGAGCCACAGGAGTTAGATACATCCTTCATTAATTCTAGCACTAATAAACTCCCTTCTCATAAAAGTCAACTGGAGTCTGCATTTTTCTATTTTTTCATGCTATTCGTTTCGTTTCGTTTTTGAAGGCTTCAACATGCTTGCATGCTTCGGCCTTGGTCACCTAATGGCAGCTCTCCATGCTGTGCTATCCATGGCAGCCTCCCTGTTAAGTCCTTTAACCCTGAGGTCACAATGACCTTGTCTCACGTCTTTCCCGGTCTACCCCTCACAACCCCACCCCCAGTATTATCACTTCTCACCTTCTGCACCCAATTATCATCCCCCATCCTCTCCACATGCCCAAACCATCTCAATCTACCTCTCCTCATCACAACACCGATACACTCCAGTCCCATCCTACCTCTCAACTCCATGTGATGTTTGGAATGGCAGGGGTTAGATAACAGTCATCATGAAAGCTTTCACTAAATGTCCTTCCCATATTCAGTAAGATCATGTGGGATTAGCAGGAATAAAGTAAGAAAAATGTCCTTGGTTTGAAGGGAATGATAAAGTGCAGAGAATTACTGTATATGTACTGTATAGCTTAAATAATAATAATGAGATTTTGGCTTGTATTTCAGGCAGTTAGTTTTCTTGTATTTTCTATTTATTTTCTGGTAATGTTATAGAGATACGACTCATATTGTCAGATACGTATTTGAAAGGTCATAACTTTTTCCATCAGCAGGTATTGTGAATTTTAAAACCTGGCAAATCATCATTATAGATAACAGTGGAAATTAAATAGGTAATTTTTGATTTATGCTATTTAGTATATAATAATTTAAAGAATTTCATAAAAACCAACACAGTACATGATGAGGCTTTACTGTATGATTTCTTCCTTATGGTTTTTGCTCATGATTCGTCACTAAATTACCAAAATAACCTCAGGTGCTACTTAAAATTTCATTGATAACCTACCAATAAAGCTGATCAGCAACTTCCTCCAATTTACAGCACCTAATGTAAGGAAAGATGTTGTGATATTTTTCAATACATCTCTGACATAATGGGGACCACCATTCGGTATTTGTAAGTGAAACGGGCTGATAAACAGATATAATAAGGTGAAATAAGTCTCCTGTTCCAGATTAAACAGTTTAATAGTAAATCTCTCATATCTTTACTCTGGGCATTAAATTTAAGTTATACTGTAAGTGTAATGTTTCTTTAAATATATATACAGTATGTTTCTCTTGTGAGATGAAGTTGCTTAGTCAGGGTTGTAAATGTAGCTATACTACCATTCCAGTGAGTCCTTGTTATATGTCTGGATTGACTTTCTTTTTGCTGTTCAGACTGTAGTAACAAACAGAAAATTTTCCCATCAAACGTCTATTTCTATGAAGGGCAAAGCTACGATTTTAAATATGGGGTAGCTGAGGGAGAACTCTATATGGGTGTGTGGGGATAAGTCCCCTGAAATTTAAAGCATAATTCAGTGGTGGGCAGTGTCACCCTGGCCACCCCTCTGGTTATGCCACTGATTGCTGTTTGTAAACTGGTTTGTTGGTTTCTCCCAGTTTAAAATACCCGTGATGTGAGGGAAAAATACTTTATTTTGGAACAACTTATAAAACGGACTCCCTGTAATCAGTTAAAAGGAACTTGGTAATCCTGATATAGTAATGTTTGATCCAGTGTAAGAGATGCTTTGGGAGACTATGATAAATGTACAGTTTATTTTAATGTTTCAGCATTGTCACTATATAAATCCTTCTTTAGAACCACTTATCCTTGTATTTACAGAATATAGAATTCAAATTTTAGTGAAAATTTAATACATTTATAGCAGATTTGTTTTTACAGTTTTTTTTGCTGTAAGTTAAAGTTGCCTTTTGTGAGTAAATATCAAGAAGTTTGCATCCCTCTGATGTTGAATTTTCTGTTCTTAATAGCCTGTGGGTAGTTAAATAGAACACAATTGTTATATTTGGCAAAGTCTTATGACAAATTGATCAGAGTACAGTAAACTCTCAATTATCCTGTGTAGTTCAGCCAAGCACAATGCTGGTTAAAGCAAAATTACTTAGTATCCCCCATCAGCTCAATATGCGGCGTCGAGCTAGATACTGTATTGCTTTACTGTCCACCTCAAACCTCTATGCCAAAAACTTTCCCGTTAGTAAAAGATGAAAATTAAGCATAAAATACAATAAAATAATGATACAGTATAGTAATACAGTACAGTACAGTAATACAGCACCAGTTGGCTACTGTTTACAAGCCAGTTGATGCACCTCAGTGCCAGATATTGCTTAGAACCACAGGTTACATTCCATTTGAGCGCCAGATGTTGCTTTAATTTCGCCGGATATTGCTTTAATAGAGCCAAGCCAGCAGTGCCAGATGTAGCGTTGGGCCGGATATTGCAATGACGGATAATTGAGAGTTCATAATCTTCCAATTTTTAGCTAATGCTTTATTTCTCAGCAAATTAAATACTGCAATATCCACTGTGAAATTTTGTTGTGAATATGTTAATGCAATAATTTTCATGATTTATGAGCTTCAGAATACCTCTGGCAGTTTACCACATTACTTTTGTATTAATTTGAACCCTAACTGTTATTTCAGGAAGACTCACTTATGCAGTTAGGTTTTATTGCTTTAGAATATGTATAAAAGTATTGGCAGGGTAGATGCTGTACTACACATGTATTTGGAATATATGATTGCATGCTTAAATCTTAGTCATAAAGGGAAAGGTAAATCTCCATTATTTGACAATTTCTGAAACCCCATTTTTAACTTCCTCACACTATCTTATGGTGGGGGTAAGTCAGAATAATGATGATGAGGTTATTATTATTTTATTGCTAAAGCCTGTGATGAAGACAGAAAATGCTGTCCTCTCCTTATTGGTTCTGACTGCACTACATACGGTATTGTAGAATGCAGGCTGAGCAAATCTAATAAACATAGGCATTCCACAAATGGCAGTCAAGCACTAGAGACTCGCTTTCCCTTTTATGATATAAGTTTAAGGATACAAAATCAAATGGCCTTAGCTGAGGTACTGTGTTACCTTCATAAAGCATAATATGGAACTGTTGATCTCTGTGGATGTAATGGATAATGAAAACTACTACATGCTGCATATAAACTCATGGCTGCTACAGCACAAGTTAACTCCGTCAGCCTGGAGACGTCATTGTCACGGTATTTTATTCTTGTTGTCTCCAGATGATTTTGTTCAGTATGAGAGACTCCTCTGAACTGGAGAGTTAGATAATAGCCTTCAGTAACTTCTCTAGTGGGGTGGATGTGGATGTGGTTGAGAAGATTAGGAGAAATACACTGAGGTGGTTTGAACATGTGAAGAGTATGGAGAATGAAAGACTGACTAAGAGGGTGTATGTAGGTGAGGTGGAGAGAGGGAGAGGGAGAGGTAGACCGAGGATGAGGTGGAGGGATGGAGTTGAGAGGTATATGAGGGAGGGGGGGATGAGTTGGGGGGAGGGTAGTCAAATGGTGGGTGACAGAGCGACTTGGAGGCGTTTTGTCTGTGGCCACCCTTTGCGGGATTAGGGCGTCGGGCTATAGATAGATAGATAGATAGATAGAACTCCTCTAGTACACAGTATTTCACTAGAAGTAGATAAACTTCTGGAGGATATATGATGTCCTGATGGTGAAGGTGCTATTTACTGTAATATATACAAATGATGCATACTTTCTACTCATCCTTTAACCCTGCCACCAGACTGAGTGAAGTCAAATACAAATTTTTGCACCAAGTGAAGGGCTGTTGTCCAGTGTTAAGGTGGTAGTTTGAAGCTTTGTTTGACAAACTGAACTTTTCATGATGGTGCTGTCACTCATGCAATCTAGTATTGGTAGTAGCAGTAACAACCCTAGACTGATCTGAATGTGAACTCAGTGGACTGCAGGCTGAAGCTGTCCTCCTCCTCTTGTCTTCCATCCTCTTTTCAGGGATTGGGGAGGAAGTTGAGGGACACTTACAAAACTGAGGAGTAGAGCTGACTAGTTATATCAGTACCACCATGAGAAGGCATGCCTCTCCAGCACCATACAGTCTAGCAAAGTTTCAAAGTACAGATACAAACAATGTCTTCATTCAGGATGAAATCCTGGCTATTACCTCCTATCAGTCAGCGATAGAGATTAAAGAATAAATAGAAACTATAGCTTACTCATGTGTACTGCAGTCAAAGTGGTTTTGGGTAATAAATATATTTTCTGTGATTTTATTAAGTAGTTACTGTACTGGGATGGTGCCAAGCCATTACATAATACAGGAAGCTCCATGCTAATGTCAGTGTTATTTTGTACAGTGTACAGACATGCAAACCATTAACATTGACCCTCAGCAAAATAATATCCCTTCATTATGATGATATCTTTTTTATAATACTGTACTCATGCCATTTCTAGATTATTTGATTTAGCCCAGAGGAGACTATTAAGGCACTTTCCTAAGATGAATAATATTTTCTGGCAGCAGCAAGACTAGAAGCAGCAGCAAGACTAGGATATAAGATGTCCTCAAGCTGAAGGAGTTAATTTGAACAATACATCTGTGATGGTGTGTTATGATTGTAGTGAAACACTTCTGGCATTATATCCAAACTGTGATTGAATAATAATTACACCTTAAGATGCTGTATACAAGGGGTGGCCAAAGGCAGGCTCATAAGCTGCATGTAGCTCTTTGACTCACTAAGTGTGGCATTCATGACGGCACGGATTTATGTTCGTATCACTGTTTATGGATGCGAGGACAGACTATACATCAGCTTTTTCTTTTTGAATGATGATTGTTATTTGCTGTAATTTTACTAAGCATTACATATTGGTCCTAAGATTTAATACCTATACAACACAGGTTGCAGTATAATAAAGCAATTTAGAATACAGTCTGCAACATTTACATTATGCTGAAGTTGGAAACAAGTGCCAGTATGTAAAAAATAATCATTATATCAAAATATGTTTTTTTATATCTTGTGGCTCTCAAATACACCAGAATAGTTGTGTGTGGTTCTTAGCTTCTGAAGATTTGGCCGCCCCTGCCATATACTGTAATATGGATGTTCATAGAATGTAAGTACATCCTAAAGTAAGCAGAAGAGTTTTGGCTTTTGAGTAAACTAACTGTAGTTGGTTTGTTTTCACCTGATGGCACTGGGTCACTCCCACAACTTGAAACATGAGATGTGGTAGCAGGACATTCAGTGAGTCTTTATGAAGCAGGAATTAATCTCTGTAGTTACTACAGTCGGTTTTTTCACCATATAAAATTGCCACAACCTCAGTACATGATTACATGAAGTTCAGTGAACCTTAGACACAAGGTAGGAATGAGTCTCCTTGGTTGCTAGCTGAACTGACCCTTCAGTCTGACCACTCTTGGCCATCAATTGAACTGAAAAGGGTTAGAGGTCTTCAGGTTAAAACAGACATGCTATAGGCTGGTGACTTGTAAAAAGGTAAAGGTGGGGTAGACTTGTACTTAATAATTATAAGAAATAACTCACAGAGTCCAGAGCTTTCTTTTTTGTTTTATTCTTGCCATTACTTGATGATTTTATTCAGCTTAGCATAGACTTTTTGAGCTAGAGTGATTGATAAAACCCTGATTAACCCTTTCTGTATGAGAGATGCTGGAGAGGGATACCTTCACATGGTGGCACTGATATGACCTGGTGACTCCACTGCATGGCCACACAAATGTTTCTCATTTCCTACCTATCCTCCAAAAGGAGGATAGTAGACCACAGGAGAAGGGGAACTTCAGCCTACAGTTCACTGGGTTCACATTTCAGATGAACCTGGGCAACAGCCACTTGTACAATTTGGCTGTATTATAGTTTGTCTCAATACTGTAGTGTCTACAATTTTTAAATTCCTATTATTACTTTTTCTTGGCATTCCTTGATTCACTTTTACCATTTCCATCGTATTTCTTGTGTTCCTTTGTTATGAATTAGTACCATATGGTATTTGATACCTGGTGCTGGGAATCTGTTATTTACTCCAATTCCCTAAGCTGAATAAAAATGTGTGATACTAGCAAGAGTAAGCTGAAAAGGACATATGCAGAGTCAAGGGGTTAATGCAAATATGTAAACATTTACTGTAAATATAAAGACAGCTTTCATGATTAGTGATGTAAGGTATGTGTCCAGATATACTTTGTACACTGGTTCTTCCAGCCTTCACTCGGGTGACTTTTCTAAATTATTACTGCTTCCAAACGATATTATACAGCTTAGGAAAGATATCTTGTACTGAGGGGATTGGCTAGCCCTGTGAGAACCCTATTATTGGGGAACTTTGTTGCCTGATTAAACTAATAAAAAGAATTGAAAGGGTAATTGAAGTCTCTGTCTAATACCTCTAACTCATTATGTCTTACCAAAGCTGAATTAAAATCATTTGGAAGCTGCAAGTATCCAAAAGAAAGAAACTATATATATGTTAAAG
Source organism: Coenobita brevimanus (assembly GCF_032717465.1). Lineage (NCBI taxonomy): Eukaryota > Metazoa > Arthropoda > Malacostraca > Decapoda > Coenobitidae > Coenobita > Coenobita brevimanus. The sequence goes on along the minus strand of NC_136997.1, from coordinate 46,005,129 downwards.
TCCTCAAGCAACATTTAAAATATTCAACTTAGAATTTGGCAGATTTGAAGTTAATTTAGTGTGAGTTTAAAACTGAGTAGTTGTGGTGAGCAGTTCAAGTGGATTTCTATTTTTGGAGGAGTTTATAGACGGTTTTAATATTTCAGGAGGATGTAAATGTTTATATGATAAAAAATAAAGCACAGTTTATATATATATATATATATATATATATGTGTATTTTCCCTTTGCCCCTGTGGTGGAGTTAGGAATCCAGGGGTGTGCATGGCAAGTGAATGAGTGTGGCCCATTGAGTTTGGCAGAATTTTGATAGTTCATCCTATATCATTTTTTTTCCTACTTTCTGTACCCTACCTCATCCATTGATGGCAACAGAGGCTAAAATGATAAGTGACTGTTCTAAAATATAACTTTTCTTATAAAATTGGTACGGTTATCTGGGAGAAACATCAAATCATCTTTGTAGTAGCAGTGAAATTTCATGTGGGAATCTTTTTTTTAAATTGCTGAGGGATTCTGAGGGTTTGTATGGTGAGTGAATGAGTGGCCCATATAATTACACACACATTTCATAGCTCTCTGTCTGTCTCTGTCTCTGTCTCTCTCTAAAGTAAAAATAAATCAGTAAGTACGCAGTGAAATATCTATCACTGATAATAAAGTACAATCATATAAATCAGTGACTAGCACGAATAACATAGGTAGCCATAGTTTGGTGTATTTTTGTGTCAAAGAAAACGTTTCTAGCTAAAATTCAGGAAACAAGACTAACGCAAGACGATTTTGTTTAACTAAGACGAAACAATAGGTGCCTGAGTGATAATACTGTTATAGTTAACTTTTTTTGTGGTCGAGATAAAAATATTATTTTATTTTAGCTGACACTAGACGATTTTATACAGCTAAGTGAGTAAAGGAGCCTGACGGTGTTATTCAGGAATTTTAATAAATGGCCTTTACGATATGCCAGAAGTAATATTTTGGGTGGAGAATAAGCTGAAAATGTTTGCATCTGCTTCAGTACGAGAAATCTTTCACAAAGCTAATAAAATCGTAAGATGAGGACATCCTCGGGCTGAAGAAAAAAATATTCGACATCCTTTCTTCATCAATGCAATAACGTATCATTAACTCGACCAGTATATTTCTAATAAAATAATATTTGATTTGTACTAAATTAAACTATACTAAATATTAATATTTATGGTTGGAAACGTTCGAGATATGGGTTATGTATCTGATTCTAGCAAGTGAAGTCAACTATCTCCGCCTTACAAAAGCAGAAATATAACAAAAAAATTAAGATAAATCCCATATAACGGCGTAAATAACCTTGCTTCTTTGGTACAATAGCTAAAAAGAATTAAAATGAAGGGGATTTGTATAATTAAAAGCGACGGATAATTTTAACGCACCTACGAATCCATGCCCCTAGCCTGAGGATGGTGAACCCTGTGCCGTATTTATGTGCAATATAAAATGTCGCCTTAATGGATATCTGAGACGCTCCAGCTCTGCATATTTAAGGTGAGTAGTATCATAAGGTTGTTGTGAGTAAACTGTGGGGAATTTGGGTATACAACGTTAGTAGTATGGGAGAAATGGGTGCATGCTCTGGGGGTCAGTTTTTCCTGTGTACAGCCCTCGGTGTTTGTAGCATCATACAGCGTTTCTGGTGATTTTATTGTGGTGTATTTGATTTTTCCTTCATCTCTGTCCAAAATCATCTTTCCGAGTTAACCTGCCCAAACCAAAGCCGAGTCTAACTTCATAGCAGTTGTGTATATGGTGGAAAATAAACCTTTGCTTGCCAGGTATACGGCCATATAACCAGGCTAAATCCAGACCATCTTATTCACCATTGAGTCTTTATGGCAGTGTAAAGGTTAACTGAGATACTTTTCAAAGTTATGATAACAGGAATTGCCCTTAACTGAAGAACTGGATTGGTTTTCAAAATTCTGAGGACATGAATTGCCTACAGCTGAGGAAGTGGCATTGTAACTAGTAGCCTCAATAAAATATGGTAAATTATTGCTTTCATAAGTCCATAGAATTTCTGGCCCCCTGTGTACTGTAGTTTTCCTGGGTGTTTTTTTTTTTTTTTTTTTTTTTTTTCCAATGTTTTGAATTGTTGACCTGTATTTTTAGAAGAAATCAAAATTTTTGCAACATTCACCCTTCTCAAGAATCTCATGTCTTCCCATAAGCTAGAAATCGTGGTTAGGATCATCCAGGGTAACTGTAAGCTGAAGACAAACCGTACCTATTCAGTTCATATTCCTCCAGTTTGTTTTCGGTATTTTTCTATTATCAGGATGGTAAATGACATTTTCCTGCAGAAAAATTATTCCCATTATCACATTCCTTAAGTCTATATTAGTTTTATGTGCTGTTTTGTTTATTTTTTACTATTTCCCATGTTACACAGCAGGTTGACATGATGAAAATGAAAGAACCAAGCTTTTCATCTTGTTATAGTTCTTTTTAAAGATTAACAAAGAAGAATGAAAGAAAACTCTTCATTTCAGAACTTTTACTGATGCATGTATGGTAGTGATTAGTAGATGCTGTGTTGGTGACATGGTGTGTCATATATGTTGTTGGTGTGTCATGTTTTCTTGGAAGTGTATGTTCAGGCAAATCATATACCGGTATTTTTGTGGAAAAAAAAAAATAAATAAATAAAACATATGTGGTTTTTATTGGAAGTAAAAATCAAGAGTGGCATTTAAAGCAAACACACGCTACATTAAAATCCCAGACTTAGAAGTTAGTAGAGGGCTTGAGAGATCGATGCATTTCCTGTATCCTACACTACCATTTCTAGTAGCATCAAGGATCATCACAAGAACATGAAAAATGGCAAATTCTAACAAATTACAACCAGGATGCACAGAGCAAGATGTTGCAACAAAGCAAAACTAGACTATAGAAGTCACACATGACTAAAACTATTTGCTCTCCATACAGGAGATGGCAGTTGGGCAGTAAACAAAGTCAAAAATAACATTAGGGTGATGTCTTTAACTTTGTGCTGCCAATAATTTCATGAAGATTAATTACTTTTAAAATGTCTTAATAATCAGCCGATTATTGATTTCCAATTAATTAGTAATTGGTCATTGGCAAAATTGCTTATTGGCCCAACCCCAGCTGTCTTACCTTTGTCCAGTACAGGTCCCACTAACCCTTTAACCCCTTAACCGCGGGGCGTCACTTTCGTGACGCTTGGGAGCAAGGGATCATACCGCGGGGCGTCGCTTTTGTGATTCTGTGTTATTTTGAATTCACCCGGGCTTCCATGTGGGGGCTTGTATCATCTGTCAGTACTGCCAATGTCCAACACTAGTCAGCACTCCTAATCTCATCTGTACTCCCATCCATTGTTGACAATTTAGCCATTTCTCCCCGTTCTTGACTCCCCTCCCTACCCCCCCTCCATTACCCTATCCTCTCGCCTGCCCGGCCATGCTACGCTAAGTAAATCTTCCCTGGAATTTTTCACTGATTTCATCCATTGAAATAAGCCCTATGCCCTATTCTTATACCAAATAATATATACAAGAAAGAAATAAGGTAAGTGAGAGTGCCATACACCTGGAATTGGCTAATTATCACCTGACAACACCTCACGTGCACTCGTTCGCTAATTTTCGCTGTTTTTTCCCCCTTGAAATATGCCGTATAATCTATTTTCATAATAAATATACATATAAGGAGGGAAGGGAGAAGCCTAAGTGATATTTACATTCACCTGGAACTACCTAATTTATAATGTATTGTCTAGATTTCCTGCCAATCATTTCAGTGCTATACATAGCTGTTTCAAGAGCTAACATTGGTAGTACTGAATATCCCCTAAGTAGGCCTCCACCCGGCCCTCCCTTATCAGTTTACTCTCATCTTCCGAAGTGGAGGTACGTCTGTTTCCTCTTGCTGACTTCAGGGCCTTTTTCACCCCCATGCAAAGGGCCCTGTGACCTTTACCCCCTACTAAACCTCGTGTGGAAAGAGGTCAAGGGCTGACAATTGATAAAAGAGTGACTACGATCTTTCTATTGAGTAAAACAGTGCAAGTGGAATTGTAAATAATGTGTAAACAGCAAGTGAAAGTAATGAATGTAAATATACGTGAACATTGGAAAATAGTTTTATAAGTTACTTCAAGTGACAGTGCATAACACAGTGTAAATAAAATAGAAATGTAAATAACGTAAATAAAATAGAGAACGTAAATAGAAATGTAAATGAGTAGTATTATAAGAATACGAGTATATACCCTAGGAGTAATGAAAGTGAAAGTTTCACTCTAGCTTGTCAGAATACTATGAGTTATGAGAGTGAAGATGAAAGTGACATTCACTCTCAGTGCTAGTATACAGGACGAGAAAGTGAATGCTACGTATTTTACTGAAAGAATTTGAATCCCTACAGTGACAATAAACTAATACTACTGAAGGAAACTTATGGATAAAGACTGTAGATATATATAAGTGTTATATAGTAATAGAAATATAAAGTGTGAGGGGTTTTATGAATAATAAATGACAGTACCAAGAGCGAACTAGCGCAAGTGCGACGGTCAGATGCGCTCATAATTTTCATTGCTTTCACAGTGGGTTTTTTTTTGGAGTATGGATCCCAAACTACTTGAAAATCATAGAGTAGTGTTTATAGTGTTAATATCTGGCTGTGGTAATCATATTACGGGTTGTCGGGAAGTGTAAAGTGGAGACTTCGTTACCCAACTTCAGAGGTCTCCACAAGTCCTACGGTAACTGACGAAGGCTCAACAAACATTCCAGGAGAAAGCTGAAGGTATGTGCCATAAGCATATGTAATTTTAATATTCTAGGACTAATAACTGATTTTTGGCAAATATTTTTTGAGAGTCTGTCGGAGCCCGAATAACCCCGCGGCACACGCAAAACATCGGTAAACATGCCCGCGGTGTAGGGGTTAAATACAACAAATCTATTCTGTTTTATTCTTATTACTGTGTATTTTCCTTCAGGTTGGGTATGGTCTCTCATCTTGTGAGTGCTGATACTGTGATCCATGCAGAGAGATATGCAAGAAGTCAAGAGGTTCAGCAGTTTCAGTTTATAGATGAAGAAGACGCATGAGATCCATAAACAATGAAAGTTAACAGGTAAAGATGATAACTTTATTTGGGTTTATTGCATGACACAAAAAAAAGCTTAAGTCATATATAGTTGGTGTATCAGTAGACCCTTGCAATAACAAACCTGAATAGAGTAGTTACTGAATTTATCAAATGGCTCAAGAGTCCTCCAAACTTTCGTTGGCCATACAGAACAGTGGTTGATAAATGAGGCTCATCACTTAGCCCTTCCGAATGCCTCTAAGCCTGCTGGACTGTTTTCCGGCTATACTGAACTAGGGCTGATAAATGGGGAACATTACACAGCTGTTCTGAAAGTGCTGTCTCCCCATCTTGATTGCTGAGTTGTAATAACAGATTGTGATAATACTGTACTTGTCATGAAGTGCTATGACAAGGATGAGAAATCAGCTGCAAAAGAGTGAACTTATGGGCCAAGTTAATGGAAAGTGGGTATAGTTTTATTTTTTGGTCTGTCTGTCTAGAGCCAGATGCCATAATCCTGTAAGGGGTGTCTGTTTGTCTTTGGGGTAATTGTATTATGGAGAGGGGTGCAAACCCTCTGCCAACCCACTTGTTGACACTAGGGAACATGTATGGGTTGAATACAGTGCATTAATTAACATTATGTTGGTTTCAGATGGAGGGACAAGCAAGATGGAGCCAATGTGTCATGTGGACCAACATTACACATATTTCCAGAGTGTCCATACCACTGTGGCATAAATAATTGCAATGCCAGATACCGTGCAACCCAGCAGTTTTAAAGACGGTATGACATTGTGTGTTGTTGTAGCAGCATTATGGCACAGTCAGTCTTTGTTATACTGTAGGTCAGGGATCATTTTACAAAATACAGGTTTCTCACACATGAGAATGGTGTTATACTACCTCATACAGGGCTCTTGCTTGGCGAGCCACAGCTCGCAAATTCCAGTATTTTTTCCCTTCGGCGAACAAAGTTTACATTCAAGTCACATTTTGGCAAGGAGAAAATACATCCACTTCAAAACCCAGTAAACTACAAAATAAGTAAATCTCACTTAAATGAACAAAAAGGCACATTGTGACTGATTATTCTTTCCTTGTCGCCATTGTGAACTTTTAAAACCTCATTATATGATTCTAATTACCACTGTGTACAGTAAATAAATAAATAAATTTATTGCTCGTAAAATATTTCGGCTTGTAGTCAGTTTGGCTACTAAAGATTTATTTGGCTCTTAAATCTGAAACCTTAGGATCCAAATGGCTCGCAACCATCGGCAGTTAGCAAGAGCCCTGCCATACCATAACATTAAGAGTTTAGTATTGTAAATATATTTGCTATTTTATGGGTTTATGGGGATACTTTGCTGGGTTTCCAAGGTTGATCCTGTTGGGGATACTTTTGCCCAAATCAAGTTCAGAAACCATACAAAATACCACATGCTGCCCTTCTTTGTAGTACAGCACAGGGCCTAATTCAGCACTTGGGAAAGAGGTGGTGTGTGTAATTACCAGCTGAATTGCCGCTTATTGCACTTAAACAATTGAATAATAAAAATTAACTTTTATTTTCCATTTTAATAACAGAAGTACGAAAATAAAGACAAATGCTGGTGCATTAATATGCCAGTATTTATTGACTGGACTTTGATAAGGAACATTATTTTTATTATAAGTAATTACTGGTCTTCCAGAATGGGGGAGGGGTTGCTTATGCCCCTCACACCCCTCCCTGAATTATTGCCTGCAGTGGTAGAGCTGTGTCAGGGAAAGACAGATGCTAGTCCACTGTATTTTTTTTTTTTTTTTTTTTTTTTTTTTTTTTTTTTAAAGTTAGGGTGGTCTTTGGCTGAAATGATCTGGACTCTTGCAGCCTAGCCTTGAACCCTCTCTTGCCACCTGCAAAGGGATACAGAAATTAGGAGTTAGTCATTACCAATATATTTGTCATTATCACCATCATCTTTGTATTTATTTATTTATTTACTTTTTATATTGACATTGTATGCTTTATGTTTTCAGGTGATGGTTTGTGAAGAGCTCTAGCACATCTACACACACATCTGTTGGTTCCTGCACATCACCTCTTCTGCCCACACTGGCTGGTGACGAGCAGTGAGCACTGTCATATCACCTCCAAGACTTTCCCTACCTTCATTCTCCGAGATCATATTTATTCGTATATGATTATGTGTGAGGCAGGCTAAGTCGTGTTTGACACAGTCACTTTGATTGGCTGGAACTGTACAATGCCAGAAAGCATATACCATTACCCAGGTTTTTGTTGTTCTTGTTGTGACGCCAGGCTTATCAGAACATGAACCCGGTGGCAGTGGACTGTAGTCAGAAGTTACCTTTCTCCTGCAGCCTGCCATTCTCCTTTCAGGAAATGATGAGAGTTGAATGTTTATATAACCAGGCAGGTAAATCAGTGTCATCACGTTAATTGTCCCTCTCCAGCACCCAAGTGATTGATAGAGTCACAGTGAGCAGTTTGCCTCCCCTTCCCTTCTTTTTATGGAAGATGTTTTTAAATGTATATTCTTCTATAACACATCTTTTATGCTATATTAACTGAAAAAACAGCAGACATATGCTTGAATAAGTGGTTACCAGACATTTTTTTCTAAGTTTAATTTACTGTTTCAGATAGTTAAATAAAGACAAAAAGTAATGATACTGGTACTCTGGATTTGGGCATTGTACATTAACCAGATTTTATGCCGTCAGTGGATATTATAAAGTCAGAATTAATTTTACATATTTCCAGCCATGTCATCCAGAACTAAAGCTGCTGTGTTCATGTTCAGAATTTCATGTTCTCAGGATATAACTGTGTATGAATAGTAATTGAATTGACTTAGCCTGCTGAAAACTATATTATGTACCAGTAACACATGTGCTCACAGTGTAGACTTGAAGTAACATACGGGTGAGTTACTCTTATTTTGTATTTTTGTTATTTTAAGCAATAGTACTAGAGAATCTTAAAGTTTCACAGGAATGCAGAATAGGATTATGCAAAAGTTAGTTTATTTAGTGAAGGATTATGAAGTAACTAGTTCATGCAGAAAGGGAATATCAGACGTCTTCCACGATACACCTGTTTTCCCACCTGAACCAATTCCACCATCAACTTATTTCTATCCAGTGAACCTGTATTCCATATCTGTTTTTACCTTTGTGCCTGGTTTTCCCCATAGAATTATTTCCACCCTGGGGTCTATTCCGCTATGAACCTACTGTATTTCTTTATGAACCTTTTTTCCCCCCCTTGAACTCATTTCTCCATAAACTTATTTTTCCACATGGACTTATTTTCCACTGTATGGGACTTGCCTATATACCAATGGACCTGTTTACCCCGTGTGGGACTTACCTCTTCCCCTATGGGCCCATTTCCTCCTCATGGGACTCACTGTACCTAATTTTCCCATGGACCTATTTTCCCTGTATGGTACTTACCTGTTCCCCTTGGACCTGTTTCCCCCTGTATGGGACTTGTTCCTCGTCCACATATTTCACCCCTACAGAAGGACTAATCAGTCTTGATGATGGATCAATTTTTCTCTCCACGGGATGACTTACCTGTTCTTTCCATGCATCTGTTTTCACCATAAACGTATTCCCAGTAGTCCTGTTTTCACCCCACCAAACCAGTGCAGTGTGTTTCAGCAGCAGCAGAACAGCAGCACGTCCCCCTCCCCACACACACATTGAGAGAGAGAGAGAAAGATGGTGGTGCGGGTGTGTATTGCGTCTTAAATAGTCTGTAGTCATGAAGAGCCCAGCTGTTGATACTTCGCATTTCAGGCACAGTCACTGCCCCTCCCAGGCATTCTAGATTGGTTGCCACTGGAGGACGTGTTGTAGTGAAGGCGTACGACCACTGCTTGTGAACCAAGTCATGATGGGTTCTATACGTTATATACCTTGGAGGCGGATTGCATAAGCTCTTTTATGTAAATGCCCCCCCCCCCCTTTTTTTAGTACTATTTGTCATCCAAACGTTACAACCCAGTTTCGTTTCTGCTACAGAGAACTGCAGTTGGTTTCTTACAATCTAGGCACTACATGATTGCAGGTGATGGTTCTTAGATTCCCCTCTAAATGAGTAGCAGCCATCAGGTTATTCTGTTGTACCATGTCAAAGCATGCTTTCCATAGGGCTGTCTGTCTACTGTGTTTACTGTATGTGGCATCTTGAGTGCACCTCAAGGAGAGCCATATACTCCATACCTAATGTATTTTGTGAAATGCTTGGTATCTTACAGTTTGTAGGAGCTGGTACACTATGCTTAGCTCCAGGGGTGACTTGTAAGTCATTTAATGCATAACTCTTTGCACATGGCATTTCTGTACCCTTCTATGTACACCATGGGAAAGGTATTCAGCCACCTGAGGATTTGGGTTGGATGGGCACCACTCACCCGTCAGACCCCTACAGGGCATGACCCTGGACTCACGGCATTTGTCCCAATGCTTTACAAGATAGCTGTTCAGCTGAACCATGCGAGGTACATTATTGTCCATCCTTTTCTTGGTTAGTTGGCTAGAGACCCCAGACAACCCCAGTCTGTGTCTAGGCATACAGCATTTGGAACCTCCTGTTTCACATTTCTTCCATCCATCTTGGGGACCCCTTCTCAACGGTGCTTCTACATGAAGTTAAAAGTGAAAAAAATGGCTATTTGCAAGGTGCAAGGTGCAAAACCCATTAGTAACTAGAAGCACTGCATTCACCAAATCCAGTTAGAGGGAGTCAAGTCCTTCCCATGTTGCACTGAATAATGCCACATGCAAGTTAATAGTAACAAGGCAAACTTCCAGCCTCACCTTGCCTGTACGAGTCATAAGATGATTTCTCCATTTACAGTTCATAATGCCTGTGTGGTGACAAAAGTGGCTTTGTCAGTTTCTCCCAGTGATGCTTCCAAATTTTCAGTAAAAGTGAAAATGACCCTGCAGCTTCCCTCCCCCCCCTCTCCTTTTTTTTTTTTTTTTTCCTAATCATTCTTATATTAAAAACTAGAGGGTATATTCCAAAAACAAACATGAGAAAAGGAAGACAGTACGGTACGAAATTTGAACAATGTCCTTTGAAATGAGCCATATATACCGTACTTCAGCTCAAGCTGTACCGTTTATCTGCAGCCTCATCATGTCATGGCATCTGTAGGGGAACTATTTTTGTTTTTTCAGACCTTCAATCATATTCTTGCTATTTCTAGATGATTTTATTGAGAAGAAATTTGGTACTGTAGGAGTTAATGAATGATATTTAGAATCTCTTGCAGTTGAAAGTCTGATTTCATCATCATAATGAAGAGTTTGTTGTGCTGAGAGTGAGGGCTGGACACGCCTCGTTGTGTTGGCGTAGGAATGTGACATTCCCATTGCCTTAGGCTGGTAACCACTGAGATCATAGAAGTTGTATCTTGCATCTCCCCACCCATGCAAATGTATGTAATCAGCTTAGGATGATGATGATTTACATGTACAGTGTATATTTTTTTTATAATCAGCACTCAGTTTTTACAGTTAAAAGAGTACAGCAGTTTCTCTTTTCTTTTCAGGTTGCAGCAGTCATCAACCCCTCCCCCAACCCCATCCCCTTTTTACTTTCCTCCCTTCACCTTTCGACCTTCTCTTCAGGTGTGGCCAGCAGAGCAACGCAGCAAACTCAAGGCAGCCACTCCCAGCTGCCTCAGAGTCATCAGTCCTCCCCCTCTTTCCTTTCTTTCTCTTGTTTGTGTGTCTGAGGCTTGTATTCTCTTGACTCGGAGGCCCCACACCTCTTCCTGAACCATTAGTTTACATATTACATCTTGATCTCTATGTTATTATGTCTTTCCATTAATAACATACAAGATATTAATATGTATACAGATATAATTTACTTATCACATTTTGATCTTCTCTGTGTTATTGTGCCTTTCCATTAATAACATACGAGATAATTAAAATGTTATATATAAAGTAAGGAAGTGGTGGTTGGGGCCTTCTTAACTGGTGAGAATACAAGCCTGTGCGAGTGTGTTGTGCAGGGGTGGTGGGGGGAGGGATGGGGAGGGCAGGGAGGGGGGAGGGAAGGGTGGGATGGGGCTAGGTAGGACTCAGGCAGACTGCCTTCCCGGAAGGGTCGGGGATGGGGCCGGGGGGGCAATCTGTCTCCTCCACCGGTTCTCATCTCATGCTTCTCTCTTCTCCTCCCAGCTTTTCTCTGTCTCTTCCCCCACCTGGCCAGCTCCAGGCCCCCCCCCCCTACACCTCAACCAGACTGACAGTTGACTTGATCACCTCAGCTGGTGGTGGTGGTAGTGACGTAAGTACAGTGTGTGTGGAGACTTTGCTTCCACACACACTGTCTTTCCCCCCTCACTTCCACCATCACCATCATCAGTAAGCAGAGTGGTGGTGGTGGTGTGAGTGCAGTGTGTGTGGAAGTCTTAGGCTGCCACACACACTGCCTCACACCACCACCACCATCACAAGACAAATAAGGTGATGGTGGGAGTGCAGTGGGTGTGTGGAAGCTTCTAGAAGCTTCTAGAATGTTCTAGAAGCTTCTGGCTGCCACACCCACTGCACTCCCGTCACCACCACCACTATCAGACAGGGTGATGGTGGTGGGAGTGCAGTGGGTGTGTGGAAGCTTCTAGAAGCTTCTAGAATGTTCCAGAAGCTTCTGGCTGGAACACCCACTGCCAGACACCACCACCACCACCACTGGACAGGGTGGTGGTGTTGGACTCTGGTGTGTGAAGGTGTGGTGGCTGGTGCTCTACTGCCAGCCGCCATTTCCCTTCACTCACAGGGGTCCATCACCACCACCCTGATAGCTGAGATGACCAAGTCAGTTGGACAGGTTGGTGGAGGTGTTAGTACTGGGGCTGGTCCGGCTCACAGCCACCCCTGCACAACAGTATGAATGTCTCCCTTACTGCATCTTTCTTCCTTTCTATTACTAATGTCTCTTTTATTACAGATTTTGGACTTCATCTCTGGGGGACTTTGCCTTGACAGGTAATACATTACTCTTAGTATAAGACTCTGTATGTTACTTCAAACTGTGAGCACGTTGCTTGTACATGTGATTGTAAATAAAACAAAAATATTTTACCAATGAATTTTCTTCACTTTAGTATGTAAGACTGCTAAGGACTGAATAGAAACTTGAGAAAATGAAATAGAACAGAAGACTAAAAATGAGAAACTGAAATGTCAATGTAAGAAACAAAAAGCAAACAGTTGGTGACAGAAAAAGTAATAAATTATTAGTTGGGTAGAATCATATGACAGTAAGTAGAGTCAAACAGTTAAGACTTGTTGTTACAGGGATGTAATGGCCACATGCTGACAATATTACACACCAAATAATGAAATGGGAAATATAGAAACTAAAAAATATGCTTAACATTATTTATTGTCAGTTAACTTAAGTGTTATAAAATATATCTTGTACTATATACTGTCCTGGAAGCATTATATTTTATTGAATAGGCAGGAAGAGGCTGATTATCCAGTATATACATGAATAACAATGCCTCTTTGACCGACAATACAGTATTAACTCTAACTAAGGCCTTAACACACTACTAAAATAAAATATGCTTACACAATATCACTGGGAAATATGCAAACTTTGAGTGTGATGTACCACATGAACAGTGCAATAAAGATTTAAGCTCTGAGATGAAAGTATTTCACGTAACATACTACCCACGGTACCAGTTTTAACTATCAGATGCCTGTGACTTTTGGATGAATCACATCATCTGGCATTAGCAAGAGTATAATGCTTTAATTGTCCCAACCGTGATAGGGCCAACGCTACGTCAAACTTCAGACTTTGTACTGTACTGACACTAGCAATGTCACTCATACAGCCCCTCCAGTACCTTTTTCTTAGTGCTTTAACTCATCTTGCTGCACTCGTGAAATTCGAAATTTTACTCAGGTTAACAGAAAATACTGTTACATCAAAAAGAATCCTAGCAGAGGCCATTAAAAAAAAAAAAAATACTGGTACACCTGGGAATTAAAGCTAACATCAACTGCTGTATTTTCAGCCAAGACAGCCTATCAGCCAAAGGGTTTATGTGCTTATACTTTTGTACTTTCTTTTGAATTAGCCATCATCATGCTTACCCTTCTTCCTATCTAGATGGAATGAGACTAGATCCAGAAACAGGGGAAAAAAAAAAAAAAAAAGGTCCATCAACATCACACCCAATGAAATAAACCAGTCACTCATGCTTCTAATTTTGGCCCACTTCATAACCCTAACCATTTTCGTGTCATTTCTTCCGGAAACCAATGTGCCTTTAACCCTTTAACCACGGGTGTCATTCCAGAATGACATTGCAAAAACTGGACCAAACCGTGGGTGTCATTCTCGAATGTTTGTGAATATTTTGAATACCCCGCGTTTTTTCCGTGCGCCAATTGTTTCAAGGGAGAGTAGCCATTAAGTTCTTTCACTCCAGCCGACCCCCACCTCCCTCCTCCTCCCCCTCCCCCTGGGGCCCCACCTCCCACCCCCTGGGCCCCCCACCCCACCCCGGACCAAACACGCATCAGTATCTGTCCAGCTGTGTGAGTGAGAACACTGCTGATGTGGAAGTGAAGTGCAGGCAATGACAGTGCCTTTTACCTGCCTCAGTGAACACAGAGTGGGTGTTTATCGTATGTGCAGTGTTCATATATGTTTATAGTATTATTATCAGAATGAGGTTGGCATTTGGTAATGGTGTGTGAGCGAAAAATAGTGATTACAACACCGTTGATATGGCAGTGAAGTGCGGGCAATTACAGTGCCTTTTACCTGCCTCAGTGAACACAGAGTGGGTGTTTATCGTATGTGCAGTGTTCATATATGTTTATAGTATTATTATCAGAATGAGGTTGGCATTTGGTAATGGTGTGTGAGCGAAAAATAGTGATTACAACACCGCTGATGTGGCAGTGAAGTGCGGGCAATGACAGTGCCTTTTACCTGCCTCAGTGAACACAGAGTGGGTGTTTATCGTATGTGCAGTGTTCATATATGTTTATAGTATTATCATCAGAATGAGGTTGGCATTTGGTAATGGTGTATGAGCGAAGGTAATGGTGTGTGAGCGAAAAATAGTGATTTTAGATTGCTCACTTCTAATGGCACTGCCCATCCAGTGACAGTCAACGAAATCATGAAACCTACATCATTGCAAAGCCGAAGGTTAGTACTTTCTAATGGTACCTTATTTTTCGCTCTAGATTTATTCTGTGCAGAGTTACTGAAAGTGACAGTGATATAAAGTGATGCGACAGTGATGTGCTTTACCAATAATTGTATAATGGATAATGTAGTAATAAGGGATATTTTGCCTAAAAAAAAATGTAAATATTGGCCAGTATAATAAGTGATATTGTAATAAGAGAATCTGCGACACGTGTAATTCTGCGGCACTTGTGTAATTCTGTGATGCGACAGTGACGCAATATAGTAATAAGTGCAGTGTAAATATAATGTATATTGCCCAGATTATATGTAAAATAATATTAGAAGTTAGAAATAATGAAAAGATCGCCCGAAACGTCAGTGAGCGGGTGACGCCGCAGTGAAGTGAGGCGCAGCCGCAGTGAAGTGCCTTTTACCTACCTCAGTGAACACAGAGTGGGTGTTTATCGTATGTGCAATGTTCATATATGTTTATATTACTATTATCAGAGAGTGGTTGGCATTTGGTACTGGTGTGTGGGGCGTAAAATAGTGATTTTACACCCCTCACTTCTAACGGCTCTGCCCGTCCTGTGAAAGTCAACAAAGTCATGAAACCTACATCAATGGAAAGCTAAAGGTTAGTACTTTCTAATGGTACCTTATTTTTTTCTCTAGCTTTATTCTGTGCAGAGTTATTAAGGTTTAAAGGTTTGTTTACATTTGGCTGAAACCCCACAGGAGAGGACAGTCAGACCAAAACAATACCCACGGTTAAGGGGTTAATACAGTCACTACTCGTTTTACATTGATTTGGTATACAATAATTCGCTACAACGATAATAGAAAAGTTCCACCCCAAAATCCGATTTACGATAAATTTCCTGCTATAACGATATTGCCATTGGAAAATTTCGTACAAAGCACCAGGCACACGCAAGGTGACCGTCGCTTGTCTCAGGGAAGATGGCGGCCCCAGCGTGCAGAGCATTGTTTTGGTTCAGTTGTGGTCCCGTCACCCCTTCAAAGCCCTGTCTTTTCCACTTGTTCATGTGTGTCCCCCAGCTATCGTCACCTCTCAGCTATGCATCATGCTACTGTAGGCCTATACATCGAGTAGCACCATGCCAACGTTGCGCAAGTGTGTCTGTTGTGTTGTTGCAGTAATTTACTGTACATGAGTAATGCTGCCTGTATTGGTGTGATAGTGTTTGTTTTGGTCTTGGAGAGAACTTGGACCGACACAGGAAGTAATTAAGGTGGGTTGTCATTTTTGTTTCAGTCTTGGGTAGGTGACTTTGGGAAGTTGAGTTGACATAACCCCCTTTTATAATGTGTTTCAATCTCCCGATTTATGATAAAAGCGTTATATGTTAAGGTATGACCTGACGTAACCCCATCATAAAACGAGTAATGACTGTATACACCTGCCATACATTTAGTAACTACCAGAATGAGACACGGGTGGAACGCCAAAGCAAATGAGCCAAGGAAATGTCCCAAATACTATTGTGCACCCGAGATTTCTAAATGCATCAGCTGTGAGTGAAAAGTGAGGCTTGTTGCTACTCTAATCAGTTATACTTTTATGATCTTTTTTCTGGTTCTTAGCCCATTCTCAGTTCCTTTTTCTGAATCTTACTCATCCTATTTACAGTCCTCTAGTGCTTCTCTCATTAAGGCTTGCAAATTTGAAAGTTGTAAAGACGAGGGGAGGCGGTGGCTCAGTCGGTAGAGAGGTGGTCTGCAGTCCTAATGGACCCAGGTTCAAATCCCCGCTGGGGCAGGGAACAATTTAAGGATCTGAACTTCATAAGAACAGACTTTACTGATCTAAAAGAAGACCCGCCGACATGTAAAAATACCCACACTAATACCACTACACCAGTCCCGCGTGAGCCAGCCCTAGCATGTATTCAATATGGATGGTGGGTGTTAGCGCCGAAGTGGTGACATGTAGAGGTGTATAGTATATAGGAGGACTACTGTGCCTTGATTGCAGGCTTTGAAGCCTATGCACAAAAAAAAAAAAAAAAAAAAAAAAAAAAAAAAAATTCACTCCTGTAAGGGGTCATCTCTCATTGTCATCTAAAAAAAAAAAAAACATGAAAAAATACCTTTCTGCCATGTATTTTCACAGTTTTGGTATGATCACTGGTATTTAATGGCAGTATGTTTAATCCAAGCTAATACTGTACTAGCCCGATACAGGGTGAAAAATATGAGTTTCTGAACCCTGGAACCATTTTCCATCCTTCCCATAATTAATTAGTGTCTATTATATATGAAATGCACAAGAACACTTTATAACAGTGGGAATATGGTCAGGGTGAGTATGACAACAATGACAGTTTATTTAGTAGCCAGTCCTCATTATAAGCCATGGATTATTGCAAAACTTTTTCCCTTACAACTGGTCCTGAAAACTGGGGGAACGGGCATGTTAGCTTTAAATATCATAATGGAATCTTGCTGTAATTTACCTTTTTTGTCTTATCCACACTATTTCTATACTCTTTACTACGGTAAGTCTATAATTATATTCTTCAAGGCACGGGAACCTCATACATTAAAGGTGCTTGTGAAGATACATCTGTACTTTTTATGGTACACTGCTGAACTATCCTTTCATGATACGGCAAAATAAAACCATATTGACCTAACATTTTCAAAAATATAATGACCTTACACAACAAATTACTAAAAAAATAAAAAAATAATTAAAACTGTGACTTCTGGGAAAGATGTTTAAAAAAAATTAATAGTGTATGGACATGGGGATGCTGTTGATAATTCTCCCTCTCTCTCTCCCCTTGTGTATGGATCCTAACTCCATTCTTAGGTGGAGAAAAAAAAAAAAAAAAAAAAAAAAAAAAAAAACACGAAGCTGACAAAGAAACCTAATTATGGAGAGGTGGGATGCACTTGGCTAAAAACCATTAATTCAGAGCAAACTAGCTAGAAAAGGGCATGATTCCCCCCCCCCCCAATCTTTATTCTCAATTTCTTTCCTTATTACTCCCATCAACTTTACTTCCACAAAATAAAACTCATCATTATACCATCTCACTCTTGTTCTTAGATCACAGGAGGCTTCACATCATCTTTTCTATTTAATTGGCATATTACATCCTAACACTGTCTTGCAAGTTATGTTGTGTAAATATCGACATAGTAAGCATCAACAACATACAAGAGGATACTGGATGTAACAGGCAGAATAAGCAGCTAAAGATGTGCTGGAAAATCTCTAGAGCCACTTAGAAAAAACTATTATTTCCTTCTACCACCTCCACTTTATTTGCTTTTCAACTAACAATCTCCATCCACTTCTTGATGAAAAGACCTTACTTTCACCACTATTGATGTATTTGGGTATTCAATCCAAACAACCAAGAGAAATCTTAGTATGGGTTGTTAAGGATTCAAGAAAGAGCTTACACCAGGAATTTTGTTCAACCATGGGAAATACTAGGAAAAAAATACTACCACAATTTTCAGTCAGCGAACCGAAAGCCCAGCAATTAAAGGCTTCAAAAATTATTGTAAGTCACCCTTTCCCTGCTAGTGATACGCTTAGAAATTTAGGTTTAAAAAATTATTGTAAGTCACCCTTTCCCTGCTAGTGATACACTTAGAAATTTAGCTGTCGTAAGAGCCTGAGAGTGAATACTGATATGTACTATCACAATTTACCTTCTCACAGTTGGAAAAATTCTAATACTGTATTCTATTCCAACTATGCCTATTGCCAGGTAATCTGATTAGTGGTGAGTTCTAGGAGTTGGAAAGTTAACCTGTCACTCAGAGCACTGGTAAGCATTTAACAAGAATATACATTTCAGGTGTAACACTGGAACATTAAACAATTATTCCAGTCTATTTATTATCAAGCACCTCAGGAGCTGTATTACACTCAAGAAAATTTTAACCCTTCCGCTCTGCGCATATGGTCACTTCTACCGTTTTTCCCTCAAGATTTTGAAGTGCACTCAAGATTTTGACGGGAAATGCTGACCTCTACCGATGTCCGCTAAAACCGAGGCCCATGACTTCAGAAGGCAAATCAACCAATGCCGGCACTTGGTTGATTTGTCCTTCTGTGAGGCCCCTATTGAAGGGTCAAAACATCTGATCAGTAGTACACAGCCCTGAATCTTGAGCCATAAATGTTGTAGGCATAACACTGACACAGAATACATGTCATTCAAAACAGCTCCTGAGGTGCAACAGATACCACTGGGATGATTCCAGCCACCCCCAGTGACATTCTCCCCTCCCCCCCCAAAAGGGGAGAATAGTCAAGTTGCTCCACTACTTACAAACTTCCCATTGATTCCCAGAGTTGTTACCGTCACAAAGTTTTCTTTATGTTTAATTTCAATAACACTTGACACCATATATATATATATAATTCATTGGTGCACAATGAAACAGGTGAAAAAACACCTTTGTTAGTCAAATTTCAGTAATACTGCAGGCCTATTATTACCCTGGTAAATACTGTGAAAACTGGCCGAATTACTACCATTGTTATACCAACTGCTTGAGGTGAATTGTTCTTTTTTAGCAGCTGCAGTACTTTAATACGGTATCATCTTTCAGCATTCTGTGTGACTACCCTCGCCAGGATTAGGGTGCCTGGCTATTTATACATATTGTGTAGATTTCAGTGAAAAAATAGTTTCTTGAGAAAATTTGTCATCTGAAAACTTTTTACTGGAAGTTCGTAAGTAGGAGAGCAACTGTGTCTGGAGGTGGCCATACCCACAGAAGTGATGTCCCTCACTTTACTACTACTCTTTACTGCTCTGGTGATGCAGTTATGACCCCCATGCACTCCCCACTTAGTGAAGGGCAAAGGTACTGAACTTTAGAGGACCTGGTTGAAGCATGTACCACTTTATGACTGGTTGCAATTCTTGACAAACTAATGGCCCTTGGGAGACACACAATGCTCAATTCCTCAACTGGTGTAAGCTCTTCCTACTGATCTCATGGTGGTTATGCATATTCTCCTTACTATTCTCCTCTCTACAGTATCATCTCCTCTTTCGTGCATGTTCTCTCATTTAAAAACCCTCCTTCTGGTCATTTGCCCACCTCTCTGAATATCTATACTCACTTTATCTCTCTCTCTCTCATATAACCAGCAAATTATATCAACAGCATACCCAGTGAAGTGACCAGCACAATACTCAAGGGACCAAACACACACTTATTTTACAAGTACACAAACAGACAATTGTGGTCACGCCAAACATATAAGGAAATTTTCATACTGGTCAATAAAACTTTCGAAAGTCAATCCTCACTTAGACATAATATTCTGAGTGGCACTGGAGGCTTCATATAGTTTTTTCCTTGGAGATTTGTTGTGAAAATACATACAACTGTTTTTCAAAGCCCTGGTTATGAATGCATGTGCCAGTATAGGTCTTTTTTTTCCCCTTCTGATACTGGGTGCCATTCAGCTCCAGCACCACCAGTGTTCCACCAATAAACACTTTGGGGTAAACTTTTCAATGGTCATGTACCTCACTGTTACCAACCCAACCTAGGCCCTTGAGTTTGAATTTGAAGTTCTATGCTCCTGCCACTCAAGAGTCCAGCCTACCCCAGAGAAGAGATATGAGCTGTGTAGAAGAGATGTGTGTGTGTAACAGTCTTAGCCCAGACTTTTGACTGCTGTGTAAATGTGGTTGAGTTCCCTGCCTGGAAGTGTTATGAAGGGCCAGTTACCGGGCTTTTGGCCCCACACCACTCCCATGGTAGTACCTCTCAGGGATGATGGTAACCACCCACCTAATACCTGATACCTTGACATCCTCTTTTGTTATTCATATATTTCAAGTATCAACATGGTTTGCCACAGTGGCATCTCTTGCTAACTCAGTCACTGAGGAAGAGTTGCTACAAAGCCTTCCATGCTACCTAGAATTTGGGTCTTGAAAGTCTAAATTGTGCTAGTAAAATGCTACTAGTTTATGAGATATTAAAAGCATAACACTCATTTTTAACGTCAAATCACAAGTAACTAAGGAAGGAGTTGTTAAATTCATCGACAACTAAAAACTGAAAACTTTAAATGAGGACTGACTGTTCCTTTGGGCTATGTCACATCAAAATAGTTCCTATTAAAACAGTTTCTATTGTACACAAAAAAAATCAGTACACAAAAAATCCAATAACCTATCATTATATAACCGATGCAAACAACCTACCTTGTTTCTTGGGCTCTGCGACCTTGCATAACGCTGTGAATACCTTGAAAAACTATCACTTATCATATGTTAAAAGATCAACAAGGGAACAGATAGGGAGGAATACACACTTTACGTCATAATGTAAACACCAACCTCAGGAACCACTTCTTCATCAGTGACAACACCAGTAATTTTCAGGCAAACTATTATAACACTGTCCTCTGACAAATTACATGACTGCCAGACACAAGAGGTTCAGTATTTAAAATTTTCACATCAATAAATCCATGCATGTAACATCAGATTCTATTCACTTAGCATGCTGATTCTATATGCTTACCATGTTGACTCTATTTGTTTACCATGTTGATTTTATTTGTTTACCACGTTGAGTCTATTTGCTTAGCTTTCCTAACACTTCTCCCCATGTGATACACTGTGCCTGTCATACCCTACTATTCTCTTGTACGTTACTAGTATGATGAATGAATGAATGTTACTAGATCCTTTCATTATCAACATACATTGCATCAGAAACATACAAGAGCACTTACGGTGTAACAGGCAGATAAATCACTTAAGGAGAGGTGTTACGACATCTAATCCAAGGAGTATGAACCTTTTAACATGGCACTTAATGCACTCCAATATCTATACTACTTCCTGAATTGCTGCTGGTTACACTGTGGCAAACTTAACCACTTCAGTCCAAAGATGTATTTTAAATTATAATCTTGCTATCTCCAGATCAATATATTCACCTGGATAGACTTTTAGAACGGGAGCATGAGAAGGGTGTGAGCTGGAGGAAATGCAGTGAAATGGCAGGGGACAGGACAACACGGCGGGGATTTGTTTGTGGCCACCCGTTGTGGGATTGAGGCATCTGACAGTAGGTAGATAGATAGGGTTATAATTATGTAGAATTCCTTAACACCTCTTGTACTTAAGTGCTCTCCTAATAT
Source organism: Coenobita brevimanus (assembly GCF_032717465.1). Classification (NCBI taxonomy): domain Eukaryota; kingdom Metazoa; phylum Arthropoda; class Malacostraca; order Decapoda; family Coenobitidae; genus Coenobita; species Coenobita brevimanus. The sequence goes on along the minus strand of NC_136997.1, from coordinate 45,983,640 downwards.
GAACTTATCTGGTGGTAGCAAGAACGTTTTCATCCATTTACTGTACTTCTACAGACCCTTGACCATACTTGCACAATGTAGGCCTTTTCTCTTGATGGGATGGCATGTCTCCATATGTCAAGGTGCTGTCATTAAATATTATCCTGATGGTAGTTATGGGGCCATACCATTATGTCCTTAGTGGCATCCCAGGCTATAAGGTCAACCACCCAGCTGTACTGAATAGTTTCCTGGGCTACAAGAAACCATTTAGCTTGTCACTCAGTGCAGAACCACCTGAAGGTAGCATTACATCAAGTGAGTGGATGATGAGCACCCCCACCTACCACAAACAGCAAGAAAATAAAAACATCATTGGACTGAAGGTGTTAAACATATTTTTCTCCCATTCTGATTTTCTGGCACTTTACCCACTCTGGTCATGGGCACTTCAATTCTAGGCATCTACCATAAAGTGGAGCAATTTCAGAAATATGAGGCAACTGCAGACAATTCTATTTCCATTTTGCATTCTTAACTGCTAGAGAGGGACGCCTTCATATGTTGGCACTGATATACAACTGTCCCCCAACTCTCTCCTTACCCCAAGAGAATGCTGGTGGACTGCAGGAGGGTAATTTCATCCTGCAATCATTCATTCATTTTCATTCAGTGCCAGACGCCATCTATCCCAAGCGGGGTGGCCAAGGCTTAGAGTTAATTGTTTTACAGGGAGGGGCAATCCACTTATGAATAAAAGAGCCTGGGTTCACAATTGCAAAGTAATTTTTTATGCTTTCAAAGCTGCACACACCATAACCTCTTCAAATACATAACTCATATTTATTCTTCCAGCCACCAGATGATCTTATTTATGTTGGAGGAGACATCTGCTAGTGAAAAGACTAAATATATGCTTCATTAACCCCTTTGGCCACAAGAAGTGTCCCAAGAGCTAAGTGCGGCCTTCCAGAGACAGTAAGAAAAATAATACATTGTCATCTGGTTCACAGTGCTAAACCTTGCCTAATATATTCAATTAAGCAACTGCTGACTTAGGCCACCATTACTCAACATCAAAATTTCCATGCCAGTTTGCTCTTACCCCATATTTCTGTAACTGTTCCATATAACAATCACATCTAAACTATACAGCATCTCTTAAACTGAAATTGGATCTTTCAGAAAACATGTAACCTAACAACACCTTTCATAAAGCCTATTTCACAAAACGTATTTAATCTACAGGTTATCTTTCATAAAACATACCTAACTTGAAGAGCATCTTTCATAAAACATATATACCTAACCAGTATTTAACAAAAAAAAAATACTGTGGAGCCTCATAAAACACCTAAATAACATCTATCTTTAAATGCATCTAACCTAAGCAGCATTTTTTGTAGAACACATCTAACCTACACTGCAATTTTTTTTACAAATAACAACAACTTCAATGATTCAAGCAACCTGTAGGGCTCACATAAAAACAGGAATCAGCTCATGTTGACAGGCTGGTGTGGGCTGTAACAGAGACGACGTGCATGAGGGTTCAGGTACTCCAATCCAAAACAGTCCATGAGGGTCAGAGTCCGACTGAGAGAGTAACCGGTCACTCACACGCTAAATTTTTGCACTGAGAAGTCTAGCTCTAGGTCCCCATATTCTTGATGGGGGAATAAAGAACCGGATGACAGATTAATATTTATGAGGGCCATGTGATACCAGACTCATTTCAGGGTCCCCTAGATCTTGAGGAGGAGCCTTAGGTAATTTCTTGGTCACAGCTGCCATTAGTCCCTACAGTCTGATGACTTATTTTTATCCTTGATACCATATGATAATTTTATTCAACTTAAGCCAGACCTCTGGTAATGAAGAGGCAAATAAAAGCTATATCTAATCACATGAACAACAAGCCCATCCCACGAGACTGGGTACAGTGATAGAAAAGAAAGGAAAATGTGCAAAAGAAGTTGAAAGTAGAGTGACACAAGGAAGAAAAGTAGCTGGTGCAATGAAGGCGCTGATAAGAAACAGAGGCTTGAGTGTTGCAGCTGCACGAGGCTTACATGGAGTGTTAGTGCCAACTTTTAACATATGGATGTGAGACTATGATGTGGCATGAAAATGAAGTCAAGAGTAAAAGCGGTGGAGATGGGACTGCTGAGGAATGTATGTGGAGTACAGAGGGTGAATAGGATACGAAATAATGTGATTCATGAAAGATGCGGAGTGGGGAAGTCTGTGGACACCAGAACTGAAGAGAGTGTACTGAGAAGGTATGGTCATGTGGAGAGAAAGGATAACAATAGTGGTGAAGAAGGTATATCTGAGCGAATTCGAAGGAGGGAGGAGGCGAGGTAGGCCAAGGAGCTGGCTGGATGAATTTTGTGAGGAGATATGCATGATCAAGGATTTTTGGCACCCCTTTTAATGTGGCAGCGTCTGGATTGACTCTGTCGGATACGATATGTGAAGCTACAGAACGTGGTGAATGTTTTTGGTGTATCTGATAGAGCCAGAATTCCGGGGGCTTGAATGATGAGTGAATAGAAGCGTGGCCCATTGGATTGGGCAATTTTGAGCTGTCTGGACATTTGTACTCCTCACCCTGCCCTTGGGTGGGAAAGGAGGTCCGGATGATGATGATGATGAATGATATATATATATATATATATATATATATATATATATATATATATATATATATTTTCATATGACTAGAATTTGAGTCATCAGAATCTCAACAGTTGGATTTATGATGACGCGAAATCACGTCGTTGGAATCTCAAAGGGCTAAACCAATCAGTCCTTTGAGAGAGAGAGAGAGAGAGAGAGAGAGAGAGAGAATCCCTCAATTCTTTCTGGATACTTTGGATAAACATATGACTCAACATACAAGTAACCTTAACACACAGGCATGCCTTATGCCTGACACCATGAGAACACTTACAGAAATTACACTGACCTGTTGTTTTATTTGACGTAGTTTATTTTTATTTTCTATTTCAGTAGATAATATGTTTTCAATATCACTTGACTCTGTTCACTCTCATTTCCCTACATGACAATATTATTCCACAGTACATTTGTCTGATTACATTACTGGTAAGTGGTGCCAACTATCACTCACTTGATGTGCTGCCTACTTTCTGAAGTGACTCTCCACTGAGAGAGAATATAATGGTCTCCTGTAACCTAGGAAACCATTTATATAGCTACGTGGTAAATATACAACCACATAATGGGGGGATGTTCAGCCTATAATGATGCCCCTGTTATCTGAGTGGAGACACAAATGTGGCATTCTTCCAGTTACCAAACCTTTACAATCTTCTTCGCACTTCACTGTCGCAAAGTGCTGTACACCACAAGGGAACATCAGTTCATTGCATGGGACAGCCATGAAGGGTCAATTGTTTGCCTGTGGTTGACGGATCTGCTCTGCCAGACAGAACCAGTTACTCTACTACTACTATATCACTGCCACACCTGTCTTTACCCAGCCACCATTTTTCTTCCAGTCTTACTCATGCAGTGGTGATGAGTGGAAATGTGGATTACTGTACTACTATGCCACAGACTTATAGTATTTAACTACAAGTATAAAAGTAAAACGACTTTGGTTTTAATTTGCGTACTTTGTTTGACCTTTAGGTCTGTGTCTGCACGTCAAAGAGAAGTTTCTTTCAATTGGTTAGATGTTCAGATATGGTTTTACTGACAAGAAATGTATCCCCTACAACATAATAAATACAAGGCTCCAACAAGCTTGCACTCATCAGCCTTGGCCATCCAACAGCAACTCTCCACACTGCTCCATCTCTAGCATTCTCTCTATTCAGTCCCTTAGAAAGTCCATCAATCCATTATATTCTGCATTTACTGTAGACTGAAATACACTAGGTGCATGAAGTATTCTCTTAAACTGCCACTGACTGATTGGAATGCTGAACAAGTTCCTGGTGAGGAATTTTCCTCTGTTACAACCTGCCAATATCAACTGAGAAGGTCCAAAGAAAATGCACAATTGTTCTGTCCTAACACCTCATGCAATTCAGGGAACAGGTAATGAATAAGTCAAGTACACTTAGTGCATTAACTTGCTGATAACTGACCACGTCTAAATTCACATTCTAAAAAACGAGAAACACTGAGGAGCTACATAACAATGGCAGTGATTCAATTACATCCTGCTCTGTCATATCAGCTGTAAATCTATTAGCAATGGTAAACAGACTATGGGGAGGTCATTACATATATGATGGGATATACAAAGGTTAAGCACTCAGAACTAGTGAAATGTTGAAACTAAATTAGTCCCTTCTGTTGGCTCTCCTGACCATGCAATAGCATTACAGCGGCAACATGGTAGTGCCTCCTGGGACAATGTTAGTCGCTGGATACATATAATATACACTGCCATAAATACTTCATTGCTTTTTAAGATGGAAAGTTATCAGAGCCAAAATTGCTCATTTAAGTTTTAAGCAATTTTCTAAGCCAAATACTCAGTTCCATTAATCTGCAGTTACAGCTGCATCAAAAAAGTTGATATTTTTGAAAAAACTGTCAATAACTAACAAGGGTTTACTATACCCGAATATCACACCCTTTTGTTCTCATATGAGTTTGACAGGGTACTAGTATTGTTAAGAACACAAATAAACGACATGCCTCCATCACCGATAGAACACAGGGCCGACTCAAAAGATGACACCAATTACGCAATGATTTACACAAGGTTAGTGCATCCACACCTTCAGTTGCATCTATAACACAAACTGAGACATCTGTGCATTCATGCTGCTGTAAATGTGCGCATCATTTACAACAGCACCAAACATCTCAGTGTGTGCCAATGAAAAATGGGAGTCAGAGTGTGTATGCTCAATGATGGAGGTGACAGATGGATTGTTTAAGGTTTTAAAATGACCAAGAAGCTATCACTCAGTCCCAGATGTCACCTAGAACATAAATAATCAGGATCATGGCATGCTCAAGAGGTACTCTATTTATGGCTAATATGAAGCGAGTATCAAAAGTGATGTCATTCTGGGCATGTAATGATCACACAGTTATTCTCAGCTACTGTGTTCAAGCCCATTAACACGTCCCTGGGAAAGCAAAACATTGGCTCCTTGTATCCCTATGTTATGATTGCAAAATGTTCACCTGTTGGTCCACGTAGGCTTACAGTGACTGAAAAACTCAAGCTAACTGCACTGCTAGAAGGGTATAAGCAGTGGCAGTAGACATAAAAGCACTTAAGCAGGAGTGGACCTACTTGTATTTTCAGAGGAAGGGTAGTTAACATTATACAGTACCTTCTGATCTGGAATAAGAGACTGAGTAGGGAAGGGGCTCAAGACTACAACACACTGAGAGCTGCCATAAAGAGAAAAAAACCTACACATACTACCATGGGTCAACAGTGTCTAAGCATAGTGTACTATGTTTCATCTTTCTGCTAACTAGATTTTCTGGTTATGCTAAATTTGAGAAGACCAAAAAAATCCCCTTCAGAACTGAAAGACTAACCAATCTTACTACAATTAAAGAATCAGCCATAATGAATCAGTAAATTTAAATAATAATGTCATCTTTACTGTAGAATTCTATCCCTCAAGTACAGTGGTTACACCTCAAGGTCAAATATAAGAGTGCCTATAACGGAGAGAGAGAGAGAGAAAAAAAAAAGTAATTTCAATTATTAGCCTCCCTATAATGGCACCAGTATAAATGCTTATAAGTCACTCTAACTATTAAGCAATTACTTCGCATAGCAGTAAAGCTACAGGCCACATGTCCACTGCTAACCACCACCAATCTCATTCACAGCTACACATCCATACTTGTACTCCACAAACACAACCTCTCCCTTTCAGTACTGCTTGTCACTCAGCCCCACCCACTTTTTCTATACCCTACAACATAACTGCACCACTCCCCAGATTCGGATAATGTGTCTGTATACCCATTAAAATCATATGCTATCTCCTGCTCATCCTGGAGAAATTGAGGGTACAAGGCAAATCACTGATTCTTTAACTCACACCTAGAAAATTCTCATAACCACTCTAACAACCCTTCCCAATTTCCTACCATTAAATTATACAGCAAATGTGACACCATGGAAGTTATGCAGACTATTGTGTCCTTGCATGGAAATGTTCAGGCTAAACCATACATAAATTCGCTATACTTATGCCAGCAGAATTTTAACAGCCATACCACCTCAATCACCATCCAAAATTCATGAAAGGTTAGTGTGACATTTATAAACATGAACATGCTGTGTGATGTACATCACCATTATATCAATAGGAAGAAAATTATTTTAGTCATTACCAGGTGACTGTTAGAAGGCATAACTCTATAGACAAGTTGGCAGGAATGAAGCAATACAAGCAAGTCAGATGCAATTAGATAATTATACTGTCTGCATTAAAGTTGGTCAGTATAAACTGTACGCTGGACTCAAGGTGTAGCTGTATGCAAGTGAGTTTGCAGCCACTAGAGACATACCGTTCGACCTACTGCTGGTCAGCATAAATTCCATATGCTGAAGTTAATAATTGTATACAGATCAGTCCGCTGCCGCATCTGACATACCACTGGCCAGAATACACTCATTTGGCTGGACTCTTTAACTGCATGTACAAGCAAGTCCAGCTAACTGCTGATCAGTAAGAACTCAGAAGACTAGATTCAAGATCCTAAACTCTGCAGGCAGAACTAAAGATGTATGGCTTAGTTAATCCTCATGGATACTGATTCACCTATATTAAATCGCATCATAAAAGCTGATGCTCCAAAAGAAACATATGGACTGCAGATTTACCATTTCAGTACTAGAGATGGATTCAGATAATAAAATAATATTCCATCCATCCATCATCCAATCCTACGTTGCCACACGAGGACAGTAGGAGCCCGGGACTAGGCAAGTTGGTCCTGACATTTAAGATGAGACTGACCAGGCTCACTCATCCCTCAGTGGCATTACATGAGCCATAAACCCCAACCACCCCTTGGATATAAACGTTTACTGGCTCAATCCAACTAGAGCACCATAATTACCCACTAAACCACCACGCGCCATAATTTGGTTATATAGTTAATACCCAGTGTAGTAAATGGTTTCCTGGTGTACAGGAAACCATTTGACTTGTCACTCAATGTAGAGTCATCCATGGGCAGAAGGAGGGGGAAAGATAGAAGAGGGAGTGTAAAGTCACCCGTAGGCTGAAGGACACAAAGAATGAAGTGAAGAAAGACAAAGGAGGAAGGAAAGAAGGAGGAAAGGAAAATGCAATACTTATATACTTTCAGATAGCAAAAGGAATCTCTGAAAAGTCCATAAACAGTTCATTCTAACAACAATGAATTAACTCTCTCAGGTTTCTGGGGCAGGCAGATTATGTCTGTGCTTGAGTCAGCTGCTCTTGCGCTGACCCACATAATCACACTGCAATACGGTATTTTTCTTTGATCACTGTGTAAAAACACTTTTAATGATAGAATGATGGTTTTGGTGTCATTTTAAAGCTGAATAGTTGAACTTTATCATACTATTTTCAAAAAGGGAGAATAAAGAAATGAAATGTCTAAATGACACATTAAAGTTAGGCGAAAACCAATAATTTTATACCTTGACAGAAAAATATTCAGAAAAAAAAAAAACTACCAGATATAAAAATCTGGTTTAAACCATGCAAAACTACAATTACCTTTACACTTATAAATTGGTTATGGTTGTTTCTGCATATTACTGCGCAGTAAAGCAAAAGGGAAAATATGCACAGTTTTTTGAGTCTTGGCCGCATATTCACTTCGCAGTATTTCTCTCTTTTTTTTTTTTTTATCAATCAGTGTAAATACATTTTTTTTTATGTAATGCTGGTTGTGGTGTTATTTTGAAGTTGAATAGTTGTGCTTTATCATAGTATGTTCAAAAAGAAAAACAAAGAAAATAAAAAAATGAAGAGTTGAAATTAGGCAAAACACGAAAATTTTATACCTTGCTAGAAAAAAAAAAAACTAATTGATATACAGTATAAGTCTGGTTTAAACCATGCAAAAATATAAAAATACTGCCCGTTATGGCCACGACATCATGCCCGAGTCTCTGTTATAACACATAAACGTGATTTATGTTGAATATTTTACAAAAGTATCTTAAAATGATGCATTAATGTGTCATCGGAATCTCTGAAGTTGGATTTGAAATGACGCGAAAACACGTTACTGGAATCTCAAAGGGTTAATCAAGTTAAAACTGGATCCCCACCTTGACCACAAACATGACCACAAACATGAATATACCTTGTTGTCATCATCCTGCAGCTTTCCCAACCAAAAATGGAGTGAGGTGGGTCCAGAAGGCAAGGAAAGAAAGAAAGAGAAAGAGAGAGAGAGAGAGAGAGAGAGAACGAGAAAGAGAGAGAGAGAGAGAGAGAACGTGAAAGAGAGAGAGAGAGAGAGAACGAGAAAGAGAGAGAGAGAGAGACTGGAAAACTAATTAACAACATGCCAAATGAAATGGGCCAATCACACATTCATTCATCATTCGGGACCCTAGAATCCTCTACCTCGCAGCAACACCTTTCTACACAGATGCTTCATAGCTACCTACCGGACAATAAAAAGCCAGAAACATTTGTCGAGCAGCCCACACAAAATTCATCCAACCAGCTTGATCCCTTGTCAGTTCCCTGGCCTCATCAATCCCCACACCTTGCTTCTCACACACATTTCCCATTATTTAGCCATCTTCTTAGTCTCCCATACCCCCTCAAACCTTCAAATCCCCACATACACTCTTTTCACCACTTCATACCCATTCTCACCACAACACCATACCATCTACACATGCATTCCTACTCCATCCACTGACTTCCTTAATCTATATCTTTCAAGAATCATAGTTCTTATCCTAACCACTCTCTACCCTCCACCCATTACTCAATAACTCCTTCCCCACTGCTCTAAACTGTTGACTTTTTGCTTATATACCATTCCAAAATCTCACACAGATGTTAAAATGGGCATAACTCCTTCACACAATCCTCTTGCAGCAGACACACTCAAACCTGCTTCGAATCAAGGCCTTCATAACACCAGCCTCCTTTCTTCCCTGTGCTGCTCATTTTTTTAAATATAACTGCACCCAGGTATTTAGATACTCATTAATTTAAGACTTTCACTATTAACTAGAACACCACACCGAAAAGTCACCTTCTCAACAACCATCATCATACTCCTAGCTACATTTACTTACAACGCATGATGCCCAGAGACATCAACCAAACTCTGTACCAGTCTACAAAAGTTCTTGTTCATGAGCAGCAAGTAGCAACGCATCATCTGCATTCAAGAGATATGAAATACTACATCCTTCACCATTCATTATTACCCTGATCCTCTCTCCAAAACTATCAGTACATAATAAAATAGAAAAAAGAAAAAAAGAAAGAAGTTAATAACAGGGCAAGCAGACTTTAGTCTATCTGTCCCCCTCTGAGGCTGAAATGGAGGGATGAGGTGGAGAGGTACAAGTGAAGGTGGTGTGAACTGGAGGGAGGACAGTTTGATGGTGAAGGCCAGGGTTACATGGAGGCAATCTGTCTGTGGCAATTCCTTCAAAGATTACAGCATCTGGCTACAGATATATGAAAAGACAAAAACCATAAATACAGATCATCTGCAAAGAAACTACATTGCACCACCCACCATGAAGACAAAAGAAGAAAATAAATAAACCGAAGATAATGAAAGAATACAACATTTCTCCTATTTCCATCCAACACTACACTGCACAATCACAGCCACCAAAGCTATCCAAACCCTCCAACCAAATACATTCTTTATTAGCACAGACATTCATCCCTCAAAAACTAAACTATCTTTCCCGCAAACATGCTACCACCTGACCAGACAACAAAATGGCCACTGCCCTTCCTGGCTGCACTATCAACACAAAGTATAATAAAAACAATCAACAATGCCCCCTCGATAATGCTGCCCTTCACATCACAAAATTCTTCATGCACCTCACTAACAACAATCCTCCAACGTATGCCAATAAAAGATTTCTGAGAACGATAGATAGGGGTGGCTGATTTCCTGCAATCCACTGAGTTCATGTCCAGATGAGCCTGGGATAACAAGAACAAAAAGCACCAGTGAATTTTGCTCATCTGCAGCAGGACTTCTGGTAGCGATGAACTTACTGAATGATTAAAACAAGATATTAAACAATGATTATATATATATATATATATATATATATATATATATATATATATATATATATATATCAAAATAAAATTAAACAAGCAAAAACATTCCTTATGAAGGCTTGACCAAAAACTTCCAGTACAAAAACTCCTAAGCCAAATCAAACTGTCAAGTGGTAGCAAGAATAAATTAAAGTCATCAGATGGATGGGTTAAACATATCACAAGTGCAGATCACAAATGTCCTTGCTGGTGAGTGATGATCTGGTTGTGATGCAGAGACTGCTAATGGCTGAGGTGGATACAGGTACTTTACAGGTACCAACACTGTCATCCTGTAATAACAAACGTCAATATACAGACAAAATGTGCGGTGGCGGTGGCTCAATCGGTAGAGAGTTGGCCTGCAGTCCTGACGGACCCGGGTTCAAATCCCGCTGAGGCAGGGAACAGTTTAAGGATTTGAATTTCACAAAAATCAGACTTTACTGATCTACCAGAAGCCCCGCCGACATGTCGTAAAAATACCCCCGCTAATACCAATACACCAGTCCTGTATGAGATAGCCCTAGCATGTATTCAATATGGACGGTGGGTGTTAGCGCCGAAGTGGTGACATGTAGAGGTGTCTGGTACGTAGGAGGACTACTGGGCCTTGAAAGCAGGCTGCGAAGCCTATGCCCAGAGTCGGTCACATAAAAAAAAAAAAAAAAAAAAAAAAAAAAAATCATATAGTGTAATGACACCCATTGGACAACTTGTTCATCTTTTCCAGACATGCAGCTCAAGGTCTGCCTTCTGTCTATTATTAAAGATGATACATAATCTCTCTCCTTCCCTTACCTCCACTCCAAGTTCATCACTGCTCCATATATTCAGCAATGGTAGAATGTCACACAGAGCATTTACCACACCAGGCAGCACTGCAACAAGTAGCATCACAAGTACTAACACAGCATGCAGCACCACAACAGGCAAGAACACAGCAAGCCACACCACACCAGGCAGGAATACAGCACACCACACTGCAAAACAATCATGCAAAAGATGTCCAAGTATGTCAAAAGAAATACATCACCTATATTTTATTCTTGCTGTTACCAATTTTATTCTGCCTAGGAGGGGACCCTAGAAATGAAGGAGTTAATGAAGGCTATATTTAACAGTACATGTATTTTACAGTTGCTGCAACCAGACAAGTATGAGGTTAAGTTATTCAGCTCAGGCAAGATCCCTGGTAGTAAAATGGTTAATGAAGGAAGGAACACTATCTATCTAGCTATCTACTGCCAGATGCCATAATCAACACACTGGAGATATTTTAAGTCCTTTCTCTCAGCAGGATGCCTATCCTTAAAGCTATCCTTCTGCTACCTCTTAATCAATGGACGTCCTTACTCGACACTTAAACAAAATCCACATTCTTTACCCTCTTCCTTCAGAGTTCAAATTCCACAGTTCTTTCTCTAGTTTTGAACTCATTTAATGAAGGCACAAATACATACATACAGCAATATCCGATGGAATTTGACCTATGAGCGAGGTGCACATCTGAAGAAATTTATCTTTTGGAAAAAGTGAAATGTTACTATGGTACTGTACATGAGTGGATATAACAGGCAGGAGTACCGGATACCTAAATAGATTACATTACTGTATGTGACAAAGTAAACTAACCTTGCCTACCCCATTCTTCCCTATGCTTCACTAATATTTGTACCAAGTTACATGTAAAAATCTGTTCTAATCCAGTAACACCTTACTTTGTCAAAACCATAACAAAGTACCAGTACTATTCTTCCCTATGCTTCACTAATATTTGTACCAAGTTACATGTAAAAATCTGTTCTAATCCAGTAACACCTTACTTTGTCAAAACCATAACAAAGTACCAGTACTAGCATTAAGTTTCCAAAAGGCAACTGTAGTTTTTTCAGTCACAATGCCACAAGCCTTGAGTTATTAAACTTTATTTATTTACAGTAATTTTTTTTTTTTTTTTTTTATGGCGGCTTGCTGATGGCTGAGTTGGCATCACCATCTGCAATTACCATTCACACTGACCAGTGGGACATTTTATCACCCTCACATAACTACCTTAATACGGTACCATATTTCTAAAATGAAAAGCCACTGAGAAATTCCCAACAGAAAGGCTGTGTCAAGTTCTTAACAAGTCCCTACCAACCTGGCACTTTCACAGGATTTAACTTTGAATCACTTTCCTGTAACTATCCTAATATCTCAAAATGGAATGTAACTGAAGAAATTTTGTACTGTAAGAGAACTGAAGTTCCCAATAGGACTAAACCAACCTGGCAGCTTCACAAGAACTCGTCTAAATGTCAACTGGTGTAGGTTTCACTGAACGACTGTAAACAGGTGACAATGGCTGCTTCAGGATGGGTGACTTGGCATCATCATCATTAGTGGACATTTAAACTAGCCTGTTGGATGAAAGCAAAGATAAAGTGCCATTGATGAATTTTCTCAAATTCTGTGGATATAATTAATATCATGATAATCAAATTTTTTGGATATAACTAACATGATTCTGCAGTTGGAACCAATGAATGTTGCTTTCATGGTTAAGTTTGGTTATGTGAGGCTTGGTTTACAAGTAAAACTGATAGTTCTTAATTTCAAAATTATGCACATTCATAACCCAAACCATACCAAACTGTTGTAAGACTGGGAGCTCTCTTGATTTCTTCACACTGTACTTTCAGTCAACTCATATTGCGTTTTTTTTCATTATCAAAGCCGGAAACTCTATGTGAATAAAGGTTTGTGTGTGTGTGTCTGTCTGTCTGTCTGTGTCCACATTTGACATCCTTGGATTTCAATGTGTCATACATAAAAAGATGCAGAACAATGAGCTAACAAAGATGGTGTAAATTATAACTGTATGCAGTCAGTTGTGCGCAAGCCATGCGCAATTTGTGCCCAATTTTTCACCAGACATTGGTACCGTACCTGTCTACAGGTTATACTGCTAAATTGAATGAGTTGAAACTTTGCATGGGCATGCCCGGTATGTCAGAGAAGGGCCATGTCAAGTTAGGTGTCAGTGCGTGTTTCGGGCTGTGTGGCAGGTATGAATACACGGAGTATCTACAAGCGTAAATATTCAGCAGCGTGAAAAGGTGGGGTTGGTGGAGGATTAGTGCCCCTCCCTGTAAAACAATTAACTCTAAGCCTTGGCCACCCCGCTTGGGATAGATGGCGTCTGGCAATGAGTGAGTGAGAGTTAGAGTGAGAGTGAAAATGACTGGCCATAAAGAACCCGTCATTTTCAAATAATCTAATGACATGAGAGTCAGCTGATGTTGCTCAGTTTCCCAAGATGAGTGCTTTCATTTGACTGAGGTATACAGTACACGACATTGTAAGCCTGGCTGGGAGATTATGAAATCCTGTTGGAGGTACTGTCTGGCATGATACTGCCAGCACTGAGGTCAGCATTCAAAATGTGCCAAGAATAATCAGTCAGTAGCTACCTGGTACTCAAAATCCCACATGTGCCACTAAATCATCAAGACTGTACTAGGTACTGAACCCAAAGCCTAGGAGATTAGGTCTTATTTACAACACCTAAATGGGCAATAACGAGGATCCTACACTCAGTGGCATTGTGCACTCTGGGTGGAACAGCCACAGCATCCAATCAAGAGCCAAACCTCCTCATATTTTTGCACCTTGCCATAAGTGGGACCCTGATTTGACCCTGGTGAGGTGCTATCTACCACATGGGGGCACCCGATCCCTACACAGTGTATGTACTGCATGATACTTGTAAGACAGCCCCACAGAACCACTTGCTAACAGAGATCAATGGGCATGCTAAGCCAGAATGAATAGGGTTAAGGACTGAATTTCTTTCAATTTTTAAAAAACAATCCTGTATTCTGCAAACTGGAGTGAGGAGTCATGAGAAGATTTGGCTTTTGTGTGATTCAAACTACTGTATCTACAGTAAACCATCATTCTGCATTAAAAAAAAAATAAAAATAAAATAAAAATATATGAAACTGGAAGTATACTTAGGCCCCTCAGCTCCTGGTAAGGGATGAAATATTTACCATAACACCATAAAGAAGAGTATGTAACTGATGGAGTTCAATACTTACCGTAAGTTCAGGTATAGGCATAGGCTAGCACTTTAACACCATGCTTTCAAACTCTTAACACTACTTTTTACTTATGCTTCCTGTACTTCAGAACAACATTATACTACCGGTAACAAATTCTTAACGATACTGGGTTAGGGAAAAAAAAAAAAAAGAAAAAAAAAAAGAAAAGTGATGATAGAGGAGCACAAGGTTAAATGCCTTCCCTGACTGAATTTCCGTTGTTACCCCAGTTACTTTTCCTCCCTGTACATAAATGATACTGAAATTATACATCTTAATAAACTTGGCAAGTATACGGATGAAAAGTGGGAGAAAGTAAGCAACTGGAGGAGCAAAACGTGATGAACATACCTACAGACTCCTTACTTAGCTAGGGAGCAGAGAAGCACTCATTGTTCATCCCTCTCGCCTCCTTCTAGTTCTATACTGCACATAAATCTCACTCTAAGATACTCCAACTAAATACCTCTTCACTAACCTGCCCAGAGAATCGATGAGAAGCTGGAGAATAAGATGGAAAAACCAGGAACAAAAGGTTAAAGGCACATCCTCCACGTCACCAAGAGTTAAAGGGACCGTCATGGCGGCTGCAGGTGACGCTCTGCCGGCCTTTAAATTTCACTAATATCCCTAATTTGGCTATTAAAAAAATTTCTAGATGTTCCAAAATATAAATAACTCTATAAAATCCCTAGAAAAATAGATAATACCTCGAATGTCACTAAATCTTTTTTTAACGCACCAGCTAAATTGACACCTCTCCAGCTCACACTTTAATGGCGCAATATTTAAAATGCTCCGCGCGCTTGTTATGATGGACATTTAAACCGATGGGTATTTAAGTGCCACGGAGATTTGTGTTGCTGTATATTTAAATTGCTGGATTTCAATCTGCCTGTTATGCTGGATGTTGGTTAAGATCATTGACAAATACAATATGATTAAACCATTTTCACATGTTGATATCCCAGTTTTCAATATTTTCTGTATTTCAAAGTGCTTGTGACAATCTTACTGAAGAATGTTTCCCATCATTTAACTTCTGGAGGCCTCTCCTAGGAGCCATCGATTGATCTCGAAATAGCAAGAATAAATGTCAAAATATCCTACTGAAAAGCTTCATTAACACAAGCTTTGTAGATCTACCATGTCATCGTTCTCATCCTAACCCTACTTCTACGAAAATAGTGGGGGAGATAGGCTACGCTCAGGTGACTCTACACCGAGAGACAAGCCAAATGGTATCCTGTAACCCACGAAACCACTTGCTGTACAGAGTGGTAGGGATATCGCCAACAAATGGAAGCTTGATGTTTGTTTCAGTGGATTATGGTGCTCCAACCAGATGTGATCTAAAAGGGTTTACAGTAAATCCATGTTCTGTCTAGGGTTTATTGCTCACAAGACTAGTCAGTTCATTCCCTAAGGCTCAGCAATCTTCTACAAACCAATCACCTTAACATGTCATCCACTGTCCATACTGAATAGCTAGCCTACATACTGGTACTGTCACACTCAGTACTAGTTTAATGGTAACTACTACAAAATAAGTAATAACCATTCAAAGTAAGTAGCATGGTAGAAGTTATCATCATCATCATCATCATATCACCACCACCAAATTTCCTTCTATTTCAACAGGGTGGGTAAGAACCCAAAAAATTAGGACAAAATAACTGATCACTAAAGTGGATAATGAAGTATATCGAACATCTGTTTACTCCTCATTCAATCCTTTATCATCCCATCAGCAGTAAGGGAGTCCTGGACTTGGCGACTCTCTCCAGACATTGAAGGCAACTGGCCTGTTACTCATCTCTGAGTGGCATTACATAAGCAGTAAGCCCCAAACACCTGCCACATTTAAACCTTTCTTTGTCTCATCTGGTTGGAGGACCTTAATTAACCCAGTAAACCACCTGGCATCCATTAAATGATTGCAGTATATGGTTACCACGTATCAACCAGCACAGTAATTGTTTTCCTAGGTTCCAAGAAGCCACTTGGCTTGTCATTCAGTGTAGAGTCACCTGAAGGAAGCAGTATATTGATTGAGTGGATGGCCCCCCTCCCACCTACTATCAAACTCCCCATTACAGCTTTCAATTTATAAATGGCTAAAGCGAATGAAATATCAGTGAATGGTAAGTTCATAGAAATATAAAACCATCAACACTTGTACCACCCGTTTAGTGTCTTGGTTTTATATCACAAATACATAAAGAATTCTTATATATTAGTTAATATTATAAAAGGACAAAGGTAAAGCAATCACAAAAATTTCATGCATCTTAATAGCCTTGTGTACGAGTCCAAGGGTCATATTCTTGTACACGGAGGACTCCAAGGCACTTCTTCCTTACTAGTTTATTCTGCATAAGACATATCAATATTCTCTTGTATTATCTATGGATACTGTGAGGATATTTAAGATATATATTAGAGAACAGCAAGGAGTTGTGTGTGTGTATATATATATATATATATATATATATATATATATATATATATATATATATATATATATATATAAAGTAGCTAAAGTGAAAAGGAAGATATGCTACAGAGCCTTCGACGCACAAAAGAAGCTAGCTCCTAATGCTTTTATCCATCATAAACTTATTCACATCATCCAATTAGCTGGTAATGGGTTTTCAACATGCAACAAGTGCAAATATCTTCTTATCTATATGTCAATATTCATGTCAGCCAGGTGACTTATGCTTTACTTAGAGAAGACCTCTGGAAAAGAAAGGGTTCGTATAATCTGAAATGAAAGGGTTAAAAATATGCACGGTCTGAGAATACTGTACCTCCCTTATTCTAAAATACCTGTTTGATGACGATGATGATGATTTATATTTAAAGCCTATCCATCAGTGTCGCCAGGGAGAGGGTGAATCCATGTTCCACCACTGACCTTGGCTCACAGTGCTGCCCTGCAATAGGCTACATATCAGTCACTGCCTCTGTTCTTGGAAAGGAGCTGTGTTATCATTAGCTTAGGGGTCCCTGTAGTACCCCTTCCTTCACAATTTGGTATACCAGTAAATGCATCTTAATTTTCTCTGCATATAGCCTACAGTATAGATATGGATTCATATCAGAACATGATTTTTTTTATTAAGAAATATTTCATGAATTACAAGAAACTGTACTTTAAATATATTCTAGTCTTTTTATATAAGTATTGGCCACATAGATTATATCATTTAGAGTTTACTGACCACAAACACTCCAAGTAAATGTACATAAACATTGTAAAACACTTTTGGTCAAAATATTGGGAAGCATGAGGGTTTGCAAAACTTGAGAAATTATAGCAATAAAGCAACATGCAGCGTGTACTGTGGGTCTCACCAATGTAGGAGGAGGGACAGTGGCAAAAATACCCTGGGCTGGCATTGGTACATGTCCCATCATTAAGACAGGGTGACCACTGACACTCATCCACATCTTCACAGTGCCCACCCTCTCGCGTAACCTCGGATCCCTCTAGGTACCTGATGGTCCATGGTTAACAATGGTTTTAATCACTCTGCAAGACATACAAGCCTTCACAGCAGTTAATTATATTCCAGAATAATTTTGCTTTGTCATATTTTCCTCTGTAATACAAAACTTCATTCATTCTGGTTTGGTCTAAGGTGTCTAATAACTCTATGAGTAAGTATGAAAGTATAAATGGTATCATGCTGGTGAAGAGACACAAACAGACAGACATACTATGGGATACTGTACATTCATACATTCTGTAATGCAGTGTTTTCTGTTCGCAAAAGTCAACCTTTTCTTTCACTGTTCGTAAAGTAATCTGGTCAAGTTCTCTAAGAATGATGCCCTTTCACACAGTCTCAACCCACACCTTCCTTGGTCTAGCAATGGGGGCTATCCCTCTCACATTCAGGTCTCTCATCCAATAGCACTCACACATTCTCACCATGTTTTCAAACCATCTTGACCTGTCCATGTGCATCACCCCACTGACATTCGGAATGTACATGCATTCTCTTAATTTGTCCAAAATGTTTGTCTCTTAATGTGGAACTTCCCCTCACACTGTGTATTTCTTATTGTGGAATATACTACAAGCTAACAGATATGGACAGACTGAGACAAACAGATGGAGACAGACAAAGAGAGTACTGTACTAACCCACATTCATGCCTCCACCAGACATTAATACAGGTGAATGGGGTGAGGCAGGTGACATTATTGCAGGCTGGTGGGGCAGTACAGCCAGCAGACGCACTAGTGAACATGGTGGCTTGGGCTAGGGCTGATGTGTTAACCAGAGGTGGCAGGGGCAGTGGCTCTCCAGACACTCGTAGGTCATCTAGGCAACCTTAAACATCGTTGTAAGAACACATATATATTAATAAAAAAGATCCAAATTACCAAACACACGGATCTAGTTATTCATCATTCATTCATTCATTGCCAGACGCCATGTATCCCAAATGGGGTGGCCAAGGGCTTAGAGTTAATTGTTTTACAGGGAGGGACACTAATCCTCCACCAACCCCACTTGACACGTAGGGATGCCAACAGCATCTGGTGTTCCCAGGCGGTCACCCATCCAAGTACTAACCAGACCCAACGTTGCTTAACTTCGTAGTCATAATATAATACTGCTCCATCAAGAGAGACAGGGTATTGGGCTGTGTTACTCAGTTCAAACAGATTGACAATTTAAAAAAGATTATGGAGATCTTACTGTAAGTCTAGACACCTGGACACATACAGTGAGAGAGATACATATTACAGTAACAAGGCTAATTACTCGTGAACTTAAACATCCAAATTTTTGGAAGAGACAGAGAGAACATGTGTCTGGCCACTCAAGACATCTGCAGGTCATTGAGACACCCTGACAAACACCATAAATTAGAACAGAAAGATCTAGACAGTAAATCCTAGTTATAAAAAGACTTTATTGTGGTAAAAATAATTGTTGCCCCACTGCAAGCCACACAGAGTTCAGGGCTAAATAACTACACTACCATAATCCAGTTAATATAAGCCATATGAAACCATCCTACATCCCTGGCAGCATTTCAAATTAAAGAAAAACCTCTGGCCTCTTGAAATCACACCATAGCAAATTTGTACACAGCCTTCTCTAACTGGATTTCTATCAGTAAATTATAGAAAAACTACCGATTACAGATCCATTGCTACCTATGAAGAAGCTTTACTAATTTTCTCTAATTTGAAGTATAGTACCAGCTGTATTGAGAACTTTGTGATATTTTGAAAAAAAAATCTGTAATTTAACTGACAACTGCCTGAATAACAACCACTCTTATCGACATTTATAAAAATGGTGAAAAGAACTTATTGTCATGGAAATGGTGGTGATAAACAAAGGGAAAAAAAGGACTTATCAAGAAGGCAGTCATCATTAACAATGGGTTAAAAGAACTTATTATTCATGGAGCTAAGCTGAACAAAAGGCAAGAAGATCTTACCATCATGGAAGTCATGATGAACAACATAGAGGCTCACTCCTACATACTCTGGCAAGTCTCCTATATAGACCCCTTCCTGTCGGTCCACCAGGAGGGGTGTGGACCATCCCTGGGGTGAGGCAGGAGCTGGGGTAGCATTGTACAGTGGGCCATCATCTTGGTCCACCTCCATCTATGCCCACTCACCTACCCTGTCCTCACAAAAATATAATCATTTTTGTTGGATGTGTTATTGTAGTCTTCAATATCATCATCCTCATCATCTATCTATCTACTGCCAGAAGCCTTAATACCATAAGGGGTGGCCAGAATCAAATCGCCTCCATGTCGCCCTGTCCCCTGTAATTTCACTGCCCTTCCCCCCAGCCCACATCCCCCCTCTCTCATGTACCTCTCCACTCCATCCCTACATCTCATCCACGCATTCCCCCCTCCCTCTCCTCCCTTCCACCTGATTCACATACACTCTCCTCAGTCTCTCACTCTACATCCTCTCCACATGGCCAAATATCATCATCATCATCATTATTTGTCACTCTGGCTCATTTCCAACTCTGTTCACTCATACACTTTATCCTCACAAATGTAACATCCTTTTTCTGGATGTTGTCACTGTTTTCATTATATCATCACTGTTCACCCACACACTCTGCCCTCATAAAAACAAATATTATTCATATAATAGTAATATTATTCCATGGATGTCGGGCCCATTTCACTGAGGATGCTTTTGATTCATTCATTCATTCATTGCCAGACGCCATGTATCCCAAACGGGGTGGTCAAGGGCTTAGAGTTAATTGTTTTACAGGGAGGGGCACTAATCCTCCACCAACCCCACTTGACACGTAGGGATGCCAACAGCATCTGGTGTTCCCAGGCGGTCACCCATCCAAGTACTAACCAGACCCAACGTTGCTTTTGATACTTCTACTAATTTCATACTTCTTTTCTTGCATCAGCATCCTCCTTCATGGTATTTTTAAGTGAAAAAAAAAAATGAGGATAACTATGATGATAAGTTATTATTATTACCTCCACCAATGAAGTCGAAGGAGGTTATGTATTCACCTACGTTTGTCTGTTCAGACGATATCTCCAAAATTTCTCAATGATTTTAATGAAATTTAGTGGAAGGGTGGGGCACGTGCCGACAAAGAATTTATTAAATTTTCGGACGGATCCAGATCTGGATCCCGCATTGGAGGAGGTATGTGCTCTCTGAGTGCTTCCTACATAGTTGTTATTATTATTTATTATCATTATTAATACCACATTCTTATCATTCTGAAATTAACCTCATACCTTCGAATATACAGTATATGGTGTGCCACTGCCCATCAGCGAGGATGACCTGGGTGAGGCAGAGGTGTGTGAGTGCAACGGGATGTAGCAGCAGCTTGAAACACACCCGCCCACTGACCAGGTGTAGCGTTGCCAGGTCACGCCCATGTTGTGACCCCACCCACACCAGCTGACCAGAGTGCTCCCACGTACGGAACCTTACAAATAAATAACAGTGAGTCCTCAATATAGCTGGGTCCCTCTATGAAAGTGAGATGTGTTGATGGAGAACTGCTTGGATAGCAGAATAGCAGACACTCGTACATCAGATAGAATAAAACGATGATGAAACTCATACAAGAGTACATAACTTAAAGAGAAAAATAGAGTTAGGCAAACTGATCCTGACTGCATAACTGAACTTGGGTTTAAATTATCCGTTCTCATATCATCGGTTTCTTGTATAGCAGCTACTTGTATAACAGGACCTGCCTGTATAAATAACAGGATGTTCCCACATCTACAACCTTACAAAAAATATTTTTACCATATCCCTTTGCTGTAAGTTGCCTCTTTTTGTTATTATACAGTAAGAACCTCTTCATTCTTACATGTCTCTTTAAAAATTAATAACATTTTCTAGCATAGGCTAGAATAAAATCCATTGGATATTATCCAGCAACATGGTAATGGAGACTATTTCTAACCCTTCCACCCCATGGTATCTCTCCTTAGCTGAATAAATCACTGGTTATTAGTCAGAACAAAATGGCTGGAAGGGTCTACAGTATATAATGGTAAAAGTAAGTTGTCAATCAAAAATCCACTATTACCCATAAATCCTATTTCCTTGGTTCCCCAATTTATATCGCCAATTGCATAGACAAAGTTGTAACAATTTGGAACACATCCCTGACTTAATAATGAAAACTGCCTGTGTGGTCCTTCTACTGATCAGAGGTTAGACGAGTGTTTAGATCGTAGGCTATAGTCATAAAGACAGAATGATTATGAACTGGGAGGGGAAGAGCCCGAGGTGGAGTTATAGAAGGCCAAAAATATCCTGACATGAATTCAACTGGCTTTATCCTACAGGCACTTGTGAATTAGAGAAAAAAGAAACCAGAATTTTTATTTTTAAACTTTCTTTGAATCGATTATTTCTTTAAAGCACAAAGGCTCTCTTAATTCCATTTTCTTTAACAGGATTATTTTTTAAAGGATTGTCTTTGGGTTCTACTTCAGCATAAATAAAACAATTCTTAAACTGGTGTAGTTCATAGCATCTTTTCATCTGATAAGTTAATGGATGAAATATTTTTTTAGTAGAGCCTGAAGCTAAGTCAAAAGGTTTCTTATATTGTGCAGTAAACAGTGCTCTCATATCTGACTCCTTATGAAAGGAATAATTTTAGAATTTTAATCACCGCTTTCTTATTTTTGCATAAATTAAAAGGATCTATTAAAGTGGCTCCTCAACTGGTCAATGAGCAAGGAACAAAGACTGAGACAACAGCAGATCGTGCTTCACACGCGCGCACGTTACCAATCTAAAGGGATCTCCCACATTGTATCAAAGCTCTAGACACCACTACAGGTAATGGCCAGAATTACGCGAGATTGAACCAAGGAGTTAGCAGAACGAGCTAAAGAATCAACCTGCCCATCTCCAGGTATACCTATCAGAACAAAAGAATCAACCTGCTCGATTCTAGGTATACCTACGTAACTTGAGATCTGGCAATGTATGTTTTTCCTATCCAAGATATCTACCACTAAACGGATTATTCTCCCTAACTACACTACACCTACACAGATCATGTACCCCTGCTAGTTACAGGAGAGCGCAACCCCTCCCAGCAAAGGCAGCTACTTGGGCGGGGTGAGAACTCTCTACCTCGCTATCTTTAGTCCAGCACCCAACCAAAGCCACCCAACCCCTTTTTCCATGATAAACGAAATAGCCATTCTTGAATCTCACAAACAACAGGGTGTTCACAGGAGAAAGACGATGATATAGAGCACTAAGGGTGTGAAAACACAACAGTAATTAATAACCTGACTGAAGCGATATATATATATATATATATATATATATATATATATATATATATATATATATATATATATATTGTGCCCTTTGATGTCTGACTCACGAGCGCAAACATGGGTAGCAGAAGAATAAGTGGAGAAATGGATTCCCCGAGCTAGGCATCAAAGGCCACATAGCCCCGCTAAGCTAAAGGAGGGAGCTACTCCCGGCAACGGTAGACCCGGCCGAGGCTTGAATTTGCGAACCCCCGGCCACGAGCTCGATGCTCTACCACTGAGCTACCGCGCCCCCGAAGAATGAGATGATAAATTTTCGAGAAAATAGGGATGACGGACAAGGGGTGAAGTATAGGGCTTGGAGTAAGGAATCAGTGGACCAAATAGTGAACGCAGTGGAAATACATCGGAATGGTAAAACCAGAATGGGAGAACAGGTTGTATGCGAACTGGAGAGCGAGGGCGTAAATGCGGACAGGCAAAACTTTATTAGTTTGGGTGGAGGGATGATAAACCTCAGGGAGGTGGATTGACGCAGTTCGGTCAAATATCTACGAAAAAGCATGACGTCGGAAAACAGGGTAGACCCGACACAGCACTGAGGCTTTCAACATGTTTATATGCACCAAGAGCTAATCATAGGATGGCTTGGAGGAGGCACAAACGTTGTAGTGCAAATGTTATTACAAACTTTCCAAGCAAAACGAGAATAGAAGATTAGACCAAGAAAATTTGTGGAGGTTCGATATTCTAAAGGAAGAAGGGGGTGTTAAACTATCTTTATGCTGCATAAAAGCATAGGGTATGATTTAGTTTCAGCGATTCTAAAACCATATTTTTTAGGAAGATCTGATCCCAGGTGGCTAGATATTTAGAGCGATAAGACAGAACTATAGGCGATACCATAAGATGGTTGTCATGTATTTTATACTGTAAGTAATAATGTAGAACTAGGACCAAGCCATAATATGGCTGAATGGCACTAAGGAAGAAGGGGGCGTGGCATATATTAAATGTATGAGTTCTTTATACTGAATGATCATTGGTAAAGACTTAAAATATGTAGAGTCGTACTATAGGATCGATAGTAATTAGCGGTCGTCGGTAACCAAATTAGGAGGAAGACATTTGGATTCCAAATGCCAGAAAATATTCATTCGTTCAAGCAGCTAAAACTTGCAAGGGCAAGTCTTGAGGGTGACCCAATTTTCTCGGTTTAAGACATGGAGAACAATAGGAACCTAGTGCCAAAATCCAGCACAAAACCAGACCATCGGCTACAAGTTGTGTACGCTGGGTGGGCCAGGAGCAGAACGGCGTCATGGAAGATTCAAGTGGGTCAATGAAATAAGTACATTAAATCACAGATGGGGCCACTGAAGTAAGGAACGGAATTAGATGTCGTAAAGACCAGTAGAGGTAAGGAAGGACATGCTATTATGGAAGGAAAAACACGGAGATTCTCGAAGAAACTCTGCAAAAACAGGGGGACGTTGGAGGTGAGACAAAAAAATGAAATACATCACTGCCTCGTGTAAAGAAAACAATCAAGGACAATATGGCGTACGGAAATGGGGAAATGGCGTTCCTCCGAGCTGAACTCTGGGATGGATCATATAGCTCCACTAAGTTACAGGAGAGCGCTACCCCTCCCGGCACGGCAGACCCGGGCACAGCTCGAACTCGCAACCTCCCGGCCCCGAGCTCGATGCTCTACCACTGAGCTACCGACTGAAGAAAGGGCAGAGCACTATGTGAATCAAAGAATATCACAAATGAATGTGAGGAGGCACGACAAATGTACAGCAACGCAAACAAGAGGGAATATAACTCTGCTGTTAGAACACTTGCGTAAACAGCAAGGCGAAAATTATAAATGGTGTCAGAAAGAGAATCGCGAATCCAACACCCACAGGGTTTTTTGAACCATCAGTGAATATAGGGACTGCAGAGAAATGGTGAGAGAAATGGTCAGAAAACCGAGAACGGAGAATGAAGAACTGGATTTCGAAAAAGAGAAAATGGAAGGACAAACGTGGGGTTGCAGTAGCAGTCACGGGGGAAAAAGACGTGCGGGAAAACATTACCAACAAAAGGGAGGAGTGCGTATGAGCTCGAACTGCAAAAGATGGCTTGGTCCTAGGAGTGCAAAACATATCTGTCAAGACTGGGAGGAAGTAGGGAAGGGGTATGAGGAAAGCAGTGCAACTTAGAATAGGCACGAGGAAAGTAGAGCACGACGGCAGAAAAGTGATAGAACTGATTCAGCATAGACTCTCAACTGGGGAGGACTTAAAAGTGTCAAAAGCCAGACGCAAACCGTGATGTACAGAATCAAGTTGGAGGATGGTGTCTGAAGCGGAAGAATAAACTTGGCAAGCATAATCAGGTTTAGAGAACGAGAACAATATGATGACTGAGAGTAGCCCGACCAGC
The DNA here is from genome assembly GCF_032717465.1 of Coenobita brevimanus. Taxonomy (NCBI): domain Eukaryota; kingdom Metazoa; phylum Arthropoda; class Malacostraca; order Decapoda; family Coenobitidae; genus Coenobita; species Coenobita brevimanus. The sequence goes on along the minus strand of NC_136997.1, from coordinate 45,958,044 downwards.
ACCTCACGACACGAGACGAAGTTTGTAAGAGACGGGGGCGTTGCAAGGCTGAGATTATTAAGGAGGCAATATAATCCTTCCAAGTAAGACGGGAGTCAAAAAGATGGCCAAGAATGGAAGGGGTTTGTATGGATTTTTAATTTTAAATAAGGGATTTAATCCCCTAGGTAGGCAACAATGGTCATGTAGCCCCGCTAGGTTACAAAGAGCTACCCCTCCAGGCACGGCATGAACCAGCGAAGCCCCAATCACAAGCCTGACGCTCTGCCACTGAGCTACCGTGCCCCCTGCATGTTTGGTAGAGGAAAGCCAGTAAAAAGATGGTTAAGAAATACAATGAAAACGAGTAAAAGTAATAGCATGAGACTAAGAGAACTGAAAGCCGTAAGTAGCCAATTCTAAGGCAGCAGAAACTGCACGTTGAATAAGAACACCAACGGCAGAGATATCAGAATCTGAGGAATATATTGAAAAATCATCTGCATATAACGAGCGAACACCAACTAGGAGACAAGAAACAAACCCATTTATTGCCAATAAAAATATAGTGCTAAGAACACTGCCTTGATATGGAGAAACAAGAGCCCGATGCCACAGGTGAGGAAAATAGCACTGTCCAGACTACTGCACGGCATAGAGACGGCAAAAGATGAGTGAATGAAATCAAAAGATCATAACTAGTGTAGTAAGTAGGGAGGTCACAACAGAGGATAATCACAAATTAGTTTTTTTTTTTTCGATCTGAATGTAAATTTCGATGTGCTGACAAATAAAACGCTGTAGTACGGGCAGTAGCATAATTTGGGCAATCTAAAATAGGTGAAACAGAAAGGGGGACATCACTGGCACAGTAAGCAGGTATACTGGACACTGAACTGATAGCACAATGTTTTTGTGCTGAATCTTAGACCGCAAGTAGTCACCTCCAAGTTAGTAATGCAGTAAAGGCCGGAATGGCACGGAAGTGTGAATTTCCGAGATAGCAGAACGAGCTAGAACTGACCTGTTCATTTTCGGGAATACCTACCTATGTAGGAACCCAGCAACGTATTTTCCTTGACAAACGAAATAACCATCCCTGGATCTTACGAACGAAAAATAACCCCCTAAGCTAGACCTTGACGAATCTTATGGTCCTGCTAGTGACGGGAGAACGCTACCCCTCCCAGCAAGGCAGCTACCCGAACGGGGCACGAACATTCGACCTAGCAGTCTCAAGCGTTGTACCACACAATCACCCTATTCCCTATCTCACGAACGTAACGAGAAAAATGAGAGGAAACTACAGTACACCAAGTCAGAGGGAGTGGAAAGATGGATAACAAAACATACACGGATATGCGAAACAGCGCAGCGTTGTTGGAAGTAGAAATTGTAGTGCAGGAAACATTGCACAGATAGTGGAACGAGCGTTACAAGGCTCACTTGTTAAGGAAATACTAATGATATAACGTTTACCGAACCTTCAGTATAGAATTGTGGAGACAAACTTATTTCGCTGAAACAGGTAGTTCTTCAGCCATTGATAACAAAGCTGCAATAATAAAGTATGGAAATGTGGTCACAGGAACTAATTTCGCTCAAATACGTAGTTCTCCAGCCACAGATACCAAAGCTACAGTAATAAACTAGCAACAAACCATAATATGGAGTGAGAGACGGGGGGTGGCTGTAAATCATAACAAAACCCCAAGCTAGACCTTAAATCATATACCCTTGCTACAGGCGACAAGAGTACTACCCCTCCTGGCACTGCAGCGGGCGTGGCTTGGATTTAGTAGGTTACTCACCGGTCCAGAGTCTGACACTACCACTGACCTACCCCACCCTCTGCGCATTTGAAGAGCAGCGTGATATCGGAAATCGAAAAAAAAAAAAAAATGGAGTAATGAATTCTCCAAACTAGACGCTAATAAAGCATATAACCCCACTAGAGCTACCCCACACAAGGCGTGAACTCTCGACCCTACTGGGCTAGTTAATAAGGCACTCTCAAGGGGTCCCCCCTGCCCCCGTGATAATTAAAATACTGAATAGCAAGCGATATCAAAATGGTGGGTGACCTAGGAAATCAGTTACGAGGGCCAAAGGAGGGGGGGTAATGTGTAATACGATGTGCAGTTAGAAAGGATATCGGAAATAGAAACTGTGGGAGTCCCCTAGGTTCTGGTGACCGACGGAGGAAAGGAAGGAGAGCTCTACAAAACGTTGTTGGAATGTAAAAAGGCAGTCAAAAGACGACGGATAGTCAGTACGAACTGAACATATCAAAACACCAAGTTAGGCGGGCATAACCTGAGCAATGAACGTGCAAGGATGTTTCTCCATCGATGACTGAGGTTGGATTGGTGTCAAGAAATGAAATTAAAATGTAGCACCAGGTAACAAAGACCATATGGCACTAAGTTGCATCACAAAGTGAAAATATTGTAAACGAGGAAAATAATGGAAAAACGGAAGATAAACTTAAATATCATACAAAATCTCTAAACGAGGTAAAAAGGACATTAAACGGGTAACATAAAAATACCAAGCCAATTAAAATATCCATTAAATCTAGAAATTGAATGTACAAAATCCCTAAACGAGTTAAAAAAGACATTAAACGGGTAACATAAAAATACCGACACTTAAAATATCCCTTAAATCTGGAGGTCGGCAAAACAGGGCTAAAAACGAGAATATCGAAGATGAACTCCTATATGTCGAGGGCAGGCAATGAAAATGTGGTGTAAGACAGGGGAACATTGCAAGCAGGGCAGAAAGGCTGCGAATCGCCAGACATCAAATACCCATGAGTAATACGAGTATGGCCAGTTCGTAAGCGAACGAGGGCAGTCTCCCAACGGCGGTCACGATGACAAGGATTGGACCATGGAGAAACAGATTTAACAATCCGGGGTTTATTACCAGTCAACAAGGACTAACAAGACTACCACCGCTGTTGGAAGAACGCTCGGAGGATAGGAAAAAAAAATCGGAATCTGGAACAGATCAAAAGGACACACAAGAGGACTTTAGGGCTTCTCGAGCCAAAGCATCCAGTTTCGTTACCGGGAACGAAGACATGACCTGGCACCCAGCAGAAAAAAATGGGAGAAATGGAGTTCCCCCGAGCTAAGCCCTGTATTGGACTATATAGCCCCGCTAGGGTTACAGGAGGGAGCTACCCCTCCCGGTGCGGCAGCCCGGGCGAGGCTCGAACTTGCAATCCCCCGATTACAAGTTCAGCGCGCTACCACTGTGCTACCGCGCCCCCCCCCCCCCCGGCACCCAGCAGAAACTCATTTTTTCTTGACAGACTGACATGAGACACTTTTGAATCTCCAAGACGAGTGGATGGAAGCGCGAAGTTGACTGCAATAGAAGTGCGCTAAGAAAGTCAGACTTAATCCCCGAGCTAAGCAACTACGGCCATATAGCCCCGCTAGGTTACAGGAGCGCGCTACCACTCCCGGCACGGGTCCCGGGCGAGGCTCGAACTCGCAATCCCCCGATCACGACTCCGATGCTCTACCACTGAGCCCCCGCTAAGGGAGTCAGAGAATAGAACGAAGGGCGATGAAGGATGACTGTAACATTTACGGGCCGCAAGTAATAAAGCATGAAGTTCAGCCGTCATAACTGAAGCTACTGAAGGAAGGTTATACTGATGAATAATCAGGGAACTTAACTGCAAACCCAATACCGTGTGCCATCTTTGATCCATCTGCACAGACATGGACTGGAGAAGCATGTTCGGCAGGATGTACGTGAAAGGAAGATCTAAGAACTATGGAAGAGGTAGACGACTTTGAGGAAGGCAGTATGGAAGAACAGAGAGACGCGGAGCAGCCAAGGTGGAAACTGCCAAGGGCGAAATAAGAGAACATTGTCTATAGAAACTGGGAAGAACGAAAGGAACTGAACATGGAGTGTGAAAGGGGGTCGATGACAAGGATGGGTCAAATACTAATCTGCAACAGAGGAATGTATTCCAAGCACCGAAGATTGAAACTGATGTCTCCAGAAATAGCGAAAAGAAAGTAATGCACGACGTCTAAGCACCAAGCGCTAAACGAAGACCAAAATGGTGTACCGAATCGTTTTCCTAACGTACAAGAGGAAGCGGAAGAGTAAACTTGGCACCCATAGTCTAATTTTGATAAAATAAAGGCTCGATGAAGGCTAAGTAGGCATGTACGGTCAGTACCCAGACACATGGGATAAAATTGCTGTGAAGTCGACATCTTCAAAGATGAAATGAGCATCCCGTCAACTTAGAATAAAAAATCGGGCCGAAGAATCTAGTAGATGCTCAGTACTGGAGAGGATGATAGAGGGGTAAGTGAAGTGACTGACGACCGCGAGTACAGGTCATTGCACACAACTTACAAGTGAACCAAAAACCATGTGCAGTAGCCTAAAAAGCGTTCTTAATGGCAGATTGAAGAAGACTGTAACACTACGGGATTAGAGCCTGCAGCATAGATAGCGAAGTCAACATATAAAGAATGGACACTTACTGGGGGAGAAGCGATATAATTAAAATAAGGAAGTATTGTGCTAAGAACCTCGCCCTGAGGAACTCCGTCGTATTGTGGGAAGGAATCAAATTATTCCGTACGCGAAAATAACCTTTGTCAAACAATTTTGAAGAAAAACTCCCATACTGCCAACAATACCAAATAATTGGACTGTACGGAGAATATATCCTTCCACGCTGTATCATATGCCTTCTGAGAAAAAAAAAATACAGCAAGGACTAATTCAACTTTGGTAAACGCAGCCCTAACATGTTTGTCAATGAGTCCAAAGTACTTCGCATTTTCCGGTAGCCAAACTGAGCTAGAGATAAAAGACGGTTAAATTCTAACCACACTAGCCTAGCATTAACCATACGTCCCAGGACTTTGCAGACAGCTTCAAAGCTACTGGACGATAATCTTCAGGAAGATGACCATCTTTAAAAGGTTTGAGAAAAGGAATAAGCGATATGTGCCAACTTAAGGGAAATTCGCCTGTGGTCCTAACACGATTGTGAAGTGCTAATAACAACTGAAGGGTGACCCTACCGACGAGGTGTTAAGGGATAAGGGATTAATCCCCGAGCTAGACCTCATCAGATCATATAGCCCTGCTAGGGTTACAGGAGAGCGTTAGCCTACCCCTCCCAGCACGGCAGCCACCGCGCGGGGCGCGAACTCACAACCTCACGATTATGAGCCCGACACCCCACCACCGAGCTCCCCCGACGAGGTGTTAAGCATACTGTAATGATCACCCTCTAAACCCTCACATGTATCTCTGCTGCCAAGGAAGAGGGTTTAACACTGCTTGTGGCCTGTGGGTCCCACAAGGATTGCCAACGATCACAGAAGATGCGGGTTAGGAGAGGGAAACAATCAAAAGACGGAATAAGGCAGAGACCTACAAATGGAGAAATAAAACTCCCCGAGCTAGGCATCAAAGGCCATATAGCCCCGCTAGGTTACAGGAGGGAGCTACCCCTCCCGGCAACGGTAGACCAGGGCGAAGTTCGAACTTGCAACCTCCCGGCCACGAGTTCGATGCTCTACCACTGAGCTGTGCCAAGAAACAGAGTGCTCTCAGCCTGTTTACCTGTAATTTCATTATAACTAGCAACCCAGCAAAAAAAGACGAAACAACCACTCCACAGTCTGACTGATTAAAGGCTAAGACATGGTAAGGAAGCGAGCCGAGAATCAGAGAATATAACAAAGGTGGAAGAATACCTCGGAGCTACCAGAGCAAAAAGAATAGCATAGTTCTGCCTTAAGGATACTGGCAATGGAAGAATCCAGGGTACGCAACTGCAAACCCAACACCATTACAAAATTTGGAGCCGTCAGTAATGATACGCGTTACAGAAATGACAGGATACGTTCGAGAAAAAGGGACCAAAGGATATCTAGATGGGAAAAAAAGAAAAAGTGGGGAGGAGGAGGGGTAGGAACACCACAGGAGGCAGAAGCTAGGGTGGGAAATAATCTATCTATCTATCTATCTATAGCCCGACGCCCTAATCCCGCAAAGGGTGGCCGCAGACAAAACGCCTCCACGTCACTCTGTCACCCACCATTTGACTCCCCTCCCCCCAACTCACCCCCCCCCTCCCTCATATACCTCTCAACTCCATCCCTCCACCTCATCCTCGGTCTACCCCTCCCTCTCCCTCCCTCCACCTCACCTACATACACCCTCTTAGTCAGTCTTTCATTCTCCATTCTCTCCACATGTCCAAACAAAGGTAAATTCAGTGGACTGAAGACTCCCCAGAGTTAGCTCTAGATGGAGTATATAGCCCTACTAAGGCTACAGGAAAGCGCTACCCTTCACCACCTAGGCGCGCCATGAATTCTCGGCCTAGCGATCTAGTCGCACGCTTTACCACTGAGCTACACCAACTGAAGGGTGGGGACCGAAGGGGAAAAGGTAAGCCAGGCAGAGCGTTGAAGGCTGGAAACGGCGAGTAATTTATTCGTAGGGGAACTGAAGACATGTATGGACCCTACAGTGAAAAAATTAATCCCCGAACTAGACCTCATCAGATCATATAGCCCTGCTAGGATTAAAGGAAAGCGTTACCCCCTTCCCCCCCAACACAGCAGCCACGGGGGAGGAGGGGGGAAGAGGCAGGGGAGCACGAACACACTACCTCACGATTACGAGCCCGACCCTACCACCGAGCCGAGATCCCCACAGTAAGAGCAACGAAAGAAAATGCCTGACTGAGCAGACTTTTAGGAATCTACCGAAATGCACCGATAGCTAAACAGAGGGATTATTCCCCCAAGCCAAACCTAGATAGATCATAATGGCCATGCCAGGCGAATAAGGGCATAAGACATTATATATAACCCTACTAGGTTACAGAATGGCGCTAGGAAAGGTAAAAATTTACTGAAGGGTGCGGACCCAAAGGGGAAATGGAAACGCATGAGATTAATCCCCGAACTAGACCTCATCAGATCATATAGCCCTGCTAGGGTTACGGGAGAGCGTTACCCCTCCCAGTACGGCAGCCACCGGGCGGGGCGCGAACTCGCAACCTCACGATTACGAACCCGACACCGAGCTCCCCAAGGGGGAAATGGAAGAACGCTGAAGGCTGGAAGGACGTGTATGAAAAAATGGCTGATACGAATATGAATCCACCAATAGGCGTTAAGATTAGAAACACGTTATCCAAAAGTCGGCCAAAATATCCAAAAAGGCCGCCAAAACGCCCCAACACCACGAAAATGGTCCACAGCCCCCCTAAAATGAATAATGATGACCCACAGCCCACTAAAATAGGCAGTAATGTCCTACAACCAGCTAAAATGAATAAAAATGACCTACAACCAGCTGAAATGGATAATAATGACCCACAACCAGCTAAGATGAATAATAGTGACCTACAGTCTGCTAAAATGAATAACAGCCCAAAATGCATCATAGCCCAAATTGAAGTACAGACCGACATAATGAACCCTAGACCGACCAAAGGAACTCCAGACTGACGAAATTAAGTCCAGACCGACAGAAAGAACCCCAGACCAACAAAATGGACCATAGACCGACAAAATGAGTCCCAGCCAACAAAAAGAACCCCAGACCGACAAAATGAGTCCCAGCCAACGAAAAGAACCCCAGACCGACAAAATAAGTCACAGACGGACAAAATTAACTCCAGACTGACAAGAAGAACCCCCAGACCAACAAAATGAACCCCAGACCGACAAAATAAACCCATCTGACAAAATAAACCCCAGCTCGACAAAATAATCTCCAGACAAAATGAACCCCAGACAGATAAAATGGATCACATACTGACAGAACTTAACTGCAGACCAGCAAAATGAATCCCAGACCCACAGAACTGACCAGACCAACAATTATTAACCAGACCTAATATATTAACCCCTTCTCTCCAACGACACATTATATTTGTGGCAGTATCTGATGATTTTAATTGGCATAGGAGAGCCTCGTATTCAGGGGGGATTGATGAATACTGACTAAAATGCCCGCCGTGCCCGCCGCCGGACCACCCACCTCACCACCCCCCACCCCACCACCGGGCCGTCACCACACCACCACTCCAGGAGGACACAACGGTGAGGTTAATGACCCCGTTCAAGAGGGTCACCAGGACATCACGATCCTGGGCCCTTGTTCCCCGCAATTGCCCCAAACCCAGGTGATCAGGGAAAGGAGACTACATTGCGGGCGGAGCAATGGTCGTCAGAATAGGGGTGGGACTGAACCAGTTTCAGTCCCAGGTAACACCGTATTGACGGCTTTGTTACACCCTCTAGGGCAGGAGTCCCAAGGGCAGGAGGCCCAAGGCTACGGCCTTACAAAGTGTACGAAGGGTAAGGCGACCCAAGGCTCCGGCCTCAGTACACCAGAGAGAGAGAGTTGCCCCAGTGCATCCCTCTCTTGCTGTTCTCCCCTTCAGGAACAACTAAACGCCGACGGTCTAGATACGCGGGGGGGAAGGGACGGCCTAGTACGCCAGTCAGTTGTTCATGATCGGACAGATCAGGTTCCGGCTACGGCCAGAGTACGGACCAGGGTAAAGAGCCCCTGCTACTGTAAGTGTAGCCCTTCCCTATTACGGGAGCAGCACCGCGCCGACGGTCCATATACCCGGCGAGGGGACGGCCTAGTACGCCCTGCAGGTGTTCTCAGTAAAATGGGTAGGCGCTCGGCTCCGGCCGGGGCATGTACCAGGGTAGAGAAGCCCCTGAAGGTAGTTTCAGTCTGTATTAGAGAGAGTGTGGCCTCTGTGCCCCTCGCTCCGGCTTGTCCCCTACTACGGGAGCAACACCACGCCGACGGTCTAGATACGCGGCGAAGGGACGGCCTAGTACGCCCTGCAGGTGTTCCTCGTACGCCGGGCAAGTCCACGGCTACAGCCAGAGTACGTACCAGGGTAAGGCGACCCAAGGCTCCGGCCTCAGGACGTACTAGAGAGGACACGAGTGATGTGAGTCCTTCTCCAGCCTCTTTCCCTTGTGGGAGCTCTTCGTCACCACCTGGGAATATAGCCCCGGAGGAGATGCTAGAGTGGTGGCAAGGCCCGATATCGGACTTACCGCCTACGTCCGGGAGTTCCTTGTTCCTGTCCGAGCCCCGTAGGAGACACTGCCGCAGCCCAGTCCTGACGGCGCCTCTCCCCCTTGGTGCCCGCAGTCCCAGGACGCCCAGGCCAGACTCTCCAACTCCTGACAAAGGCGATCCGGGCTCCCTCACTCCACGGAGCCAAAGACGACAGGCCCGATTACTCCGGCTGTTTGGTCCCAGTCCCGAGGGCCACCTATCAGGTCGAGGCCCCCAGACCAGAGGGCCTCCCTGCACCCCACCGATGCGGCCCTAGCACGAGGGCCGCCTCCCAGGTCGAGGCCCCCAGACGGGAGAGCCTCCCTGCACCTAACCTACGAGTGCGACCTAGAGTGAACATTACCCAGGAGATATAGGAAAACAGTGACTCCTTCCCCCCCTGTGTCAAGAACAACTCGGGAAAAAGAACAGTGCACAGTGACTAAGTGAAGAACAGTGTAGTCGATAGTAGCCCACAAGAACTCAGTGTTGGCAGGGCAGAGAATGAACTTTGTTGTAATTATCCCAGTCCCCCCACGTAAGAGAGTTAGAGAGTTTTCTGTGAACACCTGAGGGAAGGGTGCGCGGGCCAGTCAAAAGCCTGAGTGTGAGTGTCTCCGTGACAAGGTGACAGTGTCGAGTGTCGCTATCCGCACCCTACCTCATTTATAGTAATATCTCCCCTACAGACTCCCAATCTTGTTTATTCCCTCTGTGAACAATTCTATTTACATCCTGCCTCAAAGTGACGTATGAACAATACTATAGATAATTCACGATCTCCCTGTATGTACATTGTAGTGTGTGCTAAGTGTAACTCTATTCTGTGGTGCTGAATATTAACTCTGTGTTTCTGTTCCCCTGTATCTCAAATATCACTCTGCGTGTATTGTTACGGTTAGAATTAAGGTAATAGATGTGTTAAGGTATACTGCCTGGTTTTTATGTCCTGTTCCTTTGTTGGTGCTTTACTTCCGGTCTAGAAAGAGGATCCCGCTTCAGTAGCTAGTGTTTTTACGACGAGAAGTCGCCATAAAAACACCAGCATAACACTGACTATACTATTACCACTACTATTAGTGCTGCTACCATCATTCTCTCTCCTATATTCCTACTCTTCTCTACTGTGCCCAGTTAAGTAAGTGAAATCAGTGAATTAAACACCATAGACTTTATATTAAGATTAGCCCGGGGGAACAGCTTGTTGAGAAGGCAGTGTTAAAATTCAAGAATATTTCTCGTCTATCTATCTATTTAACATATCTTTCTGTCTGTCTATATCCGTTTCGTCTTCATCTTTATATGCTGTCTACCATCTTTTTTTTTGTTTCTCTCTCTCCAGAGTTGTTTATGAAACGAGGAGCTAACTTATCTTGGAATAAAAGAATTTGCCTGCTATGTCTAGAATATTGTGGTTGTTCTTGCACTTACAAGAAGAGAATCTGTCTATCCATCTACAGATGCCTTAACCCCAGTAGGAGTAACCTCAAACAAATCACCACCATGCAAACCTGTCCTCCGCCATCAGGCTGCCCTTCATCCAAATGTCATTCATATATTTCTCCTGCTCACCTTAATTTCTCCCTCCAAGTTACCCACATGATCTCTCCTGCTCACTTTCTCATTCTCCATTCTCTCCATTTGGCCAAACTAATCCAGGGTACTTGGAAATCTTTCCTTTCTAAGACTTCTTTTCTGAAAAATATGTTTGATAATTGTATTATAATGATAATGAAGATGAAGGTGATGATGATGATGATGATGATGATGATGACAGTAATCATGATGATGATAATGATGAGGGCAGTGGTAGAAAAACTAGTCATAAAATATATGTTGGTTACAGGTGCACAATAAAAACAACTCTTCAGTAAGAAAGTTTTACTGTCCAAAATTTGCTAAGTAGACAATGTTCACAGAGCTTAACCATATTCTTCTCCTTACTGTATTTTCTTGGTAAGTGCTGCCTTACCCTCTTCAATATCCTGGTATGTGTTTCTAGTTTATTCCTATTAATTTCAGAGGACTGTATTCAGCTTAGGAAAGTGTGCTTGCAGTGAAGAGGTTGATGTAGGGTATATCTAATCCCCTCCAGTTCAAAAAGTCTCTCCTAAGCTGAATAAAACAACTGGATATAATGACAAATAAACAGGAAAAGATGTCACTGTACCAAAGGGATTAAGTAAAAGATCTTTTATACACAGCTGCATGTACTGATCTTGTATATACAGTACCAAAGAAATGTAATCAGGCCTCAACTCAACACTAGTATCTTTGTCCCACTTACAAATTACAGACAGTCATATTACAAGTCATCGAAATCTTACAAAATGTCACAACTTCCTCGAAACAACTGCTATAACAGCTTTCTGAGTAACAACGGAGCTTTATGGGTAATTTTTATGTAATACACATGAGGACTAAACTGCAAAAAATGTTAAATGACTGACTTATAATGAGGAGTTAATGCACCAAGAACACATAATCAGACACTGTATCAGCATTCATGTAGTGTTAAAGATTACAACATTCACATTCATTCATTCATTCATTGCCAGACGCCATGTATCCCAAACGGGGTGGTCAAGGGCTTAGAGTACATTCACAATAATATCAAAAGCTCCATAATAAACACAATCGGAAATATTCTTATTAATTTTCGAGGGGAAAGTTATTACTGACCTTGAGAGGAACTATCATGAGAATAAAATATGGCTACAAGCTTGGGTAATGAATCGCAAAATAATCACTCTTAGTATGGAAACTCAGCAGCAAGTAAAGTCAGAGTCCATGCTGAGACCCTCCCCCATTAAAAATCATACTGCACAACTTGAGTTCCTTCTCCCGGTAGTTACCTTTTTTTTTTTTTTTTTTTTTTTTTTTTTTTTTTTATGTGACCGACTCTGGGCATAGGCTTCACAGCCTGCTTTCACGGCCCAGTAGTCCTCCTACGTACCACACGCCTCTACATGTCACCACTTCAGCGCTAACACCCACCGTCCATGCTGAATACATGCTAGGGCTGTCTCATACAGGACTGGTGTATTGGTATTAGCGGGGGTATTTTTACGACATGTCGGCGGGCCTTCTGGTAGATTAGTAAAGTCTGATTTTTTTATGAAATTCAAATCCTTGAACTGTTCCCTGCCTCAGCAGGATTGAAACTGTTGGGAAGTAATTAACTGGTTCTGGCGATACAATACTTGCAATGTCTTCAGGTACATTTTAAGATACATTACTGAAAATGTATTTAAAGTCTATATGCTCAAAAATTACCAAAAGTGGCTATTTTCAACATAAAACAGTACCGCATTTTGTTTTCATTCTACAGGCTGTACTGAGCTGTGACATCACTTCTTGGCTAGCCATGACCTAAGAACCCTTCCTATGAACTTGGGGGTTTCAAAAAAGTGATCTAACCTTAAAATTCTTTTACATTTTTTCACAGTCTTTAGTCAAATGATTATATAGTTTTGTGTTTTACACTTAACTGAACTCAAAAGAAAACATGTCTTCAACTGCTTGTCATAATGTGTGGGTTTCAAAGCCTGCAGATATCCTACTGATTTAGCTCCCACTCCATAGAAAACATTGCTGTACTATGGCGAACCTCAATTTGAGGATTGCTTAAGATGAAACATGGCATCATTTTATTTTTATATGAATATCTGGTGAAGCAAGCAAAAATGTTTTGAATATATGCCAATACATTTGTATGTAAACACTGCCAATGCACTGTGCATCTTGGCATGAAGTGTACAAAGTTGACATAAAGTTACTTCTAAGCAAAGTGGTAGAAGTTTCTGAAAGAAACATATAGTGAAAATGTGTGTGCTGATATATAATGGAGTGTTCACAGAGTGATCTGTGATCTCTAAAACATAAAAAGTGCTTGTAAAGTGTCTAAGAGATGCATAGTGCATGTAAGCATTTCTGTTTTTCTTAGGGAAAAACATGAACCCAAAGCTAAGAGCCTACATGTTCCTTCTAAAGCAAGGTGAACAAAAAGGATGCCTAAATCTTGTGTTCGTAAATATCTCTGGACACACTGCATTTAAAAGACCAGGGACCACAGGAAATTACAAAATGAGGTAGATAAGTCCTGAGTTAACAAGTTCTATAGATGACAGAGCACAGGTCAGTTCTTGCATTAAAAAGTTTGATTACAAAGAGGCAAGGGGACAAGACTATAGCTTGATGGTGCTGTATGCTCACTGAAGGAGAGATGCAGGCAAAAAATTCAGAACAGCAATGGCCTAAGCAGTAGCAAAAGACAGTCTCTGACTTCTCTTTTTCTAATTCTTGCTCTTATTTTATTGAACTTAAAGTAGGGGCTCATTGTATTAAGAGGGTTTATTAAGGTTATCTCTAACCTCTTCAGCTAGTAAAGACTACCCTCGGCTAAATAAAATCATCAGGATAACGCAAGAATAAAATTAGACTTCTCTGGCTCAATGGCAACGTCTGTGTATGAGTTTGCCATTTACACACCATTCCCAGTACTAAATCCAAGTGAATGTTGAGGCCTGACTATATCTAAATATTACAAATTATTTACAGTAGTCTATTTTAAAACAGCATTATAATAACATTAATAATATAAAAATAATCTTTCCCTATCACCAAACAACAACATAGCAAGCAGGCATTATGCAAACCCTTTAAGGAAGCAATAATCACAACTACCAAATTATTCCCTCTGTCACTAGGCAATTTTATTCATCTTAGGAGTGGCATTCAGTGCTAGGAGGGTTAGCTGTTGTTGTGGTCCCAGGGTAATCTGAAACATGAATCTGGTCGACTGCAGGTTAAAGTTGCCCTCCTCCAGCAACCTACCATCCTCCTTTCAAAGGAGCTCGGAGGGGGTTGAGGGATGTTTGTAAAGTCAGGCAGCCAAACCAACTAAATATATCAGTGCCACAACATGAATGTACCAATGTGGTAAATGAAGGCTATATCTAATCCCTCCAACTCAGAAATTCTCCCTGTGCAAAATAAACACAAAAGCAGACTGCATGGATTAAGTAAAAATGATGTCTCCACACTAATGAGGCAGCTACAATGATTTTGCATCCTCTAAGGGTTAATATTACCTACAAAAATAAACAGAACCATACAGTGTTTACATTACAACAGTTCTTTCACCTTAACTTAGCCCCAACTTTCGTCCTTTTACAGTTTATTCTACATTGCACATGAGCTGAATAAGACAATGCTAAAGTTCTACATCTTTTCCATAACACTTCTCTATGTACTACTCTCTTATTACAACTGAAAATTCAAGATATAAATACGGCAATTTTAGGCCAGGTTCAAGTGTAAATTGTACAGCCCACCACTCCCATACAAAACAAATACCTATCACCCTTAAGTATTTAACCTTTTCACTCAAATGTCTTTATGTAGCTTAGTTTTCCTACCTCCAGATGATTTTCTCTAGCTCAGGAAGCTTTCTGTCACCTCTTCTTTAGTGATTTATTTTGCATATTACTCATCCATCCATCTATCATCCAATCCTGTGTTCCCCCATGAGATGCATAACAGCCCGGGGCTAGGCAAGTTGGACCTGACATTTAAGATGAGACTGATGAGACTGACCAGCCTCACTCATCCCTGGGTGGCATTATGTGAGCAATAAACCCCAACCACCCCTTGGATATAAACCTGCCAGGCTCAGTCCACCTGAAGTGCCTTAATTTACCCACTAAATCACCATGAACCATACTTTGGCTATAGGGTTACCACCCGGCACAGTAAATGGTTTCATGGCATACAGGAAACCATTTGGCATGTTACTCAGTGCAGAGTCACCCATAGACAGAAGGAAGAGGAAAGAATGAAGGAAAGAAAGACAGAAGAGGAAGGATGGAAAGATGGAAGGAAGAGAGGAAAGAGCAGTCCCGAGAGCAGCACGACATTGAATTAGTGGATGGTGTGCGCCCTCACCTAAGTTAAAATAAAATGTACATCTCACAAAGTTTTTAAGTATGACAGATGCCACAAAATGTACTCTTCCTACCCACAGTCACAGTAATCTTTCTTATACAAATATGGTCAGTCATCATTTCTACACACTTTTCACCTAAACTGGCCAAGATTCTCATTGTGTTACAGCTTATTTAATGTGATTTAGTGGCAGAACAGAACAATACTGTGTCTCCACATCCTTTCCACAGCACTTCTGACTAGCACCATGTCCTAGTGTTAATCTGTTGCCACGACACAGCATTCAAGGAGGTTTGATGGAAGTTTTAGGTTAGGTTAAAATGAAAAGAGTAACTTTTTCCATACAACTGTTATTGTTAATTAGGGGAAACTGGAAGTCAGCTTCAGAGGTAGCAATGGAATTTTAATCACCAATTTGTCTTTAATTCACAGTGGAATTGACAGAAAAAATCTAAAAAGATAGCAAGGGCTTACAAAAGTATGAAATTATTGTTTTTAACTTGTTCTAAACCCAACTACCAATAATACTTGTTCACCCTCAATTCACAACACTCACTGTTGTTGTTGTTGCTTATCCTGTTTGTTTGGCTGGGCAAATCCATCCACCACAGATAAGCAACTGCTTCAGTCGGGTTATCCTACATGTACAATTCAGTACATACACCAAGTGGGGATCTGAAACCCCTTTGTGGATGACAGTACCTCACCAGGGCTAGTCATGGTTCCTTCCCACGGCCAACAAATCTATTCCTAACAAATGAAATAAAACTCACCAATTAACATACTTTAATATCATTTTAAGAATATATCCTTAGGAGTACAATAAAAATGCACTGCTTTTTTACTTGTTCTAAACCAAGCTGCCAATAATGATGTTTCATCATTATTGCATAACTCCCATAAGTAGCACAAGCAGCCTACATATCACTTCCCAACAAATGATAACTCTCATGGATTCACTTGCCTATATTATCTGAAGAATACATCATTAATGGTACAAGAATACAGTATTATTTTTCAAATTCTTCTAAACACATTTACCAATAATAATTTAAAGGTAAAAACATAGCCTTTGTGGTGTAATAATACTGAACTGCTTTTGACTTGTTCTAAATCCAATAATACTGTCTAGCTGGAGAGTTATCATAGTCACCAGTCACATCCACACCTGCTGTGTAGTGATGGAGTAAGTGACTAGAGAAAGTGACTGGTGTAGGTGACTGGAATAAATGACTGGTTTGGGTAAATGGTATAAGTGAATAAAGTGGCTGTGATTAAGTAAGTGGAGTGAGCAAGAGATTAAGTGACTGGAATAAGTAACTGGATTAAATAACTGTAGTAAGTGCCTGGGGTAAGTAAGTGACTGGTAAGGAAGAGTAACTGGAATAAAAAACTAGTAAGGGTAAGTGACTGGCAAAAGACTCTAGTTTCATCATCATTACCACCACCACCACCACCACCACCACCAACACTCCCACCACAACTATCATCATCATTATTATTAGCAATGTCATCATCATCAGCAATATCATTATTCTAAAAGCCAACAACAAATCCATTCCCTAACAAAAATGAATTGCCACAAATTCATAATTCATTTCTATCTATCATCCAATCCTACATTGCCCCATGAGGAGCGTAGAAGCCTGGGGCTAGGCAATTGGTCCCAACATTTAAGATGAGAGTGACCAGCCTCACTCAACCCTGAGTGGCATTACATGAGCAATCAACCCCAACCACCCCTTTATAAACCTTCACCAGCTCAATCCGATTGGAGCGCAATAATTACCCACTAAACCACCAGGCGCCAAAATTTGGTTATATGGTTACCACCCAGCGCAGTAAATGGTTTCCTGGTATACAGGAAACCATTTGGCTTGTCACTCAGTGCAGAGTCACCCACAGTATAATTTAAAAAACACCAGTACTCTTTACACCTTAACTTGTCCCAAATTTGCCATCTTTTTACAGCTTCTTTCATGACCTCAATGGCAGAATAAGACAATACTACTGCTCTACATATTTTCCACAGCACTTCGTGACAACATCAGATTCTTTTGTTAATATCTTAATTTAACTTGCAATTCAATATAGAAAGATGGCAACTTTGGCCAAGCTAGAGTAAAAAGAGTTTAGTCAAGGTTTTCCTCACACACACACACACATACCCTTATTAACCCTTTATCATATAAAATACTGTAGACATAAAAAATAAAATTTTTAATTTATAATAAAAGACTGCAATCCCAACATAAAAAAAAAAAAAAAAAAAAAAAAGGCTTAGTAAGTTATACATCTTTTACTTTACCTTGGCCCAGATTTTTGTCCTTTTGCAGCTTATTTCATGTAATTCAGTGACAGAAAATGGCAATACAGTAATCACTCTAATATCCGGACGCCCAATAACCGAACATCCCCACTACCCGGACCTTATCGTCCTGGGATCCAACATTCCCAAAATGGTCCGAAAACCCCAAAAAATAAAAAAAAAAATCAAATTTTGCCGTCCGTAATTTGAACTTGCCGCGCGCACCGCGGGAGAGCATTGTTTTGGTTCGTCATTCCTCCGACGTCCGATAGAGCGCCGCTGCATCCTCCCCACTTCCCGCCTGTCTCTCACCGCGACTGGACCTACGCTCTTCGCAATGGCTGCCCACGTGCTTGCTTTTGTGGTGGTGCCGTACTTGCTGCAAGGCCTCCTGCTGCTCTCGGCCCTACTCTTAGTGTGTGTGATGATGGCCCCGCCACCTGAGAAAAGGAAGAGAGTGGTGTTGACTCTGGAAAAGAAGAGGGAGATATTGGAGAAAGTTCATGCGGGTTGGTCTTCTTCACGCATTCTCCGTGAGCATAACCTGGCCCGGTCGACTTTGTTCGATATCAAACGTTCCCGAGACAAACTCATGCAGTACACGGCTGACTTCTCGTCGAGAAGCAAATGCAACGTGGGAAGGAAGGTTATGTTTACCCCCAAGTTTGCAGAAATCGACCGATCCACGTTGATTTGGTACCAACAGCAACGTGCAGCTGGTGTGATGGTACGTGGAACGGAGCTGAAGGCTGCTGCTGAGAAGTTTGCAAGGCTTCACGATGCCCTAGACTTCAAGGCATCCGAGGGTTGGCTCTTCGCCTTCAAGTTGCGACATGGCCTTACTAACCGTAAAGCACATGGCGAAGCATTGGACGCTAACGAGGATGGAGTTGACGAGTTTCGGCACAAGGTGAAAGGCTTGATCGACAGGGAGGGCCTCACTCTCGGTCAAGTCTATAACGCAGACGAAACTGGCCTATTCTATCGCTCGCTGCCAACGAACACTCTAGCCGAGGAGACGGAGAAGCGTGTACCTGGCCGCAAGCTTTCTAAGGAACGGATATCTGCTTTGTGTTGTGCCAGTGCTAACGGCATGCACCGGCTTAAGCCCGTTGTTGTTGGCCGTGCAAAGCAGCTTCGGTGCCTTCGTGGGGTGATGGATGTCCTTCCTGTCGTATGGTACCATTCTTTGAAAGCATGGTTCACAGCTGTGATTTCAAAG
Source organism: Coenobita brevimanus (assembly GCF_032717465.1). NCBI lineage: Eukaryota > Metazoa > Arthropoda > Malacostraca > Decapoda > Coenobitidae > Coenobita > Coenobita brevimanus. The sequence goes on along the minus strand of NC_136997.1, from coordinate 45,939,478 downwards.
ACAAGTTTCACCGTCACTTCGTCAAGGAGGTCATCCAGTACCAGACGAAGACACTGGGAATCCCTCGCGACCAGGTAAAGGCTCTCCTGCTCGACAATGCACCTGCCCACCCGTGCGACAAGGACTTGGTTGCTGAGAATGGCCGTATTAGGCGCATGTTTCTGCCACCTAATACGACTGCTCTCATTCAACCCATGGACCAAGTTGTGATCGTGGCAACAAAGCGCCTGTACCGTCGGAAGTTCCTGGACGAGGTGATGGTTGTTCTCGAGGACGAGGACGAGCGCAGGGAAGGGCGTGACACTCGAGGCAAGCAGACTTTGGAAAACCTTCGCCGCTACAACATCAAGTCTGCGCTGTACAACTGAGCTAGTGCATGGAAGGAAGTCCCTGTGAAAACTCTTGAAAATGGTTGGTCTTGTCTGCTTCTCAGAACAGATGTGGAGTACAATTTTCTGGGCTTTGACGTGGATGACTTCCATGCACGGCTACGTACGCACGGCGATGTTGTTGATGTGGACGATGTACGTGAGTGGTTGGACGACGACGAGGACGATCCTGGGTATCAGACGTTGTCTGATATCGAGATCGCGTCTTCGGTTGCTGGTGTCAGTCCCGAACTTGAAGATTCCGACGACGACGGCGACGATGATGCGGACTCCTCTCAGCAGGACACTACTCCAGCCATCTCCAAGCTGAGCACACTCCGGGAACATCTAGAGTTCGTCCTAGACTACCTGGAACACCTGGACTGCGACAGGGAGATGGGGCCCTTGGGACTCGTGGAGGAAGTGCGTGCTTTCAGGCAGCGCATCATCAATCGCCAGAATCGTCGGTCCTTGCGTCAGTCAACGATTGACAGTTTTTTCAGGCCCGTGACCCCCGCTGTGCCAAGCCCTGGCTCCACTCCGTTGCCTCCCCAAGACAGGCCCTCATGCTCCAAGCCACAGCCCAGCACATCAGCTACAGTGGAGTCACCGCTCGACGTGAGTTTGCGGCTTTCCTCAGAGTCTTCTGCAGTCGGTACGCCATCACCACGACCCAGCGATGCACTCCTTGGTCGCCTGCCAGTGATACTCTCGGACTCTGACAGTGAATAAACAGCAAGAACTTCTCCACTAGCCCACACGGGAATTTTGAGTGTTGTGCAGTGAAAAAAACGGTGTGTTGTGTTAAGGTTTTCAAGGTGAGAGAAAAGACTCAGTAGAAAAGAAATTTAATGTAACTAACCTTCTTTGTTTTGGCTTTGGAAAATAAAAAAAACTTGGGAAAAGTTAATGTGCAACACTAAATTAAAATGGAACATTATTTGGACTAAAGTGAACACTGTGAAGAGAACGGACTTCTGTGTGTTATTGACTAAGTTCAGTGCAAGACTTCAGGAAGAGTGTACTGCAAGTGCTTCAGGAAATCGTTCTTACTGTCAGAGTCCGAGAGGAGGCGGTTATTCATCGAGGTGGCCAGGGACTTGCTGTAAGTAGCCAGAATGTTTCATACTGTACTTTTTTCCATACTATACTTACCAGAATGTTTCATACTGTACTTTTTTCCATACTATACTTACCTCATGCATGTGCAGTAGGAATGTGTTTTTCAGTTAGGCTAGGTTAGGGTCCATAAGTACCAGAATGTTTATTTATGTATGAACATTCTTCTAAACCCTCATTTTATGTTTCTTTTGCATTTATTTCAGTCATTTATGTGCCTTACTGGTGTGATTTGGGTGTTAAATAGGTGCTATGCATGTCCAGAGGGAGTTGTATAGGTGTTTCTCTGAGTTAGGGTCCATAAGTACAAGTCCATACGCTGCGGCCCAATATCAGGACGAAACCAATAACCGAACCTACCGATGGCTCTATTACTCCGGATATTCGAGTGATTACTGTATTACAGTTCAACTGTTCTACATCCTTTCAAGTTTTAACACACTGTTACAACACAATGGTAAAATAAAACCTACTATGGATCTATATCATTTCCAAACACTTCTTCATGAATTGTTACAAATGGCAAAATAAGACAAAGCTACAGTAATACACCCTTTCCATAGCACTTCATGACTAGCATCATATTTCAGTGATAATCTACTGTTACAGCTCAGCATTCAAGATGGAGAGATAGTAATTTTACAAGTGCACAGTTCATCAAAATCTTCCTCTCTTTCACTTCTCAGACTCAACATCCTTTTATATACCATTTTTCATAATTAGCACCATATTCTAATATTAACCCATTTTTACTAATTACCATTCAAGATGGAGATATGGTAATTTTAGACCAAGTTAAAGTCAAAAGGAAATAAGTTCATTGAGGATTAACACATACTGTTTCACTTCTTGACTGTTAAGCTTAAAACTTCCTCTTTTCTTCTAGAATACTCCTTGAGCCGGATAATGCCATACCTGTAAAAAAACTGTGCATTATTAACAATACTAATAATCAGTACCTTAGCCTTAATTCCCATCTAATGACTGGGTGAAGCAAGATTTGGAACCATCATCATTAAGGCTGGACTCCAGAAACATGGAAAGAGCAAAAGTAACACTATCAAACAACATGACCAGAGAAATAGACCATACAATCATTCACACATCACTCTAGCCTTTGGAATCCTGGCTTCCCCTCACAAGCAAAACATATATGAGAAACCATGCAATCATTAAATGCATGTCTTGTGGTCCTGTGAGTCAAGGTGCTCCAAATGGATGTATAACATAAGGATTTAGGTCCATGAGAAATAGTGGGGTTATTCTCAAATCATACACTTCAGGCAGCAGGATGGACAACTTCAGCCTGCATTTCTCTAGTTTCACATTCATATAGGCCTGGGGGTGCTGGTACTACCAATGTACAACCTCCCCAAACCAAACATACAATTTCCAAAAACCTCCATTTTCTTAACTACCTTTTCACACACTAGGGTGTTGATATTATCTTTCCTCACACAATCAACATACATTTGAAAACAATGTTTATTGATGACAAGTATAACATTCATTCATTATTCATCGTCTAATCCAGTGTTGCCCCATGTGGGGCATAGAAGCCCGGGGCTAGGCAAGTTGGTCCTGACATTTAAGATGAGAGTGACCAGCCTCATTCATCCCTGAGCGGAATTACACGAGCAATAAACCCCAACCATCCCTTGGATATAACCTGCACTGGCTCAATCCAACTGAAGCACCTTACCTGCCAAGTAAACCACCAGGTACCATAATTTGGTTATATGGTTGCCATCCAGCATGGTAAATGGTTTCCTGGTGTACAGGAAACCATTTGGCTTGTCACTCAGTGCAGAGTCACCCACAAGCAGAAGGAAGATGAAAGAATGAAGGAACGAATGAGAGAAGAGGGAGGATGGAAACAAGGAAGGAAAAGAGGAATGGGCAGGCACCCGAGAGCAGCACTACATCGAGTGAGTGGATGGTACCTGATTTTCTCATAATCAGTATTATGATTCTACTTATGAAAATATCCCAAGATTCAGATGGCCTCTGAACCCATGTTTTTCAGATTTCTGAATTTGTATTGTACTAATAAGAATAATACCTAAGCCCAAACATACCCAAGAAAGTCAAAGTCAATTTCTGAGTATCGTGCCTGCACCATGGCCCAGGAGCCCCAGAAGAGGTGGGACGCCAGGGTGAATTTGTTGACCCATACGTACCACCTCTCAACCTCATCCTCGGACACCTCGCACTCAGCTTGGTCTTGGAGCTGGCTCAGGTACACCCTCAGCCACTTGAGTTGGAAGGCCTTATTGGGGAACCGGCTATAGTCAACTTCATCCACACCTGAAAGCGAAATAAATAAATCAGTCAAATCAGATCCTGAAAGTGAAATAAATCAGCCAATCAGTCAAATCAAATGATGTCATGCTTCCTTGTCCACTTCATCCACACCTGAAAGTGAAATAAATCAATTCATCAATCAATCAGTCAAACTAAATTGCACCATCCTTCTTCATAAGGAATCCCCAAACCGACACAGGCCACAGTACAGTTAATATCTTCTATGGGCCATAAGCTAAACAAAGTGTCAAACCAATTTATTACTTCCCAACAGTGTTTCCAAACTGAAGGCGGTAATGCTCTGGGAAACCTCACCTGCAAACTCATTAAAGTGGTTGGCAATATCGAAAGGCTGATAGTTTGGGGCAGCATACTCATAGTCGATGAACCGGGAAGATTTAGTAGTGGTGTTCCAAATGACGTTACCCAGGAGGATGTCATTGTGGCAGAATACGATTGGGCAATTTAGCTCTGTCAATGCTGCCTTCAGAGTGTCGATTTCTCTAGATATCCACTTCTTTGTAAATCCACATTCTTCCACCCTGTTAATAAAGGGAATGTGGGTTTAGTTAATTTATATTCTTCCATTCTCTTGATTAAGAGAATGTGGGTTTTGTCATTTTGTTTTCATCTGCCCACTTCTCATTTTAGACGATGGCTAAGAGATGTCAGACAGGAGGACTAATATGTCTAATACCAAGGAAACTCATTCCAACCTGATAACTAAGGTTCACTAAATTTCACAAAACCACAACATAGTATTCAAGTTGTGAGAGTGGTCTAGTTTCATCAGACAAAAACAAACAGCTAAGCAGCAGGACACCCAGTGAAATGGGCCACACAGTTATTTATTCAACAATCAAGTTACCAGAATTCTAGCTCTACCCACAGGTCTAATCTTCTGCACAAAAGTTTTTGGTATTTTTCTTTACAAATGTGTTTCACATACACCTGCCAGACAGAGACACTCCATCAACTACCCAGCCAGAGAAGGGGGTGCCAAACCCTACGGTCAGTTTGATATTGTCAGACAAAGGTCCCTAACCCCTTTCAGCTCAGTTAAAGGCCAAGTGTCATCAGACTGGAGGTTGGATCTGACTAGTAACCAAGGAGACACATCCTTACCTTATTATGAAAGTTCAATGTTCATGCAACCACAACTTATTATTCTACTTATGAGAGAAACCCAATTCCAACATATGAAAACAAACTGTCTAAAGTCATGTGATCCTCTGTACATAATTCATCAAATCAAATCAATCCCCTGCCAATTCCCTAGCCTCATCAACTTTTATACCTTGATTCTTTTCACATTCAAGAGCAAAGAATGCCTATCCATTTATAACCCAAGAGTACTGACTATCTATTGACAGATGCCTTAACCCTGGAAGGGGTGGCGACAAATGAAATGCTTCCACATCATTCTGTCCTCCACCATCAGGCTGCCTTCTCTTCAACTCACACTCCTCTTACTCACATAACTCTCCACCTGATCCCCTCAAATCATCCTCAGTCTCCCCCTTCCCCACCCTCCCTCCCTCTATCTCATTCTTATTCTACCCTGTCCTCTCCCTCCCGCCACCTCACTCATATACACTCTCCTGGTCGATCACTCATTCTCCATTCTCTCCACATGGCCAAAAACCTCTCAAGTATTTCTCCTAATGCTTTTCACACATCCACATCAACAGAAAGCCTACAGTATAACATAAGACACTCACCTTTTCTGCTTTTCAGAATGAGCAAACGTCTCTGGTATCAGGCTTAGGAACTTTGACAGCTTTGGAAACAGCATTATGTGCCCTTTGTCTTGTACCTAAAAGCAACAGAGAAATGTGGTTATCATTACTTCCTTATAAATGAAAAAATAGCTATATAAATAAATAAACAAATAAATCACCATCATCATCATCATCCAAATCTCCTTTCCCACCTGAAATGGGGTGAGGCAGAGTTCAGAAAGCAAAAAATAAATAAATAAATAAATAAATAAATAATAAAATTAAATATATAAACAAATACATACAGTACAGTACATACATAAATATATAACAACAGCAGATCCTCATAACAAGCAGCCTTTTATTATGTTTTTCATTCATTCAATAATTCATAATCTAATCCAGTGTTCCCCGATGAGAAGCACAGGAGCCCAGGGCTAGGCAAGTTGATCCTGACATTTAAGATGAGAGTGACCAGCCTCACTCATCCCTGAGTGGCATCATGTGAGCAATAAACCCTAACTATCCACTAGATATAAACCTGTACCGGCTCAATTCAATTATAGCACCTTAATTACCCACTGAACCACCAAGAGTCACAATCTGGTTATATGGTTACCACCCACCATAGTAAATGGTCTCCTGGTGTACAGGAAACCACTTGGCTTGTCACTCAGTATAGAGCCACCCATACAAAGAAGGAAGACGAAAGAATGGAAGAGAAAAAGACAGAGGAGGAAGGAAGGATAGAAGGAAGAGAGGAAAGGGCAGGCACCAGACAGCAGCACTACACTGAGTAAGTGGATGGTGAACCCCCCCATTTTATGTCTTTGGTGCCAGTAAATCCACTGTAAACTATGAAAAAAAAAAAAAAAAAATTACTACCTACTAAGATTCCAATGCTGACTTGCCAAGTCTGTCAATTTCAGAATCAATTATAGGAAAACATCTGTGATAATTTGGAACACATCCCTTATGGTACTTATAATGAAAAAAGCATCATGCATAGCAATTCCTGGGCTTTCTACATTTAAAATAGCTATCAACTCTTCTACTGAGATAAAAAAAAATGTGAGAACCTTTACTTTTTCCTATCTGTATATTCTGAAATACTGGACAAAACACTTGAAATTACAGTATTCTCCAGTCACTCACATTATGGTAATGTGCACCGTATGGTATACCTACTATTATTACTGATACCTCATAAAGAGTGAAGTTTAACCCGTCACGTCCCGAGCCTTTCCGCACCTATGACATCCCCCAGTCCCGAGCCTTTTTGGAAAAATTTTTTTTCTTATGAAACTTCCGCTTAGGTCGAGAAACTATGGAAAATCTTGAAGAAAGTGGTCTCTGCAGTCTATAAGTGGTCTATACAGGTGCGGTTTCCCCCCGCAGGTATCGTATTCTGTAATGGGCTGGATATGCGTAAACGTTTTCTATGGTAAGGAGTAATGGGACAAACAACACACAACACCTCTACATTTATTGAATTTGTACAAATAAACAATAACAGTAACAATATAATGTATTTCAGACACATATATAGGAAAAATAAGCATTGTACCATCGCGCGAGCATAGCGAGTTAGGTCCGAGTCGTATCATGCTATCTGCTAATTTTCTGTTATGAGTCTACCGATCAATTAGTCTACTTGTATACTTCTGTTTCAATGACAATTTACTAATTACAACTGTTTGTAAGTGATTTCAGATGTTTTCATTCATTTTGATGACATGCAGCATAAGTTTAGCGCACATCAGCTTAGTAAGCGCACTCGCTATGTCTCGTATTTCAACATACCAAATTGTTTTATCACTTTCTAATTATTTTCCCATTTACATAGAACCTTTCCCCCACCACTGTGAAGGTTTTCAATTATTTTCATTCATTACGAGGGCATTTAGCGATATGCTAGCGCCTATTCACGTAGCAACCACGATCTCAAACACTCGTGTTTCATCATCTACTTTATTTATTCACTCCAATTATATTTTCCCACTTACATTACACACATTTACACCCCTCCAATGCACTGTACATACTTACTGCCATTATTTATTCAAGTGAGCGTGAGAATATCGCCTGAAAATACCCTCGCAAGGAATGTTACGTCATACATAATACTCACACACTTATATACTAATTCACTCACACACTTATATACTAATTATTCACTTTATCACTTGCTGACTTTTATTTTGACTAATACGTGCCTTATTCATTCGACTAGGCGTCAGGAAATCTTATCTTTATAGACACGCTATGAATATTTGACTTAGGAAATACATCATCATATACAATAATTTGAACTTATATTATACCCGTAAGAATGTCACATAATAGAAAATATATAATAAGGGGCCGTATTTATTGCACTGAGCGACAGAATATCGCATCAAACAACCCTCTCTATGTAAGTTTCAACTTAGGGCAGATTTATATACTTACACCCAATGTTTGCACTTATGTTCTACCCGTAGGCACTTTATACTAATATTTGGCGATCCACATGACTGATATTTTCACAGAGCGTCTGTCTGTCGCATTTACATCATAATTTCTGCGTCCTTTCGCAATCACACCATGCTAAAATTGCAGCAACGTGTGGTATTCACTAAAACATGGGTGAATACACAGACCCACGTCTCACTGCACGCACTCATAGCGGGTGTCCTTCCTCTGTGTCGTGAGTCTCACCTGGGAATGACTGCACACGTGACACCTGCGCTGGGGCCTAGGTCTGTTGGGCTGGGGCGGGATAGGAGTGGGGAAATGGCGGGCGGATATTCTCTGGGGAGTGTGGGTAATAGGGGCAGTGCGGGGGCGCTGTTGGGGCCTTTCAACCGCATATTTTGCAAAGATTTCTCGTGTGAGCTGCCTCACAAACCCTTCAAAGGTTTCCTGAACTCCTGAGGTCATGGCGTGAAGGTGGTGGCAATTCAGAGCAGTGATATCTAGCAAGTGAAAGAACAGTTTCTTATACCACTTCATCGTGGTCCTGGCACACTCTACCGTCGATATCATGGAGTCTGACGGGTCCACGAGGCGCATGTTTATATGATAGTCCATGACACATTCAGGTTTCCAAACACGACGCCTGCTCTCGCTATGGTAATCAACAGAATCAGTACGGTGCATCAAGGGGCGGTGAACCGTGGACAAGAGGCTTACTTCTCTGTTGTGGTTCCACATTGTTGCAAGGATGTTGTTTGCTTTGAAGAAGACAACCTCACTCCTTGCAAGTTTCCGCCCTACCTTGACCATGTGACGCCGGTTCACCTTTACGGTTCCACAGACTCCCGTTTCATGTCTGTGAAGATAACGAGCGAGAAGAGGGCTAGTGTACCAGTTGTCGAGATAGAGAACGTGACCACGATGAAGGTAGTCTTGTATCATCGTCTTTACCACTGCTCCAGAAAGTCCTATACTTCGATCTTCTATTATGTCTGTCTGTGCACCGGTGTACAAGACTATGTCTTGCACGTATCCAGTCCTACAGTCACACATAACAAAGATCTTGAACCCAAAACGGTGCCTTTTGCTGGGTATATACTGTCTGAATGAAATATTCTCTCCACAACACGAGACTCTCGTCTATGACGAGATCTCTATAGGGATAGAATGAGGATCGAAAGGTTTGCCTGAGGTGATCAAAGACCAGCCTAATTCGCCTCATTTTGTCCGTGTTGTTTGCATTTGCAGGGTCATTAGCATCATAAAAATGGAGGCGACTTAGAATTTGTTGAAACCGATTACGGCTCATCACTTGACCAAATATGGGGGTAAACATAACAGGGTCCCTAGTCCAGTAAGCAGGAATTCTATTTTTTCTTATTAATCCCATCAAAAAGGACAAGGGCAAAAAATAAGAACATTTCTGGAATGGAGACAGGGTAATCATAAATCATTGAATGCCTACTCCTTGTTCCCAAACTTCCACTTTCTAGCCGCTGGCCGCTTGCAAACAGGTTTGTTTGAAGCACGATCTGATCAACGAAGGCCTCACTGAAAAACAGGTGGAAAAAATCCAACCTGCTTGAATTACAGTGAATACCTGGTGCAATGCAGCCAGATCGCCCCTGCTCAGTGAAGGGGTGAATGAGGGGAGAAAAATCACTCCCATCCTCCCAATCCCACGACACAAATCCCTCGTCCCCATCACCGCCTTCGTCTGGGTGGGGAGGAGATCCTGGTTGGGGAGGTTGGGGAGAAGGAGTACAGAGGGCTTCCCCACTGTCACTCCTCTTCCCTCTGGCTTTACCCTTTCCCTTTCCCTTACCCTTACGGCCTTGAGGAACATTAGGGGGCTGTGGGGATGAAATAGTTTGATATTGGGGAGCAGAAGACGTGCTGGGGAGTGGTTCCTCCCCACCTTCCCCCTCCATTACCACACCACGTGCTCTCTCACGCAACCTTGCTCGACCACGTGTTAGGGGATATTGGGGAGCATAAGACGTGCTTTGGAGTGGTTCCTCCCCACCTTCCCCCTCCCTCACAACCCCACGTGATAAGGAACGCACCCGCACTGGCCCACGTGATCCACTCTGCCGCCTCACACTGCGTAGGGAGAGCAATGACTCACCCACCTCACTCTCACTTTCCCTAATCCCAGGAATGTCCATTTCACTCCCCACTCCCTCCACTTCACTTCCTACCGCCCCAAACAGAATGCTTGGCCCATACCTGCTTAGACGACGTGGTGTGCGCTCTGGGCCACGATGCGTAATCACCTCCCGCCCATACCACGTGGCAGCACGTCCCACGTCTCCGTCCTCGTCCTCGTCCTCGTCCTCGACCTCGAATTCGGCTTCCAAGGCACGCTGGGGATAGGGATATGACATACCTGCCCCTCTCTAGCAGCACGGTAAGTCACGTACTGCCGCTTCCTTGGTGACGGAACTTCCTCGTCACTGCTGGTGGTTTCTTCCTCCTCTGGCTGCACATAATCTTTGTCCATCTCCTCGTCATCCAGTGGGGAATCACTGTCGCCGGTAAAGGTGTCCAGGGCGACTTGAATTTCACTCTCTGAGAGACCTCTCTTAGCCATGTCTGAGCAGGACCGTGGCTACCAGGTGAGTGGACGAGTGGCGGGCTAGCGCGGATCGCGCGGGGTCGCCGAGTGTCCCCGCCTGGTGGCAGGTAGGGGAAGGTCAGGCGAGGGTACGTACCGCAAATCAAGCGCGAAATTTGAAAATTGTCGAAATTATGCACATTGCAATTGCACGACGTACTGGTACGTCGCCGGGACTGGCAATTGCAAATCGTGGTGACGTACCCATACGTCGTCGGGACGGGGCGGGTTAACATGTGAAAGAAACTATAATTCACAACTACAGGCATCTGCCTTAGAAAGAAAACACTAACAGCAGCATTGCTCAATGTGAAACTACTGAACACCTGTGTAGATTTTTGGTTTGTGTGAAAGTACCACTACTCTTATGAATACAAAATACTGATTTGCTGTTTGAACTGATTTGACTTTTAGTTCAATTTTCTTTGGAAAGGACTAGTATTGCAGGCTCTCACCCATGGGTTCTTTCATTTTTCATAAAAGCTAAATACAAATTATTTGAATCAGAAGAGAAAAACCAATGCACCCAAAGTTAGAAAAAAAAAGTTTCCATAAGTCTTTCACTTTTGAGGTTGAACTCAGTTATTTTATTCATATTCACTACAGGTAATTATTATATTCTGCAGAGAGATGCCCTATGGAGTCAAGAGGTTAAAAGTTGCATTACCTTAATTCTACAAAAAACTGCCACCTCCCTCACCACACAAAACCCCATGTAATCAGAAAACATAAAGCTGCATTACCTCAGTTCTATGAAAAGTTGCCATCTCCCTTGCCACTGACTGCCATACAGGCTCCTGGATGATCACTTCTTCATTGGTGGGCTCTCCAACAATATAGCCGTAACACAGGCCATTCTCAAACACTGCATACAACTTTGGACTTAGGCCCACCTTGTACAAGATCTGGAAATTAAATTTCTATTCATCTTGTACAGGTATAAATTTATATAAATTGGCAGTAAATCATACCAGTACCGTACTGTTTTAATATTGCCAACAGTTGTAAAGGCTCAATGATTGTTGTTTTATGCACATTCAATGGAAAAGATTAATATTCTTGGGATATCATAGGCTGTACCAAGCATTTAGGATATCATGAGATCCCCCATGCGCAATACTTTTTAAATCGATGGTACTGACTTACTGAAGCATGACTGCAGAAGTTTTTTTTGTTCTCTGTCTCACCTCAAAATTGGTCTTCTCAGCACCTCTGTCAATAAACAGGTCCGTCATCTTGCCGTACACCCGAACAAGGAGCTGAGAGTTACGATCTTGCCACCACACACCCAGTAGCTTGTTGGTGATCCCAGAGGTGTATATCTGAAGGAACAACATCAATCGTACATCCATAGCATCAACAACATCCGTGGCCTCAATACCATCAGTTGCACACTCACATTATCAATAACATCAGTCAAACACCCACAGTATCAATAACATCAATCATATAAGCAACGTTGGGTCTGGTTAGTACTTGGATGGGTGACCGCCTGGGAACACCAGATGCTGTTGGCATCCCTACGTGTCAAGTGGGGTTGGTGGAGGATTAGTGCCCCTCCCTGTAAAACAATTAACTCAAAGCCCTTGGCCACCCCGTCTAGGATACATGGTGTCTGGCAATGAATGAATGAATGAATGAAATATACTCACAGCATTAAGAACATCAACAGCATCAATAACATGAATCACATATGGTAGGATACCCAATGTATTAAAAAATCAATAGCATCAATAACATCAATCATACATCCATACCATTAATAACACCAATCAATACACCAACAGCACTAACATCAATCATAAATCCATAGCATTAATAACACCAATAAAATCAATAACATAAATTGAGGCATCTGGCAATAGATAGATAGATAGATACACCCATAGCAATAATATCAAAGTTCTGAGAATGGCACAGTTCCATCAGATGAAAACAAACCAATAACTCGGAATCTTCTTAACTAACAATTACACAACTGTTGGCATTACCTTAAACTGAAGTTCATCCTGATTCCAATCCGGCTTCAGGTGTTGAATGACTTTTTTAGCTCCACTCTTTAATGTTTCTTCACTTGTATCATCAATTGTCAAGTCCAGCTTCATGATCATTTTAAGCTACCTGTAGGCTATGACCTTTACCTGAAATAAAAGCATCCCATTATTTACAATTCTAATGCATTTACTTTACCCTAACACAGATTTCTAACCTCTTTTGGTTCAGTTGATGGCAAGCGTAGTCAGAATGAAGGGTTAATTTGTCTATTAACCATGGAGGCTCACTCTTACATCACAATCCCTGACGGAATTTGGGTGTCTGGCAATAGACAGATATTTGGATTCATGCAACCACAACTTTGTACAATACTGAACTTGTAGAAATGACACGGTACCATCAGATAAAAAGCTGTCCTTTGAAACATACATGGGCTATAAATGCCTACCGGTAAAGTTGGGGAAAATAACTTACGTGGCAAAACAGGTCCAAAGCTGGCTGAATGAATTTACCCAAACTCAGGAACTATGCTAGTAACCAGTACTTGGAGAAAGTGAAACAGCTTTGTGTCACCATCTATCAGCCACACAACTGATAATTAACCATGCACCTCACTTTTTCGATCACACACCATGACTCCCAATGACACCAACCACACAAATACTCATCCTATTTCCTTCCTTAGGCTTCAGCAATATACCGTTCAATACCATGCCACAATAAATGGACCTGATTTCCCTTGTGTGTCTCTGCTCCAATGTTTACCTACGATTGACCTAGCTGTCATGATTTTTGCCGATAAATCAACCCAAACCATGGCACTCCTAGGCGAAGGAGGACAGAAGCCAATGCCAAAAACAAACACATTAAAGGATCAAAACATCTGTTCCGTATCAAAACAATAGCTTCCCCTGTAACATTTTGCCCCGTCATTTCGGTACACCTCCTTCTTTGTGATATATTATGCACATTGCTCGTTTTAAACTGCGTCGATGTTAAACGATAACGATAAGATGTAAGCGATATTAACGTGTAATATGCAAAATACATAGTTAAGGAAGAGGTGGTACAAAGCATACGCCACAATGAATACGACCCCATCCGATGACAAATTTATTATTATTATCCGATGACAATTTTATTATTATTTGGAGGTGTTAAGTATAGCCTTCATTAACCCCTTCATTACAAGACCTCCCAGCTGAGTGAAATTGTCTGGTGTTTTATCTGGAATGCAAAAAACAGAATTGCCCCGACCATCAGAGGGTATATATAGAATGTGAGTGCATTCAAGTACTTGGGTAGTGTGATGAGTAAGGATGGAACTTTGGGGGATGAAGTACGTGAAAGGGTACAGCAGGGAAGGAAGGTTGTTGGTACACTGAAAGCAGTGATGAGAAATAGGGAGGTGAGTATGGAAGTTAAGAAGTCACTGCATGATGGTATTGTGATCCCTACCCTGACGTATGGAAGCGAGGCGTGGACCTTGCAAGAGGGGAACAAGTCAAGAGTGAGAGCAGTGGAAATGAGTTACTTGAGAGGAGCATGTGGAGTGACGTGGAGGGACAGGTTGACGAATGAAGAAGTGAAGGAACGTTGTGGGGTAGATATGGATGTGGTTGAAAAGATCAGGAGAATTACACTGAGGTGGTTTGGACATGTGGAGAGAATGGAGAATGAAAGACTGACTAAGAGGGTGTATGTAGGTGAGGTGGAGGGAGGGAGAGGGAGGGGTAGACCGAGGATGAGGTGGAGGGATGGAGCTGAGAGGTATATGAGGGAGGGGGGGTGAGTTGGGGGGAGGGGAGTCAAATGGTGGGTGACAGAGTGACTTGGAGGCGTTTTGTCTGCGGCCACCCTTTGCGGGATTAGGGCGTCGGGCTATAGATAGATAGATAGATATATAGGCTATTTTCACTTTAGGACTGAACATTCGAACTGGAGGTATTAAGTATAGCCTTCATTAACCCCTTCATTACAAGACCTCCCAGCTGAGTGAAATTGTCTGGTGTTTTATCTGGAATGCAAAAAACAGAATTGCCCCGACCATCAGAGGGTTAATGATGACTGTGATAACACCTCCAGGCTCCTATGACGTCAATGAGCCGAATGGAATAAATTTTTTGAATGGGAAGCTTCTAAAACTTTAATTCTTTTTAAATGCATGTCTTGGTTTGCATACTTTACGTTATCATACCTGAGTAAGCACTCACCCCCTTCCCCTTTTTATGTTACTGTTCGTAGACACCTTCATGAGGTGGCACTGATATGACTGGGCGGTGAAGCTGCTCAGTTATACAAACGTCCCTCAGCATTCTCTATCCCCCGAAAGAAAGATGGTGGGCTGCAGAAGGGCAACTTCAGCCTGCAATCCACGGAATTCACATAGAATTGAGTTTGGGGTAGCTACTACTACTAATATTACTTTAAAGCGTAATTATCGTTTACAAAAGTTTGAATCTAGCACGTGTAAGATTCCTTGATTTTACGTTTATCTCCTCTTGTACACCACCTAAGCACTTTACGCCCAAACTAAATTTCAGAGTTAATAGCTGGTGTGGAGACGCATGTATCGTAAATATATATATACTATAATATATATATCCTTTTAAGAGATTTCCCAGAAAGCATTTAAATACCAGCGACTTTCAAATTTCGTCAGAAGTCGACGACATCTTGTGCGGGACAGCTGCGACGTTTTCTCGTTGAATTAGGAGGCTGCCTACCACCTTGGCGATTTATTCTCCATTTTACACGTATATATTCTCAGGTATGTTGCTGACGTCGTTTTAATGTAGATACAAACCACATTAGATAATATTAACGTGTCATTATGCACAGATAAATCTCCCTCTTCCCTGGCGATTTATTTTGCACTTTAATATTTTCACGTATGTTACTGTATCTTTTAGATATGGACTCAAACAGGATAAACAACATACAAGAGAATAAGTAACTTGTCATATGCAGGAATAAACCGGTAAGGAAGAAGTGCTGGGAGCCTCAAATTTCAGAGGTTATGGCACCTAGAAGGCGAACAGTTTAAAAAGTTTTTGTGAGTAAATATTGTTATATCTCAACCATTATGATAGTCTTCTAGGTATCTCCCTGTTTTATGCCTAGAGGTTTAGTAAGTTCATTTTAAGTGAAGTTTTTGGACTGCCATTACTACTTCTACTACTAGCAGCAGTAGTAGCAGTTGCAACCCCAGCCTCATACGAATGTGAAGCCAGTGGACTGCAGGCTGAAAGTACCATTCTCCTGCAGCCTGCCATCCTTCTTTCTGGAGATAGGAAGGGGGTTCAGGGGCGTTAATATAACCAGGCAGCTACCCCACCCAGTTCTCCTACTTTCAAACAGGCAATTTCTCCTCTGTTTCAGGATCTTACCTCACCCTTTCCTTGGGTGGGAAGCACTGGATGATGATGATGATGATGAAATCATTTTTCTTCCCTTTCAGCACAAGCATGGCCACCCCTACCACCAACACTTCCCAGTTCTGCAATATGGATGATATTGAGGAACAGGTAAAGTTTTATTCTCAGTACATTTTAATTTGTCATAAAACTGGTATCTCGGCATCCTGAACTCTGAACTGAAACAAGAAATTAATACAAGAATATGGTGCTAGTCACAAAGAAGTGCTATGGAAAGGCTGCAGAGCTGTAATATTATACAGTACTGTAATTTTCTGCCGGTGAGTTATAACAAGATATACACCATAATATAGTGCTAGTTACAAAGAAGTGATATAGAAAGGATGTAAAGTCATGTTGTTGCTTTGTTCTGCAAAGAGCTTTGGGAAGTAGCATGCAAAAACACAAAAATCCACCAACAAACTAATGTACAATAGCTTGTTAAGTTTTGCGTAGAACGCTTAATTCGTTCATTCATTATTGAAGGCTCCAATATGCTTGCATGCGTTGGCCTTGGTCACCTAATGTTGGTTCTCCATGCTGCCCTATCTCAGGCAGCTTCCCTAGTCAGTCCCTTATCCCTGAAGTCACACTCAATGCACTGCATATATATATATATATATATATATATGTGGAGCCTCTGTTGTACAGTGGTAAAGTGTGTGTTTTTGTACACTGAAGAATGAAGGTTCGTGCCTCGCCAGGGTAATAATATTTGGGAGCGTTCTTCAGGCCACATACTGCATTGGCGGACACAAGGGGTGCTGTGGTTGAACCAGTTTCGCTCACTATAAAGTATGCTTGCACCCAGTCGGCTTGCGCAGGCCGATTACACTTGGTTCACAGACTACACGCACATCCAAAGCCACTCCAACACTACAGTTACACTTATAAGCACTTCTCACCCTACATACAATCTTTACTAGACAGCCTATCCTACTAGGTAGAGATACATTGGCTGTGTTGTCCCCACTTCGGTTGGGATAGGCCAGTCCTGCAGTGGACACACAAACGGCTGATGAGATGAGATGATATATATATGTACTGTACCTATGACCATACTTCAGCTGGAGTACAGTACATATATATATCATCTCATTTCACGGCCAGGCTGTCCACTGCCGTGGCCTACCCGAAGTGGAGCAACGCAGCTCAAGTATCTCTACCTAATAAGATAGGCTGTCTAGCAAAATTGCATGTAAGGGTGAGAGATGCTATATAAAAATGTAACATAGTGGAGTGGCTGGATGTGCATGTAGTCTGAGGCAAATGTGTCGGCCTGTAGAAGCGACTAGTGCAAGCATACACATGATGGCCCGAAACTTCAGCCACAGCACCCGCAGCCGGCTCCCCAAATATTTATTACCCTGTAGCTTCTCACATTCAGTGTACAAAAAACACACTTGCCACGTACAGCAGAGGAGCTCCGCATGTATGTATATATATATATATATGCAGTGCGTGAGTGTGAGGCAGGATGGGACTGCTTAGGCTGAGATGAGGCAGGCGATGTGGAGTGACAGACGCTGAGCTTCAATGTGAATGAGACGAGATTGGCGTTCTGCGCAAAACTTAACAAGCTATTGACCACAGTGAATTTGTGTTTTACATGCTACTTCCCAACTCTTTGGGAACAACAGCATGACACATCCCTTTCTATATCATAACAATGACTAACACTATATTATGAGTGTATATCTTATTTACATAACTCACCCGACAGCTACAGTACAGTATAATGTGCAGCTCTGCAATAGCACTTCTTTAAGCACCATATTCTTATTATTTTTTTTTCAGTTCAGAGTTCAGGATCTCGAGATACCATGAGACAAGAGTAAACACTGAAACATATGACTACTCATATCATCCATAACCTGAACAAATGACAGTGAGCAGAATGACCATGCTGTGAGGAAGAAAATGATTTCATCATCATCATCATCATCAGTGCTTCAGTGGTAGATCCTGAAACAGAGGAGAAATTACACTGTTTGAAATTGGTAGCACAATTATCCCAGAAAGAAGGATGAATATTACTCAGCCTTACTCCACTGGCATTCGTACATGGGTTGCAACTAACACTACTGCTGCTGTAGTAATGTAATGGCAGTCAAAAACTAAAATAGACTTACTAAACCTCTAGGCATAAAACAGGGAAATAGAAGACATCATGGTTGAGATATAACAATATTTACAAAAACACAAAAACTGTTAAAAACCTTCTGCCATAACCTCTGAGAATTTGAGGGCTCCCAGCACTTCTTCTTACCGGTTTATTCCTGCATATGATAAGTTACTTATTCTCTTGTAATATTGTTGAAGTCATATAAATTACAGTAACATACGTGAAAATATTAAGTGCAATAAATGCGCCGAAAGAGGGGATTTTATCTGTGCATAATATTTGTTTAATATTATCTAATGTGAATTTAATATCTACATTAAAACGACGTCTTCTACCTAATTTATATATACGTAAAATGGAGAATATTAGGTGTAGGTATACTCTAATTCAGCGAGAAAACGTCGCGAACAATTCCATGTCGTCGGCTCCTGACGAAATTTGAAGAAGTCGCTATTATTTTAAATGCTTTCAAGGAATCTCTTAAGAAAGGATATAAGTATATATATATTTACGATACATGCGTCTCCACACACCAGCTATTAACTCTGAAATTTAGTTTAGGCGTAAAGTGCTTAGGTGTGAGCGCAAGGAGACAATAAGCATGGAATCAAGGAATCTTACACGTGCTAGATTCAAACTTTTGTAAACGATAATTACACTTTAAAGTAATATTAGTAGTAGTAGCTACCCCAAACTCAATTTATATGTGGGAATTCAGCCACATCTCTTTCGAGGATAGAGAATGCTTTGAGTTGTTTGTATAATGACAGCTTCACCGCTAATATCAGTGCCACCTCATGAAAGGTGTCTAATTTAACGGAAAGAAGGTAACACCAGTATGATAGCATAAAAGTATGCAAATAGACATGCGACAAGAATTAAAGTACAAGAAACTTCAAATTATTCCATTCGGCTTCGTGGCGTCATAGGAAACTGGAAGATGATCACAGTCATCATTAACCCTCTGATGGTATCTACATTCAGAAAATACCAGACAATTTCACTCGAACAAGGAGATGTGAAAGTTAATGAAGGCTATATAATACCTCCAGTTCAATGTATTCAGTCCTAAAGTGAAATAACCTATATATCTATCTATCTATCAGCCCTGACGCCCTAATCCCGCAAAGGGTGACCGCAGACTAAAGCGCTCTCCAAATACAATCACCCCACCATTTGACTCCCCCAACTCACCCCCTCCCTCACTGCCTTTCAGCTCCATCCCTCCACCTCGGCATCGATCTACCCCTCCTCTCCCCTCCCTCCACCTCACCTACATACACCCTCTTAATCAATCTTTCGATGCTCCATTCTCTCCACATGTCCAAACCACCTCAGTGTAATTCTCCTGATACTCAGCCACATCCTTATCTACACAACGTTCCTTCACTTCTTCATTCGTCAACCTGTCCCTCCCGCATCACTCCGCACATGCTCCTCTCAAGTAACTCATTTCCACTGCTCTCACTCTTTCCTTGTTCCCCTTTTGCAAGGTCCATATAACTTCCATACAATACCATCATGCAGTGACTTCTTAACTTCCATACTCACCTCCCTATTTCTCATCACTGCTTTCAGTGTACCAACAACAACTCCTTGCTGTACCCTTTCGCATACTAAAAAGTCCATCCTTACTCATCACACTACCCAAGCTATAGTCTCGATATATATACCTCTGATGTCAGGCAATTCTGACTTTTGCATTCAAATAAAACGACCAGATTGCTCAGCAAGGAGATGCTGCTAATGAAGGAGTTAATGAAAGACATACTTAACACCTCCAAATAATGTAAATTTGTCGTCAGATAATAATAATAAATTTGTCATCGAATGGGGTCGTATTCATTGTGGCGTATACTTGTAACACCACGCTTAACTATATTTTGCATATTACTATTATCGCTTATCTTATCGTTATCATTTAACATCGACTCGGATTAAAACGAAGTAATATTACATAATATATCACAAAGAGGGTGTATAAATGACGGGGCAAAATGTTACAGGTGAAGCTATTGTTTTGATAGGGAACGAATGTTTTGATCCTTTATTATGTTTGACACAGCATTATCTGTCCTTCGCCTAGAGCTCGGCAAAAATCATGACAGCGCTAGGTGAATAAAACATTAAACATTTAGACAGAAAATATACACAAGGGAAATCAGGAATCCCATTGTAGTGGCATGTGTGGGTTTGATATTATTACTAAGGAAGGAAATAGGATGAATTATTTAATTGGGAATCATGGTGTGTGAATTACATGGTGGAAATTGTCAGTTGTATGGCTGATAGACAAGCAAAAGCTATTTCGCACTTTCTCCGTACTGGTTACTAGCGCCAATTTCGGAACAGACAAACTTCATTCAGCCAACTTGTGTTTTTACCGCGTACTGCAACTACCGGTAGGCATTTATAGCCCATGTATATTTCAAAGGACAGCTTTATCTGATGGTGCAAATTGTCATGTTACGGTTCGGTGTTGCAAAGTTGTGGTTGCATGAATCAAATAGTAATCTGCCAGACACGCAAATTCCGTCAGAGATTGCGATGGCAGAGTGAGCACTCCATGGTTAATCAAATTAACCCTTCGTCTGACTTAACATATCAACTTTGGGCAAAAAGAGGTTAGAAATGCAATGTTAGAGTAAAGTAAGTGCATTAGAAACAACAAATAATGGGATGCTTTTCAGGTAAAGATCATGAAGCCTACAGACAGCTTAAAACCGTCATGAACTTGACAATTGATGATACGAAACGAAGAAACGACAAAAAATGGAGCTAAAGAATCATTCAACACCTTGAATAGAAGCGAGATGAACTTCGGATTCGTAATGCCAACAGTTGTGTAATTATTGAATTAAGATTCCAGATGTGAACTGTTATTTTTTACATCTGATGGAATTTATATACATTCTCAGAAGAACTTTGATATTTATGAATGTATGGTTATATTGTAATAAATACTAATAGTTATGATGATGTGTACTTTGACGAAGTGCATATTGATTGAATGTTAAATATGTATAGATATATGATGTGTGTAATGTATTGATTTTTAATACATTGAATATCCTACCCTGTATTCATATTATTGATGCTGTGATGATGGTATATTTCATTCATTCATTCGATGTGCCAGACATATGCAGCGAGTGACAAGAATACTGAGTTAATTATTTGCAGGAGGGAACTCCACCCAGTACTGTTGCGTAGGGATTAACAGCATCTGTGACTACGAGAGTGTCACCCAATCAAGCACTAACCCGAATAACGTTGCTTACCATGATTGATGTTGTGATGCAATGAGTGTTTGACTTTGATATTTATTGATAATGTGAGTGTGCAACTGATGTGTGTGCACCGCGGATATTGTTGATATATGTTCGCGATTGATATTGTTCCCGCTAATTCTTTCTGAGATCACCAACATTGTGGTGGTAGATAAATACCTCAGCTCATTGTACAACAGATAACGGACCTATTTGTGACAAGAGTGAAAACAATTTTAATTTGAGACAGAAAAAAATATACGTCATGCTTCAATAAGTCAATACCGCTCGATTTAAAAATAATTATGAAAGGAATCTCATGATATCCTAAATGCTATATTATCCCAAGAATATTAATCTTTTCCATTGAATGTGCATAAAACGTAATTTTTACAACTGTTGGCAATATTAAAACAGTGCGTACTGTATGATTTACTGCCAATTTATATAAAATTTACTCTTAGCTAAAGATAATTAAATTTAATTTCCAGATCTTGTGCAAGAGTGGCACAGAATCCAAGAAACTGTATGCAGTGTTTGAAAATGGCCTGTGATACGCTTATGTTGGGAGTGACCGGCGCAGTCAGTGGCGAAAAAATTGTAACTTTTCATAGAATTTGAATTGAAATGCTGGCTTTATATTTTCTGATTACATGGGGGCATGGCGGCAAGAAATTGGCGGGTTACGATTAGATATTGCAACTTTTAACCTCTTGACATAAGTACATACTCTGCAGTATAATAATTACCTGTAGTGAATATGAAATAAAATAGCATTCAACCTCAAAAGTAGACTTATGGAAACTTTTTCTAACTTTAGGTGCATTGTTTTTCTCTTCTTATTCAAATAATTTAATATTTAACTTTTATGAAAAATGAAAAGAACTAATGAATGAAGCCTGTCTAGTCTTCCAAGAAAGTGAACTAAAAAAGAATCAAGATCATTTCAGAACAACTGGAATCACCTGTTCATAAAGGAGTAGTGTACTTCACACAAACAAAATCTACTGACGAGTGTTCAGTGGATTTCACGTGGCTGTACTGCTGTTAGTACCGAGATACTTCTGGTGTAGTTACTACTTCGCCCGTCCCGGCGTATGGGTACGTTGCAACATTTTGCATTTGCCAGTCCCAGCGACGTACTGGTACGTCACGCAATTGCAAGGTGCATAATTTGCACAATTTTCAAATTTCGTGCTTGATTTTCAGTACATAGGGTCGCTCGACCTTCCCCTACCTGCCACCAGGCGGGGACACTCGGGAACCCCGAGTGACCTGCACTCACCCGCGGTTCAGTCACTCACCTGCTAGCAACGGTCCTGCTCAGACATGGCGAAGAGAGGTCTCTCAGAGGACGAAATTCAAGCCGCCCTGGATGCCTTTACAGGCGACAGTGATTCGTCACTGGACGACGAGGTTGTTGACAAAGATTATGTGCAGCCAGAGGAGGAGGAAACCACCAGCAATGATGAGGAAGTCCCGTCCCCCAGGAAGCGGCAGTACGTGACTTACCGTGCTGCTAGAGAGGGGCAGCCAGCCAAAAAACAATGTGGAACAACCTCTGCCCAGCCTCAACGTGATGTGGAGCCCGAATTTGATGATGAGGACGAGGACGAGGACGGAGCCGTGGGACGTGCTGCCACATGGTACGGACGTGAGGTGATAACTCATTGTGGCCCGGAGCGCACACCACGTCGGATGAGCAGGTATGGGCCTAGTCTTTTGTTTGGGGAGGTAGGAAGTGCCGTGGAGGGAGTGGGGAGTAAAAAGGAAAGTGCAGGGAGGAGTATGGAAAGTGAGAATGGCAGGAGTGAGTCATTGCTCTCCCTAGGTGGTGTGAGGCGGCGGGGTGTATCACATGGGCGAGTGAGGGTGCGTCCTGAATCACGTGGGGTTGTGATGGAGGGGGAAGGTGGGGAGGAACCACTCCCCAGCACGTCTTATGGTCCCCAATATTCCCAAACACATGGGCGAGTGAGGGTGCGTCCTGAATCACATGGGGTTGTGATGGAGGGGGAAGGTGGGGAGAAACCACTCCCCAGCACATCTTAAGCTTCCCAGTATTCCCGAACTTCATCCCCACAGCCCCCTAATGTTCCTCCAGGCCATAAGGGTAAGGGAAAGGGAAAGGGTAAAGGTCGAGGGAAGAGGAGTGCGAGTGGGGAAGCACTCCGCACTCCTTCTCCCCAACCTCCCCCACCAGCATCTCCTCCCCACCCAGACGAAGGCGCTGATGAGGACGATGGGGACGAGGGATTTGTGGGATGGAACTGGGAGGATGGGAGTGATTTTTCTCCCCTCATTCACCCCTTCACTGAGCAGGGGCGTGCTGGCTGCATTGCTCCAGGAATTCACCCTAATTCCACCAGGCTGGATTTTTTCCACCTGTTTTTTAGTGAGGCTTTAGTGGAGCAGATAGTTGACCAAACCAACCGTTTTGCATGCAGCCAGCACCGTGAGAGTGAAAGATTGGGAACAAGGAGCAGGCATTCTATCGTATATGATTACCTTGTCTCCCTTTCAGAAATGTTCTTATTTTTTGCCCTGGTCCTTTTGATGGATATTATACGAAAGAACAGAATTCCGGCCTACTGAACAAGGGACCCTGTTATGCTGACACCAATATTTGGCCAAGTTATGAGCCGTAATTGCTTCCAACAAATTCTAAGTTGCCTCCACTTTTACGATGCTGATGATCCTGCAAATGTGAACGACACAGATAAGATGAGGCGAATTAGGTTGGTCTTTGATCACCTGAGATAAATCTTTCGTTCGTCATTTTATCCCTATTGAGACCTCGTCATAGACGAGAGTCTCGTGTTGTGGAGAGGCAATATTTCATGTAGGCAGTATATACCCAGCAAAAGGCACCGTTTTGGGTTCAAGATCTTTGTTATGTGTGACTGTAGGACTGGGTATGTGCAAGACATAGTCTTGTACACCGGTGCACAGACAGACATAATAGAAGATCGGAGTATTGGACTGTCGGGAGCAGTGGTAAAGACAATGATAGAAGACTACCTTCATCGTGGTCACGTCCTCTACCTGGACAATTGGTACACTAGCCCTCTTCTTGCTCGTTATCTACACATGCATGAAACGGGAATCTGTGGTACCGTGAAGAAGAACCGGCGTCACATGGTCAAGGTAGGGTGGAAACTTGACAGGAATGAGGTTGTCTTCTTCAAAGCCAACAACATACTTGCAACTGTGTGGAACCATAATAGAGAAGTAAGCCTCTTGTCCACAGTTCACCGCCTCTTGATGCACCGTACTGATTCCGTGGATTACCGGAGCGAGATCAGGCGTCACATATGGAAACCTGAGTGTGTCCTGGATTATAACATAAACATGCGCCTGGTGGACCAGTCAGACTCCATGATATCGACGGTCGGGTGTGCCAGGACCACGATGAAGTGGTATAAGAAACTGTTCTTTCACTTGCTAGATATCACTGCTCTGAATTGCCACCACCTGCACGCCATGACAACAGGAGTTCAGGAAACCTTTGAAGGGTTTGTGAGGGAGCTCACAAGAGAGATGTTTGCACGGTATGCTGTTGAAAGGCCCCAACATCGCACCCCCACTGCCCCTATTGCCCAAACTCCCCGGAGAATATCCAGCCGCCATTTCCCCACTCCTATCCCTCCCCAGCCAAATAAACCTAGGCCCCAACGCAGGTGTCACGTGTGTAGCAATTCCCGGGTGAGACTCACCACACAAAGGAAGGACACCCGCTATGAGTGCGTCGAGTGTGACGTGGGTCTCTGTATTCACCCATGTTTCAGAGAGTATCACACCTTCATGCAGTTCTAATATGGTGTGAATGCGATAGGACGCTGTAACTCTGAAGTAAATGCGACAAACAGACGCTCAGTGTAATTATAAGTCCTGTTGATCTGAAAATATTTGTATAAAGTGCATACGGGTATAACATAAGTGCAAAAATAGTATATAAGTGTATAAATATGATCTAAGTGGAAACATACCTATCGAGGGTATTTCGATGCGATATTCTGTCGCTCAGTGGAATAAATAAGACCCGTAAATATGTAAATATTATTATGGGAAATGCAAACGGGTGTAATATAAGTTCAAAGTATTGTAAGTGCTGAAATATATTCTAAGTCAAAATATTCCTAGCAAGTGTATATAGATGCGATTTCCTGACGCTCAGTGGAATGAATAAGGCCCGTAATTATGAAAATAGGAGTCAACAAGTAGGAAAGGGTGTAATATAAGTGAAAAATCTGTATGTATGTGTTTGAGTATAATACTTGTCGAAACATTCATTGCAAAGGTATTTTCATGCGATATTCTGACGCTCACTAGAATAAATTATCCCAGTAACTAAGTATAGTGCAGTATAGGGATGTAAATGTGTGTAATGTAAGTAGGAAAGTATAATAATTGGAGTGAAAAAATAAAGTAGAAGATGAAATACGAGTGTTTGAGATTGTGCTTGCTACGTGAATATGCGCTAGCATTTCGCTAAATGCCCTCGTAATGAATGTAAATAACTGAAAACATTTACAGTGGTGGAGGAAAGGTTCTATGTAAAGAAAACAATAATAGGAAAGTGATAAAACAATTGGGTATGTTGAAATACGAGTCATAGTGAGTGCGCTTAGTAAGCAGATGTGCACTATACTTATGCTGCATGTCATCGTAATGAATGAAAACAGCTGAAAACATTTACAAACAGTAAAAATTGGTAAAATGTCATTGAAACAGAAGTATACAAGTAGAAAAAATGGTATGTTGACTGATACAAGAAACTTAGCACATAGCATGTTACCACTCGGACCCAACTCGTTAAGCTCGCGCGAAGGTACAATGCTTATTTTTCATATATATGTCATTGAAATTCATTTTATTGTTACTCTTATTGTTTATTAGTTCAAATTCAATAAATGTAGAGGT
>NC_136997.1:45851291-45913064 GCF_032717465.1 Coenobita brevimanus | reverse complement strand
CCCACTAGACCAACTTACCTTACATACATCGGTGATCCTACTTCCACGTCCGCACAATCAAACCCTCCTTCCTCCATTTCTGAAACATTAGCAACATTAGTAAACAACTCAGTACGACAGCTATTTATTAAACTGAATAAAATAAAACTTTAATTCATGCAACTGACACTTTAAATTTTGGGAAGCTGTAGAATCTGGTTTATATAGGTAGGAAAAAATCGATGTATGGGCATAAACCAAACATTTTTGCTAAGTTCCATTTTCTCTAACGTTTTTTTTTACAAAGAAATCGTCCTGTCAAATGAAAGCAGAGTCATACTTCCTTTCCCTTTCCTTTCCTCTTCTCTCAGTCAAGATGGAGATATGGTAATTTTAGGTCATATAAAAGAGAACAGAATATAGACGAGAATCCGTACCTTCACGTGAGTCAGCTGGAGATGAGGCGACGGCGGCGACGAAGACCGCGAGAGCCAAGCACAGGAACAGGACCGAGTTGAAGTTGGTCATTTTGGTGGTGTTGTTGATGTGAGTGATGGTGGGACTGACATGGCGCTATTTATATGCTCCCTACCGTTATTTTACCTTCCCCTCTTCCTGCCCCCCTCCTTTCCGTTCCTCTCCCCTCACAACCTCCCCTCCTTTCCCTCTCCTCCCCTCCCCTTCCTCTTCCCTGTCTCTTTTCCAGTCTGTTCTGCCCCGCCCTCTTCCTCTCTGATTGCTGTGTGATGTACAAAGATCAAGGCTCCCCCCCCCTCCTCTCTCTCGCTTTGTCTGCATGACTCCACACACATCATATCTATGTATATCTGTCTGTCTGTCTGTCTACTTATCTATATATCTCTACGTGTGTGTGTGTGAGGAAGAAACAGACCTATCTATCTATATATCTATACCAGTGTGTGTGTGTGTGTGTGTGTGTGTGTTTGTGTGTGTGTGTTGTAGGCAGACGCTCACGCACCCTTAAAACGTGCATTCACGAACACACACACACACACACACACACACACACACACACACACACACCACCCCCATCCATACACACACAAATCCACTCTTCCTCCACCCACACACATACACACACAAACTCTCTCCCCACCCTACCCTACCCCACACCACCCACATCCATCCAACTCCGCAAAAAAACGCAGTTGACCCCCTCATAAAGACAAGCACTTTTTAAAATGAGTCTGCCCTTTCACATCCTGTCCACTTCACGCCGTCACATAATAAAACAATGCACCAGCGTCCCACTTAAGTGTTCACGGAGCGGGCTGGGAGTAAGTGGCCGTGAGCGAATGTATGTCAGCGCAAGAGTGGAAAATTGGGGGAAATTTGGCTTTACATTCTCACTCTCTGTCCATCTGTGTGTGTGTGTGTGTGTGTGTGTCTGTCTGTCTGTCTGTCTGTCTGTCTCTCTCTCTCAAGGATGTGCGTTGCTAAGCTAGAACGTTCTTTGCAACATCCTTCCTGATAACACTTTCTCTCAGTGTCATCTGTATCATAATCAATAGATAGATAGACAGGTAGATAGACGGATAAAGATAGAAGTGGTGGCGTGACATTGTGATGTTAAAGATAATAATATTGCATTAGTAATATCAGCAATAAAAATAAACAATAATAATGACCAATAAGACTATTACTACTGCTGCTACTACTACTACTGCTACTATCACTACCACTACTATCACCACTACCACCACCAGTACTACCTCTACTACTACTACTATTACTACTGATGCTACTACTACTACTACTACGACTACTACCACTGCCACTACTACCACCACCACGTCTACTACTACTACTACTACTACTACTGATAATAATAATAATAATAATAATAATAATAATAATAATAATAATAATAATAATAATAATAACGATGATAGTGACGATGACGAGGAGATGACGTCAACATAATGCTTTACCTAATGATGATGATGATGATGATGATGGTGATGATGGTGATGATGATGTGCCTGACCCAGATCATCACCATCATTTACCACCATCCTGCTAGTAACCAAGGAGACGTATTCCTACCATATATGTAAACTCATTGAATTTCATGACACCACGACGATGTGG
This sequence comes from Coenobita brevimanus, assembly GCF_032717465.1. NCBI lineage: Eukaryota > Metazoa > Arthropoda > Malacostraca > Decapoda > Coenobitidae > Coenobita > Coenobita brevimanus. The sequence continues at coordinate 45,910,973 of NC_136997.1, read as the reverse complement.
GACGAGAGAGAGAGAGAGAGAGAGAGAGAGAGAGAGAGAGAGAGAGAGAGAGAGAGAGAGAGAATGAGAGAGAGAGAGCTCCTTAGTAAGAACACAAGGATATTATGTCAAGGGAACTTATGTATGTCACTATGCTCTCTGTCCTTGCATCCTACCCCAACACCCCTCTCTCTCTCTCTCTCTCTCTCTCTCTCTCCATCCCTGCACTTCCTATTTTTTCTCTTCCTCCATCCCTCCACGTCCTTTCTCTCCCTCCCTCCATCCCTCTCTCCACACAAAAGAATGCGGAACACACCACAGTCACAATAAACATACATTTTTTCCGTTTTCTACGTACCCTTTCTTTCGTGGCTGTGAGGGGAGACTTCAGTAATTTAATCCAAGGTCCCTTTTTTAATTGAAGGCGTCTGGTGACACTGGTGTTTGGGTTCCCCGGTCGGAGTGCTTGCCGGGACATGCACGTAGCTCCACTCCCCCTAAATCTGACTATTTTTCTCAATAATCCAATCCCTCCTACTCTCCTACTCAGTCTCTCACTCCCCACTCATCTTTCATTCCCCCATCTTTAATACTGAGGTATATCACAAAATTAGCTCTAATATCTGGTGCTAGTCACGAAGAAGTGCTATGGAAATGACGTAGGCTTATCAATGTCCTTTTCTGTCACTGAGCTACGTGGAAATAAGCTGCAAAAGGTCGAAAATTTGGGCCAGGTTAAGGTGAAAGAACTATAGTATAGGGATGAAGGAAACATGAATAGAATACACTAGGAAACCAGAAAGAAACACACACACACACGTAGTGTCTACTTGTTTTTATCCCGTACCCTGTTGCGACCCATGGAAGAGAGAGAGAGAGAGAGAGAGAGAGATAACAAAACCCCAAGGTCCTCTTGTTCTTCTTCCCAGTACTGTGCATCTCTGTTTGTTTATAATCATTTACTTGTGTTCAGCCTTGTCCTGTCTTAAATAGCAACAACAACAACAACAACAATAATGATAATAATAATAATAATAATAATAATAATAATAATAATAATGATAATAAAAATAAATAAATAATAATAATAATAATAATAATAATAATGATAATAAAAATAAATAAATAATAATAATAATAATAATAATAATAATAATAATAATAATAATAATCACCACCACCACTACCATCATCATCGCCATTATTATCATCATCATCATCACCACCATCTCATCCGTACTTGAAGAAAGAGATCAAAGTAAGGATGATGATAATGATGATGATACTGAAAATAATAATGATGATGATGATGATAATGATATTGACGATGATGGTACTGAGGAAGATGATGATAATGATGATGATGATGATGATGATAATGAGGATGATGCTGACGATAATAATACTGGCGATGACGATGATAATGAAGATAATGATGACGATGATAACAAAGGTAAAAGGTGATGATGATGATGATAATGATGATGATGATGATGATGATGATGATGGTGATAATGAAGATATAAGGTGATGATGATGATGTTGATGATGATAATGATGATGATGATGAAAAAAACCTTCCTCCAAAGCCAATATACGAAAAGCCTGACATTCCTAGTTGACATTTACTAGTACTGAGTTTGGCTCTACTGCACACACAAAATCTTACTTACATATGCACGTACTTAGAGGTGTCATCAATAATTCACACACACACACACACACACACACACACACACACACACACACACACACACAATATCAATTCATATCTCTATCCAACTACATTATCCTTCTATCATTCTTTCTGTATATCTTTCTGTTCATGGCTGTCTCTCTATACCCATCTGTCTCTTTATCTGTCTGTCTATCTGTCGTGGTAACTGCTACATCCACACACCCCCACACACCATCTCATCTCCATCGTCCTCGCATCATTACATAAAGAAACAGCAAACAGCCCAAGTCTACACATTTCTCGACGTTTTGGTACGGTCCTTGGCGCCATATTTATCAACCCGTTTTTACATTACCCCCGACGCAGGACAAGAGGGTATATAAGGAGGACTTGAGCTAGGAGGGGCAACAGTCCTCCTCAGACGGTCATACTCTACACGTGTCTCTTTTGTCTGTCCTAATCAGAGCAGTTCCTCTAATGTGTTGCAAAGACAAATTCTCCTCTACGCGTACAACAACATACCTACCTCTTCTTCTACCGTTTCTCCTGTTCCGTTTAGATGTAGGACTCTCCTTTTTCCAGACCTGATCCATACATCTTCCCTGCTACATTGAACACGGACAAACTCTGCTTTTCTTCTGTCCATTTTAAACTCTCCATTTTTCCTTTCTTAACTTTCTATTGTGCCAAAGTTCCCACACAAACCACTAACAGATCTCTTATTTTATCCTAACCATCATCCTTTTCCCGCCAAACTAACTAACCCTTCGTGCTTCTGACAAACTTCTAGCCTCTACTGTATCACTTCTAGGCTTTCCTCTCAACATCAAAATATTCGAGTCCATCTAACAAATCTTCGAAAAATTATCCCCCCAAAAATGCGCTTCCTCTCAACTGCATTTTTGATTTTGGCGGGTGTGTCTTGTGTCATGGCGTCTCCAGCCTTTGTTGTTGCGTATGATGGTGAGTATTTTTATTTTCATATTTATTTGGACGCCTGGTGGTTTAGTGGCCGGGACGCCCATATAGGAATGTGGAACTGTGTGTGTGTGTGTGTGTGTGTGTGTGTGTGTGTGTGTGTGTGTGTGTGTGTGTGTGTGTGTGTGTGTGTGTGTGTGTGTGTGTGTGTGTGTGTGTGTGTGTGTGTGTGTGTGTGTGTGTGTGTGTGTGTGTGTGTGGTGTGACAGTGTGTACTGCAGTGTGGCAGTGTGTGGTGTGACTGAGTGGTGTGACAGTGTGTGGTGTGACAGTGCTTTATGTGGTAATGTGTGGTGTGGCAGTGTGTGGTGTGACTGTGTGGTGTGACAGTGTGTGGTGTGACTGTTTTATATGGCAACGTGTGGTATGGCAGTGTATTGTGTTGCAATGTGTGGTGTGGCAGTGTGTGATGTGGCAGTGTATGGTGTGGCAGTGTGTGGTGTGGTAGTGTGTGGTGTGGTAGTGTGTGGTGTGGCAGTGTGTGGTGTGGCAGTGTGTGGTGTGGTAGTGTGTGGTGTGGCAGTGTGTGGTGTGGCAGTGTGGTGTGGTAGTGTGTGGTCATCTATCTATGTATGTACCTATCTATTTATTTAATTATTCCAGACATAGAAGACGTTGAAACACCTCATGGTCTGGTGGAGAGGGTGGTGGTGATCGACGCCGTACCTGTGGATCACATAAGACATCCTAGGTGTCCCCCGGGCCATGTCTACGTGGCTGAAGTAGACGAGTAAGTGTGCCTGTACGTGCCTGAGCTGGTGTTGTACGTGCCTGAAGTGGATGTATGTATGTGTATGAAGTGGACGTGTGTACGTGCCTGAAGTGGATGTGTGTACGTTCTTGAAGTGGATGTGTGCACGTGCCTGAGGTGTATGTGTGTACGTGCCTGAAGCGAGTGTGTGTACGGGACAATAATAGTAACAATAATAATAGTAATAATAATAATAATAATAATAATAATAATAACCCATCTCAATTTAAACTTCCAGATGTCAAGATGGCCGCCCCCACCGTCACTCCTCCCGCCTGCTGGACCCACGCATGGCTGCCTCTCGCTTCTATAAATTCACCAGGACTCACACCAGACTCTAGAAAATTTTAAATCATACCCTTTGTGGCGCTGGGGATCCTCAAGACCTGTTCCTTGGCGATTTAGTCTGCATGGTATATCTTAGCAACTTTTTGAATGTTGTTAATGAAGACGATACTCCATTCTCTCTGATCTGGCGTAAAATTGGCGTCCTTCCATCAAGAGCGTTAATGTTACTTCTATTCTCCGTGAATATCCTGAATTTGTACTTACGTTCCAGAATGAAATACCAGCAGTGTACCATATATTTCTCGTCAACATTCATTACGTTACTCATTCCTGTGCATTTGTCGCTTGTATATTTATGCCTGACAGCCTTACACTTCCCAGCCATAGTCGCTAACTTATATACTGCTCAAGCCAGTGTGAGAGAAAATGATACTGTGTTCCACTGAAGGATATATACAACTTAATAACTAGAAGGAGAGAGAGAGAGAGAGAGAGAGAGAGAGAGAGAGAGAGAGAGAGAGAGAGAGAGAGAGAGAGAGAGAGAGAGAGAGAGAGAGAGAGAGAGAGAGAGAGAGAGAGAGAGAGAGAGAGAGAGAGAGGTGTGGTGTTGCTGGGTGTTGCAGCCATCATCCACATACCCCCTACGACCCACTGATAAGGCGGTGCAGTGTCATCATCTAAGGCTGAGGCTGATGTTGCTATGCTGTGCCTCTATACTGCTCTGTTGCTACTTCCCTCTCCTATGTAATATACCTGATATATTCCCTTACATTTTATAGCACATACTCCAGCTAATATTTACTGTGGGGTGTTTGGCCGGACCCTAGACTTTATAAGCACTGACTGTATATAAATGTATTTGCTAAAGAAGACCCACTGTTTCAGCTTTGATGTATAAGTACTCTGTATACCTTTACAACAATAAATATTTTAATTCAGTTCAGTTCAGTATCCAAGTGAATAACGAGGTGAGATAATGAAACTAAATCGCCGAGGAGTATACACTGCGAAATATAAGTGAAGACGCCCTTCATACCTATTCTTGTTGTTGTTGTTGTTGTTTTTCTACTAACATGCATTTTTATTCAGTTTAATCCTTTCAACTACTGAAAATTCCATGGCATCATCCACAGTAGTCCAGTTCCCGAGAGAGAGAGAGAGAGAGAGAGAGAGAGAGAGAGAGAGAGAGAGAGAGAGAGAGAGAGTACAGAAATATACACAGGATAATACATTAGTTCACCCTTAAATTCCCCGTTTTCCTGAAGTGGAGATTCTACCGTTTTCTATAAATTAAGATGATCTCCAAGTCTCCAAACTGTTTAACGATGTGAATTTCGTAACACACACACACACACACACACACACACACACACACACACACACACACAGCATACCAATACATCAGTCCTGTATGACACAACCCCACCACAAAGTCAATATTGACGGTGGGTTGTAGTGCCGAAGTGGTGACATGTGAAGGCTGGTACGTACGAGGACTGATGAACCCAAGGGAAAGGGCTCAGAGGCTGACTAGTAGGATGCCTTCATGTTGTGGCAAAAGGAGGAGGAGGAGGAGAAGAAGAAGAAGAAGTATGAAGAAGAGATGGAGAAAAAGGAGGAGGAGGAGGAGAAAAAGGAGGAGGAGGAGGAGGAGGAGGAGAAAAAGGAGGAGGAGGAGGAGGAGGAGGGTAGAAGAAGGGGGTGGAGGAGAATGAGGAGAAAAAGAATAATAATAATAATAATAATAATAATAATAATAATAATAATAAGAAGGAGGAGAAGGAGGAGGAGGAGGAGAAGGAGAAGGAGGAGGAGAAGAAGAAGAAGAAGAAGAAGAAGAAGAAGGAGGAGGAGGAGGAGGAGGAGGAGGAGGAGGAGGAGAAGGAGAAGGAGGAGGAGAAGAAGAAGAAGAAGAAGAAGAAGAAGAAGGAAGAGGAGGAGGAGAAGGAGAAGGAGGAGGAGAAGAAGAAGAAGAAGAAGAAGAAGAAGAAGAAGAAGAAGAAGGAGAAGGAGGAGAAAAATAGGAGGAAGGAGTAGGAGATGGAGGAGGAGGAGGAGGAGGACGAGAGGACAGGACAATTACTACCATCATCCTTTATTCTTCCTACCTTTAGAAGATTTAATTCAGCTTATTAGAGGCCCGAAGAAGTGACGAAATTGAGGTGTAATGTGCAGAATAAAGAGCCAAAGGAGAGGTGTTACGGTCTTAGAGAACGAGCTCATACATCGCTAAGGAAGAGGTGCTAAGTAGGAGATATCAGTACGTGCGTCATTTCCTGGGTTGATTATGAAGTAGCGGTGACACACACACACACACACACACACACACACACACACACACACACACACACACACACACACACACACACACACACACTGGGGGTCACTCATAGGTCTTGCATATAATGATGCAAAAAATCGTGTAATGAGATAAAACTGACCTGGCGTCCTTTGAAAGCAGAATCAAAAACCTGTTTATATAATGCCATTGGTCTGGCCTGGGGTTTGGCAGAGAGCTGTAGCAATAATTTAACGCTAGAATGTGGTGCTAGTCACGAAGAAGTGTTACTGCTACTACTATGATTACTACTACTACTACGTAATTACTGCTGTTATTACTATTACTACATTACTGCCACTACCACCACCACCACCACCATCAGTACTACTACTACTACCACCAGCACCATATCACTACTGCTACTACTACTACTACTACTACTACTGCACATCTCACTCACCGCCATAAGCATTTCTTCACATCACAGGGACAAGGCAAACACACTGATACATTAAAGTTTATTTTGAAAACGATTCTAAAATGTTTACAAATTACAAAAAGAAAAAAAAGGAAAAAAAAAAGAGTACACATACCACTGGCGGTGTAAATCCATCATACGTGTTCAGGAAATATTTTTGGGCGATATAGAAAGTGGAAAAATAATTTGAGTGTATTTTGACATTATAGAGATCGGGTGTCGACTGTGTATTGCTGGGTGTATGAAATATATTGGGTAAACAATAAGGGGTCTCTCTCTCTCTCTCTCTCTCTCTCCAAGACTTAGTGGAAGCATTGTATTTTGACAGCTTCATCAATGTGGACACGCGTCATAAAGGAAAAGAGAGAGAGAGAGAGAGAGAGAGAGAGAGAGAGAGAGAGAGAGAGAGAGAGAGAGAGAGAGAGAGATTAACTACTACTGGCCACATTAGACAGAGAGATGGCATTAGAGGACGCAGGCGACTCCAGACGTTTTTATTCAGCTTAGGAGGGGACAGAAAGACAAAACCCAGGCAGACTGAAGAGGTGAAGGACAGTGCTATACTCAATTCACACCAACTTGGCCAAAAATGGATTTCTCTCTATCTGGATGTCAGGAAGAAATTGGAAAGGAAGTAGAGCCGTAGTGTCGTCTTTTTCCGCCCCTGAGTTATGTGGAATAAGCTGCAAAAGGACGAAAATCTGGGCCAAGTTAAAAAGTATAGTAATTTTCTTTACGGTACAATTTCAGTTTTAAATAATGTATAGTTTGCTCACATTAACTTGGCGCAGATTTTCGTCCACTTCCAGCTTATTTCACGTGGCCCAGTGGCGGAAAAGGGTGACATAGCGATCCTGCATCATCCTTATGGTACTTTTTTGTGACTATACTCCTTCACTTTAACTTGGCCCAGATTTTCTTCCTTTTGCAGCTTATTTCACGTAATTCAGTGGCAGGAAAAGACAATGCTACGGCTCTACATCCTTTCCGTAGCACGCTCTCGACTAAGCATCATATTCTAGTGTTAATCTATTGCTGTAACTCAGCATTCTAGGTTGAAAGTTGGCAGTTTTAGGTCAAGTAAGAGTGAAAGGAGTATAGCCCCATATTCCTTTGTTAAATTCTTGCCATAACTCAGCATTCAGGGTTCAGCGATGGCAGTTTTCGGTCAAGTTAGAGTGAAAAGAGTACAGCACCATATCCCTGTGTTAACTTCTTGCCATAACTCAGCGGTCGAGGTGGAGAGATGGCAACTTCACCCCTAGTTAGAGATCGATTTTCATATCACCATTTTAACATGGCTTTCCATCGTTTCAGAGGAATCAGAAACAGGAAAAAGATAACACATGAGGAATACAGAGGAATACAGAGGAGTTCAAGGTCCTGTTGGTCCTATCAAAACTATCCCATGTGATAAAGACATGGGTTCGTGTTCTCGTCAGCTAAAGAAGTTCCCTAACACCTTCTTCCTACCGAGTTATTTTTGGACAGGAGTAGCTAATATCGTTTTATACGTTATTAATGCAGTGTGTGTTGATATTAGAATGATTTAAGTAACACAGAAAAGGACGGAAGGTGTGATAAGCAAAATAAATCGCTTAGGAAGAGGTGTTGGGAGAATTGATAGTAACCCCTACAAGATTACACCATCTTGTTTACTTTGTGATAATACCAAGCGATACCGTTCACCTTGTGTGCGTGTGTGTGTGTGTGTGTGTGTGTGTGTGTCCAGCAACGTTACCTACAAGCTACAAATAAATAATGGCTATAATCGATATAAATTCCTATATATATATTCATAACATACTAAAACATATATTACACAATTATTTGACATTTTACACACATATATATAATCTCTAATCGTTCTGGCCTTCGTTATAATAATTTAATTGGTTTTACGTAACATATAAATCTAGAGACATAACAAAAACATTAATCTCTTTAGAAACAGGGCGGGAAATTCAAACATACAGGAAGGGACAAGTTGTAGGATTATTAGGTTACACATTCATTCACGACACACACACACACACACACACACACACACACACACACACACACACACACACACACACACGCACGGAACACTATGAACAGAGTTCCTACTGTCTATGGAAATGAGGCCCACTTACACACACATACACACACACACACACACACACTCACAAGAACTATGACCAGACCACCTACTGTCCTGAAATGGGCCACACTTCCATTCACTCACCAATTCAGCTTATGGAATCCTCAAGCTCCACCTCACAGGCCATGCGATACACACAAAACAAGAACCATCAAGAGACTGAAATGCTCCACACAGATACATTCAAATCTACTCAGTTTTCACTCAAGTTTTGCTTCACACAAATTTTTGATTCGAGATGCATATGGGATTCAGGCCTTTTTTTTTTTTTTTAGATTTTTATATATCCTTTTCCATATATATATTCATCTGTTATTTTTATGTGCTATTTTCGTTGTTAAGTTTGGATTCGTTTAGTTATATAAGGGATGTGTTGCAGGGTTTATTTGGTGAGTTGTGTGTGTGTGTGTGTGTGTGTGTGTGTGTGTGTGTGTGTGTGTGTGTGTGTGTGTGTAAATTCAGAAGCAAATGCAGAAAAATAATGTGACAGTAACTGTAGGCTTGTGCTGATTATATGTCTATTAAATAATTTATATACGAGTACTAATCTACATTCCTTTAACCCCAGCATTCCTGGTACGTCTCTATTATTTATATATATTTTCTACCTAATGTCATTTTTTTTTACCTTGTGAGTGTGTGTATGAACGTATGTATGTATGACTGTATGTATGTATGTACGTATATATGTATGTGTGTATTATCAAATATTTTAAAGCATTCAGTAACCTAGCAAGTAATTTTTTTAGCGAGATAAAAAAAGGGTCTTGACTCCTAAACAAATACAAAGCACTATGGCATGGCTGGGAGTGGCGCTGGTGGGTTTATGTCCATACAGATCCCCACTTCCGGGCTCCATATCTGATCGGAAGAGCATTTTTCCTTCACGAAGCTGCCCACCTCCATAATGCGGAATGGCTGGGGCTCCTCCTCCTCCTTCTTCTTCTCCTTCGTCTTCTCTGGGCTTGATATGGCTGGAAGGGTTTTCATCTCCTTGTCCAGACACCTGTGAAACGAAGAGGATGTTCAGTATGATGTGTGTGGGAAATTAGAATATGCAAAACACTAAAACATGAGAATTTGATGCTCGCTGTGGGACTATGTTAGGAGAATGGGCAACGAGAGAATACTAACTTACACTAAACATGAAATCATCATCATCATCATCATCATCATAATCATCACCATCATCATCATCATCATCATCATCATCATCCACGAAGAGAACAATAATGAAAAATAACAAGATGAAACTAGATCAAAATGAACACTCATAGCACAGTGACGTTTGGTTGAGAGTTTCCCTGCACATATAGTGCAGGCCGGGCCATACATTAGCCCGGTCAGTGGTGTATGGGCTGATTAAAAATAGAGTAAGTGGGGAGGACAGGACCTGGGGAATGCCCAGCACACACGTCCTGTCTCCTGACTGGCTTTGTACAGTGACAACGCGCCCAAGCTTTTACGTTGACTTCTGACCCTCATTTTTAATCAACCTGCATCAAAGTGGAATTACTTCTTCCCAGATCTTTGGACTCATGAGATAAAGCGATGAAATTTGACCTTGATTTTTGCTCCATCACTTTGTTCCTAGATCCTCACACGATTGAATGAGGCAGTGATAAGATAGTAAACACACACAGAATATTGCTTAATCATTGGGTACATTTTCGATGTCGCTAATTTTTCACCACATCACATGCAAAACCCTGACACACAATGCATTTTTCTTAATACAAGTGTAGACCAATTTAACAGGCTATTTCTCACATCTCAGAATTTAAAAATATATTAAAACCAACTCACATGTCAAGCTCCGAAACGTAAACTTGGTGAGGGGGACATCTTGGCTTACGCAGATCCGTTTTCTTTTCTGGGATGCTGATGGCGAATGGGGACTCAACTTCCTCCTCCACCACCTCCACCACCCTTGGCCCGTCCTCCCCCATGTCTGTTTCTATTATTTCCAGGACGGTCAAGGCCTCCGGGTCCCGTCTTCGGCTACGCAAGGTCTGGTTTACCCTTCGTCTTCTGCACCTGTGGATGAAGTGATGTTTTCTAATTTGGAAGTTTTGATGAAGTTTATTATTATTATTATTATTATTATTATTATTATCATTATTATTATTATTAGTAGTAGTAGTAGTAGTAGTTGGCTAGTAGTAGTAACGGTTGTATGAATGAATTTAACAAGTCGCTCTACTACTACTGTTACCATAACTACTACTAATAATACTAGGCTTAATACATCGACACCTATAATAATAATAATAATAATAATAATAATAATAATAACCTCTCTGCTAACATTTGTCTCAGCTAATCAGAATCGTCTTCCTTAATTCTAAAAATAAATAAATAAATAAATAAATAAATACTAACCTATGAGGGAGAGGTCCGCCGGGGTAGAAAGGATTGCAGTCTAGATCAGAAGGTTGCAATCCCCCTCGCCCATCTGAAAAGAAAACGGAAAATATAAGAAAATGGAGAATGTAATCGCGCGATACTCTCACAGGCATTTTTTCTGAGGTTTTTGTGGTTGAATAAATGAGCAAATCGTGAAGAGAGAGAGAGAGAGAGAGAGAGAGAGAGAGAGAGAGAGAGAGACAGCATTAGATATGAGGCTGGAATGATAAGGGATCCTTGAACACACGTACAATATGATGTGCGTGTGTGTGTGTGTGAAGGGGAGATTTTGCGCTGTGTGTGTGTGTGTGTGTGTGTGAAGGGGAGATTTTGCGCTGTGTGTGTGTGTGTGTGTGTGTGTGTGAAGGGGAGATTTTGCGCTGTGTGTGTGTGTGTGTGTGTGTGTGTGTGTGTGTGTGTGTGAAGGGGAAATTTTGCTGTGTGTGTGTGTGTGTGTGTGTGTGTGTGAAGGGGAGATTTTGCGGTGTGTGTGTGTGTGTGTGTGTGTGTGTGTGTGTGTGTGTGTGTGTGTGTGTGTGTGTGTGTGTGTGTGTGTGTGTGTGTGTGTGTAGGGTAAAGACACACACAGAGGCTATTGTGAAAGTGAGGATTCAGCATTCACAGCAGAGGGTGAGTTGCATGACGCCTGTGTTCCACCCTGACCTTGAGACAACACCCTTCCTTCCTTCAGGCAAACACCTTTCCTTACTTCCTTCTTTCCTTCCTTGAGACAAACATCCTTCCTTCCTTCTTTCCTTGAGACAAACATCCTTCCTTCCTTCTTTCCTTCCTTCCTTGAGACAAATATCCCTCCTTCCTTCCTTCCTTGGGACAAACATCCTTCCTTCCTTCTTTCCTTGAGACAAACATCCTTCCTACCTTCCTTCCTTCCTTGAGACAAACATCCTTCCTTCCTTCTTTCATTGAGACAAACATCATTCCTTCCTTCTATCCTTCCTTTCTTGAGACAAACATCCTTCCTTCCTTCCTTGAGACAATTTTCCTTCTTTCTTTTTTTCTGTTCTCATTGATTTTGTATACCTGTGTTTGTTGTATTCATTTGTGTGTGTGTGTGTGTGTGTGTGTGTGTGTGTGTGAGAGAGAGAGAGAGAGAGAGAGAGAGAGAGAGAGAGAGAGAGAGAGAGAGAGAGAGAGGAGAAAAAAGGCTTGTAGGTTGGTTTAGGTATCAATTTCCACGCACACCAGAAGTCACTGTCTTTCCTGTCACCATCACGTCCTCGGGAATAACCAGACTTACGACAAAAAATCCACTCGTAACTAAGACAATATAACAATCACCTAAGACCATTTCCTTCCGAGACAGACGATTTTATAAAGACCAACGAAGACCACCAAAGACCCTAGTTCAAAGTCGTCTGGAGGTTGGAATATGTCAGCTTTTATTCATTTTACTTCTTTATTATTAGTTAGAGGGATTTATTCAGATTATTAGTTAGAGGGATTTATTCAGATTAGGAAAACCGTCTTCTTGCCTGACTCACCAGTTTACTCCAAGGTGAATATTCTGGCAGGCAAGGCATTGGATTTCACACAGGAAGTTTGTGGAATTGGAGAGTGTGACTTGCATATTGGATGGAAGAGAGGACGTCAAAGGTTCTCTCTCTCTCTCTCTCTCTCTCTCTCCCTCCCCCCCTCTCTCTCTCTCTCTCTCTCTCTCTCTCTCTCTCTCTCTCTCTCTCGTTCATGCCTTCTACTATTGCAGTTTCAATGGTCACTCTTCTTAACTCTGCTTGTATCATCCTAGCTACTCTCTCTCTCTCTCTCTCTCTCTCTCTCTCATAGGTGGCTGCAAGTTTTTCTCTCATGTAACCGCTACATCCTGTTCCCCTTAACTTGGCCCAATTTTTTTTTTCAGCTTCTTTCACGCAACTATGTAACTGAATAAGATAATATATGGCTCTACATCCTCTCCACAGCACTTCTTCGTGACTAGCACCATACACTAGCATTAATCTGTCCTTTCAACTCAGCATTCAAGATGGAGAGATGTCAACTTCAGAACAAAGTGAAATGAATAGGGGAGAGGCGTAGGTGGGTCTCTTCTTTAATGATCTGGGGTAACAACCTAGCCTCGGTGCCCTACGCTCTGAATGGGGGGAAAATGGATTGGAATTTGTCTTACCAATCAGAAATAACAGACAGATAGAGAGCCAATCAGATATAATAGGCAGACGGAGAACCAGTCAGAAATAACAGACAGGGAACCAGTCAGATATAGTAGACTGATGGAGAACCAGTCAGAAATAGTAGGCAGTCAGAGAGCTGGGTTACTGCGTTTTGTCAAGGGCGCTGTGAAGGGTGGAAATACAAGCGAATGCGTGTACAGACCTGGGTGTCCAATGCAGATCCGAAGGTTACTGGTGAATAACAGGGAGAGTCAGGGGAAGGACATGTATGAGGGCTGCAAGGGATCAGCCAGCGGTTGGTGTATCGCAGGTGGATTAAACAAAACTCACTCCATCATAAACATTCATATCATCTCACCCATTTCTCCCACAGATGCTTACATGTGGTCGATGGGTCTGCATGGGCAAGGAGTGAAGCTACAACTACACCAGCTTCACCTCCACCACCACTACCACCACCACCACCAACAACAACAGCAACACTAAAATCAACAACACCCTCTTGCCCTCCCTCACACGCCATTGCAATACACAGCACATTGCCATCATTTCATTGTGGTCAGGCTATTATGTACTGTGTTGAATATGTATGGTGATAGGAACGTCAGTGCTTGATAAATAACACACACACACACACACACACACCGCATAGCTAAAAACAAACTCCCCTCCCCCCCCTCTCTCTCTCACACACACACACACACACACACACACACACACACACACACACACACACACACACACACACACACCGCATAGCTAAAAACAAACTCCCCTCCCCCCCTCTCTCTCTCACACACACACATACACACACACACACACACACACACACACCGCATAGCTAAAAACAAACTCCCCGCGCCCCCGCGCGCGCGCTCGCTCTCTCTCTCTCACACACACACACACACACACACACACACACACACACACACACACACACACACACACACACACACACACACACACACACACACACACACACACACACACACACACACACACACACACACACACACACTGATTAAAACACATTCCTCTCTCTCTCTCTCTCTCTCTCTCTCTCTCTCTCTTGCACACAAAAACAGTGAGTCAGGTCTTGGCGGGTCAGATAAGGCAGAAGGACATGACGCAGGTGTACAAATATTTACCAGGAAGTCAGGTGCTTGAGAGGAAGCCTTCATGTGGTGGCCCCTACATAGCCGGGTGGTGGAGCTGCCCGGGTATACAAACGTCTCTCATCACCCTCCCTATCCCCCAACAGGAAATGCTACTGCTACTACTACTACAACAACTACTACTACTGCTGCTGCTACTGCTACTACTACTGCCGCTGCTACTACTTCTGTTGCAACTACTACTACTACTACTGCTACTACAACCACTACTACTTCTACTACTGCTACTACTATTACTACTACTACAACTAACACTACTATTGCTCCTGACTTCGTTTTGATAAGATGAGATGGATTTTTCTCTTATACAAGGAAGAAGGAACCAAAGGCCAGATGCCCGAGTGTTCCCTCAAAGGAAAACAAGATAACAGAGAGCCAGATTCAAGAACCGTTCATTTCGAGACTCCAGGACACACTGCTTTGAAAATACTGGAGGTCATAGGCAGCAGGAAATGCACGCAGAGGAAGACAGTTCCAGAGTTGACCTTTTGCATACATGAAGGACAGGGAGTAACGGTTAAGTCTTGCATTAGAGAGTTGGACAGGAGGGGATGGAAGAGAAGGAGAAGAACAGAGATGGAGACAACAAATGAGACAGATGGAAGGGGAGAATCAGCCAGCCAACTAGTCAACTACCTTCTCCTTCTATCTTTTTTTCCACAAGGCTATCTAGACCCTATCTCATTACATCCTAGGGTGGGAAAAAAGGTAGGATTGATGATGATGATGATGTTGATGATGATGATGATGATGGAAGGAGGGAAGGACGGGAAAGAAAGGAAAGAGATTTGAATGAAGGGGGAAACAAGAGACTGGTAGAAGAGAAGGATCTGGGGATATAACTGAGTAAGGATCGAAATGCCTGGAGACCCTTTTAGTAGGTCACCCACCCCTCACCGGATGCAGCGTCAGACAACAGTGATAGATAAATAGACCTCGTGATGACGGGTTATTTGACCTGGCAGTTGATGGCCAGGTGTAGTCAGATTGGAGGCTGATTTGACTAGTAACTAAGGAGACTCATTCCTAGCTCATATCTAAGGTTCATCAAATTTTATGCAACCACGACTTAGTATTCATGTTGTGCGTGTTGCCCAGTTCCTTCAGATAAAAACGTCACCTTTAATAGAGGGCATGACTAGTGATGGGCAAGATGGATGGGCACAAGTGAGAGAATTTGGGATGCTGGGCATGTAGGAATATTGATGTGGTGGTGTTGTATGATCGTGTAGTGTGGTTCTGGTGTGGTAGTGCGGTGGTTTGGTAGAGTAGGAATGTGGTGAGGTGTGGCGTAGTGTGGTGTGGTAGTGTGGTGGTATGATTGTGTGGTGTGGCGTTATGTGGTGAGGTGTGAGGGTATGTGGTGTTGTGTGACTGTGAGGTGTGGTGTGGTGTGGTGTGGTGGTATGTGGTAGTGAGGTGTGGTGTGTGGCATTGTGGTGTGGTCACGTGGAGAAAAACGTGTGTGCGTGTGCGTGTGTTTTAAGGTGGAGGTCATTCGAGTGCACTCACCCACACACAGACAAACTTTCACTGGATCTTTCCTACATTGGATAGCAACACACACACACACACACACACACACACACACACACACACACACACACACACACACACACACACACACACACACACACTGAATACAAATTACCGAAGATTGTTTTTAATTTCTTCACTATCAGGATTATTTTTGCTTCATATCTTGGAGACGAAAAATAATAGCGCTCAGTAAAATTAAACATCTCCGTTTGCTTATCCACTCATTCGATGTAGTGCTGCCTTCAGGTAACTCTACACTGAATGACAAGCCAAAGAGTGTCTAGTAGCCCAGGAAACCGTATACTATGCTGGGTGGTAACCATATATCCAAATGACACCTGTTGGTTTTGTAGGTTAAGACGCATCAGCTGGATGGGGCCTTTGAGAGGGGAGTCGTGCTTATTACTCACATTCTGAGACTCAGGGGCGAATCAGGCTGGTCTCCCACGCCTTCAGTGTTGAGAGTGAGTAGCCTAGCACCGGGTCCTACGCTCCTGATGAGGTAAACAAGGACTGGATGACAGACAGACAGAAACTAAGCCTCCGAAATCTTCAGCATGGAATAGAAACAGTTTATACATCTCGTTGGATGGAAGACAGACACAGGCTAGAGCTCGATTTCTTTATTTTTTCTAATGTTTCGGGCTGCACGTGGGTTTTGTGTAGCCCATAAAGTTAGAGAAAATGAAGAATACAATCTCTAACCTGTGCCTCTCTCCCACCCAACATTTTCACTTGGAATGGATCATCTACGCGGTTTACACATCGCTGATACACCGTCACTACGTCCCTTTTTAGCGGCTCTGAGTCATAAACAAGCTTTTTACAGCGACCTCGACGCTACCACGGTGAAAGTTGTTGTGGTTTAGAAGTGCGACGTAAAGTGACTGTGTTCATGTTGCAAGTGGGACGGCGGAGAAGATTTATGTGGTTCCCTAATGCAGATAAAATGTAAGAGGGACGGCGAGGGAGATTACTATGGTTCCAAGATGAAGATGAAATGGTACTTTTTTCCCTTTACTACTGTGCCCTAAACCGTACTCTTGTGGGTGAGGATGGATGCGTCACTGGAGTTAAGGACAAAAAAGGCTACGGTACTTGAGAAATTACTGATAAGAGGAGGTGAAAGTGCATGCGTATGTGTAGACGAGGACAGAGAGGTAAGATTACTATGGTTCCAAGGTGAAGATAAATGGTACTTAACCCTTTACTACCATGTCCTAAGCCGTACTCCTGTGGGTGAAGATGGATGCGTCACTGGAGTTAAGGACAAAAAAAAAGCTAAGGTACTTGAGAAATTACTGATAAGAGGAGTTGAGAAATTCCTGATAATGGAAGGTGAAAGTGACTGCGTATGTGTAGATGGGGACAGAGGTAAGATAATGATGCCTTGTATACTTAAACAGAAGATCCCACCTAATGAAGAGTTTGACACCAGTTCTAATAAGGAAGACGAAGAGTGTAATATCTGTATTCTCGCTGGGTAAGGAAGCTCCCTAACACATCTTCCTTAGCGATTTGTTATTAGATACGGCTGGCTAATATCGTTCTGTACGTTAGGCATGCAGAGTGTGGTGATTTTAGATAACACAGAAGAGGACAGCAAGGAGTAATAAGCAAATTAAACCACTCGCAGATTCTGAACGCAGGGAGGTTAGAAACGTTGTCTTTATTATCATACTCCTGCCACATTCACACGGCTTTATTGCCACTAGTAAAATATCTCTCGTAATAAAGGAAAAATCGCAGAGGGAGTTTTGTTACGACAGCGACAGTGAAAGTTACCGCGATAAATCATCCGACGGTCACAAGATCGGTTGACGGGAACAGATGCGTCAGACTTTCACTTTCAGCCATACAGGAGGCTTCGTAACACCTCTTCCTTAGCGAGTTACTTTGCGTATGACACTTCTTTATCGTCTCGTATGTAGTGTGAAGTATGTATGAAGTGTGACAGTGTAAAGAGTGACTGTGAGGTGTGGGAGTGTGGTGTGGATGTGTGTAGTCTGACAGTGTGAAGTGTGGCAGTGTAAAGAGTGACTGTGAGGTGTGGGAGTGTGGTGTGGATGTGTGTAGTCTGACAGTGTGAAGTGTGGCAGTGTAAAGAGTGACTGTGAGGTGTGGCGGTGTGGTGTGGATGTGTGTAGTTTGATAGTGTGAAGTGTGACAGTGTAAAGAGTGACTGTGAGGTGTAGTGTGTGTTGCTAACTACACCTATGCTACGGTGAACCTAGGCTGCGACGCTACTTTGCATCATGGTCACTATACGGAAATGAGACCTTGGCTGGTATCACCTCCCTCTCTCTCCCTCTCTCTCTCTCTCTCACTGTCTACCTGTTTGACTGCCTGTCTGTGTTGTTCTGTGCCTATTTGTCTGTTCCTTCCCTCTATCATACTGTCTATTCGCATGTCTGTCTGTCTCACTCTCTGTCTGTCTGTCTGTCTGTCTGTCTGTCTGTCTGACTGTCTGTCTCTCTCTCTCCTTCTCTCTCTCTCTCTCTCTCTCTCTCTCTCTCTCAAGGTTTGTGTGCAGTGGACGTTAGATGACCTTAGGAGCCTACGTGTGTGTGTGTGTGTGTGTGTGTGTGTGTGTGTGTGTGTGTGTGTGTGTGTGTGTGTGTGTGTGTGTGTGTGATGTGGCAGTGTGAGGTATGACTGTGGTGTGGTAGTGTGTGATATGGTGTGGCATGACAGTATGAAGTGCGTGTGTGGTGTGACAGTGTGAGGTTTGTTAATGTGGTAAGGCAGTGTGTAGTGTAGCAGTGTGTAGTGTGGCAGTGTGTAGAGTAGCAGTGTGTAGTGTAGCAGTGTGTAGTGTGGCAGTGTGTAGAGTAGCAGTGTGTAGTGTAGCAGTGTGTAGAGTACCAGTACCACATTTAACAGAGCATAACACAGCATTACTCCAAGTCATCAATAACCCAAATTCCTCAGTATACACAGGATTCACGGTTATTACCTACACCCTGCTCACCTTCCTGTGTATCGCTATATTGTGCCACTATTTCCGTGTTGTTTCCAGCTGCCCTCAAGGTGAATGTTTCCCGTTCCTCGACCTCCACCATTCTCTCTTCCTTCATGTGTTGTTTGATGTGTTATGTATTTAGGAAGAAGGCAGTGCATGAGAAGTGGGCTATCTCTCTGGGTGTCTATTTGTGTCTATCTCTTCTGTATCTGTCTATGCATTCTTTGTCTGTCTATCCATCTACCTACCTACACAGATAGATAGAGAGATAGATAGACAGGGTGACATGGAAGCGATGAGTTTGTGCCCACACCTTTGGGATTAAAGAGTCTTCTTATATACAGGTAAACAGATAGATAGATAGATAGATGGACAGATAGATAGACAGATAGATAGATATACAGACAGACAGACAGATAGATAGATAGATAGATAAACAGATAAGTAACCTAGATTCAGATTCTTACCAAACACAGTCAATGCGACACATCCATTTTTATATCCAGCACTCTCTCTCTCTCTCTCTCTCTCTCTCTCTCTCTCTCTCTCACACACACACACACACACACATTCTCTTTCCCTTCCGTACATCGCCAGCATGATAATGAGTCATTTTCAGGGGTAATTGTAACTAACATGAAGGGAAAAAGTAAATAGCAGGTGAACAAAACCCAAGGACAACACATTGGTTATAACCAAGCGAGCACGCACACACACACACACACACACACACACACACACACACACACACACACACACACACACCATCACACAATAAACATATACACATAAAGAAAATACACACACAAATTAATGAATATACACATACAAACACACACATACGTACATACAAACAACACACACACACACACACACACACACACACACACACACACACACACACACACACACACGTAATCACACAATAAACATATAGACATAAAGAAAATACACACACAAATTAATGAATATACACATACAAACACACACATACGTACATACAAACAACACACACACACACACACACACACACACACACACACACACACACACACACGTAATCACACAATAAACATATAGACATAAAGAAAATACACACACAAATTAATGAATATACACATACAAACACACACATACGTACATATAAACAACACACACACACACACACACACACACACACACACACACACACACACACACACACTTCATCACACAATAAACATATACACATAAAGAAAATACACACACAAATTAATGAATATACACATACAAACACACACATACGTACATACAAACAACACACACACACACACACACACACACACACACACACACACACGTAATCACACAATAAACATATAGACATAAAGAACATACACACACAAATTAATGAATATACACATACAAACACACACATACGTACATATAAACAACACACACACACACACACACACACACACACACACACACACACACATCCGCTTTGGGGGTTTCCACGAGACATGAAGCCTTTGGAATTTTCTTTAAACTTTCAAGTCCCTCGGCATACCAGGAACCATTTTATATTTTGTGCTTGGCTGCCAACACCCCTTCCTTGGCGATTTATTTTGCTTCTGACCTCTCTCTCTCTCTCTCTTTCTCTCTTGCGTGTTTTTAATATTTTTTCCATAATTTATTACTGTTCTTTATTTTTTTCATTATTTCTCTTTATTTTTATTAATTATTGCTCTTTATTTCTTAAATATTATTTTTTATTTTTACTATTGCTCTCTATTTTTATTTATTTATCATTGATTATTGCTCTTTATTTGTTATTATTTCTCTTTATTTTTATTATTGCTCTTTATTTCTACTGATTATTTCTCTATTGATTATTGCTGTTTTTATTGTCCTTTTTTTATTGATTTTTCTCTATTTTTTATTATTGCCCTTTTTCATTATTACTCTTTAATTTTATTTATTATTACTCTTTATTATTTCTCTTTATTTTTATTGCTTCTCTTTATCATTTTTACTCTTTATTTTTTATTATTGCCCTATATTTGTATTTTTATCTGTTATTGCTCTTTTCTTTCCTCTTTTTTCCACCTGCATACAGCGAACCATGAGGCAACCAGCAGGGCATATCCAGATCTGTCATGTAACCTTCAATTTTCCCTTTTTTCCTACAAATGTTTCCTTGTTCAAGCACGTGCCCTTCTGACGTCATTATTACATCATTATTACGTCATTCTGATTCCCCAGGTGCGCTCTAGAGGGTCGCCTTCACGTGGTGGCACTGATATAACTGGGCGATCCACTGCCTGGTTGTACAAATGTCCCTCTTCTACTTCCCGTCTCTCAAAAGGATGGTGAACTGCAGAGGAACGGGACTTATGATGATGATGATGATGATGGGAGACAAGATTATGATGATGATGATGATAATGATGATGATGATGAGGACGGGACACAAGATTATAATGATGACAGAAGACAAGATTAGGCTGATGATGATGCTGATGATGATGATGATGATGGTGATGGCAGGATATAAAACTAGGATGGTGATAATGATGATGATGATGATGATGATGATGATGATGATGATGGCAGAATATAAAACTAGGATGATGATAATGATGATGATGATGACGGATTTAGGTTGATGATAATGATGATGAGGTCAGGCTATAGAATTACTGTAGAGTGATAATAATGGTGATGACAACATAGAAAATTAGAGCGATGATGATGATGATGATGATGATGATGATGATGATGATGATGATGATGATGATGACGATGATGATGATGACGATGACGATGATGATGATGACGATGATGATGATGATGATGATGATGATGA
Source organism: Coenobita brevimanus (assembly GCF_032717465.1). Taxonomy (NCBI): domain Eukaryota; kingdom Metazoa; phylum Arthropoda; class Malacostraca; order Decapoda; family Coenobitidae; genus Coenobita; species Coenobita brevimanus. The sequence goes on along the minus strand of NC_136997.1, from coordinate 45,889,320 downwards.
TGATGATGATGATGATGATGATGATGATGATGATGATGATGACGATGATGATGATGATGATGATGATGATGATGATGATGACGATGATGATGACGATGATGATGATAATGACAAGGCTCGGGGAACGTACTGTTTTGCCTATAAGAGGAAAAATGAATAAAAAAAAATGTGATGACGGTGAAGCACTGAGGAGGAGGAGGAGGCGGAGGAGGAGGAAGAGAGAGAGAGAGAGAGAGAGAGAGAGAGAGAGAGAGAGAGAGAGAGAGAGAGAGAGAGAGAGGAAGTGGAGCGAGAGGGAGCAAAGGTGAAGGAAATTATGCAAAGGGGAAATAATAAGGGAAAAAAGTGACCCTAGCTCATAACAAGAATAATTTTATGACGTCATCAGAGGGTGACGTCATCAGGGTGAAAGGCGGTGACGTCATCAGGGTGACAATGACTCATAATATGATTTAATTTAGTGACGTATATATTCTCAGTTTGTTCTTGCTATTTACGCACACACACGCACACGGAAGGAGAGAGCGAGAGAGAGAGAGAGAGCACTGGGAAAAACAGGAAGACAGATGTGAAAACACACACCCACACACACACACCCACACACACACACACACACACACACACACACACAAGACGTTGAATCTCAGCCTAACTCCAAGGTCTGTACGGGCTGGGTGGATGCCTACTCTTACCACCTCCAGACGGTTTTACTCAGCTCAGGGGATTCTCAAGGAGCAGGAGGGGTTGGGTAAAGCCTTCCTTAACCCCTTCACTGCTAGAGACTTATTCTGAGTTGAGGAAAATGGTCGAAAAGATGAAAAAAGATAAAAATGTCACTGGAATATTTTTGTCTCTGCAGGTTCTTGTGAGATGTGACCCAAGTGGACTACAGGCTGGAACTATCCTTCTACAGCCCCCATCCTCCTTTCTGGGGTTACGGAGGGAGTTGAGGGGATTTTGTATACCCAGGCAGTTCCTCCTCCTCCTCCCCCCCTTAATATCGTTGCTACCACGTGAAGGGAACCCTCTCCTGTCCCTACCGCCGGATTTAGGGTATGATTACGTTACACCTGACTTCCGGTAGATTGTTGAGAGAGAGAGAGAGAGAGAGAGAGAGAGAGAGAGAGAGAGAGAGAGAGAGAGAGAGAGAGAGAGAGAGAGAGAGAGAGAGAGAGAGAAAGCAGTGGGCAAAGCAGAAGATAGAGGTGAAAACACACACACACACACACACACACACACACACAGCAATCCATCATCCCAGTACAAAAAAGACGCATACGCCACCCTAGAATCACTTCCCTCCCGTTACTGCTATTATTTTTTACAGTAAAGACAAGAGGCATGACAAGGTCCTACCCTCCCATTTCTTGTCCATCCTCCAAAAAATAGCCTCGTTAGTGAAGGGTTCTGAGAGTATATGCACAAAAATCATTCTCTCTCTCCCTCTCTCTCTCTCTCTCTCTCTCTCTCTCTCAAAAGAATCTTAATCGAAACTGGGAATGGACTGTACAGGTATATGTGTCTGTCTTTCTTACGATTATTTCCCCATCGTAACTAAGATATAATTTTCCCAGGAAGAACAAGAGCCATGGGAAGGTAATGTACTCACCTTCTTTTGCTCTTCTTACAAGATTAAAAACTTAGCTAAGACAAGGAATTGGTCTTAAGTCTGTTTAGTATTCACTCACACACTATTGTCGACGTGAAGCATAATCAATTGATTTGCTCTCGCTACTTCAACTTGGCCTAAAATTGTTCGTCTCTCTATCCTGAATGCTGAGCTGTAACAAGAGATTAACACTAGAATATGATGCTAGTCACGAAGAAGTGCTATAGAAAGGATGTCAAGCCTTAGTACTGTCTTAAGTCAGTAATGTGAAGTCAACTGCACGAGTAGGAAATCTGGCCCAAGTTAAGGTGAAAACTAATGGTTAAAACTCACTGTTGTAGGCGAGGAAGTAGGCAGGGAAGGCCGCCACGCAGGACAGGCTGGCCAGAAGAATCGCCACCACACGCATCATCAGGAATCACGACCAAAACAACGTAGATAAGCGCAAGGTTGAGTGAAAGAGGCTGGGAAGCAACGCGACGTAGAGCCACCTTTCACGATGCGAGTTGCGCGGGCACTGAGCTTGAATCGGGTACCTCCGCGTGTTATATAGCCCCGGGTCGGATATGCGCTGGGTAGGGTGATGACTCAGAGGAAAATTATAGAGGGATGGCGGGAAGGTCAAGAAGGAAAGGAGAGATGGAGAGAAAATTAGGTAGGAAAGGAGAAAGACATAGAAAGGAGAGAAAAGGGAGGAAGGTTTAGGATAGGGGAAGGAAGGGAGGAGTCTGGGTTAGAAGAAGGAAGAGGAAAATTATAGAGGAAGGAGGGAAGATCAAGGAGAAACTGATGGAGAGGAAGAGGGGAGAGTTAAGAAGGGAGAGACTGTTGGAAAATGAGAGTGAATGTCAGGAATGAAAATGGGGGCGATACTACTACTGCTACTGTTACTACTACAACTGCTACTACTACTACTAATGCTGCTGCTGCTGCTACTACTACTACCTTCAAAATATAAAACATCTTACACCCTGCTAGTCTTCCCTGCAAAACACATATCAAACAAAAGACATGTGGCAGGATCTTGCAATTTCTTCTCGTCGTCTTTACTGCGAAAACATAACCCACTCCCTCACATTAGGCGCTTTTATTACCTTGCATTTGTATGTATAATTTATTGTTACACCTGTTCACAGATAAACAATGACCTAATATGCAGTGATGGCGTCAGGCCCAATGGCGTCAACACCACCAAGTCCATGAAAAAATAATCTAAAAAGTGGATGTTTCTCGAAATCCAGATGTTTTGATTCGAGAGGTTTTTCTGCACGAATATGAAAAAAAAAAAAAAAAGTGACAACACAAGAAATGGATAATTGTGAAACATGGAGCTTTATTTCGGTTTTCAGATATACGGATTTTAGATACAGAGAGGAATTTTTCTGTACGAATGACGTAAAACGAACAACGAAAAAAAAAAACCCGAAACGGATGGAATTTGTTTATCAGGCAGTTTCAGGGTCATGTGATAAACTGTGTGACCTCACGGTGCTGATTGGGTAATAAGATGTGCACTCACAGTCACTCGTGTGGGCCTCACCCTGCTGTATCTAAGCGTGTGTGTCTTGGGGAGGGTGTGTGTGTGTGGGGGGACGTTTATGTATGTGTGTGTGTGTGTGTGTGTGTCTTTGTGTGTGTGTGTGTGTGTATGTGCGTGTGTGTGCTTAGAGGTCAAAGAGAACATTACATTTGTGTTTTATAGTCGACTCACGCACTTTGACACACAGACACACACACACACACACACACACACACACATACATAAACGTCCCCCCACACACACACACCCTCCCCAAGACACACACACACACACACACACACACACACACACACACACACACACACACACACACACACATACATAAACGTCCCCCCCCACACACACACCCTCCCCAAGACACACACACACACACACACACACACACACACACACACACAAAAGCACGCACGCACGCGCGCGCGTTCTATATTTCTTACGCGCATGTTAGGTATCTCACACACACACTTGTGCGCGCTGTATTTGTTGCCTGAGCGCGCGAGCACTATGTTTCTAAAACATGCTCGCTCACACACTATATTTCTTACACACACACACTGGTGGCACACACATGAGTCCACATAATGCAAGTGTAACAGCTCGCACAAAAAATAAATAAATAAAAAATAAAAGCACCTTGGTAAGACTCACAGAATATTCTTCGTGATTCTCTTTCCTTTAGAATCCTGTTTTAAAGGTGATCCTCTTGCCATGTACACTACGACAGCGACACTTTTATAGCCCTGTCTCGTCCCGGAAGTGAAGATGATGGGTTGTGGAAGGGAGGGAGCTGTGGCCTGCAATCCATTAGGTTCACGTACTACTGAGCCTGGGATTGCCACTACTACTACAACTACTACTACTACTGCTGCTACTACTACCACTACTGCCACTACTACTACTACTACTACAACTACTCGTCTTCCTCCTCTTCGTCCTCCTCCTCCTACTTCTACTACGACTACTACTGCTACTGCTACTGCTACTTTGGCTTTTGTTTGTCTGCCTGTGTGGTGGTGTGGATTAAAAACTCTTAATGCTGAATTTTTACCTATGTGTGTGTGTGTGTGTGTGTGTGTGTGTGGGTGTGTGTGGGTGTGTTTCTCTCTCTCTCTCTCTCTCTCTCTCTCATTATCAGTACCAAGAAAACCGACTGCGGACTAAGTAGGCCAGAATTCATACATATGGAAGAGGTAACCCAGTAATTAGAGAGAGAGAGAGAGAGAGAGAGAGAGAGAGAGAGAGAGAGAGAGAGTAGCCTGTCACCCCTATCAAGCAATGGTCATTTATCACTGCTACAGTCACGTCACTACAGGGTATCTCTAACCGATAAGACAAAGCATACCTACTGTAACCTTACTGATAAAGATAAAGAAATTTTTTCCCTCATTACAACATTCCAGATGACTTCACATATTCCCTAAGAACATTCCTTAAGCGATTTATTTTGTACTTTTTTTTTAAATGTAGGGATGATGGAACCAAAGGTTAGGAACCCGCAAGTCTGCTCTCTCCTAGAAAAAATAAGAGTAAGATAACAGAGAGGCATTTTCAAGATCCGTTCATTTCGAGGCGCCTGGATACACTGCGTTTGAAAGGCTGGAGGTCATAGGCATTAGGAAATACAGACAGAGGAAGACAGTTCCAGAGTTGACTTGTTGCACACATGAAGGACTGGGAGTAACGGTTAACTCTTGCATTAGAGAGTTGGACAGAAAAAAGATGAGTTTGTTGCTAGACGGATAGACTGGAGATCATAGGCAGTAGGAAATACAGACAGAGGAAGACAGTTTCAGAGTTGTCTTGCTGCACACATGGGGGACTGGGAGTAAAGGTTAACTCTTGCACTGGAGAGTTGGACAGAAAAGAGATGAGTTTGTTGCCAGATGGATACTACACGCCCGCCCTAGTGATGGAACAGCAGATAGTTCAGACGAACAGTGACCACTGAAGTCGCGATATAAAAAGCGATAAAGATGCAACAGTGCGGCCCAGACACACAAACATGTTTTATGATACAGGGTGTGTAGACTTTTATGTATGCATGTACATATGTATGCATGTGCCTGTCTGTTTGTTTGTCTGTCTGTCTATCTGTCTGTCGGCCTATCTGTCTGTCTGTCTGTCTGTCTGTCTGTCTATCTGTCTGTCTATCTGTCTGCCTATGTCTCTGTCTGCCTGTGTATCTGTCTGCCTGTGTATCTGTCTGCCTGTGTATCTGCCTGTGCATCTGTCTGTCTGTCTGTCTATCTGTCTGTCTATCTGTCTGCCAGTGTACCTGTCTGCCTGTGTATCTGTCTGCCTGTGTATCTGCCTGTGCATCTGTCTGTCTATCTGTCTGTATGCATGTATGTATGTATGAGCGTGTACGTATGTTGCTATGGTTCTTTGTGTTTGTCTTCCAGTAAAAGTGACTTCGAAAAAGATCCCTTATAATTATACGGTTTTGCGGTTCTCAAAAATTTTCTCTTCGTGTATTACGCCAATTCTATATCTATGGCCTGAGAAACCTACCACGCCTCTCTCAACTTAGGAATATTAGCCAGCAGAGGAATGTGACAAGCAGAAGAGGCGAAATTTTAGGCCAACTTTTACATTTTTGGCCAAAGAAACATACCAAGCCCCTCTCAGCTTAGAAATATTAGCCATCAGAGGAAAGTGACAAGCAGAAGAGGTGAAATATCAGCTGAAAGTAGGTCATAGGAGTTTGTGAGTGCTTCCGCTATCATAATTAACTTTTTAAAGGTTAGTCTATTAATGCAGCTGGCACCAGGAAATAACATTAAACAATGAGTGCGTTATAAAAGGTTGTTAACATCACTCATATTTATTTAACCCTCATTTACTGTGTCATGGTTAAAGAAACTAACAACACTCCTTTCATTTTTATTAATTGCTGGGGAAAGATAGTGTGAGGAGAGTGAAAGACAGACTAGGAGGGTGTGAGACTGGCTAGGAGAGTGTACGAGTGTGCAGTGACCGGAGGAAGGAGAGGGAGAAAGAGAAAGATGTGGAGAGAGACGGTGCAAGAGTATGTAAATGAGGTTGTGGTGTGTCGTGGGAAGAGTTGTTAATGAATAGGCACAGAAACGCCCGGAGATACTTTTGTCCAGTCCACCCTTCACAGGATGGAGCGCCAGGCAATAGATAGATAGATAGATAGATAGATACAAATAGATAGACACATAGATATTTAGGTGCATCATAACTAAATTATTAATGTAACAGCTAGGTCGAAGAATGACGGACTGATAGATAGATAGATCGACAAATAGACACTCTGGTAGACTGATAGACTGAAAGATAGATACATAGATAGATAGACAGACAGATGAATAGATAAACAGATAACACTAACAGAGCTTAGAGATCTCTCAAGATAGTTATGGTCAATCTCATCAATGTTGCATCAGAATTTTTCATCAGGAGTATGAGGGAAGGTGGCGCCGTCCGCAGCAATGAAGTTATAGAGTCAGGCAGCTTCGTCAGACAGGTTATACAGCCACGCAGGTTCGTGTAGAGTCATGCAGCTTCGTCAGACAGGTTTTAGAGCCACGCAGCTTCATCTGACAGGTTATAGAGCCACACAGAGCCACGCCACATGAAATCAACCTTCGCCAATGGTTTACGGACTGCTAGAGCATCTCCCATCGTTCAGTTGCTCAATGGTGCAGCAAAATTTCTCACCAACATCGTAGGGGAAGGGAATGTGGCCTGGCTTGCACATACACTTCCTGTACCCTTTCTTCCACTCCATCCCCTTGTTGCATTTAGGTGTCGATTCCGCCTGTCTCTGTTGCTGTTCCTGTTGCTGCTTCGGACTGCCTCCCTTCTTGTACTGGACGCATCTGCAATGAAAGCGGTACGTATCGTGAACGCCACTGTGAAGCCGGAGAAAGATGTATGAAAAGCGCTTACGGTCAAACGCTATCGTGGAATTTTAAATCGAAAAGAGGAATGCGAAACTAGCACACTACCCCCCCCCTCTCTCTCTCTCTCTCTCTCTCTCTCCTTAAGCAGTATCAAGAAACCGTCTGAGTACTAAACACGCCAGAACTCAGACATATTGCCAGAGAGTAACCCAGTAATTGGAGAGAGAGAGAGAGAGAGAGAGAGAGAGAGAGAGAGAGAGAGAGAGAGAGAGAGAGGATTCTCCGGGAACTCCCCCAGAGCAGCCTTGACACTCCCTCCCCCCCACCCTCTCTTCCTCCCTCTCTCTCTCTCTCTCTCTCTCTCTCTCTCACTTACCTATACTGGAGTTCCGAGCCTTCTTCCGCCTGCGAGCATTCAAGCAATCCTCTCCCCAACTCCATTCCGGTCTCCTCTGAAAGAACAACAAAAATTTTATCAACGTAATCTATAAACTTAACATTACTAACAACTATAGTGCGTTTACCTTAAGCTGGTAAAATCCTTAACCCCTTCCAGCTCAGTTGATGGCCAAGTGTAGTCAGATTGAAGAGGAAATTTGACTAGTAACCAAGGAGGCTTATGCTCATCGAATTTCAAGCACCCACGACTTGGTATTTGAGTTGTGAGAATGACCCACTTCCCTCAGATGAAAAAAATGGCTATAATAGTATTTTTAAAAGGAAAGAAAGGGAATAATGAAGGAAGATGGGACTGAGAGGGAAAAGGAAGGAGGGGAGGGAGAGGACGGGAAGGAAGGAAAGAGGAAGTGAAGATGTGTGTGTGTGTGTGTGTGTGTGTGTGTGTGTGTGTGAGAGAGAGAGAGAGAGAGAGAGGGGGGGGTGGAGGGAAAGAAGAGCGCGCTGGGAGGTGTGGTACGGTACGAAAAAAAGAAAAAATGCAGATAACAGGGTATGTGACTGACCACTCAAGGTTACTATGCAAGACTTGAGAGGGAGAGAGAGAGAGAGAGAGAGAGAGAGTATGGTGTGTGTGTGTGTGTGTGTGTGTGTGTGTGTGTGTGTGCGTACCCATTCTATACCTACAGGTCCCTACTTGGTATTTTTACGACATTGCACAAGGATCATTCATTGCCCAAGTGTACCTACAAACCTGATGGTACTACATAAACATAACATCACTGACAATGACATTACTGACAAGGACACATCAACAAAGACATCACCAGTAAAAAAAAAAAACAGAGGGGTAGAAACTATATTATACAGATGACACGAGATCCGCCAGTGTCATGCGTGTCACTTGGCTTTTATGACACGTACCGAGCATTTGCAGTGGTGTAGTGGAGGGGGATGGGATATATATAGTGTAGTGGTCATTTGTGTATCTGATTGGCATTCTTATAGCACTTTGATGCACAAGAGAGTATGAGAGAGTACGATGCCGGGGTGATGGATGGAAGGCGGTGGATCTTCCTGCTCTGTTTACTAATAAATGCATCAGCGTAAAAACAGTACCGTCAAATGAAATCAAGCTCATACCTCCGTCCCTTCCTTTCCCTTCCCTTCCCTTTCCCTCCCCTTCTCCCACTCCCTTCCTTTCCCTTCCCTTCCCTTTCCCTCCTCTTCTCCCACTCCCTTTCTTTTCCCTTCCCTTCCCTTTATCTCCTCTTTTCCCACTTCCTTTCTTTCCCTTCCCTTCTCCCTCCATCAAAATGCTCTCTGATACAACCAAGACCAAAACCGTACCATCAACTGTGACAAATTCCGCCGGGAAGGAGGAGGCGACGGCAGCACAGACCGCCAGACCCAAACACAGGAACAGTACCGAGTTGGAGATGGCCATGCTGGTGTTGTTGTGGTGGGGATGGTGAGGCTTGGAGTTAGGGAACGGTATTTATACACAAAAAGGACCCACCTCTACGTTCACTTTTTACCTCCCCCTCTTCCTGTCCCCTACCCCCGTTTTCTCTCCCTCTTCCCTCCGTTTCTCCTTTCTCTCTCGCCTTCCTTTTCCTCTCTGATATGAAGCTGATAAAACAGAGCGCTCGTGGGCCCTCTCTCAAAACGCCTATATCAAAATAAATACCCAATCTCTGAAAGCACGTTAAAAGTTTTCGAAATCACATCTAAATTTAAAGAGATAATGCATAAAGTGACAGAAGCCTCACAAGGTTATGAAGTGGGCAGTTTTTGCAGACACTCATTACTGTAAAAGTGTAAAAGTGTAAATACCTATGTTTTAGGCCTTCACATACAACCCTTCACCTTTTCAGTTTTCACTCTAAGATTAACTTTTTACGGGCTCAGCTTTTTTCTGTGACATATGTACAGGGTATCTATCTATCTATCAATCTATCTATCTATTCACTGCCATATATTAATAGGACACACACACACACACACACACACACACACACACACACACACACACACACACACACACACACATCAATCTCTCCGTCGCAACAATAGAAGTTTATGCATTTTAAATAAAGTACCTTCACCTTTCACATCCCAACTAATTTGCATATAAAGCGTGACACAAACAGAGTGAGAAAAAACAGAAGCAGGTCAGTTCAGAAAGGCCGAGGAGGGGTTAAAATGAAAGTACTATGTGTCGTAGTACAAAGTGAGACAATGTACACGCGAGGACAAAGTATGGCTTATATTTCACCTCTTCTACTTGTCACTTTCCCCTGCTGGTTAATATTCCTGAGCTGGGAGAGGCTTGGTGTGTTTCTCTGCCCTAATTTTTCACCTCTTCTACTTGTCACTTTCCCCTGCTGGCTAATATTCCTAAGCTGAGAGAGACTTGGTATGCTTCTCTGCCCTAATATTTCACCGCCTCAACCTGTCACTTTCCTCTATTGGCTAATATTCCTTTGATGAGAGGGAGAGTGATAGATTTTTTTGTGGGTGGAAATGATAGAATGTGTGTGTGTGTGTGTGTGTGTGTGTGTGTGTGTGTGTGTGTGTGAGAGAGAGAGAGAGAGAGAGAGAGAGAGAGAGAGAGAGAGAGAGAGAGAGAGAGAGAGAGAGAGAGAGAGATATTATGCAAGTCAACATCACACATACTCTGACTCAAGCTCAACTGTAGGTAAAATTTCTTTACAATCTTCCAAGAAAATGATTAAAGAATTATATTTAACAGTCTAGGTATGCAAGAGAGGGACGCCTTCACGTGGTAGCACCGATAAAACCAGGCGGCTCCACTGCTTGGTTATACGAAAGTCCCTGAACTCCCTCCCTATCCCCCGTAAGGACGATGGTGGATTGTGGAAGGAGGAGGAGGAGGAGGAGGAGGAGGAAGAAGAGGAGGAGGAGAGAAGAGAAGAAGAAGAAGAAGAAGAAAGAGCAGCAAGAGAGACTCTCTAATACTATAAATTAAATGAATAAATAAAAATAAATGGCTGGCACTAGGAAGCATGAAACAACAACTCATCGTACCCTATGACTGAATCAAAAAAAGGAAGGAGTTACGGTACAGCGGTCATGTGTTTCCTGTCGCTTATAAAAACTTTCCTGAAGCCCTGAACGTGTCTTTGGCGTTACTTAATTGCCCTAACATCTCTTCCTTAGCTATTTATTCTGCATGTTATACTTTAATGGCATAGATTGTATAAGATAAAGGTAATGATTAAAATGGCACTTGCAAAAATGAACTGGTAATGAAAAGGTGTTAGGGAGCCGCTTTATCCGACGAGAATGTCTATCTGTCTATCTAACTATCTATAGCCAGACGCCTTAATTCCATGTGGTCACAAACAAGTCATTTGAGGTCACCGGTAGTGGTAAACAAGTGCATCCAAATACTATGCGTTAGTCTGCGAAAACTGAAGTAGAAAGTTCCTGGACCTCCTGTAATCCCTCTTCAAAAGCATGAGCGGTACCTGTACATTGTCCTTTTGGAGTTGGGAGAATAACTGAACTAGAACAAATAGGATTAGAGTGCTAGCCTTTTTGGCCCGGGCAACGCCGGGTACCCTTGCTAGTTTAGTATATTTTTTCCTAGCACTGGGTTAGGATCTGGTTCTGGACGCCTTCACGTGGTGGCACCGATATAACCAGGCGGCGCAACTGCCTGGTTATACAGATGTCCCTCAACGCCTTCCCTATTCCCAGAAAAGGAGGATGGTGGACTGCAGGAGAAGGGGAAATTCAGCCTGCAGTTCACTGGGTTCAGATGAGCCTGGGACCACAGCAACGACAACACTACCACCATCACCACCACCACCACCACCAACAACAACAACAACAACAACAACAATCCTCATTAGAAAAAAAAAATGCCTTTGATAAACCAGATAAAACCAGCCTCGAAATAAAGGAATTGTGACACGTAGCGTAACCCCAGTTTTCTGTGAACATATCAATATATTCAGTATTTGTCTCCCTCTCGGCACTGAGTCACCTGCTTCCGTTCCCCGGACACCAAAATAGTTTCCTAAATCCCTCCCCCCTCATACGTCACACCAATTTACTCGGAATAAAAAAAGGAAAGAAAAAAAAAGTGTAGCAGACGGTCCACACCCTGCAGGCATTCGGTTAAAAAAAAAGAAAAAAAAAATGGATTTGGAGCAGGTTTTCGCTTCGACGCTGATGACGTCACGTTTGGAGCCCCTTAGTGAGCATAGATTTTCGAATAATTTTCTGTCACAACCAACATTTTTTTTAAAATGAAGAACAAGAGAAGCGGTAGACAATTAACCCCGTTTCTCTAGTTAGTACTGAAGTAAAGAAATATTAGGTACGGGAGGGAAGTGTCATGAGTTTTTTTGGAAATTTCAAAAAAAGTTGCAGACTCGTGGTCACTGATACGGCCCTGCAAGAAGCATTGAGGTAGTGACGTCACAAGTGGGACACTCAGAAGTTACCTCAGTATATACAGTTAGCCACACATGGACCTGGGAGACTCTGTGTGAAGTGAAAATCAAGCTACAACTTCCAACGTTCATGCATCAATCACTGGGTCGTTCCGCCTCATATCTGACACCTGCGTTCATTGATGTCACTGCTGCCAACAGCCATGTGTTTAGGTCAGGGTTGTCAAGTGTACCAAATGCCAGGCCTCTGCTACACACTGGTGCTGTCCCAGGTTCATGTGTTGCCAACTGAACCTGTGTTTCATATGATTTCAAGAACTAAGGGGCGGGGTGACTGGGGCAGGAAAAAATATGGGCCGGAGTGACTTTTTTTTTTTTTGATGCATGAAGGGAGCAAAGGCCATATCCTGCTTCTGCCAGACGTCCTTAGAATAACAAAATACAAAACTTTCAATTAATAAATAAATTTGTATATTCCTGTACTTCATATTAGCTACCGTTATACTAAATGGCTTTAAAGACATTACAAAAGTGCTTCCTTATTCCTTCTACCCTTGTAATAGCCTTTTCAGTACGATGACTAGTGACTAAAAACTGGATGCGCGAGGGTGGAAGGAAGACCCTAATTAGTAAAGGTCAATCATAGAGCACCTGCAATTATAAGGTGTAATTAGCCTGCGTGCCATATTATAGTGCGGTTAGCAATGATTGGAATGGTGAGAATTTTCTATCATCACTTAATATGAGTCACAAGAACTATTATTATTATTATTATTATTATTATTGTTATTATTATTATTATTATTATTATTATTATTATTATTATTATTATTATCCTCATTCTCATCCTCATCATCATTATTATTATTATTATTATTATTATTATTATTATCATTATTATTATTATTATTATTATTACCATTAATATTATTATTATTATTATGTGAAGAGAATGGAGAATGAAAGACTGACTAAGAGGGTGTATGTAGGTGAGGTGGAGGGAGGGAGAGGGAGAGGTAGACCGAGGATGAGGTGGAGGGATGGAGTTGAGAGGTATATGAGGGAGGGGGGGGTGAGTTGGGTGGAGGGTAGTCAAATGGTGGGTGACAGAGCGACTTGGAGGCATTTTGTCTGCGGCCACCCTTTGCGGGATTAGGGCGTCGGGCTATAGATAGATAGATAGATAGATTATTATCATCATCATCATCATCATCCTCTTCACCACCACCACCATCATCATCATCATCCCACCCTCTTTTCCCACCGTAAGTTGGAGCAATAAGAAATGATGCATCACAGGAAATGAGTAAGGTACCTTAAATAAAGAGTGGTATTGTGGGAGAATATGAAGGTGTGTGTGCCGGATGAGAGAGAGAGAGAGAGAGAGAGAGAGAGAGAGAGAGATTACACTTGGGTAGGCGACGCACATTGGTTGCTAGTACCCAGTGACCCCACCTCTCTCTCTCTCTCTCTCTCTCTCTCTCTCCCTCTTATATGTAATTCCAATGCAAAGTTTATCTTAATATCAAGGCCTAACCACCTTGCAAGTACAGTAAGGTTTGTGTGCACCCCCCCTCTCTCTCTCTCTCTTTCTCCTAAACACACAAACACACACACACACACACACACACACACACCGCTCGCTGGCGCAGTGGTAACGTTCTCGCTTGCCATCTGGTAGACGGGAGTTCGCGCCTCGCTCAGGTTGCGAAAAGTTTCACTGACAAAGTGGGTGGTTACTGTCCCCCTGGAGCAAGGGGACGGGTGTGTGGGTGTGTGAAGGTCACAGCCTTGCCCTTAGATCGGACTATATGAGCTCTCAGCTCCCTTCCGGGAGGGTAAAAGCTGACGATCACGACCATCAAGTGATCCTGACCGACCCGGTGAATTACACACACACACACACACACACACACACACACCTGGAGATTTATTATCTGACACACACACACCTGGAGATTTATTACCTGACACACACACACACACACACACATACACACACACACACACACACGTCATACTCAAGGTCTGCATTGAAGACATAATAGATTGTGAATACATATTAAGGTATACAGTGCTAAAAATACCTAACGTGTGTGTGTGTGTATTTACAGTATGTATGTACATCGACCCTCATCTCTGTGTATGTGTAAACAAGTGTGTCTGTATGTACATTAACCAGCATGTGCGTATGTGCTGAAACCACAATACGTATGTAAGTCAGTAAGTGTGTAAGTGCGTCAACCAGTGTGTGCGTATGTGCGTAAATGATTATGTGCTTATGTGCGTCAACCAGTACGTGCGTATGAGCGTCAACGAGGTACTATCCTTCCAACTATGGCCTGGTATTTGTCACTGCCTTCTCATTCAGTTCTGTTTGTCTGACAGGAAAGGAGGAGGGGAAGTAGGTTAGAGAGAGGTAGAGAAGGAGGGAGAGACAGGGAGAGGAGGAGGGAGAGACAGGGAGAAGGAAGGAAAAGGAAAAAAAGAGGAAAAGACAGGTGTGAGAAAAAGGGGTAGGAAGGTAGTGAAAAAGAGGATAGGAGAAAGGGAGAAAAAGTGAGGGAAGAAGGTAGGTAGGTAGATGAGAGAGAGAGAGAGAGAGAGAGAGAGAGAGAGAGAGAGAGAGAGAGAGAGAGAGAGAGAGAGTCCAGTGCATGTCCACCCGGTAAAATCCCCTCAGCAACACAACAAACCTGCTCTCGGTAAGGTAACATCAGAAGTTCACTTACATCAAAGGATTCCCAGTGGCTGAAGCGCATCTCTCTCTCTCTCCTAGACTGAATAAAAACCGTCTGACGACAGTAAGATAGAAGAGCTGTGTGAATCCATTTAACACACATACACACACACACACACACAAACACACAGCCTCTCAGATGGCGTAGTCTTTGTTCTCGTAGTGTTTGATAAATGACGTTCTGCCTCAAGTGTGTGTGTGTGTGTGTGTGTGTGTGTGTGTGTGTGTGTGTGTGTGTGTGTGTGCGTGCGTGTGGTTTTTAACGTATGTCAGTGAGTATAATGTATGTATATGTGCATTCCTGTGTGTGTGTGTGTGTGTGTGTGTGTGTGTGTGTGTGTGTGTGTGTGTGTGTGTGCGCGTGTGTGCGTGTGATTTTTAACGTATGTCAGTGAGTATAATGTATGTATATGTGCATTCCTGTGTGTGTGTGTGTGTGTGTGTGTGTGTGTGTGTGTGTGTGTGTGTGTGTGTGTGTGTGTGTGTGTGTGTGTGTGTGTATGTGTGTGTGTGTGGTTATCTTTATGTGTTTGTACTTTGCTATGTCTCTTTGATTTTTAATTTGCTTTTTCTTCTTCTTCATAACCATCTTCTTGTTCTTCTTCATCCTTTCTTCCATCCTGACCCCAACCTTCCTCCTCTTCTCTCCACTCCCTATGCTTTCCGCTCCTCAGTTTCCTTCGTTCCATCCTCTTACAGTCCCTCCTTCTCCTTCTACTCCTCTTCTCTTCCTCCTTTCATTCTTTCCCTTCCCTCTTCAACTTATCTTCATGTCTCCATTCTCTCTTCTCCTTCCATTGTCCCTCCTCTTCTCTTCCTCTTTCCATCCTTCCTCCTCTCTCCCCATCTTCTCTTCACTCCCGTATTCTCTCCTTACCTCTCGTTCTCCCTCCTCTTCCCTTTCCATCATCAAATTCTCATTCGTTTTTTGTTAACTCTCCACTTCTTTACCTCTCTGTTGTTTTTTCTTTTTCTTTCTCCTTTTCCCCTCCATCCTCTCCCTCCTTTCCCCTCCTTCGATCCCTTATTATCTCTCCCTCCTCTCCTCTCCTTTTCTCCTTCACCCCCCACCGTCTCACGCACCCATCTTAATATTCTCCCCACCAACAGGCACTGAACACAAACAAGTCATCCGGTTTATTTAACTGCCAAACATTTGCATTTGCACAAAGCCACATAAAAGAGTACCGGCACTGTTTCTACGCAATGCATTTCGAAACACAGAGCGCACTGCTGGGAAACACTGCCCCTTTATGCCCTATTTCAAGAGCCACTTAGAGGAGTATTACCTGGGAACATGTGGACTTAGAGGCGTGTGTTTTCAGATCTAGAATTGATGATATGTCTTGTTAATGGGGATACCTACCTACCTACCCGCCTCATATGCATCCACCTGTGTGTGTGTGTGTGTGTGTGTGTGTGTGTGTGTGTGTGTGTGTGTAGTAATTGTATACAGGGGTTTCATGTAAGCATGTTTGCCAGTTTTTCTAGTTTTAACCAGTGTGTGTGTGTGTGTGTGTGTGTGTGTGTGTGTGTGTGTGTGTGTGTGTGTGTGTGTGTGTGTGTGTGTGTGTGTGTGTGTGTGTGTGTAGTAATTGCATACAGGATTTTATGTACGCTTGTTCGTCAATGTATCTAGTTTTAACCAGTATGTGTGTGTGTGTGTGTGTGTGTGTGTGTGTGTGTGTGTGTGTGTGTGTGTGTGTGTGACCCAGCCACATTATTTTATCCTTAATTTATATCACTGTCTCTGTAACTCTATGTCTGGTGTGTCTGTGTAACGCTATACCTCTTTGCCACACCCATAACATTCACACAGCAGGTCGCGAGTGGAGAGAGAGAGAGAGAGAGAGAGAGAGAGAGAGAGAGAGAGAGAGAGAGAGAGAGAGAGAGAGAGAGAGAGAGAGAGAAATCCCTACTCTCCACCCAAATGTTTGCCTCTGTACAGGATAACACAAAATCGAAACCCGTGGAACCCAGACACCAAGGACGTGGGTGTGTTTGCGGCTCAGTGGTAATGACACGGCCGATGACACGACCAGATAACAACGTGACCCTTGACCTTTAACACCTCTTCCTTGGCGATTTAGTCTGGGCATTACACCACAGTATCTTTCTTGAATGTTTTTGATGCTATGTAAAGTTAAAAAATGTACAGAGCAGCCGCCACTCTTATGTACCATGAGAGAGAGAGAGAGAGAGAGAGAGAGAGAGAGAGAGAGAGAGAGAGAGAGAGAGAGAGAGAGAGAGAGAGAGAAGGAGCAGCTGGATGTGGGTTGGAAGGAATGCCGTGAGGGAGAATGAGGGCGAAATGCTATTATTTCATTTAGGATCACACTTTATCTCTCTCTCTCTCTCTCTCGCTCTCTCGCTCGCTCGCTCGCTCGCTCTTCCGTCTTTCCTTTCTATTGCAACTTCTCCCTTCTCTTCAATTTTTTCCTCTTCTCCATCGTCTTCCTTTCCTTCCTGTTCTTCTTCCTCTTTCTAAGCATCACATTCAAGGCTTAAATTATCCTTACAATCCAGTATTCAGGATGGAGGCAGGAACAAGGTCAACAAATGAGGATGGTCAGGAGTTGGAGGGCATTCGTTGAACAAAGCATCTTTTATGACCGTGTGACCCTGTGTAATTAGAGAGAGAGAGAGAGAGAGAGAGAGAGAGAGAGAGAGAGAGAGAGTGTGTGTGTGTGTGTGTGTGTGTGTGTAAAGTCTCGTGACTCAAATTCCCTCGTGCCTGGTGTAGGGATGCAGAAAGGGAGACAGACAGGAGGTTGATGAGAGACAGAGTCATTATCCTTTCTCTCTCTCTCTCTCTCTCTCTCATTATGTATGTGTGTGTGTCTATGTGGAATGAGATGTTTGTGTACGTGTGTGTCTGCATGATGTGAATAATGCATCGGAGTATTTTCTTGCAGTACCTTATATGTCCCTGTGTGTGTGTGTGTGTGTGTGTGTGTGTGTGTGTGTGTGTGTGTGTACAATGCACCCTGTGTGTATTTTATCGCTACTAAGTGGTGTACGTTTCACAAGGGGTATAACCTACTTTTTGACCCTCCCAATTTGCACTACTTAACCCCTTCACTACAAAGACGGGCGCAGGAGAGGGGCGCCTTCACGTGGTGGCACTGATATAACCGAACAAATCAACTCCCTGGCTACACAAACGTCCCTCAACTCCCTATCCCCGGAAAGGAAGATGGTGATTGGATAGAGAGGGGAACTTAAGCCTGCAGTCCATATGGTTCACGTTGGAGATGAACCTCGGCCTACAACTACTTACACTCTATCAGTTTGTGTTCCACGATAATTAACTTGGCCTCATTTTGTACAAGGAAAGATTAAAGATATTTATATAACACGAAACACTACTATTTTACTAACATTTTGCAAAGATTCAGACAAATGAACTTTAGTATGGGATATGCAGCCACGTCCCATTTTACTTCCTCCTTCACTGACGTGGGATGAGATGAAGGGATGAGTGGAGGGGTATATGAGAGAGGGGTGTGTGAGATGGAGTGAGGGCAGCGAAATATCAGGGGACAGGACGACATGGAGGCGATTTGTTTGTGGTCACCCCTTACGGGATTGAGGAGTCTGGGTATAGACAGATTGATAGATTTTTTTCTTTATATTCTTAGGGATTTGGTAGAAGTTTGTAAGAGATGCCATTGCAAAGAAGACAGGATATTAGGTTAATTAATTTGATAAGAAAGAATTAAGTCTGGATGAGAGGTAAACGGAAAAGTAAAGGGACTGAGATGGTATAGAAGTGTGTGTGTGTGTGTGTGTGTGTGTGTGTGTGTGTGTGTGTGTGTGTGACCTATATAGTAGAACAGTACAACAGTAGCAGTAGCGATGTGACGCATCTCTCTCTCTCTCACACACACAAACACACACACACACACACACACACACACATACACACTAATCACTGACTTGTAATACCCACTGATGTTGATGTTGTTGTTACAATTTAAGAGGAAGTAGCAAAAAGGATCATACATAACGAGAAAGAGAGAGAGAGAGAGAGAGAGAGAGAGAGAGAGAGAGAGAGAGAGAGAGAGAGAGAGAGAGAGAGAGAGAGATGGGCCGTATAGGAAAATGAAAGAGCGTTCCTTACACCCTGTTATAAACGCTAAATTAATAACTAGTGGTTCAACGCTCTCTCTCTCTCTCTCTCTCTCTCTCTCATCCACAAGGCTTGCAATTTTTTAGTATCGCTATTCACGCACACTGACAATTTCCTAATGTTCTAGATCTTCACTTCCATTGTCCATGTCCATCTCTCTCTCTCTCTCTCTCTCTCTCTCTCACTGTATTCCCTTGTTTATTACTAACGTCATTGCATACATGTGTACAAGTGGATATACATAAATCTAATATCTCTACCTATATCAATCTATATATCTAGGTACATAAATAAATGAGTAGGTAGGTAGGTAGGTAGGTGGGTAAGTAAGTAGGTAGGTGGGCAGACAGATAGATAGATAGACAGATAGATAGACAGATAGGTAGGTAGGTAAGTAGACAAATAGGCAGATAGAGAGAGACAATGCATAAACAAACCAATGAACATTAGTGCCATGCAGAAACAAACCATAGTAACGAACGCCAGATATCGCTCTAATTAAACGAAGAGGTCACGAATCATGCAATTGCAGATGCACGAATAGCGGGTGTTTTGTAAGGCTGGACAATTTCATGAGTGAGGGAATGAGGGCTCTGAAATATAGAGGAAGTGTGGGGATGTTACTCTGAACGTGAAATTATGGCGGATCTGAGCTACACTATCCTTGAAAGTAAATTAGGATGAACTGAGAGAGAGAGAGAGAGAGAGAGAGAGAGAGAGAGAGAGAGAGAGAGAGAGAGAGAGAGAGAGAGAGAGAGAGAGAGAGAGAGAGACTGCTGCAGAAAAGCAAATGCACAAACAGGCTAAACAGAAAGACGAACTATGCATACCAAGAAACAAGAAGGATTTACACACACACACACACACACACACACACACACAGAGAGAGAAAGAGAGAGAGAGAGAGAGAGAGAGAGAGAGAGAGAAGAAAAGCTGTCCTGTGCATTTGGCCTTGTGTGATGTGTGCAAAATGACACAGCGTTTCTTCAAGGTAAATGTGGCATATTGAGGATTTCAGTCCAGGAGAGTATTTTTTTCGCTTTATTCTTACTGTTTCTGTCTTTCTTGTTCTTTACCAATTTTTTTACTACCTTGTACAGATAGCGATATTGAGAGACTGATAGCCAAATCCGGTATGGAGCCAACTCGCAATTTCAACCCGTCATCTTCCTTTTTGACAATATTAATGATCTAAGAACATATTAGCCACCCTCTTACGTTTCTTCCATGTATCTGATGTCTTAAAATCGTGTGTATAGTATGACTCGAAATATACAAAGCTTTGGAAGGGGAAAATTGCCAAGAAAAGGAAAGTTGCCGTCAGTATTAGGGCACTGTTTTTCGCTTAACTCGTTTTAAAAACTGTATCTATTCCCATCATGTCAAATTTTAGATTGTATAATTGTTTTTGCAATGGGTTCCCTTACACACCGATCTCAAATTCACGATTGTTATACCAATTCTGAGAAGGAAAATTATTTAAAAAGGTGTAGTCAGTATCGGTGCAGTGTAACTTGTCCAAAAGGCTATTTATTCCTGTCTTATCAAATTTTGGATTTTGCAATCATCTTAACACTGAATTTCCCTACAAAATGAGGTCAGATATACTAATACATTAAAACGAAGACGAAAGGTATTGGTTACAGTACACTGCTGCAGGTTAACTGTTTCATATAACTAACCAAAAGTCATTCATTTCAGCTTATTGTTTTGAACTTAGTATTATGTTCTACAAAATGAGTTCAAAGTCAGAATTTGAACGTGATGGTACAAACTTGTCACGTTTGGGCACAATCTTACAAATAAACATGGTCGAAGCACAATATGAATTAACTTTTTTTTTTTTTTTTTTTTTTTTTTTAAGCCTAAGGTTCCTCTGCGATGCCAGTGACCTGCCGGTAGGCTGATTCTACCGTCAATAGTTCACCATCCTGCCACCAACGCAGAAGATAAAGAGATGAGGACGCATATGCAACTAGACTGCAGTGCCACCCGCATATATCGGTGTCACCACGAGAAGGCACCGCTTACCAGAATCTCCCTATGATGTAAAATGACAGCCTATTTTAAGGAAGTTTGGTACTTATAATCAATAAGATTACAAGACAATATGGCAACAAGTGTGCATTTCACAAGCTTCCTACAACGGAACGATCTACTTTATTGATAACTGCGAGGAGGAAAACTAGGATGCAATTACCACTGAGTAATTACTATACGCACATTAAGCTGAACATAATTTGGTCCATTTGTAAATGAACTCTTTATTTACAGGTTATTCACCAAACTATAATTTTCTGATCTTTAGTAAATATTTGAAAGTGTTGATATAACGTAACTAAAGATTAATGACAAAAATAGGAATCATACTAGCCTGAGACTTTTGACGAGGAATTTGGCAACATTTTAGCGACTTTTAGAGATGAGACTAGCAAATTTGAAAATCTGAATTGGCAACCTTGCTCAGGCCTCATTTCACTTCCGCCAAGTTCCATCACTCTTTCACTCATTCTGCTTAGAGTCACGGTCGAGGGATGGCGCCCTGCGGTGTCTGACCCAGGACCTTCGTTACTCTCCCTCATACCTTTAAAATACTGAAACAAGATTTTGTCTCACAAATATTTCTGAAACGCTGCCGAACCATCAGCGCACTCCCTAACATACACATAATTTCAGATGAGTCTGGGCTGCAACAGCTGTTGCACATTCAAATGCAGAATCACAATGGCTCGAGACAGGGTGCATTTTTTAAAGATCCCCAGCTGGTTATTGCGATTAAGAGCTGTCCATAGCAATTAACTTACAAATGTTTATTTCATGTGAAAAGTACTGTACTCATTTGGGAGGTGTTTGATGTCTGAGTGAAGGTTAAACAACAATTATTTATAATCATATCTGCTGGAGATTCCATTCTAGGACAGAGGCATCTCATCGTTTATCCACTCTGGCCTGTTGGCTAAGTCTGTTCCATCCTTGCAAATCTCCGAAACTCATCTCGCCCCGTCTGCCTCTTCCTTTAAGTCTGGGGGTTCACAGGTTACCCAAGGTGCCTGGATGTCCAACGCAGAACATGACCTGTCCCTACTTGTGTGTGTGTGTGTGTGTGTGTGTGTGATTATATCCTATATTTTCGTCTGTTCCTTTGTTCCTCATGCTGTCTTTGACACCCAACACGATCCTCTCCATTCCTCTCCAAACCCTTCTAAGTTCACCTTCGAAGGGCAGGGTTCTCGCACGGGTTTTCCGCAATTGAACCCAAATATCTATCATAAGGGTTGAATTTCATCAATATTCATTGATGGATATAACTACATCTACCGCGTTGTATACGTAATATAAAAATACTTTCACATCTAATGGCAAAAGCGCTGTCACTGAAAAAATGTACAGACATTCATAATCTGTTGCATTTGTAATGACTGTTTACATTTACATTTCCTTTAAATTGCCAGACATTTCTCAGTGACTGCACCAAAGCATTGGCCACACTAACAAAATCACTGGTTAATCAAAGCTGGCTCGACCAAGACATTGCACCAGAACATCGGCTGCAACAAAACATCGTCTGCATCAAAACATCGGCAAACATTCGCCGCACCAAAACAATGGCTGTACCAAATCACTGGCTGTCTACCACTACCCTGAAGTCATTTATTTAGTTCCACTCTGCCTCTGTAAATTCTTCACTGGCTCCTGTTTTATCTTACAGGGAGTCAGTTCGAACTTCACTGTCATTTATTTAATTTTCAAGGAGGAGTACTTCGCTACCCAGATCTTCCAAAAAATCTTTGGCCTTGAATAATTCAGGATCATCACTGAAGCAAGCTATACATACAAAAAACAATCGCTGCTTTCCCAAAGCATTTCGAATAGTTTCCTATGTCCTGGTAGGACGTCTACCACTGCGTGCATCTACCGCATAAAATGTCATATATTACCCTTTACCACGTATCTTATTTGGTGCTCCTGGGCACACTGGTCATTATCTTGTGGTGGTTATCTTGAAAGGGGTCTTGTGTTGTTCTTTTTGGCTCTGCTCTGCTTATAGCCACACCGCTAGGCGAAAATGCGTAGGTTCTTAAAAAAAAAAAAAAAAAAACGCAGATTCTCTCGCACGTCCGGCCTCGCCACCGCCACCCCTTTCTCCTCCCTCTTCTGTCACTGATCGTCAAATATTCTTCAGAGTAACAATACAAGGTGCAGTGTGTGGAGGTTGAGTGATTGAGTGGTGAAGCTGGTGCTGATGGCCACAAACTTGATGCTAATTAGTCTTCGTCCTTCTGGTTCAGTCTTGGTTTTCATGTGGTCTGCCTTTAGCTTGGCACAGACGAAATGTTCCTTGTTTTACTTCAACCATGTCATCTCCAGACAGCTTGATGCAGCCTGTGAAAAACATACTGGACAGAACATAGTGATTAGTTAACCCTTATTCACTACATAAGGTCTAGCTAATATAAAATCACTGTTACTGGTGTAGTGGACGGAGTACGAACTGTGGCTGACAGTAAAGTCAGATGAGAGGAATATTAGGGAGGAAAAAATAATAAAGAGATAAAGTTAGAGTTATTGGTGTTACAAAGCTTAGGCCAAACTAGACAGAGAAGAAGGAGAAGGCTGGAAGGCGTGTTTACTGTAGGTAGTGGAACCAAAAACGTCAATATTTTGTAAGTTTATAACCATGGATTAACCATAACTGTGCATAAGATGATGAAATATGGCTTGGGGAAAGTTTACATGTTTAATGAAAGGTGTTAAATGTAGGAGTATCATGAAAATGCCTTGGATATAAAGCACTGTAAAGTGTTTGTATTATGACGGAACAGGGCTACTTAACGTTAGAACTGTACAAAACACTCCTTGCTCACTGCACAGGGAAGAATAATTTATCTGTATGTGTGAACGCCTTAATCTCGTAAGGGGTGGCCAGAAACGAATATAATAGGGAGGGAGTAGAAATCGGAATGAAAACAACCATTTATAGAAAATAGGAGCAAGAGAATTAGAAATTTCCTATTTTGTACTGAAAACATAAGATCAAAAGGCTTGTTACAAATTCTGGAAAATAAGAGCAAATAGGGTAAAGAAGCTTAATGACTGAATCCAAACTCTGGTATGGAGATGCTGTTGTTACACAGTATAGTAAACCACAGGCATGGCAAATAACCAGGAAAGTAACGATTAAGAATTACCAGACAAGGTGTGCCTGTAAGGAAATATTAATGTACTGTTGGTAATTATTGAATGTCACCATAAGCCTTAATGCCGGCGATGTTCTAATGCCAGACTCCTAGGATAGTCATTGATAATATCTGTGAAACTGGTTTACTCCGCTGGTTGACTATCCCAAGTTTCAACAGTCAGGTTTCCATGTCAGGACAAAACAGGGGCAACCCAGAGCTGCTGGCATGCCAGCCCATTACTGGACAAACCACAGTGAAGGTATTACCATGTGTAATGAGCGGAAGCCAGGTAATAGAGTTTACTATACTGTAAGGCGTATGGTTCGTGTATTGTAACAGTTGGTATAGGAGAATAATGCCTCTCCAAGGGACAGGCGGAGACCCCTTTTGAAAGATTCAATAGTATTAATGCTGACAACATTGTCTGGCAAAGTTCCAATGAGCAGTACACCTTATACTAAAAATCTCCATCTGCATTCTGCTGCTGTGTGAGATTTGGCTATTTTATACCTATGACCTGTAGTGCTAGTTACTGGAGAGATAGTGAAGAGATCCAATGAGGCAATGACAGATAGGTTGTTGAAGATTCTCCAGTATTTTATAAGGTCAACTGTAGGCAGCCTGCCATGCACAGAATATACTGTAAATTAAGAGAATTCAGGGGATCAACATAACTCACTTCAGAAAGGCCTTCTTTTTGTTTTGTCTAATGACGTTGTACTGATTCAAGAAGTCTTAAGTCGCCTAATAAGCCGGTGTTCCAAACTCTAGCAGAAGTCTTATATGAGTTTTGTAGAGGGTTATCATGAAACCACTAGACACTTTTTTTTTTTACTGTAGTTTATTCATTTTGATCTGGCAGTTTATAAATGGTGATACATCAGTACAGTACCTACTCATAGCTGGAAAAATCATTGCGTAGAAGGAACCGAAATGGTTAAAACAACTGATTCTGATGTGGAATACTGTATTGACACAACGTCTGCAAGGAAAAAATATCCATGTAGATATTATCCATATTATAGGATGTTCAAGAAGAGGATGAACCTCCCCAGACTGAGACACTTTACATATTTCAGGCTGAGAAACTGTATGGTATTTAAAACCTGTGTGGAGGCTGTTGCCGTACTCTACTATCCTTACTTTTTTTATATGATTGGAGATACCCAAGAACTTTGCTGCAGTCTCTCCATCTCATATGAACG
The DNA here is from genome assembly GCF_032717465.1 of Coenobita brevimanus. Classification (NCBI taxonomy): domain Eukaryota; kingdom Metazoa; phylum Arthropoda; class Malacostraca; order Decapoda; family Coenobitidae; genus Coenobita; species Coenobita brevimanus. Next base: position 45,864,222 of record NC_136997.1, on the reverse strand, counting down.
TGAGAAACTGGGTTTGAATGGTGGTGATGATGATGATGCCAAGGGCCTTTTTTGATGATCTCAGAATGTTAACAATTATTTTGACCAAGGAGAGGAATAATCCTAATACAGGTACTTTGTAGTCCACTCTGTTGTCACTGTATTGTTAGTGTCAATATAACCACTTGGTTATGATACAGTACCTACTGTACTGCTGTATGAGAGCTTAGACATCTCTCCATTGCAGTGGTAGTGGACAAGATGGGAGGAGACTGGTGCCCCATAGCTCGAGAAGAGTATGACCCTCTGAAGGCTGGCAGTTTGGATGGTACCGACACACAGCCACATGACCGGGCAGTGTGGCGAGCCCTCCACGCCACCTACACACCAGCGGATGTTGATCACCATCCTGGTCGGACTTTATTCGTTGGTAGGCTGCCTCGTAAAGTAACCCAGGACCGACTCCACCAGATGTTCTCGAGATTTGGAGTGGTGGAACAGACATGGTTAATGAGGGATGTGGTCACTGGGGCCAGCAAAGGGTATGGATTCATCCAGTTCCGCCGGGAAACGGATGTTAAGGATGCATTCACCCAAGGCCAAGGGATTGAGTTTGAGGGCTGTCCTGCACTGGTGGACTGGGAGGCAGGGCATCGGCTGAAGGGATGGATACCCAGGAGACTTGGTGGAGGCTGGGGTGGGCGGAAAGAGGCTGGGCAGCTAAGATTTGGCTGCCGAGATCGACCCTGGAGGAAGCCTATCATTCTCCCCCAACCCTTGACCAGGAAACAACAGTTTAGTCAGGACAGTGGTCAGACAAAACAAGGGGACAGATCAATTATGTCAGAAAGTACAGATTGCAGAGGCCAAACTAAACATTCTATCCTCCCACAACCCTCTGCTGGAATGTACCACCCAGAGCAGGAAAATGGTAAAAGAATGCAAGATGCTATCCAGAATTCAGAGGAAAGTGTGCAAAGTAGAACCCATCACAAAGATAGAAATAGCAAAGAACATAGACACAGACAAGACGAGAGTTACCATTCTGATAAAGGACATAAGCACAGGAGATACTGTGACAGAAAATATAAGGAAAAAGATCATGAGGGAAGGAGGTACAGAGAAAGAAGCTGTGAGGAAGACAGGAAGGACAGGGAGAGAGAGGATGATACTGGTAGATACAACAAGGATTATTATGCTAGAAGATATAAGGAAAGGGGTTATGAAGAAAAGAAATACAAGGAGAGAGATTATGATTGAAGGTATAAGGAGAGGAGTTATGAGGAAGAGATATTGGGGAAGAAAAGTCAAAACAGTAAAAGATGATGATAGAAGGAGACTTTGAGAGGAAAGCCTTTCAAGTAGGTGAGAGTGAGAGTTCACGAGTGAGAAGTGAAAGTAGATTTGTAGGAAAAATGTGGTAGAGCTAAAATTACTGTAAATATAATTGTTTATGCTGCTGTCTTATACATTTTGGATTGTACACTTTTTTTTTTGTTGGTTGGGGAGGTATGAAGATGATGAATTTATTCTGGATTACTTCAGTCCAGCCTAAGGTCCTTACACACTGTAGGTGGTAATAAGGGACTGGCAAGGCTGTTTTTCACTTCTGTGAATCAGCAGTTAATTCTGTTATTATGAGTATGTCAGTATTCTGTACAGCTAAAAAAAAAAAAAAAAATTCTCCCAACGGAGTACGTTGATAGACTGAAAAAATTTGCCAACCAAGTCATTGTAGATCCCCGTTATATGTGGTTCTAATGTAACATAATGTTGCTTAAATTCTGTGCAGATTTTAAATAAACAGTTATTATGGTACTGTTCAGTGTCTTTTCTTCCTTGTGTTGTGTAATGAAGTGATGAAAACACAGTACAGTACATCCAGTGCAGCATCTGTGTCACTCTCCCAAGCACATATAGCATGATATAATGAACAAAGACAATCCTTATCATAGTTTAGCAGCTCATATTGGTACAATCTGGTATGGTCTATGTTGCAGTATGAGTGGTAAAAGTGAAAGCATAACCAGTAAGTGCAGGCAACTGCTGGAAGACACAAGGTTTGGAGTGCTGTATAGTAAGTCTTGATCTTTTTTTTCCTGCTTAATTATAAACTGTAGAAAGTGATAGGTGGGGGCACTCACCATCCACTCACTCAGTGTAGTGCTGCTTTGGGTGTCTGCCCTTTCCTCTCTTCCTTCCTTTCTCGTCTGTCTTTCTTTCCTTCATTCTTTCCTCTTACTTCTGACTAAGGGTGACTTTACACTTGCATGCCTGTCTTTCTTTCCTTCATTCTTTCCTCATCCTTCTGCCTGTGGGTGACTCTACTGTATGCTAAGATGCGAATGAATGTGTTTGAATGGGTGAGTAAATGGGGAGTGTGTCGTCCTGTCTCGGCTACCTCCCTTTCCTTGGGGGAAGCAGCCTAGGTATATAGATAGATAGATAGACACCAGGAAACCATTTACTACACTGGGTGGTAACCAGATAACCAAATTATGGCACCTGGTGGTTTAGTGGTTAAGGCGCTCCAGTTAGGTTGAGTCTGTGTAGGTTTAGATACAAGGGGTGGTTAGGGTTTATTGCTCACCTTATGCCACTTAGGGATAAATGAGGCTGGTCACTCTCATCTTAAATGTCAGGACCAACTTGCCTAGCCCTGGGCTTTTACACTCCTCATGAGGGAACATAGGATTGAATGATGGATGGATGGATGGAGAAACTAACACACACACTCTAATAACTTAAAAGTTACTTTGTTTATGGACCTTGTGAAGATGGTCTGCCAGTGTCCTTTAATTTACAGGCCTATTATATGGGGAAAAAAAAAAAAAAAGTCCCATGACAATTACAGAAGAATTACCAGTTAAATTTCCTTTGGTACCTGGTACTTATAAATTAATGAAGTTACTGCCAGTTTACACTTTACCATGTGGAAAAAGTTGATCATTTTGTTAGCTATGTCCCTGACATACAGTGAAGGACTCTTTTTTTACAGATATGGATCAAAACAACTGCTTGGAGAAGTGCAACAGTGGCTGTGAGGCTGAACATGAGACCACCACCGCGGATGAAAACCAAACCAGTTGTACAGAAAAGAGCAAGGAAAATGAAACTACCTGCATTGAAAAGAACAATGAAGACTGCACTGACAAAAGCCCCAGCAACCCCACAGACTTCAGTAATTTAGTAGAAAGTGGACAAAATGGCTGCATGGTGCGATGTCGTGACTGCGGCTCGCTGGTTTTGTCACGTCGGTCAGCCAGCTACCTTAAAGAGAGTCATCCGCTGCCCACACCCACACAGCCACGCCATGCACCCTCACCTACCACGCATGATGTAAGTTTGTGTAATATTGCTCTATAAATCTGGACATGGCATTTACTCATTATGATGACTGCCTTTGCAGTATATATATTAGCATTTTTGCATGTTGGTCTGATCTGCTTGTCCTTTAACATTTGTGGATATATTGTTTAGTTTTCAGTCCACCATATCCTGATCTACAACCACTCTGACACTTTGGGAGGGCTATATTATTTCTTGAAAAAAAAAAGTTGCATGTTTTGTTTTAAGATTTTTTCCTGCTGTTTAGGAGAGACATCTGATCTTATTAAATAATGACAGCATAAAGGAAAAAGTGTTTGCGTGTCATTTTCCTTTTTTTAATACAATCTTTGGTGCTTTCAGCATCAATGGATTAACTTACTTTTTTTTTATCAGTGAAATGGCAGCTACTAATATTGTCTATCTATCTATCTATTGCCAGACGCCTCAATCCCGTTTGGGGTGGCCACAAACAAATCGCCTCCAAGTTGCCCTGTCCCCCGCCATTTCACTGCCCTGCTCCCAACTCACACCCCCCTCTCTCATATACCTAAATTTATTCTTATATTTGGATGCAAGCTTGTTGGAAACAGGTGAATGAATACAGTAATAGGTTATTTACAAGTACTTTATCAATACTATATTTCTTTTTTGTGGAATTGGACTGACTCTTTTGCTTCAAACAGGTGGATGAATGGTGGACAGTGGAAGACATGTTCACCTTCGACAACATCGGATTCTCACACACGGTTGGCAGCATAAAGTACCTGGTGTGTGCTGACTGTGAGCGAGGACCTCTGGGTTGGCATGACACCACATCACAGCGCAGTTATGTAGCGCTTTCCAGAGTCAACAACATTATCTGAGAAGTGGAAATGCCTTAATGGGATGGTGGAGTTTAGTTATGGTTGTGAGAGTTTTTTAAAATGATTTATGAAGTTGAGTTGTTATGTTAAAATCTCAGTTACATCTTATATATCTAATTTTTTATGCTGTGAGATGTTTTTTTGTCTATAAATTATTTTGGAGATGAGTTGGCACGGTTTAGGTGTGTCCTTTATATCTTTTATTTTTGCTGTCAGATGTTTTGTGGTTTATTAAAGGATGTGGTGTGTGCCTTATGTGATTGAGGATCTTTGGGATGGCATGGCACTGCATCAAAGCATAGTTATTTAGTGCTTACGAGATTTAGGAATTACAACTGTACCCTTGTATGGGACTGTAGTGGAGTACCTCATCCCATCGTAAGGTGGGAAAAAAGTGTCCTGATGATGATGATGATGATGATGATGTGTATAACCTTCATTTTGAGGTCTCTTTAGCTGAATAAAATTGCCTTGAAGTAGCAAGAATAAAATGTACGGAACACCATAGTGCAGAAGAGATTGATGCATTAATGCAGGCATTTAGAGTAGTTTATCAGTTTGAACATTTGATTATTTTTTAATTTGTTTATTCATGTATTTATTTCTTGCCATTATTCTTTGCCACAGCAATTGGTGCTTAATGGTTTAGGGGCTTAATTTGTGTACTGATTCTGCTTGTGCACTTTTTGATGTATAAGATAACCAGACTTTCACATGCAGTCTTGATTTAATACCGTAATAATGTGAAACATGGCAAACTCAGATATACGATAATATTGGCTTGATTGTTTAAGTACTGTACCAGTATAACACTCATATTATTTTTACTGTTTATCAGATATTGATCAGAGGAAAATCCATATTCTGCATCATGTAAAATGCTGTGAGGGACATTTGTTGGTTTTATGTTGACTTGGCTTGCTGTGGACTGTGGTAACCCATCCTCAGACCCCTATATTTCACCAAGGGTGTTATTGAAGTGTGTGTTACTGTTTTCGTCTGTCATAAGACCCTATATATGAGAGTAGTGTTGACTTAACTTCATCATTATTGTTATTTTTATTATTATTATTATTATTATGATTGTACTGTGGTGGGTGGGGGCACTCACCATCCAATCACTCGATGTAGTGCTGCTATGGGTATCTGCCCTTTCATCTCTTCCTTCCTTCCTCTTCTGTCTTTCTTTCCTTCATTCTTTCATCTTCCTTCAGCCTATGGGTTACTTTTCACTCTCTCTTCTGTCTTTATTTCCTTCATTCTTTCCACACCCTTCTGTCTATGGATGACTCTACACTGAGTGACAAGTTAAGTGGTTTCCTGTACACCAGGAAGCCTTTTACAATGCTGGGGGGTAGCCATATAACCAAATTATGGCGCCTGGTGGTTTAGTGGGTAATTAAGGCGCTCCATCGGATTGAGCCTGTGTAGGTTTATATCCAAGGGATGGTTGGGGTTTATTGCTCACATAAAGCCACTCAGGGATGAGTAAGGCTGGTCACTTTCATCTTAAATGTCGGGACCAACTTGCCTAGCCCTGGGCTGCTACTCTCCTTATGGGGCGACAGAGGATTGGATGATGGATGGATGGATGGATGATTGTACTACTACTACTACTACTACTACTACTGCTACTACAGCTGTACTACTTATTTTATGAGTCTGGCTTATTAAAAGATTACTGTATTTGATTCTAAAGCCATTGAGTTACAGAAATTGCCACAGATGGAAAATGTGTTTAGGATCTGCCTAATGATGGATAGTGTGTTTTGGTAGTAGTTACACATATATGACAAAGATCTTATGTGATTATCTACTTAACTGACATGTCTTTTTTTTATGTAGGTTTACTCCGTGAACTCATAAGATGTTGTCTCTATAAGAAGGATGTTGCTGTAGGGTGTAGGTCTCACAGAACCAAATCCATACCATGTTTGCCTCTATTGTATGCTTCTGAGTGCTAGTTTTCCATTCTTCATTTATGAGATGGTTTGTCATTACATTGTTTACTTGCATTGAGCTCACCAACACATTCCTTTCATTACAGTGCCTTGTTCATAATCTTTTACTGACCAGAATATATTTGGTGCCTCAAGTAATACATTAAATAGAAACCTAGTTGAGCTGAAAACTGGTCATGAAAGGAAGAAGAATCTCCTGTTCTTCAGTGGACAGTTATGGAACGTTGTGATTGTTAGAGTTGGTCAGCAGTTAGTGACGAGAGGTCAAGAGGACTCAAGGTTTTTAGTTTAGTTTAGTTTCATTTTGTTTCGTTGTCCTCAGTCACCTAATGGCGGCTCTTTATGCTGCTCGATTTCTAGAGTCTTCATGTAATGTCGTTAGGGAAGTAGGCTGGTCATATACCCTTAAAAATATTGAACTAAGGTCACATATCCTCTGGCCCGTACACTTTAAAGGAAATAGTTTGGAATTGATTTTTTTTAATTTTTTTTTTAACAAGCATAAACTGACGAGGGTTACATGCTCTATGCTCTGTATATAAACATTTGGGGAGAAATTTATTATGAACTGGGTGTTAAAGAGCAAACAGTAGTGAATTTTTGTAAAACTTGTTTAGTACAGTCATGATGTGTATGTGTTGTGTTTAGTGTTAGAGACAGATGGTAGTCCAGATGATGATGATTTTTTTTTTTTTTTAAAGTAAATTGTGGTTGGTGGGGGCATTCACCATCCACTCACGTGATGTAGTGTTGCTCTAGGATGCCTGCCCTTTCCTCTCTTCCTTCCTTCTTTCCATCCTTCTTCATCTGTCTTTCTTTCCTTCATTCTTTCCTCTTCATTCTGTCTACGGGTGACCGTACACTGAGTGACAAGTCAAATGGTTTCCTGTATACCAGGAAACCATTTACTGTGCTGGATGGTAACCATATAACCAGATTATGGCGCCTGGTGGTTTACTGGGCAGTTAATGCACTCCAATCGGATTGAGCCCGTGCAGGTTTATATCCAAGAGGTGGTTGGGGTTTATTGCCCACGTAATGCCACTCAGGGATGAGTGAGGCTGGTCACTCTCATCTTAAATGTCAGGACCAACTTGCCCAGCCCCGGGCTGCAACGCTCTTCATGGGGCAACACAAGATTGATGAATGAATGAATGAAAAATCCTTTTTGTGGATATGCTTCCCACCAATTATGAGTGCTGCTTGTTTCTTCCTTAAGTAACTTTGCATGGAGTGGCAAGCCTAGGGATATCTTGTAACCCAGAGAACCATTTGCAACACCGGGTGGTAACCATATAACCAAATAACAGGGTGATGTTGAGCCTACCATGGTGCCCTTGTTAAATGGGTGGAGAGGCACAAATGTGGTGTCCATCCAGGAACAAAATATCCAGACTTTTCCCCATGCAGGGGTTGCTCTACTCTACTACTGCTACCAGAGCATGATTCAGTATAGTACTACAGTACAGAAAATCCTCATATAATTTGATAGTTGTTATGATACTGTATATTGACAAAAGTAAATTGTAGCAAAATTGCATGTGAAACTTCCATTGTTACTCACAAAGCTAATTTATCATTTTCTCCATGGTGGTAGGTGGTGGCAACCATCATCCACTCACTTGATGTAGTTCTGCCTACTTCATTCATCTTTCTCATTCTTTTTCTGTCTTCCCACTTTTCTTCCTATATCTCTCATCATTTCTGTCACTTATTATTGTTTTTTTTTTCCACTTCAGGCAGTGCAACACTGAGTGACAAACCTGATGGTTTCCTGTAACCCAGGAAACCATTTACAATGCTGGGTGGTAGTCATATACACATATAATAGGGTGAAAATTTAGAGAATAGTTTTGTGGAAAATTTTTTTGATATTTTTGGAACACTTAGTACATAAAATGAGGTCTTGGTATACTCAAGCCTTGATGCACAAATTTATACATGCTTCTTTATTTATAAAAGGTAGAGTGGTGCTGGAGAGAGACCATCATGTGGTGGCACCAATATAGCTGGGTGGCTCCAATGCCTGGTTTTACAGACATCCCTCAGCTTTCTCCTTATCCTAAAAGGAGGATGGTGGACTGCAGGGGAAGGGCAGCTTTGGTTTGCAGTCCAGGAGGTTCATGTTTTGTATGAGCCTAGGGCCACAGCAACAAGAATATAGGAAGAGGTGAAAATGATGTAAAAATGACCATCCAAACTTTGACTTTTATTTTTTCTTGTCATGGAGTAATCTTTAGCATTTCTCTGTGGTCCCGTGTCAAGCAGGAGTTGGAGGACATAATGTACATACATGATCATTAACTTTTCCTTTTGAAATTTTTGCCGTACATTGTATAGATGGTGGGCAGTGGAATTTTCCTTAAGCTGAACTTTTATTTTGTGTGTATGTGTGGAGGGATTACTGTAGCAGCAGATTACATATATCTGACATGGGTTGGCACCTCTACATGTTCAGTTGGCAGTTGACAGATTCTGAAGCACAGTTAATTCATAGGACTGAAAGACAAGTCATATGAAGAAGTGACATGATCCCTCCCAGTGCTATGTAGAGTGTGAGTTGTGTCAGAAGTGTATTTAGAAATTTACTGATTTGGACTAGCCATGTACGTAGGAAATGTTACAGCCTTTTAATTGCATTTATCTCTGTATTATGGATAAATTACTGAAACTCTCCTTTGGAATGAGAGAGAGAAATATCCCCAAAGCTCAAGTCGTAAATTGGTATGCTGTATATTTGAAATGATTAAGGTCTTGTCTTCTTTTCATTGCATTTTGTTTCCTGGCTGATGTCCATGAATGTTTATTGTAGAACTGGTGTTTTCATAATTTTTTTTTAGGTACGTGTCCTCTCAGCGTTTTTTTTTTTTCCTGATCCATGAATGTTTATTGTAAAAACACAGTATTTTCGTATGTTTTGAGGAACATATATATGATTATTATTATTATTATTATTTTTGGTGGCTGATGTCCATGAATGTTTAATGTAGAATCACAGTGTTTTAAAAATGTTTTTGGGTATATATGTCGTGGATTTTTCATTTTGGTTTCCTTTTTTTGTTTCATGGCAGATAACTATGGATGTTTATAGTACTGCAGAACCACAGTGTTTTTGTAATTGTTTTGGGTATTGCACTGTTTCTTCTGTCTTGTTATGTCTCACAAAGCACAGCAAAGTTAGATGTTTATTTTTGAGGGTATTCTAAGTGGCTGGAGATTCAGGAACCCCTTTTATATAGCAGTTTATTCAGCACATTATACATTACATTCATTATCCTTTTGTATGTTAATAATGCAAACAGTCAGTATTAAAATGATATTAAGTAGCATATAAGAGAATGGTAAGGTATAAAATGAAAAATCATCACTTAAATGTGCTTCAATGTCTCTTTTACCACTTAGGATACAGCTCTGTGTATTATAATTTTTTTCTGCACTGCTATGATTGTGTATGTCATTGAATTATATATAGCCTGTATATATTAGAATGCTGGTTTCTGCAGTATTGGGTATTTTGTGAAAAATTATCCTTCTCTTTCAGTCATCCAAACTTAGCAGAAGATATTTTATCATGGTTTATGTTTTTTCTAAGTTCCTTTTGTATGGCTTCTAAGACTTGTATACAGTATGGAATTGTTATTATTTGCATACACAAGAAATTAATATTTCATTAGGATGTTGAAAATCTGAGAATGAAATTTTCCTACCTCTGTCTTAAAATAAAGCTGTCAAGGGATATGTAGATTTGTCTTATCCAACTAGATTTGTGGATGTGTTACTTCGTTCGTTTGTTTGTGAAGGCTCCAGCATGCATGCGTCAGTCTTGTTCACCTAATGGCAGCTCCTTTATTTTACTGACATGATGAAATGAGTATTACTTATACATTACAATGATTGGTAACAGAGAATTTTGTTTTTTTTAGTGGTTACACTGATATATCCCAGTGGCAGAGCTGCTCAGTTTTACAAACATCCTTTACTCCCTTCCCTATCGCCCAACAGGAGGTTGACCGCGTAAGAAGTGCGGATTTGACCTGCAGTCTACTGGGCTTAAGTTCAAATGAGCCTGAGGTTACAACTATCATGTTAATTTTCACATTTAATTCCATACCTATTGAGGTTGAGTTAATTTTCACATTTAATTCCATACCTATTGAGGTTGAAGTTCTCCTCAATAGGATTTACTGATAAGCCAAAAGCCAAGAAATATGCCAATACTGGGTGAGGTGGGCAGGATGATGATGATGATGATGAGGAGGAGGAGGAGGATTTTATTATTATTATTATGGGTCTGGTTAGTACTTGGATGGGTGACCGCCTGGGAACACCAGATGCTGTTGGCATCCATACGTGTCAAGTGGGGTTGGTGGAGGATTAGTGCCCCTCCCTGTAAAACAATTAACTCTAAGCCATTGGCCACCCCGTCTGGGATACATGGCGTCTGGCAATGAATGAATGATGATGATGATGATTATTATTATTATTATTATTTATTTTTTTATTTTTTTAAAAGCTCAAATAATCAGATTGTTCCCTGTCCTCGTTTGGGATCTAGCCAGCGTGTTTTTGGATGCTAGATAGAAGTAGATAGATGAATGGATGGATGGATGGAAATGTAGACAGAAATATAGATAGAGATAGAGATGGATAGATTGAGGGATGGATGAAATGGAGAACAGAGAGGTGTAGATGGATAAATAGACTGATATAGACAGTAGATAGAGAAACAGATTGATAATGGGATAAATAAATATCAGATAGATAAATAAGTTGATAAATTGACTGAGAGAGAGAGAGAGAGAGTGAAAGGCAGTATATTCCCCAGTCACGATGCGTAATTAACTCCTCTCAGACGTCCTTCATCAAGACATTTTTCACTTAACATGGATAATTTGAGTCTTCTTAACGAGGTCATAAGTGTGTGTGTGTGTGTGTGTGGTTTAGGCAGTGATGTCATAACCTATTAACCAGACGTGTCACTTGGACTTCATTCCACTATAGTATGTTTATTTTAATTTGGCCAAGGATCCATAGCCCCTTCCCTCTCAGTTCATGGGCAAATGTAGTCAGACTGGAAGGCTGATGTGACTCTTCTGTGTTTACTTTTTCGAGGCGCGAAATTGCCATCTCCCCAACTTGAATGCGGGGGTAAGAGGAGGTTAACACTAGAATGTGGTGCTAGTCACGATTAAGTGCTGTGGAAAGGATGTAGAGCTGCGGCATTGTGGTTGAAATTAAAGCACTATAGTAATCAAGAAAAATCACTCCTGCCTCACTGTCCATGTTAGAAGCAAAGTGCCATGATGATGATGATGATGATGATTATGATGATGATTCCACGTCTCCTTCACACCTATAGCATTAAAATCGCCGTTAATATAAAAGAACTTTCCAAAATTCAATAAATTCGTCTGGTAGCAAGAATATAATATGCAAACCAGATTGCTATCATTGCTAAGGGAAAGGAAGATGGTCTCAACACATACAAATTACCACGATTAATAAAAGTACAAAAATATATGTAGAAATTTGCTTGGTTATATAGCATGACATTTGATCTCATAGATTCCCTTAAAATGCGTTTAAAAAAAAAATAAATAAAAAGGATATCTGGGGCTAGCGGCATAAAGAACAATTATGCCAAGTCTGAAGCGAATTGTTGAGGAAATTAAGGAATGGAGCCAAGCTGAAAAAAGCGTTTAAAAGAAAGCAGAGGGAAACAGAGCATCTATCTACTTCTCTACGGTCAGACTCCTTAATCTCGTAAGGGGTGGACACAGAGTCGCTTTCATTTCGCCCTGTCCCCTGCCATTCCACTGCCCTGTTCCCAACGTACACCCCCTTTCTCATGTACCCCTCTACTCCATCCTCCATCTCATCCTCTCTGAATGCACCCGGATACAAGAGAGTTGACAGTGTCTTTGTAAATGTCTCGTGTGGGATAGCAAACCTCATTTTTTTTTCTCTCTCACTTTGTGGGAGGAGTGTGAGACCTTGACCTTGCAGGCTGTTCCTTCTTTAATGTCACCAGAGAAAAAATATAAAATGAATGCAAATGAGAACACAGGCGCCATAGTGTCGTTTGTCTTTATCTTTCTAATTTTTCTGTGTCATCATTATTCTCGTGTCTCATTTTTCTTTGCCTCATCAAGATGCAAGTGTGTAATTAGGCCAGTTACTGCGTTCGCTAATGGTCCGCCGCCCTGCATTGTCATAGGCGAAAAAAAAAAAAAAAGCAATTTTGGGTGATTATAAACTGCAGAGTGAATACCATAAGCTCGAAAAAAAAAAAAACCCCGCAATATTGGATGATTATTAACAACACACGAGCATCACTTGCATGGTCTCATTCCAAATTTCTAAACGAAAAGGAAGGACTCAGAAGCAAAGAAAATGCACAGAGGGAGAATTATTATTATTATTATAATAATAATAATAATAATAATAATTATTATTATTATTATTGTTGTTGTTGTGATGAAACTTCCCGCGTAAGAGAGTGATGGTGGATCCAAAAACAGTGAAATACTGTGTGTGTGTAATTCACCGGGTCGGTCAGGATCACTTCATGGTCGTGATCGTCAGCTTTTACCCTCCCGAGCTGAAAGCTCAAATAGTCCGGTCTAAGGTCAAGGCTGTGACCTTCACACACGCTCACACCCGTCCCCTTGCTCAAGGGGGACAGTAACCACCCACTTCGTCAGTGAAACTTTTCGCAACCTGAGCGAGGCGCGAACTCCCGTCCACCAGTTGGCAAGCGAGAACGTTACCACTGTACCAGCGAGCGGTGTGTGTGTG
>NC_136997.1:45813791-45848791 GCF_032717465.1 Coenobita brevimanus | reverse complement strand
TATCAAGATCCTGTCAGTGTATAGGCGTTGTCGGTCAGATTTTTTAAAAACCCTTAGAATCCAGGTAAAATAATCTTTCCTTGTGTTCAGCGTACAAATTTTCAGGAATCCGAAGCTCCTATGTTATCCTGTTGTGCTATGCTATGCTACTCTCACCTTTGTATCCTGGTAAATTGTGTGTCCATGCGTTGTGTATAAATTTTCAAGAGCGCATCCCCTATGTTATTCTGTTATGTTATGCTATGCTACTCACCTTTGTATCAGGGTAAAATATTCTTCCCATGTGCTCCGTATACAGCTTCTCCAAGACGCCCATCTCCTTCAGGCTGGTGAGGGCGTGGGAGATGATGGGCGTGTAGGGTGTGTGGCGGGGCAGCAACCAAGCTAGGGCTGACCAGTAGATCTAAAAAGGGGAGAAGTGTAGGTTAGGTGGTGGTGGTGGTGGTGGTGATAGTGGTGGTGATAGTGGTGATAGTGGTGGTGGTGGTGGTGGTGGTGGTGATAGTGGTGGTGGTGGTGGTGATAGTGGTGGTGGTGGTGGTGGTGGTGGTGATAGTGGTGGTGGTGGTGATAGTGGTTGTGGTGGTGGTGGTGGTGGTGGTGGGAGTGGAAGGAAGTACTGATATGATTATTCTTAACATCATGACTTTACATCACAGAAGATAAAGTATGGTCTCTCTTTCTCTCTCTCTCTCTCTCTCTCTCTCTCTCCCTCTCTTTCTTTCTCTCACACACACACACACACACACACACACACACACACACACACACACACACACACACACACACACACGCAACACCACTCACTCCACACCACAACACACTCCACACCACAAAGGAAACCTGCTCACCCACACAACAAACTACCCACCATTTCCTTCATCACATACGTGGTCTGCGTCAAATTCTGCCTCTGCCTAATATAATCCATGTAATCGCCAAATATTATAAGTGCGTGTGTGCCGTCCCTCACTCTCTGCACAATATCCTGGTAGAGATCGTCCCAGTTGGTGATAGGTCCCATGTCCAGTTTGCGTCCTATGGCTGAGAGTGTGGGCGTCTTTGAGCTTTTTAAATAGAGAGGAACTGGACTTCCATAATCCAGCATTGCCACTCTGAAACATGAAGGATTTTAGCAGAGGAACAGAGGTTTAGGGATTAGTTTTATTGAGGATTAGGATTAGCTAAGTCCTTGCTGTTTATTTCATGTTGGTAGTAGTTCATGTTTGATTCTTGTTGGTAGATTGTTTTGTTCAGGTTAGAAGAGTTGTATGGTATTATTATTATTATTATTATTATTATTATTAGTGGTGGTGGTGGAGGTGGTGACAGTAGTAGTAGTAGTAGTAATAACAACACCAATAATCGCTAAAATCTCACCTTATATCAGCCATCGCCAAATCCTCCACAGTTTCATATCTCGTCGGGAATACTGGGACGGTTAACACAGCCACCAAGTTACTCATGTAGGCAGCTGCTAAGATGTCCACCACCACCCACCACACCACCAGCCACACCCTCGCCCACCACACCCGCACCGCCCTGGCTTGCATCGCCTGGCCCACAAGAACTGCCGCGACCTGGGATGAGAGAGGGATATGATGATCCTTCTGCTGTCCCTCTAGACCTCTCTGCTGTCTCACATTTTATACCACACTTCCCTCTGTTGCAATTAATGTGTGAGGTGCGGTAGTATGAAGTGTGCCAGTGTGAGGTGTGAGGTGAGTATGTATGAGGTGTTGTTGTATGAAGTGTGGCAGTGTAAGTTGTAGTAAGTTGTAGCAGTGTAGTGTAGTGTAGTAGTGCACACATTTTCCCAGTGCTGTGCACCACCTGAATGATCTGCACAAAAAGTCTTAAATATAGATCAAGCAGAGCATATGTAAACACTACCAAAGTATTTTTACCCCGAGAGAGAAGCCAAGGGGATCATGGAGGCCCTCAAGAAGATACATCAGGAAGGACAAAACCGCAGCGACGATAACCGTGGTAACCAAGATCAGTCCCCACATCAGGGTCGTGAAGGGGTACAGTACATTCCTCCACTGCGGGACGGGGGGTGGGACTTTAATCATGAACTTGTAGCTGTAGCCGGTGTAAGGATAGGTGTAGTCAAAAGCGTTCACGGAATCGTAGTCGAGGAGCACAGAGTTGATGATGAGATCTTTTTCCCCGCGTTCAATCTCCCCGAGCATTCCTACGAAGTGCCCATCCTCGAAGGACCCCCATTTTCCATCAGCTGTCCCGAAATTGGATGAAAATATGAAGTTGAACTTGTCAGCGATAATGCTTAGGGCGTCCCAGTTTTGTCCGGTGCAGCTTCCATCCTCTGCTTCGTATAACAGCGGTACGTCATCACACCAGGCAGACAGTTCAAGCATCTGGCCTCCAAAGTCCTGGAATCGAGATGGGAAAAGCGCCTGGCGACTACTGAACCTCTCGGGACTCCAGACTCCGAGGGATGGTAAAAGTAGAGAACGCCCCTGAGTGCTGAGTTGCATGGGCAGGCTGGTGTATGCGTGTAGGCGTGGTGCTGAACCCCTGTGTGCTGATTCTGTGTATGCTGACTCTCTGTAGGCTACTTGCAGCAGCAGGATATAGAAAGAGCGTTGTATGACCGGCTGAGCCAACACAGCGGAGGCGTTGAACTGCGGGTCGAGGCAGAAGAGGACAAGGTAGTTTGGATTCCAGTTGGTACTGTTTGTCAGGAGGAGGAGAAAGGCAGTGGGGTCGTCGTAGAAGAAGAAAATGACGGTGAGACGGGTACCCTTGGTGTGGCGGGCAGGGTGGCGTGTATGCAGGAGGGAGTGTTGCGACGCCACCACCACAGGGCTGATGGCGACTCCTGCAGTCCACACCAGTCCACCCACGTCCACCAGGTGTTGGCTGAGGTTGTCCGTCACCACCACCAGATCCTGCCCACCCAGCGGACCAGACACCATGGACACCAGGGCATCATAGACGAGGGTATGGCCAATGTCTGTGGAAGAACAGTATCACAAACTCAAGTCACTTCCTTGTCATTACGGAGATCTGTTTTAATAGGAAGACTAAGATACGTAGGATATTTATTTTCTACTTTCTTTGTGATCCTGGAAAAACAAACTGGATTTAGGACAGCGAACTGACCATGTATATATTAGGAGCAGGTGGTGTGTTGTGCCTTACCTGTCTCCATTTGGGGCAGGTAGGCAGAGGCAGCCCGAGTGAGACAGAAAACCAGGAGGAGAACCAGGCTGAGATGTGTTCCCGACGCCGACATGGTGGTCAGTGACGAACCATCCAGCCTACTCCAAGTCCGCCTCAGATTCCAATTCTTCTTCGTAAACATCTTGACCTTACACTTTGACCTTCAAACCCTTCACTCCGATGACGCATTTTACATTACTCTGGCACGAGAGGGACGCCTTCAAGTGGTGGCACCGACATGACCGGGTGGTGGAGCTGCCTGGTTATTCAAACGTCCCTCAGCTTATCCCCTGAGAGGAGGATGGTGGACTGCAGGAGGAGGGTAACTTCGACCTGCAGTCCACTGGGTTCACATTCAGATGAGAGTGGGGCTACTACTACTACTGCTACTACTACTACTACTACTACTGTGTGACCTTCATCTCATTTATTCTTGCTACCGCCAAAGAGTTACTGGAGTTAATTTATGCTCTCATCTTAATTCTATAGCACGCTTCGTAACCCCTCTTTCTTAGCGATTTATTATGTCTTGTAGGTGATACAGCAACCTTCGCAATCCCTCCTTAACGATTTATTTTCCTGGTGTATGGTATTATTATCGTGTATGTAATTTATTTTCGTATATCAATATACTTTGCACCTCTAACATACAGGTGGATGTTGAGGTGTGATATGCAGAATAAATCGCTATGTAAGAGGCGTTGAGATGCACCACGTCCTCACCTTATACCAACACCTTAATTTTTTTGCTACAATGATTTTGTATGTGTATGGGTGCTAAAGAAAAGTCATCATCATCATTATCATCACCATCATCATCATTATCATCATCATCATCATCATCATCATCACTAACCTAACAACTCAAACACCAAGAATTCATTATCATCATCATTATCACTAACTTAACAACTCAAACACCAAGAATTCATCACCATCCTCATCCTCATCCTCATCACCATCATCATCCTCGTCATCATCATCATCATCACTGACCTTCCAACTCTCAAACACAAAGGATTTAAACCCGGAAGATGCGTTCAAACTTAAGGTCACGAACGCAATAGGAAACTCGACATTTATGTGCAAAATTAAGAGCCAAGTAAGAGATTATTGGTTGAGGGTATCCAGTGAGACTCGTACAAGTAGTAGTAGTAGTAGTAGTAGTAGTAGAAGAGATTCGTACAAGTCTGTGGTTTAGTTCACATTCAGAATTCCAAATATTTCTGTCGTATTCATCCATCATCTCGTCCTTTTTTTGGCCCACCAGGAGCGTAGGATCTCGGGGCTAGGCTGTTAAATAGTGGCTGTAGTGGTAGTAGTAGTAGTAATAATAATGGTAGAAGTCGTAGTCAGTGATTTGGTCGGCATTCAAAATTCAAACCTCTATGTCTGTTGTACCCATCAGTCATCTAGTCTTTTTTATTTATTTTATTTATTTATTTATTTATTTTTCGGGGGCCCACCAGAAGCGTAAGATCCCTGGGCCAGGCTGTTAAGAACTAATAATGATTTGGAGGGTTGGTACTTGAGTTTTGGATTGGCTTTTTGTGTTTCTGTGGCATAAACACAATATTGGTGGTTACATACGGAATCTCTCTCTCTCTCTCTCTCTCTCTCTCTCTCTCTCTCTCTATCTATCTATCTCTCTATCTCTCTCTCTCTCTCTCTCTCTCTCCGTTTAGCTAAGGTCTTTTACAGTTTTCCATGCTCTCTTTCACATGATTAACACTTGGTTAGGGTCAGTTATACGTTTGCTCTCTCTCATTTACGTTTAGTGAAGGGTGATTATTCTCTCTCTCTCTCTCTCAAGAAAGGTCGGTTCCTGAATATTTTGTTTGATGTTAATATTGTTGTTTTTGTAGTAGTAGTAGTAGTAGTAGTAGTAGTTGTTGTTGTTGTTGTTGGACTGCTGGCTTCACCTATCGACATCACGTGATTAATTTTTCACGACAAATTCTAATTCCAATTTTCTGGCGTATTTTGAGCGAAGAAAATTTTAAAACATGGCGGCAGTAAGAGTTTTTCTGGGTCAGAGGTAATTACTGGGGGGGGGGGAGAGAGAGAGAGAGAGAGAGAGAGAGAGAGAGAGAGAGAGAGAGAGAGAGTGGGAGGGAAGAGGGGGAATGGAGAGATATGTTTGTGTGTGTGTGTGTGTGTGTGTGTGTGTGTGTGTGTGTTTTATATATATGGAGGATATAAGACCTCCCCACGCCACAAGCTCCTAGACTTCACCCCACCATGAAGCTAGTTTTCCTGCTTTGGGTGGTAAGCGTGTTGTTTTTTCATATTAATCTGATCATGTAGAGAGGATGGAGAATGAGAGACCGACTAGGAGAGTGTAGGTGAGGAATTAGAGACTGACTAGAGGCGTGTAAGTGAGGTGGAAGGGGAGAGGAGGAGGGGATGAAGTGAAGGGTTGGGGTAGAGAGGATGGAGAATGAGAGACTAACTAGAAGAGTGTGTGTGAGTGAGGTGGATAGGGAGACCGTGGATGAGATGGAGGGACTGAGTGGAGAGGATGAAGAATAAGAGACTAACTAGAAGAGTGTGTGTGAGTGAGGTGGAGGGGGAGACCGTGGATGGGATGGAGGGATGGGGTGGTGATATATATGAGAGAGGGGAGAGTGAGTTAGAGGAAGGGCAGCCAAATGACAGAGGACAAGGCTACATGGAGGCGATTTGTTTGTGACCACCCCATACTGGATTGAGGGGTCTGACTGTAAATAGATAGATAGATAGACAGACTGAAGGATAAATAGATGGAAGGGTTGATGGATAGATAAAATGGGGAGTATAACAGCCAGAGCCAGATAGATAGATAGATAGATAGACAGACAGATAGATAGATAGATAGACAGGCAGATAGATAGATAGATAGATAGATAGATACAGACTATATAAACTTCCACCCTTTCCTCTTTCATCTGTAAAACCTTGTAATTCTGGGCCAGGTTAAAGTGAAGAGAGTATAACACCTGCCCATTACAGGTGTGTGGGGCAGGTGTGTATTGCCAAGGTGATCTGAGGGGAGAGGAAGATGCTTGGAGACTCAGCCCAACCCTTAAGACAGATGGGAAGGTAAGGTTAAGATGGCTTATGTTCAGGAGTGTGTATTATTGTGTGACTAGTAACCAAGGAGACTCATAACAACATCACTAGTCGCTGGAAGTATTATTATTATTATTATTATTGTTGTTATTATTATTATTATTATTATTATTATTATTATTATTATTATTATTATTATTATTACTATACTTCAGAAACAACCTCTAGCACTTTCAGTCACCCTTCTCGTACATCTTTCCAGATCGTCGACATGAACATGATTGAACTCCATGATGATGTTGATGATGATGATGAACAGAGCTTTGACGAGACACCCCCACCCCGACACCCCCTTAACACTCTGCAAGGCGACCCGAGAAAGGCAAGAAAGGGAGAAGAAATTTTAAGAAGCGGAAAGACACAGGTAAATGAAGAAGAGAAGACAGATAGGCGTTTTTAGGTCAAGTAGGAAAGAAACTTAATGCAAGAACTCTCCTCCTTATTTTTAATCTTTGCTGTCTATTTATCTATTTATTTGTCTGTCTATCTATCTATCTATATATCATCTATCTATCTATCTATTTTATGTATTTTTTTCAGGCAGCATCTCCCTTTGCAAGCGGGCTCCAGGGTGGCACATCCGCCTCACAGGACACTCTCCCCACCCGCATCCCTCTCCTCGCCTCACCCAAGCAGTGGGCAGTGGGTAGCGGCTGTTTCTGTGGATCGTCCAAGGTCTGGCGTGTGGTTGATGGGGTTGATGTGGTGCCAAAGGTTCGTATTTGAGGCTAGGGTGCTATAGAGGGACGCCTTCACGTGGTGGCGCCGATAAGCAAACGTCCCTTAGCTCCCTCCCAATCCACCCAAACATAGTCGTTGGACAGCAACTGTATTTGTGGACTGTCCCAGGCCTTGCGTGGGGTTGATGGGTCTGATGACATACCACAGGTTCTTAATTAAGGCCCTGGTGCCAGAGAGGGACGCCTTCACGTGGTGGCACTGCTCTACAAACGCGCCATAGCTCTGTTTCGCGAATCTCTTTTATTCCGCCGTGGCCTTAGTGTAATCCCTCCCTGTCCCCCCTTAATCAAGGTTTCTCAGCCTCACATCCTTAGCGAATTATTTTACATATTTAACCATAACACTGTCTTGTGATGTATAGTTTCAGTTTATCAAGGGAAGCCTGGTAGCTCCTCTTCTTTGACGATTTATTTTGCCTATTTCAGTCAGATAGTGTCTGTTATATGTTTCTTTACGATGACTAAGCTAATAATATAAAGGGAAAGTTAACATCCCTAGCGATTTATGCTACCCGATCCACATAACCTCAGCACGTCTTCTATAGCAACTTATCCTACTCGATCCCAGCACCTGTTCTCCAGCGGTTTATTTGATCCACAGAACCGCTATCCTTGGCATGTGGGCCTGAAGAGTCCTGGCGGTGACGCTTACTGGTGTGGAGGGGCGATTATCAACGATAGATACGTGGTGACGGCGGCCCATTGTGCGATGGATAAGGACAACAACCCAGAATATCCCGACAATATCCTAGTGGGCATCGGCGACCACAATATGAAGTCCCATGTTGACGATACTGTTGTGACGAAAACTGTGAAGGTTGAAGAGGTGATCGTGCATGAACGGTAAGAGAGGGAGAGGGAGAGAGAGAGGGAAAAAGAGAGGGTGGGATAGAGGGAAAGGGAAAAAGAGAGGGTGGGAGAGAGGGAGAGGGAGGGTGACCACGATATGAAGTCCCACGTTGACGATACTTTTATGACGGATACGGTGGGGGTTGAAGAGGTGATCGTGCATGAACGGTAAGAGAGGGAGAGGGAGAGAGAGGGAGAAAGAGAGGGTGAGAGAGGGAGAGAGAGAGGGTAAGAGAGGGGGAGGGTGACTAAGATGTGCAGTCGGATATTGAAGATGCCTTGATGGCGGATATTGTGAAGTTGAAGAGATTATCCTGCGTGATGGGTAAGAGAGAGAGAGAGAGGGGGGGGGAACTTAGGGAGAAATACACATCTCTTCTGTTACTGTGAATTTTGTTATCATGAACCAGTTACAATGACTCCCTTACTACAACTGCTGCTGTGAAACCTACTATGGTACTATTACCGTGAATGTACAAAATATTCCTCTCTCCCCATCACCTCTAGCTACAACCCGAGCTCATACAACAACGACATCGCGCTGCTCAAACTCTCCAAATCTCTTAACCTGGGCGTGTCTGAAGATGTAGGGTCGGTGTGTCTGCCTCCAAGCAAGCGGTCCAAGTACGAGAAGAATGTGGGGACGGCTACAGGCTGGGGGAAGCTGAGTACGGAAGGAGAACAGCCACCTGTCCTACAACAAGTCCTTCTGCCTATCCTCCCTTCAGACTGCTGGGGATATGACCACTTGATCACGGAGAATATGCTCTGTGTGCTTCCCGTGTTTGGCGATACTTGTCAGGGTGATTCCGGGGGCCCTCTGGTGGTGCAAGAAAACCGTGGGTTTACGCTGGTGGGGTTGACTTCCTTTGCATTTGGAGAGTGTAATCAACGAGGGACACCCACCGTCTTCACCAAAGTCTCAAGGTAAAGTCTCTGTCTCTCTACCTATCTGTCTATCCATGTATTTTACTGCCTATCTACTTATCTATCTGTCTATACATTGGTTGGACTAATTTCATACCATTTTCATGAAAGTCTCAAGCTGAATTCTGACTATCTGTCTATGCGTCCATATCGATCTGTGTGTGTGTGTGTGTGTGTGTGTGTGTGTGTGTGTGTGTGTGTGTGTGTGTGTGTGTGTGTGTGTGCCAGTTCGTCAGGTGAACAAAAACTAATTAACCCTTTCCTCAGGTACGTTGACTGGATAAAGATTAAAACCAGGGATGCCAGTTACTGTGACATCTACTAGAGGCCTGCGTTACACCTTTCCACAAGTGACTTTCCCTGGACTTTTTTTTTTTTTTAATGCAAGAAAGAAGAAACCAAAGACCATGAGCCCGCAAACCGTTCCTTCCAAGAAAAATAAAAAAAATACAAAAGTGAGCCAAATTCAAGATCCGTTCATTTCGAGATACCTGGATACAATGAAATACTGGAGATCATAGGAAGTAGGAAATACAGACAGGGGAAGACTGTTCCAGAGTTGACCCCCTGCATAAATGAAGGACTGGGAGCATTATATAGTTGGACCTCAGTAACTTCTGTCACTGATGTTTTGAAGATTAACACCTTTCTATTACGGACTTATTCTGCGTGTGTTTTTGATGGAATATTTATTGCTTTGAACTTTTTTGAAATATTTCTTTAAGCACGTCCTCGTTCTAAGTACAGGACCGTCCATATATTGCGCTGTCCGGTCTAGTGTGCTCAGTCTGCTGGTGTGGGTAGCGAAGACAGTTTGCTCCATTAAATTACCACTGCTGTCTACCTTGCAGTCAATGGGGATCAGAGAGAGAGAGAGAGAGAGAGAGAGAGAGAGAGAGAGAGAGAGAGAGAGAGAGAGAGAGCAGAAAGCGGTCAGGAATCTTGGTTACTATTCAATAAACTCTTCAGTCCTACTACACATGACTAGCAACTGAGCTGAAAGGGATAGGGATCTGCTTCAGGTGATAACAGATGAGTCTCCTTGGTTACTAGTCAAATCAACCCTCCAGTATGACTAGAAATGGCTAACAACTGAGCTGAAAGAGGTTAGGGATCTTTGTCAGGTGATAACAGATGAGTCTCCTTGGTTACTAGTCAAATCAACCCTCCAATCTGACCACATGACCAACAACTGGGCTGAAAGAGGTTAGGGATCTTCGTTAGGTGAAAACAGCTGTCTCCTTGGTTACTAGTCAAATCAACCCTCCAATCTGACTAGAAATTGTTACAAATTGAGATAAAAAGGGGTTAGGGATCTTTGTCACCTAAAAAAACAATCAGTAATAGTAACCCAGAGCCGTCCCCGCCCCACACAAGGCCTGGGTCGCTTGATACATAGACTCCTGTACTGTAGCGAGAACTAGTGTGTGAATTGCACCTGTATCCTTATATAGACTATGTATCTTTGCACTTAATAAATGGTGTGTGTGTAGCAGCAGTGCAGTGTGTTATTGTTCTGCCTGTCTAACATGTATCTGTCTATTTATCCATCTATCTATCTATCTATCTGTCTATCTACTATCTATCAGTCAATTAATCAATCTGTCTATCTATTTATCTATTTATCTATCTGTCTACGTCTGTCTCTGCCTAAATTCTATCTATACCTTCCCATCTACTTGTTAACCTACCTATGTCTGTTTCTATCTATCAATCTATCTATCTAGCCAGACACTTTGATCCTGGAAGAGGTGGCCACAGACAAATGTCTTCATGTCACCCTGTCCTCCGCCATCCCGCTGCCCTTCCTCCAACTCACACCATCCCCATTCACTCATCTCCTCACTCCAGTCTTGCACCTCATCCTCGGTCTCCACGTCCCCCTCTCTCCTTAATAATAATAATAATAATAATAATAATAATAGTCTTGAACGTAGGAATGTTGTATGTTTCAAATTCTAGCTCTTGTCTGTAAATCTATATCGTGTTTGTGAATGTAAATACCTAAGCATTATTTGTAAATATAGATCATTTATTTGTAAATCTAGACCTTTTTGTGAATTTATAATGTTTGTAAATCTAGATCGTGTGTGTGTGTGTTTTCTTTTATGTAATTGTGTTTGTGAATCTTCTCAGACTGTTTGTGCAGCTTGCAAGACGCACTTTTGAATTTCCCTCCAAAATGTCGAGTTGCGCGTTTGATCTGTGACATATAACTCTGCTCATCATCTAGGTTTGAATTCTTTGTGTTGGCAGTTGCAGGGTCAAAGTGAGGATGATGATGATGATGACGATGATGATGATGACGATGATGATGATGATGATGATGATGATGATGATGATAATGATGATGGTAAGGTGGTAAGGGTGGTATAAGTTTAGGGTGTAAATTAAGAGGATGATATGTATATTTGCACCCTGCTACTCTCGTCCGCGTTCATAACTTCATATCCATACTCCTCCTCTCCTAGTTAGTCTCTCCCATTCTCTCCACATGGCTAAATATATAACAGAACTACACTGCAGCATCAGGATAACAAGGCAACACTGCAGCATTGATAACAAGGCAACATTGCGAGATAAAAAGATAAGGATACAAAAGAAACAGCAACGAGAGACTAATTCGTGTTTATATTTTCAAGTAACCTCGTGGGTTTGAGAGGCTTCGTAACTCCTTCTTCTCAGCGACTTATTCTGGGTATTTCAGCATCGGTATTTCCCTGTATATTTGTTACGTCATTGTTATATTGACACAGGTGGCTGAGTGGCTAGCATCTCTCTCTCTCTCTCTCTCTCTCTCTGTCTCTTTCTGCATCCATTCCTATGTGTTCTTTTTCTATTATCGACATGGTTTTGCACCAGTACCATTTAAGAGAATAATAAGGCGTCATAAGCAGAATAAATCGCAGAGGAAAAGGTGTTACGCAAGCCCAGAAGCGAATTAAAATATCTGCCTAGGTTCAGTAATTTTAAGTGCAGGGTTTGGATGGAGGAGTTGGTAGGAAAGATGAGACGGAGAGGGAAGGGAGAGGGAAGGAGGAGAGAGAGGGAAAGAGAGAGGGGAGGAGGGGGTAAGGATGAAGGGGAGAGGGAGAGTGAGGGAGGGAATAGAGGAGGGAGGCAAGGAAGTGAGTGTGGAGGAGGCGGTGGGGAGAGAGGAGGTAGGAATGGATGGGGGAGGGAGAAAAAGGAGTGGGGAGGAAGAGAGAGGAAGGTGGGTGGATGGAAGTGAAGGGAAGGTTGAGGAAGTGGCTGGTGAGGACTGGAATGGACAGGAAGTGACTACGACTGAACGGGGAGGAAAGGAAGTGACTGATGGAGAGATTAAAGGTAGGGAAGTGAGACGTACTGAAGGATTTGGAAGGGACGTGAAGGAGACTGAAAGATTAGGAACAGAGGTGACAGGCAGTGAAGGATTTGGAAGGGAATTGGAGGTAAGAGGTGGCTGTGTGTGCGTGCGTTGCGTGTGCGTGTGCGTGGTGGCGGTGCGTCAGGAATCAAGCAACTGCGCTACTTCTCGAAACCCACCCAGGAACTTGCTACTCCCGCTACAACTCTCAAGACCTGTTGGTAAAAATTACTATGCATTAAAACAAATAAATCTACGTAATATTTTCTTTTAACATTTAATTATATCATCTCTAATTCACGCCTAAAAAATGTGCTGAGACGGAATACAAAGACGAGAGAAAACACAAAAATTCAAACTGCCTAATACTGTGCCTGGTAAAAAGAGTCACCATAGAGCCTAACACGATTTAAGGCTCCTTCAGTTCATCAGTGCTTATACATTTTTAATATCAACATACTTTTCGTGAATAAATGAATAAATGCGGTGGAATAGTAGTGTCATATGTAGATTTTTTTTTTTTTTTAATGTGGAAGAGGTAGTTCTGAATCTCAAAATTGTAAGACTCACATGAAGACAGTGACCCAGCGGTGGAGCCTTCCCCTTCGTAACAGTAGTTCCTGAAGTCATCGCCACAGCAGGAGTTGGTGGAGCCTTCTGCCTCTTCTCCCTGCTGCCCTGCTGTCCTCTGCTGCTGTTGCTGCTGCTGCTGGTGTCTGGTGGTGCAGCAGTGATGGAGGCCTTCACTGCTGCTGTACACTGAAGCTGCATCCATTTGTAGTAGATCCACGTCTAGCGTAAAAGATTATAATTGTAGAGACTTTGATTTAGTGGAGTTCTGTTACCGCATGTCGTAAACTGTGAACCCTGTGTCTTAGTAACCGGGCCACCTTTGGCTGCACAACTTTGGAAATTCAACAGGTCTATGATTAAAACCCAACCTGATGCTGGAAGTTCAAGGTCCCCACTTCCTCCACCCTCCAGTATCCCCTTGTATACAGATAGATTAATATAGAAAGATGGATAGATAGATAGATAGATACAGTTTCACTACAGCCACCAATCCAATGAACCCTATAGTAAACCACTTTTGTATTTGAAACTTGAACCTAACTTTCACACACTTATGCTTAAGAAAAACTAACCATGACTAGAATAAAATACTTTGGTGTTTGACAGTCGCAGAAGAAAATTAGTCTACCTTTATTTTCAGTTCCAGAGACATTTAGAAATATATAAAAAACAGTACTTAACAAACCTGCTATATTTTGGTTGACTGAGTGTGCCTGTCCGTTGGGTGTGGCTGGATGGATGGGGTGGAGGTGAATGAGGTTGGGTGTGTGTGGTGTGGGTGAGGGTGTTGGAGGAGGACCACCCTTACCCACCCCATTCTGACCCCCACTCGTTCCTCCACTCCGTCGAACTCCGGACCTCTTGTGGTGGTGGTGGAGCAGGAAGGCGCACACCAGTACTATAGGGAACATTATTATTATTGTTATTATTATTATTATTATTATTTTGAGTATTTTGAATTAATCTGTCATTCTGAATTTTTGCATGTAGATAGGAGGCCACCGCGATGACAAAACTGTTAATTCAAAAGGAGACAGATTCTGCAAGCGATGCACTTTCCAAGCAGCACCGAACCCCTCTTTCCGACCTTCAGGGTGGATGAATTTAGCTTGTTTGATGAATACAAACGAGAAATATGGGAGTGTGGGATGGGGCAACACATGGTAGCATAAAATGTGGTAGTGTGAAGTGGAAGTGTGTGGTGTGGCAATGTGAAGTGTAGCGGTGTTGTGTGGCAGTGTGAAGTGTAACAGTGTGAGGTGTGGCAGTGTGAAGTGTGGTTATTAAAAGTGCGCGTCAAGTGTGGTAGTGTCCAGTGTAGTGACTTCTAGCCTCCAGTACAGCCAAAATCACCAATACTTACACAGAACAAAGACACACCACACCAGTATAACCACAAGGGCCCCCACTGACATCTTGAGTGAGGTGTCCCCTAGGTCAGGCAGGCGACAATTGGGCCCACTGAACCCCACAGGACACACACACACGTACCCAGGCCCTGAAGAGCAAAGACAGGCACAAATAATATACGTCTTTTTCCACAACCACTGTATATCTTCAGTCAAAGCCAATTCACGTGGAGCTAACCTTGGTGTGTTGTGATGCAGGACCCCCTGTTGAGGCAAGGGCTGAAGAGACACAGATCTTGGTCCTGACATGCCCCTCTCTCGCTGTCAAATACTCGACCCCCACCACACCTGCGAAAGAAAAGTTTGAAATCAGGTTAAAAGAGAATGGGGTGAAGATAATGCTGGCGAAATAATACAGATAAAAATAAATAAATAAATAAATGGGTTACTTACGAGCATGTGTAACTTCTCCAGGTATCTTGGCATGCTAGGGGTGGTGTGCAGGTGTTAGTTGTGTTAGTAGTGGTGGTGTTGGTGCACAAAGATGGCGTCACACAGCCC
The DNA here is from genome assembly GCF_032717465.1 of Coenobita brevimanus. Classification (NCBI taxonomy): domain Eukaryota; kingdom Metazoa; phylum Arthropoda; class Malacostraca; order Decapoda; family Coenobitidae; genus Coenobita; species Coenobita brevimanus. Next base: position 45,834,143 of record NC_136997.1, on the reverse strand, counting down.
TCATCCAAGCCCTGCCACTCCACCGCCTCCCCCCACTCACTCACGTTCCTCGTAGGGGGTAACGGCACGCTTCTTCCGCCTATTCGCACGTCATCCAGGCATCCTAAGGTAAACAAAGAAGAATTTACTGATTGCTTTGTTAAGTTTAATAAAAGCATTCTGGTTCTAGAGGGAACAAGAAAAGACTATTTTCAAAAACCTGAGGAGAAACTGTTTTTGTAGTGTCTTAATTCGCCTATTCACTCGTCATCCAAGCAACCTAAGACCAGAAAATATATGTATAAAAAAAAAAAGTGGATACTCGTATTTCGCTTCATTTCAGGAACTTCAAACTAACTGAGGGGTTAATGGATTTTCACGCACCTTCAAAGTAGTGTTGGCTTGAGACCCGGCCCTCCTGCAGCACCACCTTGCCTCCCAGTTGAACTCCTTGGCGTGGGTCCACCTGCAGTAGTCCCAGCCCCTCCAGACTTATCGAGGAGGTGTAGAGGTCACCATCCCCGTCGTCTACCGCCAGGAAGGTCGCTGAGCCGTGTCTGTGAAGCAGGTGGGCGAATTTTGCTTCTTTGTGACTGGATTAGTAGGAAGTTTGATTTGTGCAAGGATGGGTGTTTTGGAAGTACTGAGAGAGAGAGAGAGAGAGAGAGAGAGAGAGAGAGAGAGAGAGAGAGAGAGAGAGAGAGAGAGAGAGAGAGAGAGAGAGAGAGAGAGAGAGACAGAGAGAGAGAGAGAGAGAGAGAGACAGAGAGAGAGAGAGAGAGAGAGAGAGAGAGAGAGACAGACAGACAGACAGAGACAGAGACAGACAGAGAGACCGAGACAGTGACAGACAGACAGACAGAAACAGAAAAACAGACCCAGAGATAGATTTCCATATTAAAAACTCCCTAAGTGAACTAAAAAAAAAATAAATAATAAGACAAGGCTAGCACCCACCTCACAACGGAGGCGGTATGCCACTGTCCATCGGCAAGAAGAGCATGGGTGAGGCAGAGGCACTTGGCGGGATCGGGATGCAGTTGAAGGCGAACACACAACCGTCCACTCATCAGCTGTAGCGCTAAATGATCCCTGCCCCAATTTGAGGAGAGGGAGATTAGTTGACCTCCATCTCTTCTCGTTCGAAACCTGTAAGCAGAGGAGTTAAGGCGGTATTCTGCCCTACTGTAGGAATAATAATAATAATAATAATAATAATAATAATATAGAAGAAGAAGATTAAGAAGAAGAAGTAGAAGAAGAAAAAGAAGAAGAAGAAGAAAAAAGGAAAGACAGAAAGAAAGAAAGAAAAGGAGGAGAAGAAGAAACAGGAAGAGCAAAGAAAGAAAGAAAGAAGGGAGGAAGAAAGAAAAAGGAGAGAAAGAGATAACACCCACCCACCCACCTGAGAGAGAGCACGTTAGTATATGGCAAGGGTGTGAAGGAGAGAGATATTTTGATAAATCCATTGGCTTTGAGTGTGGTGGGTGTGGTAGATGTGGTACAGCTTGGTGGTCCGCTCCAGCCTAAGTCACACTCGCACCTTAACGCACCTGGTGGACCGTAGCACCTGTGGGCAAAGTCATCATCACCATCATCATCATCATCATCATTATCATCATCATCATCAGTAACATCGTCATTAATGTCATTACTATCATCGTTATCATCATCACACACATAATACGCTGAACTGAATTTCATCATCACTATCATCTACAGCAAATGCATCCTGTTTCTCATCCTTGGTGGCCCTCTCCCCTCCTCAAGTACTCACCCAGCATGGAGGCCACAGCGTAGTCCACCCAGGAGACAGTCGGTGGAGGGGCAGCCAGGAGAACTACCACTGCTTAGGACAACCACACCAAGATCCACTAACTGAAAATGGAAGAGGAGCCATTTTGCTTACGCTCTTCCTATTTCCAGACGATTTTGTTCAGTTTAGAGGACACACATCTGACTGAAAGAGTTAGATATAGATTTTATCAACCTTTCTCACTAGTAGGACTTTCTCTTCATCTGAATAAAATCGTCTGAAGCAGCTAGTATAGAGTAAGGAAACGCGTCAGGGGCTTGGAGGGTTTAGGTAGTTTACGTGTATATACAGGACGCGACTTTGATACGTGGAAGTGTTGATACAGTTTGACTTTTATGATCAGGCAGTTGTTGTATTACATTTCAGCTGACAACGGACGATTTTATTCAGCTGAGTGAGTCATGGGAGCCTGAGAGTATTAATTATTTTGGAAAGGATCAAATAAAAGCCATTCAGTCTGTCCTTACCCCCTTGTTAATCCTGAGGTTCCTGATACAACCTCGAAATGGCGTAAAATTATGAGATGAACCCCTGGCTTTACTGTCTTTATCGTCTTTACTGGAAGGAAGGGAAGCCAGGCCGCCCATCTGCAGCGGGTGGGCGTTGCTGATGATGTGGGCGCCGGTGGGCAGTCTGGCTGCGACTCGACAGGTGTGAGCGTCAGGTGGGGTAGAGGTCCTGGTATTTTGACTCAGCACTGCATCCACACCCACACCAGAGCACAGGTCCACGATCATCTCAACAAGCTGGGTAGGGAAAGAAGAGTAACGTTTAATATTCCTGTAAACTGTAAATAATGTCTGATCGCAACAAGAACAACACACACACACACACACACACACACACACACACACACACACACACACACACACACACACACACACACACACACACAGTATTCCACGGATTAAGTAAACAATATTTTCACAGTCATTCAAAAGCCAGAGATGAGATTGTGGAGTGATAAACAAACATAATTATCACAGAATAATTTACGTCTGCAGCTTAATCAAAATCATCTCTAAATACACACGGTTTCAAGTGGGGAGTAAATTCTTAAACCCAATTTTTTCGCTATATACTAATGTACTGATAATTTTGATGTCGTAGCAAATTTCAAACATCCACTGAGTCTGCACATGATCCATTACAAGTGGAAATGTTGGCTGGGAGAGAGACAGAGATTAAAGCTTGATTTCTTTATTTCTCTAACGTTTTTTAGCTACACAGAACACTCACGATGGGTTCTGTGTAGCCCCCCAAAGTTAAAGAAAATGAAGAAATCAAGTTCTAACCTGTGTCTCTCTCCCAGCCAACACTTCCACCTCACGAGTCTGTTCTGTTCACCCACCTCATCCTTCCACACGACGTCAATTCTGTGCCAGGTGTTGTCAGCTAAGGTGTAGGAGCTTCGTAGATCCAGGGTAATTTCTCCATCACCAAAATCCAGTTGGAGATACGGTCGTCCTCCTCGCAGTTCCAAAATGACTGATTCACTGGGTGTGTCTTCCACGGTGGTGTTGACGCTGTGGCGGCTGGATTTTACCTGATCTGAATAAAATGGTTCTCTGACAGACAAAAATGCAAGTGAACGTCCTTTTAAATAGATGATCTCGTGTTAGTATGCATAACACACACACACACACACACACACACACACACACACACACACACACACACACACACACACACACACACAATACAATGCCAATGGATGTCTTTGGAATGCGAAAGCCGTGTACTAGTCAGAAGGTAATGTCTATGAGAGTAATTAAAAAATGTCCTGTGTCAGAGTTAATATATTACCAAATAAATGTTTATAACAATGGCTTGATTATAAACGTTTGTGGGCTGTACCGGTGAAGCTATAAATATTGAGAGAGAGAGAGAGAGAGAGAGAGAGAGAGAGAGAGAGAGAGAGAGAGAGAGAGAGAGAGAGAGAGAGAGAGATATTACCTGGTCCAGAGTAAAGAAGTAGTGAGTCTTGGTCCACAGTGAGAATTTCCAGACTCAGGTGGATCTCGGGACAGGCTGGGAGGGGGGGTAACCATGCCCACCCCCCCTCTGGATTCGCCCCTCGTCCCTCGCCCCCATCAAAATGTCGACTGAGGACCTTGCACCGGGACCCCCATGTGCCGTACGGACATATACACCTGAGGGAAATAATAAAGGTGATTTAGTTGGTTAAGGCGCCCCAGTCGGATATGGCCTACAGGGGCTTATATATGAGAAGGTTGGGGTTAAGTGTTCTAATGCTACCCAGGGATGAGTGACTGGCGTAAGGACACATAGACCTGAGGGACAAAGTTATTCTCACTGCTAACTTAACACCCATAGTTCAGTCACTTCAACTTCGGAGATTTTCGTCTTTTTGCAGCCTATTTTATGTAGCGCAGTGGTAGTGAATTACAATACTGATATTCAACATCCTTTCCACAGCACTTCTTCGTCACTAGCATCATAGTCTAGTGTTAATCTCTTGTTACCGCTCAGCTTTCAAGATACAGAGATGGCAATTTTTCGCCTAAAGTGAAGCGAGTGTGGGAGTGAATTTGCCATATCTCCATCTTCGAGTGCTGAGCTAGAACAACAGATTAACACTGGAATACAGTGCTAGTCACGAAGAAGTGCAATGAAGCCAGGGGAAAGTGGCTGCATAAGGACGAAAATATCAGACCTGTGAAAAACGGATAAAATTATGCACAGTATCGATCTCCATGCCATTCATTTTCATCCCACATACATCCCTTATAAATTACGATATTGCAGTACGAGAATAGGCTCACCGGGTGCCGGTAGATGTCGGAATACACCTGCCTCCATTAAGACAGGTGTTAGGCAAGCAGGTGTGGTAGTGGCGGTGGGAAGGTGTGGATGGAGTGTGGTGGAGGCGGGGCGGTGGAGATTGGTGTAGATGTGGTGGGGTTTGATGAAGAGATGGAGGTGAGGATGGAATGAGAGGTGGTGTAGATTGGTGGAGAGGTATAGGTGGAGATAGAATTTGGCGGGGAAGTGGTGGAGCTTGGTGGCCAGATGTGGGTGAAATTTGGCGCATAGGAGGTTGATTTTGGTGAATGGCAGACTGTGGATTGTGGTGGAGAGAGGGTGGAATAATTTGGTGGACGGATGGAGTGTGTTGGTGGATTGATGTAGGGGGCGTTTGAAGGACAGATGATAGAGATTGATGGTAGATATATGAGGAAGCTTGATAAACAGGAGACAGACTATTCTGGACAGAGCCTTGAGTTTGGTGATAGATAGAGAGTGGAGATCCGTGAATAGATAAGGATGGAATCTGGTGGACGGGACGTGGAACTGATGGATGAATTAGGTGGAGAGACAGTGGAGTTTGATGGGTATTTTGGAAAGGTGTTGTGGTTAGAGTTTGATGGATAGGAAAGGGAGTTTGGTAGTGGACGGGTGAATGTGGAACTTGTAGAACAGATGGATGACGTTCGTGGTGGATATAGAATGGATTTTTGCCGGCAGATTGTGGAGTTTGGTGGAGGATAGGATGTGGAGTTCGGTAGTGGAGAGACGAAGGTGGAATGTGGGCTACAGAAAGTGGGGTTTGTTCGATAGATGATGGAGTTTCGCGGTGGTTCAGTGGCTGTGGATCTTGGTGGATAGATTGTAGAGCTCGTAGGACAGATGGTTGACTTTCATGGTGGATAGATGGTGGATTTTGGTTGCCGGAATATGGAGTTCGTTGCACAGATGGTTGAACTTTGCTGTGGAGAGGCGAAAGTGGATTTTGGTGTACAGAATGTGGACTTTGGCATCCACAACCACGTCTAACCACCACCCTGGGCCCCACCACTCCACTCTCCTCGGCATCCACCACCACGAAGCCTCCACCAGCCTCCACCCTGGCCCAGCATCCACTCTTACAACTTCTCGTCTCCCGCCCACACCGAGGCACACCCACGGACCTCACACCAACACCCATCGCCTCTGACAACTGTTGGGTTAGGTAGAGTTTAGTTTTTCAGAATTTTTATACTTGGTGCATCTGTGGAGCATGATTATTATACATACAGAATTAAGAAAAGTGTTTGCTGTACTTCTATAAACAGTTTAAGAGAGGATGTTGACCTTAAACGAAAACACACACTCAAGAGAAGTTAAATGAAACCGATAAAACACTACAAATTATATTCTGTAGCTCATCATGTGGTAGTACTCTGCTATACATTTAAGCCTTCCCCTTTGTAATGATTACGCGTTTACCTATGAATGACGGAGGTTGATTTGTAACATATCTTCCTTCAGTTTCTTAGAAGCATAGGGCAGTTAAATATATAAAGCTAAATATATAACAGTTGCTTACCACTCATATACTGTATACTAAGCAGCTCAACCTAACTTACTTGAAATCTTCGGTACAACAGAACAGTATTGAGGTTGTAGACCCCAGGAGCGGCCAGCCACACACGTGTCCATCTTCGCTGCTGCTTTGGTCCAGGTACAACGCCTTGGCTCTCTGCCCCTCCCTCATCCACCTCGACGATCCTGTCTTCGTCGCTCTCCACTGCATCATCCTCTGCCGCCTCGTCTACCCAGGCCATGACCTCCCCATTGCCACTGCTGAGAAACGCTTTTGTTGCTGTCATCAAACGCTCTAGTATTGATGACTCCCCCTGTGGTAAAAAAAAATAATAAATAAATAAATAAATAAATAAATAGATAAATAAGTTAATGAATAAACAGAAAAATGATAAAATGTTGATCCAAAGGGTAAAAATAATCATAATAATCATCAGTGTTATTGCCCTTTTTTTTTTTCTAACCTGACAAAGACCCCTAACCGCCTTCAGCTCAGTTGATGGCCAAGTATAGCCAGATGGGAGGGTTGATATGACTAGTAACCAAGGAGACTCATAGTTCATAACCAAGTCTAATCGATTTTCACGCCAGCACGACTTAGTTTTCAAGTTATGGCCCAGTTACCTCAGATGAAAACAAAGGGAGACTTTATATCACCTCTCACCTGGTATCCTTGTCTTATTATTTCATACGGATCTCCCTCCAAGGTGAGATGTCCTGCGTGCGTGACTTCGTGTGACGTCACGTGCTTCACTTCCACTGTCACGTTGGCGGCGACGTCCATCTGATTGAGGCTGGGATCACTGACGAGAAACTGCAAAGTGTACCTGGCCAGCGGAAGAGAGAGAGAGAGAGAGAGAGAGAGAGAGAGAGAGAGAGAGAGAGAGAGAGAGAGAGAGAGAGAGAGAGAATTAAAATAGTGCCGTTTAGTCACAGGCAAGAAATTATCATGTTTAAAGTATGGGTAGTATTAAGTATATTCAAATTACTTAAGACAGGTGCAGCCTCACTACCAGCACCAAAATACCCACCTAACTCTTCCCTACATCAATTCAAATATTCATGCTTTCAAAATTTTTCATTCTGCCAAGCTAGAATAGGAGTGTAAGGTTTGATAGGTAAAGCTGGTGTTATTTCATTGTGCTTTCCATAACGACTTCCATCTTGCTCTAACCATCGGCAACTTTAAATCAGTTTCTTGTATTCATGAGGCTAAAACGACTAAGGCTGCATCCACACCAAATTCGTGCAGGTGCGGGTGGAATTTCTGCATCACTGTAACTCACAGTTCTCGCCCGCACCCACACATAGTAGCAAGAATTTGGTGTGGGCAGGCCCTAAGGAGTGACAAAAATCTCGCACGCACCAGAACCCACCTGCCGTCCAGTGTATTGGCATCCATGAACAGGTGACCACTGGAGACGTTGATGGAGAAACCAGGATGTGGGTGTTTCCAGGTGTAGATCTTAGCTGCATCGTCTTCCTCGTCCAGATCATGCACGTACACTTGACCAAGGGGTACCACTTCTTCGTGCTTAGGATTCTGTGGGTGAGTTATACACATATTCCATGACTTATCAACAATTTTGCGGATAACAGAATTAGGTTTGGTATTCTAGTTAACACCCTAAACAGTTTTTTCTCCCAGTATCAGAAATATTTGGGATTTTTTGAAGCTTTCTCCCGTTCAATTTGGGGAAGATACTTGTGTGTGTCTCTCTCTTTATATCTTGATGAGTTAACTGTCTAATTCTAAGAGGGTTGAGTAAAACTGGACATAGATACTAGGCAGGGGAGACAGGGAAGGTGAACTGTTTATTGTGATTGTACCTTGAGAGTGTATACAGTGAGAGTCCTGGCAGCTGGGGTCATGGGGTTGTCATTGAGGTCAGACACATGGATGGTGAAGGTGACGGTGGCTGAGAGGGAACCGTTATCAGCCACCACCAGAGGCACCAACACACACTTGGTCTCCTCCCTGTCCAGCACGGCCACTGTTGCAACCACACCCACACCACGACCACCATCACCACCTGAGCAACGCCATGGCCATGTGTGAAAGGTGGATGAAAAAGAAGAGTTAAGCTTACCACACAAATGCACAAATCATCTTTTTATGTGCGATCAATCAATGGTGCTCTAAATTATTCAATCGGTAAGTGTTGAGCCATAACACTGACTATACAAATATATGTTAGACAAGTTTATGACCATGGGACACGGTTTGTTTAGCACTCAGTGAGATATACACAAGTAAAGTACAGTTCTGGATGTCGTTTAATGAGCAAACTGACTTAAAGAATATAAAGAATTCAAGCTCTAACCTGCATCTCTCCCCCGCCCAACATTTCCATTGTAAAGGATCGTCTACATATTAATATTCCTCACCGGGGTCCAGCGTGACTGAGATAATGTTGGTTATGTCTGGCGGGGCATCGGGGTCGAGTGAGATGGAAAAAGGTGGTCCGTATCCCTGGTTCCAGTCATCGGGGTCATCCAGCCTCACCCGACCCACCTCACCAGGATCGCCGTTCTCCTCCACCCACACCTCTCTCGCGGAAACCAGGAACGGCGGGTTGTCGTTCACATCTGTCACGTTCACCTGGGAGAGAAAATGGAGTTGCGGTACTGTTGTTCTTTTCCCTACAGTTGTACCTCTTTCCTCTATGATGAAGTGGTTGCAGTGGAATTAATGCTTGTAAATCAAAGTGACACTGGTAGGTAGTACAACATCCCTAGGCTAACAGTGCTTTCAAAATCAACCACAGGAAATTTACAGACTCTCCAGAATATCCCAGACAAGCTGACAAACACTCCAGTTCATACCGCATGCTGTCAGATTTTGGCGCTAGACATATTAATACGCCTCGATCCGTTGCTACAAGTGTTAGATTGGCAGTGTTAGATTGGTAGTACAGTATTTTTAGTGGGTGAGTTTCCTTAATACAGAGCCCACAACAACACCTTATGGATGTCCACAATCTCTCTAACTAGATTCCCCAACGACCTCACCTCTACATCCAGCTACAAAAATAACAAAACTGGGCATTCTGCTGACCGTGAGAGTCGCGTGGCTGTCCTGAGAGGGTCCCCATGATAAGTCGCCCACAGCAGCACTAGATGAACGTCCACGGTCTCTCTGCCAAGGCCTCTCTCTCACCTTTAGACCTATTTCAATTACAAAATCGCTCAGCTGGCAATTCTACTGACCGTGAGAGTCGCAGTGGCGGTCCTAGATGGGTCTCCATGATCAGTCGCCCACACCAGCACTGTATGGACCTCCGCTGTCTCTCGGTCCAGTCCCCCCACTAGCCGGACCGTTCCCGTAGCATCCACGCTGAAGAGGCCACCAGGGTCACTCTCCGGGTCTATGGTGTAACTCACGACATCACCTCCCTGCAAAATCATCATCATCATCACCATTATCATCACCATTATCATCATCATCATCTTCACCATCATCATCACCATCATCACCGTCATCATCACCATCATCACCATCATCATCATCATCATCATCATCATCACCATCATCATCATCATCATCATCATCATCATCATCATCATCATCATCATCCCAAGCAAAATAATATAATCGTGTGCAGGCAAAGTAAAAACTAAGTGAAGAGATTAACACTGGGATCAGACATACCAATATTGCCTTTTATTCTTAGTTAATCAAGCTTTTGCCAGAGGTCTCTCAAATACTAAATAAAGTCCTCTACACACTGCAATAAAATAAGGTAAAACACGTCACTAGACTGGAGGTGTTAGCAGTGTGGTCAGTAAATCAAGACAGACTGAAACAGAGCATCCTACCCCGTCCAAATCAAAGGCGGTGAAGGAGGAGAGGACGGTGGGCGTGTGGGCGTCTTCTGGGAGGGTGTGGTGGGCGTGGGTGTGGGCGGTGAAGGTGGGTGGGTTGTCGTTCTCGTCCACCACGTGCAGGTTCACCCACGTGCCGTCTACGTGGTACTTGTCGCTCCATCCTAGCTCACCCTAGCACGACCAGACACGGGAAAGAAGGTGGTAAGTGTGACTGAGTGAGATTGCCAGTGGAACAATCATTACATATAAAACTATTATTACAATCTTTCCTCTCCTCTTCCCTCTGTTTCGCTAACCACTCTTCCTTAGCGATTTATTTTTAGATATGGCTGATTGATATGCTTTTGTACCTTATGTGTGTATAGTGAGGCGATACTGGAATTTACATAACACAGACGAGGACAGTAAGGTGTAACAAGCAAACTAAATCGCTAAGGAAAAGGTACTGGGGAGCTTTAACCTATGAGAGTAAGGACCTATAACTCTCTGCTTTATATGTGACTGCTATAAAACACATGAATATCCTAGAAATTATTTGTATCAGCCACCTAAACAAATCACACAATCTTCTCAATGGATCAGGAGTACCACAAGAGGGAGAGTTGACCAGTTTTTCTTTACTACTGTGGAGGCTTCAGTACTATTACCGAGGCTTCAGTACTACAGTAGAGGCTTGAGTCCTTACCATATCAGTGACTTGAACTCTGAAACGGAACCCCCTCCTGTGATCTGGGTTCTCGTAATCAAGTGGTTCAATGGGTCTTAGGTCTCCCCCGGCGACTCCCACACTTCGCCCCTCCACACGAAACAGCTGCCACCCGTGTCCACTGCCAGGCACTATCTGTAGGGGTAGTGGTGGTGACGCACACACACACACACACACACACACACACACACACACACACACACACACACACACACACACACACACACACACACACACACACACACACACACACACACACACACACACACACACACACACACACGTACTTGCTTATGGACCAAAACAAGAACAACGGTAACGGTCTGGATTAACCTATAAAATTTTCAACGGCATCTGACAAGTGAGTGGGGGAACGTAAACTGACAGATATATGTATGGGGAAACGTGAGCTGACAGAGATAAATGGGGGAACGTAAGCTGACAGATAGATAAATGGGGGAACGTAAGCTGACAGATAGATAAATGGGGGACGTAAGCTGAGAGGCAGGTTAACGGGGAACTAATTCTAACAGTTAAATGGAAAAGACTGAAATTAGGAGCGTCATCTGACCCTAAAAGAGAAGTTGTTGGTGATGTCTTGGTCGAGGACGGTGAGGGTGGCGAGGACTTGGTGTGGACTCCGTCTCTCAGGTACGCTCAGAGACCATTCAGGGCGAGAGAACCTCGGGGGCACGTCGTTCACATCCTCCACCTCAACCAGTACCGTGCCTGTGCCTGAATAAAGGAGAATTATTTTTCCTCAACCATCTTCTGCTAGTTTAATTAATGTCTCTAACCTAATCTGTCTTTAAAATGAGTTGATTTTAGTTTTGATTCTCTCTTTTTCGACTTTCCATGGATGGGGCGATTTTTACAGGCTTCAAACGTTTAAATCCTGACTCAAAATGAATTGATTTTGATTCTTGCTATATCTATTTCGACTTTTCATGGAAGGGGAGAGCTTTACAAGCTTGGAACATTTGGATTCTTCTTCCTGACATAAAAATCTATTCACAGTGTTTAACAGTCACGCATAGGCCTACTAGAAACGTAACTCTTGTGATTTGTATAGGTCGTTAAAAAATAGATGCCCTTGTAAAATTTTGGATCAGCCAGCCACACAGACCTGGAGAGTTAGTAATGGAAACAGCAGGATGAAGTAAAGCACTGATGGCTTTTTCTTTAATACAAGGTGTTTTAAAACCCGCCTTTGAGAACAACACCATCATTTCCAACAATACAATATAGTCTTGTATCTTCCCTCTATCAAAGCATCAGAGAGCCATGGTGACTTCAGTGACAAGAGACCAGCAGGAGACGCACAACTACAGCATTTTTTCTCGTACTACCCACCTTTTAGACCACCACCATCTGTCGCCACAACCTGCACAACATAGCGCTGTGTTTTCTCCCTATCAAGGCAACACAGCGCCGTTGTGATGAGGCCGGAGTGACTGTCGATGACCAGGATGGGGCTCCCTGAGGATTCGTCAACCACATTCTTCTCCAGGGAGTAGGTGAGGTGTGCGTTGGTGCCTTCGCGTGGGTCATCGTTGTCTACGGCCTCTGCTTTTACCACCAGAGCCCCTGCCAGGAGTAGTAGTAGTAGCAGAAGTGGTAGTAAGGGTAATGATGGTAGTAGTAGTTGTAGTAGTAAAAGTAGTCGTAATCCCAGGCTCATCTGAAAGTGAACCCCGTGGACTGCAGGCCAAAATTGCTCCCCTGCGGTCCACCAACCTCCTCTGGGGGAATAGGGAGGGGACTGAGGGACGTGTGTATAATTGAGTAGCTCCACCACCCAGTCATATCGGCGCCACCACATGAAGGCGTCCCTCTAGAGCACCCCACAATAAATATCCACACCCAGCAAGCACTAAAAAAATCATCACTGACACAACCCAGACCCTGAACAAACCTTTGGGGGTGTCCTCAGAAATGGCAGCTTGGAGGACTGGGTTAGGGAAGACTGGTGCGTTGTCGTTCACGTCTTTTAAGTTAACTATGACGTCCGTGAAAGTGTCCAGCTCCCCGTCCGTTGCACGTACACGCAGACGCCACCGAGGATGTCCGTGGGGAGGGTCGCGGTCCAAAGGCTGAAGATGGGAGAGATTGATAGCTGTTTGTAGTATGTTTGTAATGACTGTTTGTAATGTCTGTTTGTAATATCTGTTTTTAGTTCATTGGGAGAATACCAGTGGAAAAATATAGGTTAGGAGACTTAATACTTCCAGTCAAGCGGAGTATATTTTTCTCTATGATCAGTTCCCGGCAGTCATCATCATCATCGTCATCATCATCATCATCATCATCATCATCATCATCATCATCATCATCACCATTACAGGAAGCACAAGAGGCAGTAAAAGATTCAATGCCTTCCTTCCCTACCTCTCATCACCACAAAAACATCTCAATTACAGGGGGCAATCAGAAATAATCTAGTTTGTAATTCTAGGCCAAGGCTGACCCTTAGAACAAGGACATCCCCTGTGGTGGTGTGGACATCGAAGGCGCTGGTGTTGTCGTGGGTGATACCATCCCCTGATATGCTGTAGGAAAGTTGTCCCCACTCCCCTGCGTCACCGTCCTTTGCCGTTACCTGTGAGACAAATAAGACAAGATTATAACACACGCCGTCACACCCAAATACAAAGCAATATATCAAGTCATAACACGACAAATACATTATAACACACACACACACACACACACACACACACACACACACACACACACACACACACACACACACACAAAACGGTGGAACACAAGTAACACATGCCAAATACAAGCGATAAAACATACACCATAACACACATGACATCCGACCACTTTAAATTCCAATATGAGAAGGCTGAGCTCTCCTTGCAACACGCACAACACATATGGCAATAAGTATGAGCTGGTTGTGCCGCCTTTGCAACACGCACAACACATATGGCAATAAGTATGAGCTGGTTGTGCCGCCTTTGCAACACACACAACACATGGAACCATTTTAACTTGCAATAGAAACAGATGAACCTTCCCTGCATGACATATAACAATTTCAAGACCAATTAGTTCACAAATCACCAGCTGAGTAACACCAAGAGGGCGAATTGCACCAGATCTTATACTTGTCTGAAAAAAAAGTTACAAATCTCTCTATCTATCTATTGCCAGACGCCTTAATCCCGTAAGGGGTGGCCACAAACAACTCTCCTCCATGTCGCCCCCTGTCCTCCGCCATTTCACTGCCCTGCTCCCAGCTTACACTCTCCTCTCTCATATACCTCTCCACTGCATCCCTCCATCTCATCCTTGGCCTCCCCCTCGCTCTCCCCCCTCCACCTCACTCAAATACACTCTCCTCGTCAGTCTCTCACTCTCCATCCTCTCCACATGGCCAAACAAGTTACAAATCTATTCATCTTTATCTTTTTAAGCACAAACTGATTATGTATTGAGTGTGTATTTTCGATGACAGGAGGCGAAATATTGGACGAACAGAAAAATGGAGGTCAGAGTGCGAAGTTACCGTGATAATCGTCTTCGGTAGGTGTCTGTCGTCTTCTTCCGTGATCTGGGTTTCGTGTCGTTCCCTCGGGAAGGTGGGGGCGTGGTCGTTCTCGTCGTCCACGCCCACGACCACCCTCGCCTCGCCCACGCCCACACCACCCACACGACACGCCACCACCAACACGTGCTGGGGAAGGGAGGGGAGACAGTGATGAGAGAGAGAGAGAGAGAGAGAGAGAGAGAGAGAGAGAGAGAGAGAGAGAGAGAGAGAGAGACAGACAGACAGACAGACAGACAGAGACAGAGACAGACAGACAGTCAGACAGACGCTGTTTAATCCAACTTAGAATACATCAACACATCTCTGTTTCATTTTTTATTCTCATCATAATATTTTGGCCACGATAAAAAAAAAAATTCGAGTGTGAAAAAAGTATATTGGATTTTTTACTTACCCTCTGCGCCTGCTCGAAGTCAAGGGGCGAGATGAGAGAGAGAATGCCTGTCAGGGGGTCAAGGTGAAAGGCGCCATCTTGGTTGCCTTCTGTGATCTTGTACTCCACCACCGCGCCTGCCCGCACCATGCCACGGAAGACAATAGGACAAGGATAACAGTAATAATAATAATAATAATAATAATAATAATAATAATAATAACAACAACAACAACAATAACAACAACAACAACAATAATAATCATTCGTCAGTCTGTCTCTCCATGTGACTCCACAGGCTCCTCTTAAATAACTCATTTCCACTGCTCTCACTCTTGACTTGTAGTAGTAATAGTAGTAGTAGTAGCAATAAAATGATAATAATAACAATACTGTCATGTAGTAACTTTTTCACTTCCATGCTCACTTCCCTGTTTCTTATCACTGCTTTCAAAGAATAATAATAATAATAATAATAATAATAATAATAATAATAATAATAATAAGCAGCTAATCCACCACGTTTAGGCTTCAAAAGGATAACAATCAAATTAAAGTCAAATTAATATACTACTAAAACATGCTGTAAATATGCTGTAAATATGTTGTAAATATGCTGTAAAATAGGGACCTACCTGGCAGAGTGACGGTGGGGGTGAGGTCTATGAGGGAGGCTGCCTTGGTGTTCTCCCTCACAGATACGTGGTACACATCCTGAAGGAACGCTACGGCACCAGACCCCCCGCCCATGAGCTGAGTGACTGTGGCAGTGACAAGGATGCGGTGAAATAGGATAGCTGTTTGGTAGATAGATAGATAGATGGGTGGATAGATAGATAGATGGATGGGTGGATGCATGGACAGATAGGTGGATAGTTAGACAATCAGATAAATAATTAGGCTGATAGCTTGATTGATAGACTGACAGATGGGTGCATGGACAGACACATGGACAGATAGACAGACAGATAAATAAGTGGGTAGACAGATAGATAGAAAGATAGGTAGGTAGGTCGGTAGGTAGGTATGCAGATAAGGAAACACACACATCCACAAATAATGCATATGTATACGTTCTTGTATTTATATAAAAATAAAGGAAAATAAAATGGCTGGAAGCTTATAGACAAAAAATTGGTCTTTGTAGGGGGAAGAAAATAAACAAAATAACCAAAATCAAAACACATTTACTTAAAGATGTCTGGAAACACTTTTTTTTTTCTTTTACGTGTTTTAGTAACGATATTGTTTTTTGGCAACCTTTCTCCTTCCTCTGTGAGACTTCAACAGCTACAGTAAATTGTAAATAATAATGAAAAATACGAATAGGTTGAGAAAGGAGGACAAAACTAGGGCGGAAACAGTTCTTATTATCAGAAGAATAGAGGACTAAGAAGTACTATTGCGATCACTAATTTCATTATCCTCACACGTCTTGAGGTGGGTCGCAGCGAGGCTGGAAGACGCCAGGCGTGCCGACTGAGACATCGGCGTCAAGGTGCTGAAGGTATGTTGATAGATTTCGAAAACAATCAACAGGGAATTTGTTACATTTTTATGTTACTGTGGCTTCACATAATATTTATACGAATCCACAAAACTACTCTTAATATTTCAATAATAGTTTTAGTTGATATCATAACGATTATTAATTTTAAGCGTATCTTCCTGCAAGCATCCGGCGATGTTCCAATATTGTGCGCAGCTGACAGGTGGTTTTCTGAGGCAGGTGAGGTCACTCGGAGTGTTTTTATAAATACCGATCAAAAGTGACCTTTAGAGACAACCAAGGATCTTCAAAGTGTTTTTAAAATACGGTGAGTGTTTCTAGAGCGAAATATTAGTGCAGGAAAAATAGCAGCTGTGCAAATTAAACGTAACCGAGTGGAACTTTAAATCTGACTTTTAAATGATGACGCGTCGAGAGGGAGAAAATGGAGTTCCCCCGAGCTAAGCCCTGTATTGGACTATATAGCCCCGCTAGGGTTACAGGAGGGAGCTACCCCTCCCGGCACGGCAGCCCGGGCGAGGCTCGAACTTGCAATCCCCCGATTACAAGTCCAGCGCACTACCACTGTGCTACCGCGCCCCCCGACCCGTCGAGCGGATGTAAACAAACACGGGCCGCTTATCCCGTTAAGATGAAGCTGTTTCCATTTTATTCTTTCACACGACTTTATTCAGCTTTGGGGTGACTTTTCGAGCTGTAGGATTTTGATTTAACGTTCACACGTCCTTTGAGACCTATCCTGAGTTGATTAATATCGTATAGTGATAGAAAGAATGCGATATAAAACAGCGTCATCGGATTGAAACTTTTAAACACTGTAGTGAGTAACGCAGTGTAATAATGGTGTGTTGAAACAGTGTAGAAGTACTATGTATTGTACTGCACCGTATGCGTGACGCTGGAGTACAGAAAAAAAAGTACAATGAGTAAATTAGACGAACTTAAACTGTTTATTACTGAGCGTGTGATGCGGTATAGAAAACTGTTGTGTAGCAGCGTAACAGCGACGAGTCTAGAGTACAGGTAGAGTACAGAAATACGATGGTGAATTAGGTGCAACGTTAAGTGTAATTTTAAAGTGTAGAGACAGTACAGGAAAAGTGTGTTATTCAGGACCACATTGTAAGTTGCGATGTAGTATTTAAACAGTGCATTGTGAAGCATCAGATTGCAAAACATAGTGTTAAGTGTGACTAGGAAGCGTTGATACAGTGCAGAAAAAAACTTATGCAACACTGGATTGTACTTAAGGTGTAACTTTGTTTGTACAGTACAGGAGAGAAGTACATTGTGCAACACCGAACAGCAAATTAGTATCATTATTAAGTGTTGATACGGCACAGGAAAACTAAATTGTGCAGCGTGGGGTGGCAAGTGAGACCTAATTTTGAAGTGTTGATCCAGTACGAAAAGAAAAAAAATATATATATAGTTCGAGGCTTGAAGAATTATAATTGAGTGTTGTAATATAGAAAAACCGTGTATTATGCCACGCCAAATTAGTGACATAAACGCAGGAGTCAACGCCAAAATCTATACCACAAGACTGATCCGAGGTGAGTATTAGTATGTTTAAAATGCCTGTATTTTTCCATGGACCATTCACTTCAACTTGGCAGAGATTTTTTTTTCTTTTGCAGCTCATTTCCCGTAGTTCAGTGGCAGAAGGACAATACCACTGCTCTATATCCACACTTCTTCGTGACTAGCACCATATTCTAGTGTTAATCTCGTTACAGTTCACTTCAGTTTTCCCCAGTTCAGTCAGACGATAACAAACATACTATAGCGATATGAGGATGTATTTTGTTACTTATAGGCGTAAAACAGCCATCACTCCAGCTTGAACATTGAACTTTAATACGAAATAAACACTAGAATATGATGCTAGTCACGAAGAAGTGCTATTGGAAAGACGGTGACCTGTAGCATCGTCTTGTTCTGCTGCTGAGCCACCAGAAATAAGCAGCAAAAGGACGAAAATCAGCCTCTACTCTTTTCATCTCAACTTGGCCCAGATTTTCTTCCTTTTGCAGCTAGTTTTCCTTAACTCAGTAGCAGTAGTAGACAATGCTAGGGCACTACAACCTTCCCATAGCACTTCTTCGTGACTATGATCGTATTTTAGTATCAATAAAGATGGCAAATTTAGATCAAGTTGTAGTTAAAAGAGTATAGTATGAGTAGGCTACAAGAATAAGACAAGGGTCGGTATTTTCATCGGTTATGGAAGCTCCTTAACACCTTTTCTTAAGCGATTTAGTTTGTTACACTATACTGCCTTAGTCTGTATTATATAAACCCCTCCAGTATCTCCACACTCCTTAAAAGACAAGCAGAAGGATATTAACCCTTCATATCCAAAAGTAAATCACTGAGGAATAGGTGTTAAGGAGAATGAGACAAGGATAGCACTCACCATTAGTCAGCTGCTCTCCCAGTGGTATCAGAAGGGGTACTAACACATTGACTGCCATGCCCCCCTTGTGGTACTCGTTCCTTATGATGGAAATAGGTGATGGTCTGAAAAAGAGATGGAAATATTTAGGCCAGTGTTAAGGGGGGAAATTTAGGCATCATCATCATCATTATCATCATCATTATCATCATCATCATTATCATCATCATCATCATCATCATCATCATCATCATTATCATCATCATTATCATCATCATCATCATCACCGTCATCTCAGCCTTCCCAACCCTACCCTACTCTAACCTACCCTACCCTACCCTATCCTGCCCTACCCTACCCTTCCCTACCCTACCTGTCCCCTACCCTCCCTAGCTTCCATTCCCAACCCTTCCTTTCCCTCCCCTCTCTCCCTTACCCTTCCCTACCAACTCACACTCACCCTTCGTCTCCCTGCGCCATAACTCACCCTGCCCTTCCCCTTCCTTCTCTATCACTGCCCTCCCTCTCCCTCTCTCTCTCCCCATCTTCACCTCTCTAACTTTGCAATGGCTAATTCGCCACCATTTGCGCTGGTTTAATTTGCGTCTTGTAACCAATCTCACAAATGTTAGTTCAGTCTTTGAACAGGGAGAGAGAAGGATCATTATGCTTTCTTCAGCTTCATTATCATCATCATCATCATCATCATTATTATCATCATTATCATCGCCATCACTGTGAGCGTTGGAAAGGAAATACTATGAAATCATCATCATCATCATCATCATCATCACCACCACCACCACCACCACCAACACCACCACCATCATCATCAGGGGCACAGTCGATTTGTTTTCATCTGACGGAACTGGGCTAAATACTAAATCCTTGCTGCGTGAAATTCGACAAGTCTTAGTTATGAGATAGGTATGAGTCTCCTTGGTTACTAGTCAAAGCAACCCTTCAATCTGACAACAGTTGGCCATCAACCGAGCTGAGAGGGATAGTGAGAGGGGTTACGGATCTTTGCCAGCTAAATATGAACCAACTGTGCCAGCTGATACGCGACACACATCCATTCATTCATTCAAACTTTCAAAATTCGCAGTCCTACCTCACAGACCGATCTCGCGTCCGTCCAGTTGCTAAAAGAACGAGCTAACCACTGCACCACCAGCTTCCTTATGTCCTTAGGTAATATGAAATTGAAGGGAGGAGGAGAGAGGGAGGAAAAAGAGGGGGTGGGAGAGAGGGAGGAGGAAGAGGAAAGGGGTAGGAGTGGAGGGGGGAAAGGGGGGAGAAATGAGGAAGAGGAGGTGGAGGAGGAGGAGAAAGGGAGGATGGAGAGAGGTGAGGGAAAGGGAGGGGGAGAGGCGGAGGAGGAGGGAGGGACGGGAGAGAAAATTGAGTGAGTTAGAGGAAGGAATAAAGGCAGGAAGGAAAAGAACGAAAGGTTGGGAGAAAATGGTGTGAGCGAGATTGGGGGGATCGAGGAGAGAGAGAGAAAGAGAGAGGGAGAGAGACCTACAGAAATTCCTTAATATGCTCTCTTTGCATAGGAATGACAATCCAAGAGTAATTAGAGAGAAATAGAGAGCAGCATATTAGGTCATTATATCCCAGAGCCTCCTTCCCTGTCATAACCATTAACCTAAATTGTTATTATTAGGCCCAGGCATACGGTCTTTTATTTCCTAACTCCTCTTCCTAGGCGATTTATTATTTATTATTATTTATTCATTATTATGATTATTAGACTTACGTTATGATATACCTTTCTTATGTCAAAATTATCCCAAGAATAAGATGAAGTAAGAAAAATCATCATCATCATCTTCATCATCATCACCACCG
>NC_136997.1:45803791-45808791 GCF_032717465.1 Coenobita brevimanus | reverse complement strand
ACCAAGGTGTGGAAGAGAATGTCAGACAACTAGATTAAGAAAGCATACTGAACTGTGACATTTTATAATCCTCTTCCACCAGATTACAATTCAACACAAATACCATAGATAGACAGATAGATAGATAGATAGATAGATAGATAGATGGATGGATAGATAGATAGATAGATCCATAAGAGAAGCCTTGGAATATATATACTTTCTGAGGGACGAGGATATTCGGAGACAAAATATAAACAGACTTTGACAGATGCACAGGCTTCTAGTGAGACTGTCTTTCACCTCGACCTTGTTTACCCTGCCTGACACGCATACCACACACGGGGCAGAGAGAGAGAGAGAGAGAGAGAGAGAGAGAGGGGAAGAGAGAGAGAGAGAGGGGGAGAGGATAATTATAGCCTAGTGTTCATTATCCCCTCACTATAATGAAGATAAAATGAGACATAATCAGGGTTAATTGTCTCATAATAATAATAATAATAATAATAATACGTATATATGTCTATCTGCCTATCTACCTATCTATCTATCTATTTGTTAATCCTTCTGTATGTATCTGTCTGTCTGTATATCGTGTATCAATCTATCAATCAATCAGTCTATCTATCTATCTATCTATCTATCTACCTATCTATCTATCAATCTATCTGTCTGTCTATCTATCTATAAATTTCTTCACTTATTCCTCTCATTTCTCAGCTTCTTTCCTTCATATCCTTTCCATCTCCAAATATCCCTAGCTCCACTCCCATTTTCCCTCCCTTCTCTCCCTCTTTCCTCCCTTTCCCTCCCTCCTTCCTTCCTTTCTCTCCCTCTTTCCTCCCTTAGTCCCCCTGTTCTCCAATATCCTCCCTGTTTCCATAATTTCTCCTCCGTTCTCCCTCCATATTCCTCCTCCTTTAATTTCTTTTCTCCTTTTCTCTCTTCCCTGTCCCCTTCTTTTCTTCCTTCTCTCTCTCTCTCTCTCTCTCTCTCTCTCTCTCTCCCTCTCTCTCTCTCTCTCTCTCTCTCTCTCTCCCTCTCTCTCTCCTTTCCTTCCTCTTTTTACTACTTTCAAATCTCCTTTTCTTCCTATTCTTCTTCCTTTTTCTTCCTTCTCCTGTCCTTTTCTCATATCGTCTCTCTTCTCTCTTTCCTCCACTTCTCTCCTATTCTTTCTCATCCTTTCCTCTCCTTTCCCTCCCTTCCTCTTCCCTTTTCTCCCATCCTCTTCGTTTTCCTCCCTTCCTCTCTTCTTTTCTCTTCCCTCTTCTCTCCTATTCTCTCATCCTTCCCTCTCCTGTTCCTCCTTTCCTCCACTTCGATTTTCTTTCTCCTCTCTCCCCTTCCTCCTCTCCACCAGTGTTAGTAATTACCTTGAACGTTCAATGCTTTCCCACCTCCCCTTACCACTCGACCACCACTTACCCTTCCACTTTGCTCCACTTATTCCACACACACACACACACACACACACACACACACACACACACACAGAGGGAGAGAGAGAGAGAGAGAGAGAGAGAGAGAGAGAGAGAGAGAGAGAGAGAACAACACAAACCTAGGCCAATTAATGTAAACAGACAAGCTCCTGCCTTCTCTCTCTCTCTCTCTCTCTCTCTCTCTCTCTCTCTCTCTCTCTCTCTCTCTCTCTCTCTCTCTCAGGGATAAGATGATTTAAGATGATTTTATGCATCTAAGGAGACGCACCCTCGCTGGGAAGAAAAGACGAATGGCAAGGACCTGAAAATTAAAAGGTGTGAGTGTGTGTGTGTGTGTGTGTGTGTGTGTGTGTGTGTGAGAGAGAGAGAGAGAGAGAGAGAGAGAGAGAGAGAGAGAGAGAGAGAGAGAGAGAGAGAGAGAGAGAGAGAGAGAGAGAGAGAGAGAGAGAGAGAGAGAGAGAGAGAGAGAGAGAGATAATGTTAGGTAGGTCTTCGTGTGTTTACTGCTGTGTCTTTGCTGGTAAAGGAATGGTTTCATATATTTGGGATAATCAAGAGAGAAACCCTGGCCACTGGAGAGAATGGAGAGAAAATGTGGAGAGAATGGAGAGAGAGAGTGGAGGAAAAATGTGGAGAGAAGGAGAAACAGTGGAGGGGAAAATGTGGTGAAGGAGAGAGAGAGTGTGGAGAGTGCAGAGAATGAACAAGAGAGTGGTGAGGGGAGAGAGAGAGAGAGAGAGAGAGAGAGAGAGAGAGAGAGGTGACACCAAATCTTGACGAGAAATTACACATCAGAGTGAAAGAGTATATATGAACCACCTAATATTCCCTTTATCTTCCTTACATTCCTTTTATCTTCCTTATATTCCTTTTATCTTCCTAATATTCCCCTTACCTTCCTAATATTCCCCTTATCCTCTAAATACTCCCAGTGCTATCCTTGTCACTTCCTTCCCCTCCGCTGGAAACAAAGAGGGAAGAAATTAATTAAGTCTGTTGAGAGGCTGGCTGAAAGGAAATCCAGGTGAAGTACGTGGGTGTTGGAATGAAGGACGCGTCACCTAATTATATCACGGTATTTGACTCCATTGGCCTGGTGCTAAAGACGCCTTCATGTGGTGGCACTGTTGGGGATGGGTGTGGGAGCTGCCCGGGTATACAAACCTTCTTCATTCCCCTCCCTAGCCCCAGAAAGGAGGATGGTGGACTGGAGGAGATGCTCAGTATAGGCCTATAGTCCACTGGGTTCACATCCTGATAGGCCTGGGGTTACTGGTACTACTAAAACTACTGCTACTACTACTACTACTACTACTACTACTACTACTACTACTACTACTACTACTACTACTACTACTGCTACTACTACTACTACTACTACTACTACTACTACTATTACTACTACTACTATTACTACTACTACTACTACTACAATCATAGTCAAGGTATAAATAAACCAGTTTTCTTTCCCCCATCACTCCCTCTACCCACAGTTCTCTCTCTCTCTCTCTCTCTCTCTCTCTCTCTCTCTCTCTCTCTCTCTCTCTCTCTCCGCCATAACCATCTTGCTCTCGTCTACCCAAGTATAATATTTTTTTTTTCTTCTTTTTTTCCTTGCTCACCCTCTTTCCCCATATTTCTTAAGCAATTATTTTCCCCCACCTGCGATGCTGCCTCTCTCTCTCTCTCTCTCTCTCTCTCTCTCTCTCTCTCTCTCTCTCTCTCTCTCTCTCTCTCTCTCTCACTGCTTAAACCGTTTCTATTATCCGATTTAAGCTATATGGAAGGGTTGAGGATAAAACAAGGAGAGAGAGATAATTTTCAGAACCATCACTGAAAATTCAAGGTCACAAGTAAAGGTCATAGGCCAGTTCAGACACTTTGATCCTATCTGAACCAAACTTTGCGGAAGGGTTAGTGGTCACCCAAGAATGAAAAACTTTAATTTTGAGTGGTCATTCAATTATTAGGCTCGTAGATCAGCTTGTGAGAGCGGATGTTGCACTTTCTATATGCACCTCCTCCTCCTCCTCTTTCATCATCATCATCATCATCTCATTATCATTACTATTAGTAGCAGCAGTAAGAGTAGTAATAGTATTAGTGGTAGTAGTAGTAGTAGCAGCAGCAGCAGTAACAGTAGCAGTAGTAGTAGTAGTAGTAGTAGTAGCAGCATTATTACTACTACTACTTCTACCATAGTTATTATTGTTGTCACTGTATTATTTCCTCTGTCTCCAGCCAGTCTTTCGCTTTTCTTCATTTCTTCACATTTTCTTCCTATCTTGTTCATCCTATTTTTTCTCCTTCAGTTTTCTCTCCCTTATCCCTTCCCTCCTATCGTCTCCTCCTTCCTTCTCTTTTCCTCCTCCCAAGCACTCTCATATCTCTCTTCTTACGTGTCTCTCGGCTTTTTACCTCTCTCTCTCTCTCTCTCTCTCTCTCTCTCTCTCTCTCTCTCTCTCTCTCGTGGCGTGAAAGACGACAATTTTGTGGTGTGAGAGGATAGTGGTTTCATGACCCGCTGGGAGAAGGGGATCAGTTTCCGCAAAAATGGAGAGAGAGAGAGAGAGAGAGAGAGAGAGAGAGAGAGAGGGAGGGAGAGAGAGAGAGAGGTAATCGCAGCGAAATACTTAAGGTAAATGAAGACATGAGTGACGTGTTGAGAGAGGTGGGAGAGGAGGCAGGACGGACAGGAATGTAATTAGGTTGAAAGTTGCCTCGTTGTCTCAGGCCAATATTCTTGTCTGTTAAGAAAGGCCCCTAACACCTTTTCCTAAGCGATTTATTTTGCTTATTACACCTTACTATCCTCCCTTGGGTAACACATGACAAAACATACTTAGTGTCAGAACAGTGTCTTAAAGTTTAACATCGCAGCGCATGACCACTTTTGACTTATTGAGTTGAAATCACGAACCTTTTGTCACTGACGCTCCTTCAGCTTTTCCACTAAATCTACTTGAAATCGGAGTAAAATTGTTTTGTCACGACCGGAACTATTCTCACGGGACCGGAACTATTCCCACGGCGGCCATGAAATTAGCCCCAGCCTTGAGATATCTAAGAACTTGTGTTCGATTGTAAACAGATTTGGTGGATGTGCTGGTGGGTAGCCCCTCACAAAATCTACTACGTTTCAGTATCTTAGACATCACCCTTTAGCCACTATTGTTTCTCTCCACATAATTTGTATATTATATGAAAGAGTGTCGGGCCATTTGTCTTTCTGGGGCGAGTGGAGTAATCATTATGGCCATTTTAAAATCCCATGTCCAGGCATCTCGATATGACCGGATCTTGAAAATGGCTCTCTTTGGTATTGTTTTTTTTTTTTTTTCTCCTGGATGGAACGATTTGCTGTCTTGCATTAAAAAAAAAAATCATTGATTCAAAAATTTTCGTAGCATCCCCCCAACAGACATCATTTTCTCATTTATTCCCAAGGCATTCTGGTGATATAATAGGTCTTAAAAAACAAATGTGTTAATTAGGGTATAATGTTTACATCCTGGGACCCGTTTAGCTGATGCGTTATTATGTTTGTCAGGTTAGGACAGGCACACTATAGGGAGTTGT
>NC_136997.1:45796291-45798791 GCF_032717465.1 Coenobita brevimanus | reverse complement strand
GTGTGTGTGTGTGTGTGTGTGTGTGTGTGTGTGTGTGTGAATTCGTCCTTACAGATCATTGAAAAAGGAAATATTCACTCTTATACTAATCTCAAAGTACATTTAAGACGGTAAGGTGCAGTGGATTGCGGACTAAAGTTACCTTCATCCTGCAGTCCACCATTCTCCTTTCGGGGGATAGGGAGGGAGTTGAGGGACGCTAAGAAAAAAAGGTCGAGGAGTTACGGTGATATCAGTGCCACCACGTGAAGGCGTCTCCTCCTCAGGCTAAAGGAATTGATTAACAAGCCTTTCAATAGTCTGTCCATTACAAGCTGTGTGTGTGTGTGTGTGTGTGTGTGTGTGTGTGTGTGTGTGTGTGTGTGTGTGTGTGTGTGTGTGTCTGTTTTGGTAAGTGAGTCCTTGAATGATAATGGGGTAAAGAAGTATTCACCCCGTCTTGCATATACCTCGGTTAAACTCTCAGCAAATCAGTCTCAAGAGGCCTTCAAGACGGTAACTCGGTGAAAGATTTGAGGATTAATTGGAAAGCATCTTGGTTTGCTAATAATGAAGGAAATCTCAACTCTTTCATATTTATTGACCCTGATGATGTTATTCAGCTTACTCACTCACTCACTTACCTACCCACTCACTCACTCACTTACCCACTTACCTACTCACTCACTCACTCACTCACTCCCTTACCCACTTACCTACTCACTCACTCACTCACTCACTGTCTTGGTACTCTCAGAAGGTCTCAAACCCACCCACATATTCCCAAGATGAAAGATATATCAAGGGCATATTTGATGGATATATTTCTGTCTCATCTCACTGGTAATTTGATGGCACCTTTGTTTATGTGTTTTTCATGTTTTCTGGATCCCGCCCAGTCCATTTATCAGAGTGGGAAACAGGGGTTGAGTGGTGATGATGATGATGATGATGGTGAGGAAGAGGAGGAGGAGGAAGAAGAAGAGGAGGAGAAGGAAGACGATAATGATGGTTTTGGTGGTGTAGTGATGACGATGATGATGATGATGATGATGATGATAATGATGATAAGAAGGAGGAGGAGGAAGGGGAGGGCGATAATGATAGTGGTGCAGTGATGCTGCTGCTGCTGATGATGATGGTGATGATGATGATGATGATGAGGAGGAGGAGGAAGAGGAGGAGAATGATAATGATGGTGGTGCAGTGATGATGATGATGGTGATGGCTGTGAGTGATGGCAGTAGCAAGAAACTGAAGTAAATCCTCCTGCCTTATCAAAACTACAACGATAAAGCGCCAGGCAGGCAGTATAACAAAAACCCTTATTATTTTTTCATACTAAACTGTGATCCGGAAGAGGCATACAATCAGACACAAATATCACTTTTTCTGAATTTCAAGAGTAATGTATTAGCACTGTGTATGCCTTGCTTCTGTGCAGGGTGGCAGTGGTGTGGTCGGTAGCGCACATGGATCACGTCGGGAGTGTCTGTTGGAGCAGGTTCTAATATCTCACTGGTGCCATATTCACAAGTAAGCCTCTATCTTTCTGTCTTTTTATTTTTCCATCTGTGTAGTTTCCTATTAGTCTTGGTTTCTGTCTGTCTGCCTGTCTTCCTGTCTGTTTGTCTGTCTCTCTGTCTCGCTGTTTATGTTTCTGCGTTTGTATGTCTATAATTTTTTCTGTCTCACTATGCATGTACAGTATGTCTTTCTGTATCTGCCAGCCTGTCCACGTCCACTGTGCCTGTTTATATTTCCCTTCAGCGTATACAGAAAAGGTAATAGGCGGCTGGTAATAAAATCCTGCAGGGGAGCCTCTGTAAAGCCATGAATGAAGCGATTAAAACTAAATATAAATTAATCAAAGTACAAGAACACAGTAGACATATATTACAGAATGGTGGGTGTTTTAGGGCGAGCAAGTGAAACGTGGGGACCTTCTACCGTAGAGTTTTTATAAGTAGAAACATGGAGCGTCAGTTCCGTAGACTTTCTTTAGGGTTTATTTCCAGTATCTTAGCTTGTCAAAAGTGTTCAGCGTTTTAGCGTGGTGGAGAGAGAAAGGGAGAGAGAGAGAGAGAGAGAGAGAGAGAGAGAGAGAGAGAGAGAGAGAGTAGGGAGGGATTTGAGGGGCTTTTGTACATTGTATCAGAATCAAGGAGAATCAGGAATGGAATCGCAGAACTAAAATCAAGAGGGATGATAAAATAAAGACACTGGAAGGAGAATCAGGAACAGAATCGCAAAAAGGTAGAATCAAGAAGGAGAGCGTGGGTAAAGAAGGACAGAACTAGAGTTACGGAGAATCAGAGACAGAACTAGAATCACGAAGAAAAAGCCAGATCTCAGAGCCAGCATCAGGAAGGGGACTCATACATTTGGCCTGTGTAATGGGACAAGTTTTGCCTTCGCTGCTAAATCCCTGACGCCTTTTGCAGACTTTCCATGTATGTTTGGCCAGAAGGAGGGACCATACTTTTGCACCGTCCTGTACTGACACTGTGAAACCGATGAC
>NC_136997.1:45768791-45788791 GCF_032717465.1 Coenobita brevimanus | reverse complement strand
GACCAAGTATAGAGGTCAATCTAAAGCCTAATAAGAACGTCTGACAGTAATAAAAATGAGTGGAGATAAATACATAGTGTTATACATACGGAATATGGTATAGCTTTCCTTGCGGCTAATAGGCCTAGTGTGAAGTTACTTGTGATGTTTATTTAATCGTCACAGGGATCTTTCCTAAGCCTTTTTTTATGCAAGGAAGAAGGAGCCAAAGGCCAGAAGACCTCCAATAAAAAAAAAAATAATAATAAAATCGTTTGGCGGTAGGAAGAATAGAGATAAATAATAGAGATACCGGTAGAGTGAAAGTGAACCTTGAGGAAGAGTTTGCCGATACCCTCAGTTCTTCATGTATGCTACAGGTCAACTCTGGAACTGTCTTCTTTAGTCGGTATTTCCCAATGCCAATGACTCCCAATCTTTAAACCCATTACTGCCCAGGAATCGTATGTAGGGAATTTTGCTGGAAGAATACTTAGCGTACCTCCCTGCACCTATAGGCTCATACTTGTACATGGAGTTCCCCTCTTTATTAACTTAGAAAATGTCAAATTCCGTCCATCATAAAGGACTTGGACACCAGTGGCTTGAACGCAGTGTGTCCAGGCGTCTCGAGCGGGTCTTGATTTTTACTTTGGCACAGAACAGCTTTGTAGGCCTTTTATTCTGTGGTATTCTTTGCTAAATACACACACACACACACACACACACACACACACACACACACACACACACACACACACACACACACACACACACACACACACACACACACACACACACACACACAAAATCGACATAAAGGGTTTGATGGGAAATCCACCTACCTTGCTATGTGTCTTTGCCCTAGTCTTCACTCTTCAGGGGACGAGAAGCAGGTTGACCATACTGCAGCCAAGCGACCGTATGCAGGATGGGAGTGGCAGCCTCTCCTCTAAGGGTTAACACGAGGCTCAGCAAAAAATAATGTCTGCCAAGTCAATAATAACACTTTGTAGCTGTTTCTTTAAAATTCTAACTTTTTTTTCTCATTCAGTCATATTCGCCTGATGACAAAACTATGATAACTCCGATGCATATATATATAGTTTTGCCCTGAGGAAACCCATTTGAAATATTAATCGATCAGTTTATGGTGAATCTCTCTCTCTCTCTCTCTCTCTCTCTCTCTCTCTCTCAGCTTCATTTATCATAGAAAACGACACCAGTTCCCAAGACACCTGTGCGATATCCTTGACAAACATATATTATCCAAATAAATAAATAAATAAAAAGAGTATGGCAACACTGCAAGGATTCATGTAACACAGAAGAGACGGTAAGACGTAAAACACAAAATAAATCACTTAGGAAAAGGTGCTAGGGAGGGAATACGGGTCATTGTAGATACTGAACCAAAACTTAATGAATCGAAAACATGTAACAAAATCAGTTTTTTTTTTTTTTTTTTTTTTTTTGGAGGGGGGAGGAACTGACACCCTCTCTCTCTCTCTCTCTCTCTCTCTCTCTCTTTTGTACTAAAACGCAATATACTTTACAAGGGACACACAGATGCCCAGTGAATAAAGATAATATATTTTCTCTGGCTATTTTCGAGCCATTTTCCCAAGCAATTCCATTTTTTTTCCTCACCATGACACAGGGCGGTATCAGTGTCTCTTTTCTCCTTCTTTATACTTATATCTTTCTCCAGGATGAACACGAGACATGGGCCAACTGCACACACGAATGTCCTTGCCTTTACTGCAAATCAACTTCTTGTATTTCTTTCTGCAGTAAGAACAAAGGAAATAAGGCCATTTTACAGCGCCTCAGCCTCGTCTTTCCTGTAAAAATAAATATAAACTTCCAATAAACTTCCTCTCATAACGAAACTTAAATTACTGAAGGAAAACAGAAAGTGGATTTTTTCTTACCCTCCCCTTTCCTCGCACTTCCTAAAATATTTATCTTAGTTATGACAGGATAATCGATCGTAAGTTTGAAAGGGAGATTCGAACGCAACCGGTATTCCAAAATTTCAAACACAGGGGACCTTTAACGTACGTAACGACGGTTGGGGCGCGAGTGAGGCTGAGAGGGAGTTTGAGTTGCCACCTCTCACCTGCTCACACATTCTCTCTCTCTCTCTCTCTCTCTCTCTCTCTCTCTCTCTCTCAAACATTCATGCACCCAGATCAAAAACTAGAAATGTATGTCTCTCATTCACACTACTCTTTGGCGCCTCAGAGGGTCGCCTGCACGTGGTGGCACATATTCTGCTCCAGTGAATGATCTTTGGATGGCGTGTGTTTGACAGCTGAAGCGTAGATCACTGAATTGCATCGTGTATGATCTGAGGGAGAGAGAGAGAGAGAGAGAGAGAGAGAGAGAGAGAGAGAGAGAGAGAGAGAGAGAGAGAGAGAGAGAGAACAATTAAACGTGAGTGGAAGAAAACGATAATAACAGGGCTAATAGGACAATTAAAGATAGGATAAGAAGACAGAAATAGGGCAGGAGAGAGAGAGAGAGAGAGAGAGAGAGAGAGAGAGAGAGAGAGAGAGAGAGTGAGAGAGGAAGTGATAAGAATTGATGTAAGGCGGAAGGTGGACAACATTGCAGCTAAGAGATGATGGTTATGGTAAAGAGAACAGGTTATCATAACGTGGGGGTGATTTTCCTGAGGAGATGGTGATAGTGGTGGCAGGTGTGGTAGTGATGGTGGTGGGGAATTGTGGTGGTTGTGGTGGTAGGTGTGGTACTGGTGTGGTGGCGATGGTAAGTGTGGTAGTGGTGGGGGTTGTGGTTGTAGTGGTGGTGGCCAACAGTGGTAGGTGGTGGTATATTTCTTTCCTCCCTCATCTCCATTCTCCTCGTCTTATATTTCTTCGTGTCGTCGTCGTCACAGTGCTAACATGGCGCCGCCTCTGCCATCCCATCTCATGCCGTCCATTCTCACACAATTCTCACTTGATCACCCAATACTTCCTCTTCTCAGCTTTCCGTTTTAGAAAAGGATTTGACTCGATATATTTCTGGTTTTCGAAATGCAAGAACTGCATTTTGTGTATATCTATCTATCTATCTATCTATCTATCTATATCTATATCTATCTATCTATCTATCTATCTATCTATCTATCTATCTATCTATCTATCTATATATATATATATATATATATATATATATATATATATATATGAAGAGAGCGTTGGATGCTAGAGGGATGTCTGTTGAGCAAGGAAGAGTGGCTGTGCGTGACAGAAATAAATGGAGAGAAATTGTGAATGAATAAGTGATGACGCAGCCCTGAGGGGATATTCTCCCGCACTTAGTCTAATCAGCTAGTCAGGTCAGGTGCGGGTAAGGGGATGGATTTGTTATGATGTGGCAGGGGTAAACCAGTTCTGCTGTCGGGCCCTGCTGTGGATGTCACTGATTGCATTGCGCAGTTGACCCTTGTGCGGTGTGGTGCGGTGAGGATCTGTCCGTTCTCCCCTTTGGGGCTAAGATGCGAATGAATGTGTTTGAATGGATGAGTAAATAGGGAGTGTGTCGTCCTGTCTCGGCTACCTCCCTTTCCTTGGGGGAAGCAGCCTAGGTATATATATATATATATATATATATATATATATATATATATATATATATATATATATATATATATATATATACACACACACACACACACACACACACACACACACACACACACACACACACACACATATAAACATTCAGTAACACTTGCTTGTAACTTATTTTGATAATCTAGTCATCGCATTGTGGTGTAGATCTGTTGTCTTTGTTCAGCTTTTTTGTTTCTTTCCACCATTCCTTCATTTCCTCATTAGTTCGCTGTGGCGCAATTGTTCAATAGGTAGATACTCCCACGAACCTTTTTTTTCTTCTTACATATTTCACACCGTTTAACGGTTTGATGAGTCTGAAGGTCAAATCATACAAACCCTTAAATTTTGGGATGCTGTGTTCTTGTATGGTCGTTAAATATCATTGAAATTTCCACAGAAGTGTGTCAGTGTGTTGTACTTTTGTGGAGGCCATCTTGCATTTCTTTGGCAATGTTGGCAGTCGATCTCCCTCTCCTCCTCTGTAATCTACACTTCCTCTCTCTCCATTCCCCAAATTTTTTCTCATACCATTTCTGTTTCCTGTGACCTAGTTAATACATTCTTGTTTCCCTATCATTTCTTTCTTCCTTTATTCATAATTTTTACTTTTTCCCCATTTATCACCCTCCTACTCTTCTTCTATATTCTACACATCCTCTCCTATTCTCACAACCTTCACGAAAATGTCTGTCGGCGAGAAAAATCCAGCCTTCCATTACAGAGTGCATTGTGGCGCTGAGGGAAGGGAAGTCATAGCATTCACCTCTCCCATTCTCTACCCCCCTCCTCGAATGCACTGCGACTGGTGGGGTTCATGGCGTGGGACCTGTACTTTGCTTTATTGTGGTGGGTGTAGATGGATTGAATTTTGTGTGATGATTGGATTGCTGATAACCAACACTGATGTCTTAGATAGGTAGATAGACGGACAGATGACTAGACAGACAGACAGACAAATAGAGTGTTAGATAAATAGATAGACTGAGAAATAGATAGACACAGAAAGTCAGACAGATAGATAGCTAGATTGATAGGTAGATAGGTAAAAACATAGGTAGAGAGTATATGTATATTCTAATGCTTATAAATTTGAGTGCCGTTTTTCATTTCTTCACCATTCACATCAAACATGGTGTGCTTGTTCCATGTACAGAAATAGCCACAGACACTATTCTTTCTTTTTTTTATTTCTTTTTTATTCATTTATTTTATTTTGGCTTTTTTAACGGCATTATGGGGTCAGAGCTCAGACTACAAGAGTAAGTGAAACGTGGCAATGGGAATCCGTAGACTTTATCAACTTTTTAACGAAGTCTGAGAGTGAGCGTCTGTGTACGTGAGTGACTGTGTGTGTGTGTGTGTGTGTGTGTGTGTGTGTGTGTGTGTGTAGACAATCCTGCTATATATGGCCGTCTTCTGTTCTCATTCTTGCTTCGCCTGGTGAATTTTAGCGAACCTGATGCACAACAAAACCCAGATCACCCACTGGCCAAGGGTTTTATTTCTCGCTATCCCCTGAAATTTCTATCATATTTTCTGACGGTGTAATTGTGGTATAATCCTAGACGAGAAGACCTCAATTATAGACTATCCAGCTTATTGAAATTAATGATATTACAGTGTTCTTAATTTGCGCCACATTTCCGTCCTTTTGCAGCTGATTTTACGTAGCTTATCGCCAGAATCATTGGTGTAGTTCCTGGGAGAAGGAGAGAGGGGGAAGTGGAGGGGAGGGGGAGGGAAAAGAGGGGGAGGGGAAGGGGGAGGGGGAGGAGGGAAGCTCTGAGATTAGTTCCATTCCATCCCTCCATCTCATTTTTGGTCTCCCCATTCTCCTCTTTCCTTCTACGTCACTCACATACCCTCTTCTAGTCAGTCTCTCATTCTCTATTCCCTTTACGCCACCCCTCCATCTCATCCTTGGTCTCCCCCACTTCCTCTCTTCCTCCACATCACTCACGTACACTCTCCTAGTCAGTCTTTCACCTCATAAATCACACTCATAAATCATACCTTAACATACTGAAGATGAGTGAGGCAAGTTCGTTAATCCATCACTCCGCTGTACTCTTTTCGCTTTAACTTGGCCTAGATTTTTTTTTCGTCCTGTTGTAGCTTATTTCACGTTGCTCCATGCCAGAAAAAGACAGAGCTACGATTCTCCAGCTTTTCCACGGCACATCTTCATGACTAGCATTATATCCAACTGTTAATATGTTGCTATGACCCCTCACTAAAAATGGAGAGTGGATAATTTTAAGCCAAGTTAGAGTAAAATGAGTATAGAATCTCATCTAAGAGGAAAATGGCCTTCACTGACACATCTTCATTCATTTTATACAAAGTATTTTTTATACTAAGTCTTGTCACCACCACCACCACCACCACCACCACCACCATCATCATCATCATCATCATCATCATAATCATCATCATCATCATCATCATCACCATCATCATCATCATCATTCCTTCATTACTTAGCAACCTTCACAAGGCCATCATCATCATCATCATCATCATCATCATCATCATCATTCCTTCATTACTTAGCAACCTTCACTAGGCCATCATCATCATCATCATCATCATCATCATTCCTTCACTACTTAGCAACCTTCACTAGGCCATCATCATCATCATCATCATCATCATCATCATCATCATCATCATTCCTTCACTACTTAGCAACCTTCACTAGACCATCATCATCATCATCATCATCACCATCATCATTCCTTCACTACTTAGCAACCTTCACTAGACCATCATTATCATCATCATCATCATCATCATTCCTTCACTACTGAGCAACCTTCACTAGACCATCATCATCATCATCATCATCATCATCATCATCATCATCATCCCTAGGCCAGTTAACAACATTCACTAGACCACAAGTGACACAGTGCTAAGGAACAGACGCACGAGATCAAAAGACACGTTTAGTCTCTCATTTTAGCGTCCATTACCAGAACTCGTCGTGTTGTTTCATCTCGCCTCATTAGCCCCTAAGGTGGTTGGCCTGCGTCTTAGTCATTAACCTTTGACCTGGGGCGATTACATGTCCCACTTAGCGTTCACCTTTACCTTTAAAATTCCTCTGTCTTACGGTAACTACTTTAAGGCGTTTTTGTTGCACCTCTGCCATTTGCTTCACATAAACGGAAATACTTTGTCGTCAAATAATAAACTATCTATCTGTGTATCTGTCTATCTATGTATCTACCTATCTAATCTATCTGTCTATCTATCTATATATCTATCTATTGCCAGACGCTTTAATCCCGTAAAGGGTGGCCACAAAAAATCGCCTCCATATCGCCCTGTCCCTCTCCATTTCACCACCAGCTCACACACCCCGTCTCTCAGATACTCGTACCTCTCCAATCCATCCCTCCATCTCATCCTTGGCCTCCCCCTCCCTCTACCCCCCTCCACTATGATAATGATTATAATATACTGTCTTTCTACTGCAGTTTTCTCGTGTGTGTGTGTGTGTGTGTGTGTGTGTGTGTGTGTGTGTGTGTGTGTGTGTGTGTGTGTGTGTGTGAGGGGAGACGGTAAATGCAGAAACAAGAAAATATAAAACAAACAATTAATTTAGCGTGACGGAAGATATGCGAGATGGATAAAACAGAGAGAGAGAGAGAGAGAGAGAGAGAGAGAGAGAGAGAGTAAACAAAGGAAGATAGGAGTCAGTCATTATAGGGAAGGTGAAAATATGATACAAAATAAAATAGAATAAATATCGTAGGAGTAAATAACGAAGAAAAACCGGAGAAATTGAAAAAGAAAACGAGGATGACCATGAAAAGTCAAAAATAAAATTGAAAAATAACTAGAACGAATATATGTGAAAAAGGAATTAAATAAGGAAGGAAAAGGATATGAAAAAGAACGATGGTTATGGAAAATTGTTAAAAGTAAGGGAAATAAGTCTGAGAAAAAGTTAGGAAGTTTGAGAAGTATATATTTAAGATTGAAGAAAGAATTAAGGGAAGGAATCAAGGAAATTTAAGGAAATGCTAAGGCTCCTATGACTCACTCCCAGCTGAATAAAACCGTCTGGCTGGGATGCTAGAGTGGCCGTGACCGTGAGAAGGCTTTTAAAGGCTATACTTTATTCACTTTAACTTGGCCCAGATTCTCATTCTTTTTGCATCTCATTTCACGTAGCTCAGTGGCAGAAAAAGAAAATACTGGCTTTACACTTCTTGATGTGCCACTTTTTCGTGACTAGCATCATATCCAAGTGTTAACCTATTGCTATAACTCAGATTTCCAGATAGAGAGAGGGCAATTTTAGGCCAGATTAAAGTGAATGGAGTATAGAATTAAGTTTTTCATTCTCCCCTGACTCACTAAGCTGTATAATACCGTTTGGAGTGAGACAGAACACAGTGCTAGACTTGTGCCGACCGTGAGAGAGTTCAGCTTAATAAAAATCCCCCAGTTATAGCAAGAATAAACTAGAATAAGGCGTTGCTTCCACCTGGGTCGTCCCTCACCGCTAATCCCACGTCCTCTACGTCACTTCCGCCTATTAATTTGTTCAGATGCAAACAGAGGAGCGTGGGATGTGGCCTTGCTGCTGAGAGAGAGTTCGTGGCTTCTCCAGTAACACTCCTTTGGTTTATTTACATATATTTACATACACAGGTGGTCCATATATAACGCTGCCCTTGCACTCTGTCGGGCGATTTGGTGAGTGTTGATAGGACGGGGAATTTAGCGTTATCAGTGTCTATCCTGCATCGTTTATTCATTTCCTACCCACACTGCCGCACCCACACCCACATCAGCAGACTGAGCCGTCAACATAACCCATTAAATGCC
Source organism: Coenobita brevimanus (assembly GCF_032717465.1). Taxonomy (NCBI): domain Eukaryota; kingdom Metazoa; phylum Arthropoda; class Malacostraca; order Decapoda; family Coenobitidae; genus Coenobita; species Coenobita brevimanus. Next base: position 45,780,341 of record NC_136997.1, on the reverse strand, counting down.
GGGTGAGTGTTTAGTGCAGAGCTATTTACGTAAAGCCCTGTGTTTGTGCGAGGTTCAGTGTGTTTGCCTGTCGTTATTCTTTTTTACGATATTGGCGCTGACGAGGAGCCTACACGTGGTGGCGCTGTGCAACTTGGGTGGCGCAGCTACGGCGTCCACTCGGGAACCACATCACCTCATATTTCCCTACACCTCGCCGTGGGAAGGATCTTGGTCCGACCCTGGTGAGGCGCTGTCTACCACAAGGGGCGCCGAATCCCTACACATTGTATGTATTGTACTGTACCTGTAGGACGACCCCACAGACCCAGATGCTTACCTGTGATCGACGGATCTGCTCCAGTGATCTTGACCTTTAACCCATGACCCTTAAAGTCGAATTTGACCTGGATAGGGGTGATAAACTAGCATCAGAAAATGTGTTTAGGTCGCAGCTTCAAATACGACACGGATAGACTGATAGAACACACACACACACACACACACACACACACACACACACACACACACACACACACACACACACACACACACACACACACACACACACACATTGACGTCTTCATGATTTCCACCACCTACTCCAGTGTTCTCTCTCTCTCTCTCTCTCTCTCTCTCTCTCTCTCAGTAATCCCCCAATCCTAGCTATTTTTCCAATCTCTTCAGTATACCCTTTTCTTTCTCGATAAAATTTTCCTCTTAGTGTTGGGTATTTTTCTTCCTTCCTTCCTTCCTTCCTTCCCTCTTCCTTCTAACATTCCTTCCTTCCTTCTTTCCTTCCTTCCGTCCTTCCTTCTTTCCTTCCTTCCTTCCTTCTTCCTTCCTTCCATCCTTCCTCCCTTCTTTTCTTCCTTCTATCCTTCTATCCTTCCTTCCTTCCTTTCATTCTCTTTCTTAACCACCTTTACACCAAGAGAAACAGTTTAAATATTTGAATTTCGACACGTTATAAAATCACCTCCGCATACACCACCACACCGGCCCTGAATGAGACAGCCCTAGCGTGTATTCAGTATGGATGGTGGGTACTGGAGTCCAAGTGGTGACATGTGAAGTTGTGTGAGACGTAGGAGGACTGCTAGGGTCTGAAGCATGAAAAAAAAAAATAGCCTAGTTATTATCTCCAAGTATGTATGTATGTATGTATGATGTGTGTATGAATGAATATATGTACGTATGCATGTGTGTATGAATCTATCTCTCCATCCAGCCATCCGTCCATCCAACCATCCATCTGTCTATCTATCTGTCTATCTATACCATAATTTTTGCTCTCATACTCTCGTCATGCGTTATCACCTCCCGTCACAGCACAAACCTAAAAATTCAAAGTTAAAAATCAAAATATTTTTGGAAGCCCACTGGACCACGATGCAAGGCAGCCACAACGCGCCTAATTATTCCTGTGTGTAAATATTGGTGAGGCAAACACGCAGTGGGGAAGATACGGTAACCACACGCCCACTGCTATACTCCCTTCACTTTAACTTGGCCTTAAAATGACATCCCTCCCTCTTGAACGCTGATATAAAATTAAGAATGCGTGGATGAAATTTAGAACAACTCTGAAACTCCAAATCCCCGTTATCACTGGGTAAAATAACGCAGCCATGATATTATATGCCTGGGAGACCACCACACTGGAACACCTATACTCCTTTCACTTTAACTTGGCCTTCAATTGACATCCCTTTATCTTGAATGCCGATTTGAAAATAAGAATGCATGGGAAAAATTTAGGATAACTCTGCAACTCTCAGTCCTTGTCAAACACTGGCTTTAAATCGACGTATCTCCATCTTGAATGCTGATTTGAAAATAAGGATTCATGAGAGGACTGGATTTCAATTGACATCTCTCCGTCTTCATTCCTGATTTGAAAACGAGGATGCGTGGGAGAGATTTAGGACAACTCTGCATCTCTCAATCCCTGTTAAACACTGGCTAAAATAACGCGGCCATAATATTATCCGCCAGAGTCCAGGCCCGTCCAGAGTAATGTTGACCCGCGTAACTTGAAAAACAGGACACCGTGTTTGAATTTGGTTAAACAAACAGATAATTAAACACACGGTGGACGAGAAGACAAACAGATTTATGTATTTACCCGACGCACAGAAATAATGCTGCTTGTAACATTATTTTTCATCATCATTATCCTCCTCCTCCTCCTCCTCATCATCATCATCATCATCATCATCATCACCATTTTCCTCCTCTTCCTCCTCCTCCTCCTCCCCCTCCTCCTCCCCCGCCTCCTCCTCCTCCTCCCCCTCCTCCTCCTCCTCCTCCTCCTCATCATCATCATCATCATCATCATCATCATCATCATCAACCCTTCCTCGACCTTAACATGGAGCGAAATATAATGAAAAATATAACTCATAAACAGTTCTCAACGAATACCCTAGCGTTTGATTACTGGCGCAGGGTATATGGGAGTAATTACAAACCTCTAATTACCTTGGGGCTGCAGGTAACTGATGCAGGGCTGAGGTGTTTGATTAAGATTGGATTACGAAGGAGGGTAATACAAGTAATGAAAGGAAAGGAGTGTTTAAATCTCTCTCTCTCTCTCTCTCTCTCTCTCTCTCTCTCTCAAGGAACTTTTTCTTTCAACTCATCTTTCTGTGATACCGGATTTTTTGTATATAAATTCAAATATGTTTCTAGCGTATTTCTCTTGTGTGTGTGTGTGTGTGTGTGTGTGTGTGTGTGTGTGTGTGTGTGAGAGAGAGAGAGAGAGAGAGAGAGAGAGAGAGAGAGAGAGAGAGAGAGAGAGGTAAAGAGAATTAACCAGCAAAATATATAATCTCTGTCTTTATTTTTATCTTTACATTCTTTGCGTCTATCCAGTAATCCCAAATTCTATCCATCTATTCTATCATCCTATTATGTTATTCTGTCCTCATTCTATTTTTTTGAGTGTGCTTTCTATATTATCCTAGCAGTGTTCATCATCATCATCATCAACATCATCATCACCATTAATCTCTTCCTTCTCCTCATCATCATCCTCTTCCTCCTCCTCCTCCTCCTCCTCCTCCTCATCATCATCATCATCATCATCATCGTCCTCTTCCTTCTCTTCCTCTTCCTTTTCGTCCTCCTCCAACTCCTCCTCCTCCTCCTCATCATCATCATCATCAGCCATTGCAAGTCCACTACTGAACGAAGGTCCCTCCCATCTTCTCTATCTCATCTCCATCGTATTCTGGTTTGTTGAAGAAGCTCCCTAACACTTCTTTCTTAACGATTTGTTTCCCAGACTACCTATTAACATCCTCTTCTTTCCTTCATATATATTTTTTTAATGTCGACACAGATTGCATCAATAACACACAAAAATAAAGTAGCGGAGCAGAATCAGAAATAAACCGGGAAGGAAGATGTGTTAGGACTTGAATAACACACAAGAATATAGCAACGGAAAAGGATCAGAAATAAACTGGTAAGCAAGAGGTGTTAGTGAGCTTCCTAACGGCACCAAAATACCGCCCTTAGAGTCCAGTCAGTCAGCCTCTGGTTCCATCGGTCATGTTCTTGCTACGTGACCTGCCCACCTCCATTTACTACATTAACCCTGTCATGCCCAGTCCTGCTCTAGCATTCTAACCCATTTAACGCCAAATTATTCTTTTAACTAAGGTATATAGGAACCTGAGTGTGTTACGACGGTGACAGAAAAAATGTTAATACTAAATATCTATATAAACTAATTCCCGTTTTAATTCTATACTAGATTTCAAAATACACGGTGTCTAGAATATTCCCTTCGTTATACAGTATTTCAATTATTTCTTCTATTCTAAGGCCCATATTCCCGTTTTAAGAAGCCCACAAACGCCTCTTCCTTAGCGATTTATTTTTGGATATGGCTGGTCAATGTGAGAGTTATTTATGCAGAGTATGACGATGTTAGATGGATTTATATAACATGGAATAGGGTAGTAAGGTGTAGTAAGCAAAATAAGTCGTTTAGAATGAGGTGTTACGCAAATGGATATATGTAACACGGAAAAGGGTAACTTGGCGTAATAAGCAGAACAAATCGCATGGAAAGAGGTGTTACACAGGATTTATGTGACACAGAAAAGGGTAGTATGGAGTAATAAACAAAATAAATCGTGTGGAAAGAGGTGTTAGAATTTATGGAACACGGGAAAGGGTTGTAAGGTGTAATAAGCAGAATAAATCGCTAAGGAAGATGTGCTAGGGAGCCTCCTTATCCCACGAGAATACGGGTCTATATCTATCTTTATCTACCTCTAAACTATTTTCTTTTTCAACACAGGAAAGATCTATGCTACGGGGGGGAGGGGGCAAAAAAAATCTCTACTATTTTCTTTCAGTGTTTGGCCGTCTTTCGCATATATATTTTTTCTGGCACTACTCTCTCTCTCTCTGTCTCTCTCTCTCTCTCTCTCTCTTTCTCTCGCAGTAAATATTTCTCGGTTTACACGTGCTAACACCGCTATCTTTAATTTGACTTGGAAAATTCAGTTGTTAGTTGGGTAATTCAAGGGGTGTCAGTGGGAGGTAGAGGTGACTACCATCCATTCACTCGATATAGTAAAAATGGCGCCTACAGGTCTGTTGATTAATTTCAAACGTAATGTCATCAACGAAAGAAATTTGTAGGAGAATATGAGGCATTTTCAGCGATTTTGTACTCAGGAGGGGCGATGAGAAACGCATTGGTATCCTGCTTCCTGAGTTGACTTCTGCGGTGGGTTAAGGTCAACACACAACGCTCTAATTCAGACAGCTCCACCCCTGTATCGCTGTCCTCCCCGCTGCTTCCCCCGCCAGATGTCTCAGAGTACACGCGGGAAGGGTGGCTGTTGGCGCTGGATTCGTGTGAGATGCTCGAGATGTTGATTTGCTTCGCCGATCGTTCCTTGCCGGAGCTACGAAGGCGATAGTCAGGCGGGGCGATCAGCACAGCCTTACTTGCCGTCTTGCCCGCGTCTGAGAGCTGTGGGTGGAGTTGTCGCACTGATTTTTCATTACTACGCTGTCTGGTTTCCTTGTTCACACTCCACGTAGGCTGGCTGGGGCTTGCCACGTCCATCTCACGTAGGGATGACTGCCATTTCTCTGTCAGTATAGAAAATCATGGTTAGTATTCCTTATAAATCAGACGTGTTCCTGTATACATTCATAATTCGTCCATCTTTCGTCTCCCTTATGAATAACTGCGATTTCTTTATGCTTGTGGAAAGGTATAGTCAGTTCTCATTTCAAACAAGAGATGTATTTTAATATGTCAGCTATTTTTTTATGCTGTTACTACTCCTTCACCTTACACCCATCTTAGACAGAGAGAGAGAGAGAGAGAGAGAGAGAGAGAGAGAGAATAAGTGGGTGATGAAATGTGTGTGTGTGTGTGTGTGTGTGTGTGTGTGTGTGTGTGTGTGTGTGTGAGAGTAAGAGATAGCCACAGAGACAGACATATGCCCTCCATCCCAACCACCATCCCATCACTCACTATCCGGCGGTGGCTCAATATCCGACAGATCATCCTCACTAAGGCCCGGTCCACTGCCATCGTCGTCTAGGATCCCCAGTGCTCGGTCCACCTCTGATTCATGTCCCGATTCGCCCCTCACGGCTCTACGGTCCATCCTTTGGCCTCCTGGGGGGGGGGGAATTTGCAAGATAATTCATATATTGTGCTTCCTTTAACAGTCTCAGCCTTATGTGTGTGTGTGTGTGTGTGTGTGTGTGTGTGTGTGTGTGTGTGTGTGTGTGTGTGTGTGTGTGTGTGTGTGTGTGTGTGTGTGTGTGTGTGTGTGTGTGTGTGTGTGTGTGTGTGTGTGTGTGTTAGTATGTGGCATGGTGTATGTGGTGTGGCAGTGTGTGGTATGGTTGTATGTAGTATGGTAGTATGTAGTGTGGTAGAGTGAAATGTGGCACTAGCTTTGGTATGGTAGTGTGTCGTGCATCAGTGTGTGGTGTTGTAGTGTGGTGTGGCAGTGTGAAGTGTGACAGTGTAAGAATTGATGTGGCAGTGTGTGATTTGACAGTGTGAAGAGGTGCAGTGTGAGGTGTGACTATGAAGCATGGTATTGTCTTCATTTACCCGCATGAAAAATAAAAACAACCCACCTTTACCATGTCTCGCTTTCATGCTGCCAGGTTCTAGGCCTCCATTGTCTTGATTTCCTTCCATGGACTTCCTTGGCGTTTTCTTGTACTTATTATCGGAATTATTCAGCAAACCAGAGTAGCTTTTCTGAGGCGGGGATATGATTTGCTTGGGCGATACGGCTGGGGCCAACTTCGCTTTCTTGTTGTCGGGTTTTAGTGTTCCGTCCTTCAGAATGCCACGCCCAGAAACCCCTCTAGCTGAATCCAACGCTTTAGGACTTAGTGACAGTTTTCTATCGGTTTTTGTGGATTGTTGGTTTGTAGAAGGGTTTTGAGTGCCACATTGTTGTTTAGAAATTGACTGAGGTACCAGAGGCCCTCCTTGTCGAACCCCACCTCTCGCTGAAGGACTGCAGGAGTAGCACATAGGAAGAGCCGTTCTGTGGGTCGGCACGGACACCACAGAAAGCCCCAGGTTGCCATCATACACCTCTACCAGCTTCCCAGAACGCTTGGCCTCCTCTTGTACAACCCTAAACATCTGCTCCGAAGCCTGGCGTTTCAAAATCCCCCGAACCCGCTGTGGAACGATAATCTCCTGGCAACTCCTCCACCGAACGCTCTTCAGACTGGCCATTTTTCTCTTGCCGTTGGCCCTGATCGGGGTGGGAAGTCGGTCCAAGGGAAGGTCCAGGGAAACAGCCAGGGGTTCGATCAGGGAGTCTTGGTCTGCTAGTCCGTGTGGAGGTGAGGAGCCCAAAATGAGTCCATAGTCCCCACAGCTGCTTTCTGAGTCCTCTTGTTCCGATTCCTGAAACTGAAAATTGATAGATGAGACCATCGAAATTACGGCATATATATATATATATATATATATATATATATATATATATATATATATATATATATATATTTTGTGTGTGTGTGTGTGTGTGTGTGTCCTCACCTTCATGACTGTGTTGAGGAAATCCACAATACCAAAATTCTTGCAATGGAATGCTGTTGAATTTTCCTCTGAATCCTCCTCATCCTCTCCCTCATTCGCCATCTTGCTGCCCTCTCCTCCTGCTTCACTTATGGCCGCTGTCTTGAGGGTGTTTGCGTTTACGTCTGACAAAAAAATAAAATCAGCATCAAATTGTCTTGAACATCATCATCATCATCATCATCATCTTCAGTTACTTCCTCCTCCTCCTCCTCCTCCTCCTCTGCCTTTTTTTCTTCTTGTTCTTCTTCTGTCTTCCAAACACTTGTCAAACTGGGTGCCATTCTTTCATTGTGTTATGAGTCTATATTATAATTACAAATCATAATAGATAGATAAATAGATAGATAGACAGCTCCATGCGAGCCTGGGAAAGGGAAATGATCTTGCAAGTTAACTGAGGAAATGCTGACGACAGATAGGAAGTAGCAGAGTCAGGGGATGATGTAGGTAGTGTGTCAGCGAGATAGCAGGGGAACAAAGCCTAGTGACATACACACATACTCACACACAGGTTTCTGGAACTTTCCAACCACAGTGTAACACACGTGACACGACCCCTGTTTCACCAGAATTTAGGAAAGAGAGCTCAGAAGGAGGCTAGCATTTGAACAGACAGGTAGTGGAGAGAGTGAACAAGAAAGAGGGGCTCAACTAGACTTACTTATTATACTGTCTCTGTAAGACATACCCTGCTCAACTTAGATTTCTCTGAAGATAATAAATTAAGATCAACTCCTGTATTCATCTTTAATTCCTACTACAAGAAATCGAGAGTGACAACTAAACCACAAAACTTCTCTACAAGTAACTACAAAGTCTTTTATGACATTATTTCTAAGTCTTTCATGACATTATTTGGTGGCAGTGGGATAAAATAATGTCATGAAAGACTTAGAAATAATGTCATAAAAGACTTTGTAGTTACTTGTAGAGAAGTTTTGTGGTTTAGTTGTCACTCTCGATTTCTTGTAGTAGGAATTAAAGATGAATACAGGAGTTGATCTTAATTTATTATCTTCAGAGAAATCTAAGTTGAGCAGGGTATGTCTTACAGAGACAGTATAATAAGTAAGTCTAGTTGAGCCCCTCTTTCTTGTTCACTCTCTCCACTACCTGTCTGTTCAAATGCTAGCCTCCTTCTGAGCTCTCTTTCCTAAATTCTGGTGAAACAGGGGTCGTGTCACGTGTGTTACACTGTGGTTGGAAAGTTCCAGAAACCTGTGTGTGAGTATGTGTGTATGTCACTAGGCTTTGTTCGCCTGCTATCTCGCTGACACACTACCTACATCATCCCCTGACTCTGCTACTTCCTATCTGTCGTCAACATTTCCTCAGTTAACTTGCAAGATCATTTCCCTTTCCCAGGCTCGCATGGAGCTGTCTGTCTATCTGTTTATCTATCTATCTATTATGATTTGTAATTATAATATGGACTCATAACAATTGCTTCGTTAGTTCACTTCAGAAATGATGCACTTGTTTTTTGGGCAGATATCGACAGACAACAGTCCCATTTATTATTATTATTATCATTATCATTTAAGCCTTTTGAACGGTTTCATGAGGTCAAAGTTAAACCACACAAACACATTTTCGCTAAATAACTGAAATGTGACAGACGAAGTCCCTAGAGTTTATCAATTCACATTCTTCCAGTCTTCCTCCTCCACCTCTTCCTCCTACATTTCAATCAATCAATCACTTCCTGTGGCACCCCGAGGGATGCATAGGGTCTCAATGAACTCTCTCCACCAATATTTGTCTCTTGCCATCTCCTTCAGGTCCCACCAACACTCCTCTCCTGCTTCTTTTTTCATTGTCCTCAACCAGGTTTCCCTCGGCCTCCCTCTACCTCTTCTTCCTCTAGTAATCCACTCTGGCACATCCTGTATTAAACAACTTTCTCTTCTGTATATGTGCCCCAGCCACTTCCAGCGAGACAGTCTCACATATTCATTAACTGGTTCCACTCTCGTAATATCCCTTACTCTTTCATTTGTAACTCTGTCTTGCCACTCTACCCCAAGAATCCTTCTCAGTATTTTATTCTCAAATCCTAATACTTTCTGATCTGTTGCAATTGTACTGTACCATGACTCATGCCCGTAAATTAAAATGGGTCTAACCATGGACTTGTAAATTTTCACTTTAGTATGTACCGAAAGCATATTATTATTCCAAACAGATTTCAACATTCCAACAGCTCGCCAAGCCTGTCTAATCCTCTCCTCAATTTCATTGTTTAATGATCCATTAGATGATACAATCGTTCCCAGATATTTAAAGTTTTCTACATTCTTCATCACATTATTCCCAATTACACAATCGATTTGGTTCTCCACGTTCATATTAATAATTTCAGTCTTTCCACAATTTATTACCAATCCCACTTTTTCTCCTTCCTCCACCAGACAATCAAGCACCCTCTGCATCTCGTAAATACTTCCGCAAATCAGTACAATATCATCAGCATAGTCCAAATCCATCAGCTTCTTATTTTCTTTCCAGTTAATTCCTGCACCTGTTCTCCTTACAACCTTTTTCATAACATAATCCATAACCAAAACAAACAACAATGGCGAAAGACTCCTTGAATCACTCCTGACCTAACTTGAAATGGATCACTCAAAGAACCACCCACCATTACCTTACAAAAAGTACCTTCATGCAGGCTTCTAATAATATTTACAAACTTTTACCTCACTTTTTTCTACTCTTCCTCCTCCTCTTTCTCTTCTTCTTCTTCTTCTTCTTCCTCCTCCTCCTCTTACATTCCCCTCACCTTCTTCCAGCCTTCCTCCTCCTCTTTCTCCTACGTTTCCTTCCTCATCGTTACGTTCTACAACACTGTCGGCGCTGTTGTCATCTCCCGTCACGTCTTCTCTGCAAAAAAAAACATTATCTTTTGTAAGCTGAATAAATTAGTTAAATGGTAGTAAGAATAAAAATGTAATAAATGTAATATATACAGTGTAATAACTGTAACAGACGTCACTTTATCAAATGCATTAATAGAGTTTCTTGATATAAAATACTGGAGCTGGTTTGCTTTTATCTGACGGAACTGGGTCATTGTCAAGTTGAATACTAAGACATGGTTGTGAGAAATGCAATGAGGCTTAGTTTTAAAGTAGGAATGAGTCCTTGGTTACTAGTCAAATCAATCCTCCAATCTAACTACACCTGGCCACCAAGCAGAAATGGGTTAGGGATCTTTGTCAGGTTAGAGAAAATGCACTATAGTCAACTGAACCCTCCAGTCTAGTAACACCTGGCCATGAACTAAGCTGAAAGGGGTTAGGGATCTTAATCAGGTTAGATCAATTGCACTACAGGCAAATCGACCCTCCTGTCTAACAATACCTGGCCATAAACAAAAGGTGAAAGAAGTTAGGGATCTTTGTCATGTTAGAACAAGACGCGTTATAGAGTTATCCCTATCATGAGAGGGTTAAAGAGACGATTAAAGGTGTGAAGAGAGGTTACCTGTGCACTTGGGGAAGGTGGATGGTGTGGGATTGGTGTCCGGTCATGCCTTCTGAAATCAGTGGAGTTGAGAAGTGTTCCAGAATCATATCCTCCACACACCTGCAAAAAATAACACCGGATTAATTTAGTCTTAACAACACCAGACGATTACTGTATATTCAGCTGTGAACAAACTAATGATGATCGTTACAGAATCAGCCTCTCTGGGTAACTGAGCCTCTTTGAGTGATAATTTAGTACTGTCATATCTTTCACACTTAAACGAGACCGTCATACTTTAACATTATATAGATTTGATTTTTTTTTTTTGTTTGGTCTAAGGGAAAGTGGAACCTAAATCAAAGCAAACAAAAAGAAAAACCAAAAACCAAAAATGGAGTATGGAACATTTAAAACTACAAGGGGAACATTTTCAACCTCCTACAACCTGACTGGCCGGTATATATGCAGGAAAAGAAATGTTACATACATTCACAATGATATATATGAAAAGTTCTCTCTCTCTCTCTCTCTCTCTCTCTCTCTCTCTCTCTCTCTCTCACACACACACACACACATACCTAGTGGCCTCAGGGGAAGGTGAGGTCTCTTTAGCGCTTCTAGGTGGATGATCATACCTGGAAGAAAGAAATTAATACCATGCTTTAAAAAATAAAACTAAGAGATGCTGAGATAAGAAAGTACACACAATCCAATCATCATCATCATCATCATCATCATCAAGTGAGTCAGTGATGTTAGGTAGTGCACACTTTTAAAACACAGATCACTTCCCACCTGCTATGAACCTTTGAACCACAGCCAAATCGATCATTAGAAGGTCTGCGGAGGGTGAGGTGGAAGGTGAAGTAGGCAGGAGTGTGGTAGGGATCGTGTTCTATAAGATGGGCACAGTCAAGTCTTGGACAGGATGGAAAACTGCGTGGGGAGGGGCTGCGAGACCTCGAAACCTTCCTTGCAGGGTTCGAACACTGTCTCAT
>NC_136997.1:45751291-45763791 GCF_032717465.1 Coenobita brevimanus | reverse complement strand
GTTCGTTTGTTTTCACTTGACGTAGTAGATCCCTAACTCCTTTTTATGTCAGCTGTAAGCCAGGAAGTCAAATCTGACTAATAACAAAGGAGATTCATTTCTGCCTCGCACTAAGGATCATCGCATATTACTCAACCATAAATTGGTATTCAAGTTGTAAGACTGGCCCAGTTCCATTAAATGAAAACAATCCAGCTCTAATACCGCTTAATATTTTGTAGGCTGCCAATCTGTTATCTGAAACTCGTGAGTTCGTTCCCTACCACAGAGCAGGTGGATTAATTTAAAAAATACATACGTACATACAGTACATACATATATCATCTTATCCTATGTTTCCCCATGAGGAGTGTAGGAGCCCGGGGCTAGGCAAGTTAGTCCTGACACTTAAGATGACAGTGACCAGCCTCACTCATCCCTGAGTAGCATTACGTCAGCAGTAAACCCCAACCATCCCTTGAATATAAACCAATATAGGCTCAATCCAATTGGAGCGCCTTAGTCACCCACAGAAAAAAAGAATCCTTCCTCTACATGCAACAGGCGAGGATACTAAGTTAAGCACCATATTGCTAAGGTGCTGGCGGGGGAAACCTTCACGTGGTAACACTAGTATACGAGTGGCTCCACTGCCCGGTTATATCGGTGCCACCACATGAAGGCGCCCCTCTTCACCTGCACCCCTCAGCCTCAATTTTCTCATGGTCTTACCTAGTCTGAATAAAATCGTCTGGAGGTGCCAAGAATATACTTAGTTCAGGGGTTACCTTACACATCTACGTGCATTTTTTTGCCCTCAGCGCTCTTTCAATCAGGCTACATTTTCGAGGTTACTTGTGGCTGCGTCAGATTGTGACTGGGTTCCGAGGGCACAAATTGCTGTGTTTAGCGGGTATTTGCCAGGAATTCTCCCCTGATCCCACAAACCTCTAGAATACCCTTTTCTGATTCCTTCCTTCTGTATCCAAGCGAATTTATCATATGAATGATTTTTTTTTCTTTTAAGTGAAGGGGTTACATACAGCATTCATTAACCTCTTCATCAAGTGAGGTCATTTTTAAGTTGAATTATATAATCAGGTATTGACAAGAATTAACTGAGTAAGAAGTCACCGGTCTCAGAAAGTTATTTATTTATTTATTTTTTACTGTTTCGTCGTACTGTGTTTGGGTTGCGAAAGTGAGAATGACAGCGTTTTTTAGCGTATTTACCGGGAACTCTCGCCTAATCCCTCAAAACACGAGAACAGGTAATCCGTGTTTGTGGCCGTCAATGCCAAGCTTACTCGGGCGAGGTTAATTTATGTGCACGGGGAGGAAGATTGTACGGTTGTCAGTGATTCACGTACACGCTTGGAACTGCAAATATGAGAAGAGAGAATGCAAGCCGTCCAGTACATCTGAACAATACTGGTAAATAAAATCAAAACCTAATAAATTCTGGCAAATGTTTCTACCTATGACACATACAGGCTCTGACACACATAAACATGGTCACTTCATCACTTCCATTTTTACTTTATCACTCTACCGTCAGACACTCCTTCCTTAATCGTATTTTCCAGCAAGGGGGAAGATTAACTTTGGTTATCACTTCCCCTTAAGAGAAGATCTGGTTCTGCAGTGGACCTAATCATCATGGACTGACGCTGATACAGGTTCACTCCGATATAACGTCATTGACCAGAAAAGGGTATGAAAACCTAATGACATCTCGCTATCCTGTACTCCATTCACTTTACCTAGAAGTCAAATCCCTATCCTTCCATCTTGAATACTGTGCTGTGACGTGATTAACCAACAAAATATGGTGCTAGTCACAATGAAGTGCTATGTTTGTGCCACTGAGCTACGGGAAATCAGCTGGAGGAGGACATACATATCCGAGAAGTTAGGATGAATGAACGCTATTCAGGATTATAATAAAATAGGCTGGAATATCTTATCATTGGTTCAGAACTTTTGCAGTGTTAATGGATTCTCGACCGGAGCTATTCTGGGGATCCTCCTAAAACCACGAGAACTCAGGGATGGCAGAGTGTGTAAGCCTGATCTACTACTTGGTGGGTGGAGGTGGGGGTGGGTAGACTCGCTTACATCAGGGTGTAGTTCCTGTAATCGACCAAAGGCTTTATTCTCGCTATAGGCTCCAGCACGCACACTGCCTCAACGCCCACGTTATACATTATTCCGTGCAGTGCAGTCACCTTAACTTTGCGGAGAAATTTATTGGTCTTGTCCTTCCTACCGTATGAGCTCAAACACGCACACCCTCAACAACACACCCACATATACACTTCCTATACTTTGTTTACACGTATATACTTTTACAGTTCTTGTACACTAACTTAGCCAGCATTTTCTTCCCTTCTACAACATATTATTTCATGGAGCTCAGTGGCAAAAAGAACAATGCTACAGCTCTACATCCCCTCCATAGCACATCTTCGTGACTAGCATCATATTCTAGTGTTAACCTCTCGTTACAGCTGATTGCCCAAGATGGAGCGATGACAGTTTTAGGCCAAGTTAGAGTAAAAAGGGTATAGACATAAAATTACCATCGCTCCATCTCAAATGTGCTAAAAGTAAGGGATTAACATTAGAATATTCTTGAATATTGAGTCCTGGTTGCGTCACACTAGATGGGCCTTAGGTATGAGGTAGTAATGAGTCTCCTCGGTTACCAGCCTAATCAGTCCTCCAGTCTGACTTCACTTGGCCATCAACTGAGCAAAAAAGGTTGGGGGTCTTCATCAGGTTAGGAAAAAAAAAATACACAGTGGACAAGCACCACTTTAGCTGCCTCTTATTTTTGGTATAAGTATAATACTCACACTAATATAAAGCGGTGCTGATGGGTGTTGAAGTCAGTGCCGCTCTGTGCGTGATGTAGAGAGGTTCACGATGTTGGTCCTGTCGCGTGGAGAACTGGAGCGGAATTGACTAACTGTGAGAGAGTGAGTGGGGGGAGAGAGGGGTGGGGTGGGGTAGGAGTAGGCGGTGGAAAGAGAGGAGAGAGACTTGAATCTGGGACTAAAGGGGGCTCAGTAAATAGAGAATTGGAGTGTTATTGAATGAAACAAGAAATTATGTTCGATTTTATTAGTAGTAGAAGAAGAAGAAGAAGAAAGAATATGGAATACCACAACTAGGAATTTAAAGAAAACAAGAAAAGTAATGTATTTTTATAACGTCTATTCTACATCTTTATGAGGAAAATTCCCAACTCCTCCCGCTCCAGGGATCTCTCTTAAATGCTGAATAAATCGTTTGGCGGGAGCAGGAAACAACCCCGCTAACACCATCACATCTGTTATAAACACTGAGACGGCCCGAGCATGTATTCTATATGGACTGTGGGTATTAGTGCCCAGGTGATAATTTACGAAGTTGTGTGGCACTGTCTGTTGCACATCACACAGGGGAAACTGCTGTGCGTCGAGAAGGAACTAGGTACTGAAGTCTGTGCCCAAGATCGTACGTTTAAACAAGGTAGAGCTAAGTGCTTTTCATCTCATTAACTCCCCTGCATTCCTTGACTCCCATTAGCCTTTCTCCCACCGCTGCGTTTGTTACACAGTGTTTCTATCGCTGCTGCTTTGTTCGCTGATGTTATTAATGATCGCTGCTCGTATGAACTCATCCCATAACGAAGAGCACGCAGCACCCGTCTTGCCATGCCCTCTCACCCCTTGGCCCGTATTCTCATCGGGTAAGGAGGCTCCCTGACACCTCTTCCTGAGTAATTTTTGGATATGGCTGATTAATATCCTTTTTCACGTTTTTATTGCTGAGTATGGCAATATTGCAAGGATTTATGAAACACAGAAGAGGACAGTAAGATGTAATTAACAAAATAAATCTCTTAGGAAAAGGAGTTAGGGAGCTTTCTCAACCGATGAGAACACGTAAGAGTTAACTAGTATTCTCAGTCTTTCATATACACAAAAGGTTAAATCTGGAGCAGTTTTCCTTAGTCTGTCTTCTCAGTGCCTATGATCTCCATTGTTAAAACACAGGATGCCCAGGTATCTCGAAATGAAAGGGCATTGATTTTTCCTTTCTTTCGTACATCTTTCTTCGAAGGAGCAACTCTTACGTGATGTCAACCTTTAATTCATTCTCTCATAACTTCTTTTACTATTGGTTTCCACTCAGAGGTCCTTCCTGGCTACATAAAGTTGTCTAGAAGTAAAGGAAACGTAAGAAAAGTTCATGCGTAATTATTTCAACTGCCAGCACTTCCTTCACTGTCCTTGCCTTCACTGTCCTTGCCTTCACTGTCCTTGCCTTCACTGTCCTTGCTTTTACTGTCCTTGCCCTCACTGTCCTTGCCTTCACTGTCCTTGCCTTCACTGTCCTTGCCTTCATTGTCCTTGCCTTCACTGTCCTTGCCTTCACTGTCCTTGCCTTCATTGTCCTTGCCTTCACTGTCCTTGCCTTCACTGTCCTTGCCTTCACTGTCCTTGCCTTCACTGTCCTTGCTTTTTGCTCTTCTCCAGCATCTCAGTTATCTTCATAGTAAGATCTAGTGGTCGCAAAATCAAAGCCATCAACTATCCGCACCTGCATCAACAGTCTTTCATCAACTATCCACACTTGCATCAACAGTCTTTCATCAACTATCCACACTTGCATCAACAGTCTTTCATCAACTATCCGCACCTGCATCAACAGTCTTTCATCAACTATCCACACTTGCATCAACAGTCTTTCATCAACTATCCACACTTGCATCAACAGTCTTTCATCAACTATCCACACTTGCATCAACAGTCTTTCATCAACTATCCACACTTGCATCAACAGTCTTTCATCAACTATCCTCACCTGCATCACTGTCTTCCATCAACTATCCGCACTCATCACTGACTGTCATCAACTATCCGTACTTGTATCAATAATCTACATCAACTATCCGTATTTGCACCACATTCTTACATCAACTGTCCGCACTCATCACCGTCTTTCATCACCTCTCCGCACCTGCATCACCACCTTCTCCCTCGTTTCTCCTCAAGCACCCCAGTCTCCTCCAGAACGCCTTAAGGTTTTCGATGGTCTCCTCCTGCATGAGGTTGAAGCACATGGCCACCAGAGCACTGCCCACCAGCAGGTACACGGTGCATATAATCTGTTGCGCCTCCACTGCCTTCTCGTCGTCCTC
This sequence comes from Coenobita brevimanus, assembly GCF_032717465.1. NCBI lineage: Eukaryota > Metazoa > Arthropoda > Malacostraca > Decapoda > Coenobitidae > Coenobita > Coenobita brevimanus. The sequence goes on along the minus strand of NC_136997.1, from coordinate 45,758,621 downwards.
ACCTGCTACCGTGCGACCTGGGACCTGGGGATGTAAGATCAGTTTTAGCGGTGACCAGACACACATCCCTGAGTTGCACTGTTACTCGTCGGTGAAGGAAGCTCCCTAACACCTTTTCCTTACCGATTTGTTTTTGAATATAACTGCTTAATAACGCTTTGTACGTTATTTATGCAGAGTATGGTGATACTGGAAGGATTAATGTAACACAGAAGAGGACAGCAAGGTGCAATAAACAAAATAAATCGCTTAGGAACAGAACGCCAGGCCACGAATAGTTGTATGGTTACTGCTGGCTTTCTCGCATACAGGATCTGATTTGCGACTCATTGTGCTGTAGTCATAGAAAGGTATCACTACATCAAGTGAGTGGATGGTGGATGCCATAATATTCTACATGTGTCATCCATCAGAATCGTAGGTCCCAGTCCAGAAATTTAAATCGAGAGTGACCGGTTGCTCTTCCTTGTCACTAATAATAATAATAATAATAATAATAATAATAATAATAATAATAATCAAGTAATACGCTAAAACTCTCACCAGATCTCCAAACCCAATGGTGCTGAGGGAGATATAGGAGAAGTAACAGGCATCCAGCATAGACCATCTCTCCCACTGCGAAAATATCATCCCGCCAACCAAAACATAAGCAGCGATCACCAGTAGACAGTACGTTATTGGAACCGTCCTTCGTTGCTTCTCTGCCCTTACACCTTGCTGGAAATAATTGTGAGTTAAAATAGGAGAGCTTAGAATAGGAGAATTTAGAATAGGAGAAGTGGTTTTAGGATAGAGTGTAAGAAGGGAGGTTTGGTTGTGTGTGGTGTGGTTAAAATCATTGTAATCATTGTTCCATTATTCATTTTGGTTGTGAAGTGTGTGGTGTTTGTGCGATGAAGACAGAATTAAAGTTAAGTAGCTTTATTCACAACACAAGTTCAAGAGAGTCTGGTAATCGTGTGAGTGAAGAGAAAACTATAAACCAAGCAATATGATGAGCAAGAAAGTTTGGTTGCTATACTAGCGAAGATAAAAATATAAACATGCAAACTTTACACAATTTAAACTCAAGAAATTTTCAAGAATACGGAACTAAGAATACATTACCAGATTACCAACTTGCACCCGTTTTCTGTTCCGAGTAGGGGGAGTTCTGGGAAGACTTAAATTAATGTATGTCAATCTGATGACGTATTTCTAACTTAGCTCTTGCCATCATCAGCCTAATTTCTTCAGCTTAGGGGAGTCTTTTCAATTTTCGGGAATTAATGTCGTCTTCAGTAACCCGTTCATTGCAAAGAATTAATAAAAACTGTATCTAGACACCCACGTTTGAAAAAATCTGTTCGTAGCTGAATCAGATCTTGAGTACGAAGGAAATATTATCAAAAAGACGAAGAAAAAAATATCCTAAGCATTTTTTTCCACCAACCTTAGATGCGAGACTTCCCCCAGGACCTGTGGGCGACGTCCTTGCTGGTTTGATGTCACCGCTAGAACTTCTGTAGTATCCTAAAGCACCGATGTCACACCTGAAAAATCATTACTGACATCACCCTATTATTTTGTGACTGAGCCGTGGACTTAGGATGCTCAGTATCATGTTTATCACTTGGCTTTGTATGTGGCATGATAATACTTGTGTTTTACTTTTGTCACTTATTTCCACTATTACAAGAATAAAAGATTGGTAGATATATAATTAGACAGATATATAGACTGTGTAGGCTTTCAATAGATAGATAAGTAGACAGACAGATAGACAGAGATGGGATACACACACACACACACACACACACACACACACACACACACACACACACACACACACACACACACACACACACACACACACACACACACACACACACACACACACAAATAAACAGAGACAGAGATACAAAGAGACAGAGACAATCAGAGACAGAGAGACAGACAGACAGAGACGGTGGCCGGGTACGCCTTACCTACAAGCTCTGAAGTATAAGAATTTAAAAACATGAGCCAGAATTTCGCCCACGTTGGACATGTACAGAAGCATCAGAGGCATCCCCGCAATGGCGTAGAGAATGGTGGCGATTTTTCCCCATTGCGTGCGAGGCGTGAGGTTGCCATAGCCTGTGGAGAGAGAGAGAGAGAGAGTTATTTAATTAACCTTTCCACTTATGTCCGTTCTCTAATTGCTGTATAATTGGCAGACACAACTCTACCTCAGTCACACACACACACACACACACACACACACACACACACACACACACACACACACACACACACACACACATCTTTTCCCTGACAGTTCTTTATGTCAGTCAGGTTTTTTACGAGATGGTAATGTTTCTGGTCGTGTGTGTGTGTGTGTGTGTGTGTGTGTGTGTTTATTCATAGCAGAGGCCAGGCTACTCCAAATGACCACACCACCTGCGTGTGTATGTGTGTGTGTGTGTGTGTGTGTGTGTGTGTGTGTGTGTGTGTCAGTGTTTTTCTTTGTATGTGTTTATCTGTGTCTGTCATCCAGTCTCTCTCTCTCTCTCTCTCTCTCTCTCTCTCTCTCTCTCTCGTACGTGTGTTGGCGTGAGAGTGAGCTTCTTGTTAAAAGCTAGGAAAACAAACCCTGTTATTTCTTTAGTTTTAACCCAATCTAATTGGCCACTAGAAAAACGAAGACGTAGGAAATCACTATAACATATTTGCACTATGTCTATCTCCATTACTTCTCTCTATCTATTTATCTATCTGTTTACTTTCATCTGTGCTTGATAAAGATAAATGGAATAAATAAATGGAAGAAAAAGGGTAAAAGGGATAATGAAGAAAAAGAATCTAAGGCTGAACCGCTGGCATATACCATGCGTCTTGCTCCTAAGACTCACTGTTAGATTAATATAATAGAAGGTCACTAGCTAGAATACAATACTAGAGTTGTCCCGATAATTAGAGGGCATAAACATCTATAAATAATGATGAATAGAAACCCGTCAGAATGAGCCAATCGAGGGAGGGAAGAAAACAGAGAAAAAAGCCTTCACATGCCACAACACGGGGACTAAGGCAATAATCAGACACCTCGCCCCCTCCGCAAAAACTCCCCCGCCAAAATATTATGAATGAGGCCCTTGTGCACCCCTCTAGAGCCGCTGGGGTAAGAATGAGGGCCAAGTCGCCAAAAAAACAGTGTGACGGACGTGTGCTTACATGTCTGAAGCGCCCTACTGATCCTGTGATGCCCCGCCATACCCAAAGAATTATTTATCTGAGTTTTAAGGGGCACAATATAACAGCGCATACCCTGTCCTCGTATATATATAAAGATACCATTACTTCCCATTACTCCATTAATATTCGTTTGTGATAGATTTTAAGAATATATATAAAAAGAAGAGATAAAGGTGACCCAAAGAATTATTTTGTTTATCTGAGTTTTAAGGGGTATGATATAACAGCGCATACCCTGTCCACGTATATATAAAGATACCATTTCTTCCCTTTACTCCATTAATATTCGTTTGTGATAGAATTTTAAGAGTGTATATTTAAAAAGAAGAGATAAAGTTGACATATATGGTACCGCACAAACAGTAGAAGTTAATCTGCTGGAAATATAGGCTACTTTCCCTGTGAGGTGGGACTTGTGCGTCATCCTGTATATATATAAAAACAGGTTGACAGCCCACCTCCATCACTACACCTGCTGCCATCACCTACCCACTTATCACTCACTTCTAATTAAGCCTGGCTAAGATGATCACCAGTCGTTCACCTTAGAGCCTTCATCAATATCACGTGTCGACTTTGGCTCTATCGGTATCCCAGCACTATAGGGCACTAATTTTACAAAGACCCCTAACCCCATTCAGCTCATATGTTGTCAGACTGGAAGATAGATTTGACTAGTAACCAAGGAGACTCATACCTACCTCATAACAGGCTCATCGAATTTGACGCAACCACAACTTAATATTCAAGCAGCAAAAGTGACACAGTTCCGTCAGATGAAAACAGACGGCCTATAGGCAACCAAAATCACGCCAGCACGTCTGTGTATTGAAGTCGTGTTAGCGGCCCAGTTTTGTCAGATAAGAACAAACCAATTTCAGCAGATGACCCAAGTGGAAATTTTGGATGGGAAAGAGACACGGGTTAGGGTCTGAATTCATTATATTCTCTGTCGTTCCGGTCTATACAGAAACCATCAACAGGAATGTTTTTTTTTTTTTTTTGAAGATGGATTCTGTGTAACCGGAAACGTAAGAGAAAATCAAGAATTCAAGCTCTAACCTGTGTCTCTCCCACCCAACAAACTGACTTCACCTGCCACCATCACCCAGCCACACCTGCCACCATCACCCAGCCACCATCACCCAGCCACCATCACCCAGCCACCGTCACCCAGCAACACCTGCCACCATCACCCAGCCACCGTCACCCAGCAACACCTGCCACCATCACCCAGCCACCATCACCCAACCACACCTGCCACCATCACTCAGCCACCATCACCCAGCCACACCTGCCACCATCACCCAGCCACACCTGCCACCATCACCCAGCCACCATCACCCAGCCACACCTGCCACCATCACCCAGCCACACCTGCCACCATCACCCAGCCACACCTGCCACCATCACTCAGCCACCATCACCCAACCACACCTGCCACCATCACTCAGCCACCATCACCCAGCCACACCTGCCATCATCACTCAGCCACCATCACCCAGCCACACCTGCCACCATCACCCAGCCACCATCACCCAGCCACACCTGCCACCATCACCCAGCCACACCTGCCACCATCACCCAGCCACACCTGCCATCATCACTCAGCCACCATCACCCAGCCACACCTGCCACCATCACCCAGCCACACCTGCCACCATCACCCAGCCACACCTGCCACCATCACCCAGCCACACCTGCCACCATCACCCAGCCACACCTGCCACCATCACCCAACCACACCTGCCACCATCACCCAGCCACACCTGCCACCATCACCCAACCACACCTGCCACCATCACCCAGCCACACCTGCCATCATCACCCAGCCACACCTGCCACCATCACCCAGCCAACATCACCCAGCCACACCTGCCACCATCACCCAGCCACCATCACCCAACCACCATCACCCAACCACACCTGCCACCATCACCCAGCCACACCTGCCACCATCACCCAGCCACCATCACCCAACCACACCTGCCACCATCACACAGCCACACCTGCCACCATCACCCAGCCACACCTGCCACCATCACCCAGCCACCATCACCCAAACACACCTGCCACCAACACCCAGCCACCATCACCCAGCCACACCTGCCACCATCACCCAGCCACACCTGCCACCATCACCCAGCCACCATCACCCAAACACACCTGCCACCAACACCCAGCCACCATCACCCAGCCACACCTGCCACCATCACCCAGCCACACCTGCCACCATCACCCAGCCACACCTGCCACCATCACCCAGCCACACCTGCCACCATCACCCAGCCACACCTGCCACCATCACCCAACCACACCTGCCACCATCACCCAACCACACCTGCCACCATCACCCAGCCACACCTGCCACCATCACCCAGCCACACCTGCCATCATCACCCAACTACACCTGCCACCATCACCCAGCCACACCTGCCACCATCACCCAGCCACGCCTGCCACCATCACCCAACCACACCTGCCACCATCACCCAGCCACCATCACCCAGCCACACCTGCCACCATCACCCAACCACACCTGCCACCATCACCCAGCCACACCTGCCACCATCACCCAGCCACCATCACCCAGCCACACCTGCCACCATCACCCAACCACACCTGCCACCATCACCCAGCCACACCTGCCACCATCACCCAACCACACCTGCCACCATCACCCAGCCACACCTGCCACCATCACCCAACCACACCTGCCACCATCACCCAGCCACCATCACCCAGCCACACCTGCCACCATCACCCAGCCACACCTGCCACCATCACCCAACCACACCTGCCACCATCACCCAGCCACACCTGCCACCATCACCCAGCCACACCTGCCACCATCACCCAGCCACACCTGCCACCATCACCCAGCCACCATCACCCAGCCACACCTGCCACCATCACCCAGCCACACCTGCCACCATCACCCAGCCACACCTGCCACCATCACCCAGCCACACCTGCCACCATCACCCAGCCACCATCACCCAGCCACACCTGCCACCATCACCCAGCCACACCTGCCACCATCACCCAGCCACACCTGCCATCATCACTCAGCCACCATCACCCAGCCACACCTGCCACCATCACCCAGCCACACCTGCCACCATCACCCAGCCACACCTGCCACCATCACCCAGCCACACCTGCCACCATCACCCAGCCACACCTGCCACCATCACCCAACCACACCTGCCACCATCACCCAGCCACACCTGCCACCATCACCCAGCCACACCTGCCACCATCACCCAGCCACACCTGCCACCATCACCCAGCCACACCTGCCACCATCACCCAGCCACCATCACCCAGCCACACCTGCCACCATCACCCAGCCACACCTGCCACCATCACCCAGCCACCATCACCCAGCCACACCTGCCACCATCACCCAGCCACCATCACCCAACCACCATCACCCAACCACCATCACCCAACCACACCTGCCACCATCACCCAGCCACACCTGCCACCATCACCCAGCCACACCCAGCCACCATCACCCAGCCACACCTGCCACCATCACCCAGCCACCATCACCCAACCACACCTGCCACCATCACACAGCCACACCTGCCACCATCACCCAGCCACACCTGCCACCATCACCCAGCCACCATCACCCAACCACACCTGCCACCAACACCCAGCCACCATCACCCAGCCACACCTGCCACCATCACCCAGCCACACCTGCCACCATCACCCAGCCACACCTGCCACCATCACCCAGCCACACCTGCCACCATCACCCAGCCACACCTGCCACCATCACCCAACCACACCTGCCACCATCACCCAACCACTCCTGCCACCATCACCCAGCCACACCTGCCACCATCACCCAGCCACACCTGCCATCATCACCCAACTACACCTGCCACCATCACCCAGCCACACCTGCCACCATCACCCAGCCACGCCTGCCACCATCACCCAACCACACCTGCCACCATCACCCAGCCACCATCACCCAGCCACACCTGCCACCATCACCCAACCACACCTGCCACCATCACCCAGCCACACCTGCCACCATCACCCAGCCACGCCTGCCACCATCACCCAACCACACCTGCCACCATCACCCAGC
>NC_136997.1:45708791-45746291 GCF_032717465.1 Coenobita brevimanus | reverse complement strand
GGCCTTGGATTCCTCCATCTTTGCATAAAAAATATCATCTCCCCAGTCCTGATAACCAAGCCCTAGCATGTATTTAGTATGGACGGTGGGTATGAGCGTACAAATGGTGATATGTGAAGGGTTTGTAGGAGCTGCAAGGCCTCAGAAACGGAACTGTCTACTCTTTGACCAGAATCGGGGCATAAAAAGGCATTGCAAAGTAAGGTTAGGTTAGGTTAGGTTCGGTTGGGTTAGGTTAGGTTAGGTTAGGTTAGGTTAGGTTCGGTTCGGTTGGGTTAGGTTAGGTTAGGTTGAGTTAGGTTGGGTTTGGTTGGGTTGGGTTGGGTTGGGTTGGGTTGGATTAGGTTAGGTTAGGTTACATTAAACTAGCTAAAGTTAGATAAGCACAGGTCAAGTTAGGTTAAAATAGGTTAGGTAAGGTTAGGCTGGGTGAGATTAATGCTGGTCAGAAATTACGGTGGGGAAAAATGCCGCAAACATCAGTGTTTTGGTGTAGAGTGCCAAGGTAAGGTAAAAATAGTGAGCGATAGCCTACTCGCTGCCCACTACTACCCCCCCACCCCCAGCCATTCCTCTCTCACTCGCTTTACCGCTCTCTCTCTCTCTCTCTCTCTCTCTCTCTTCTTCCACACGCTCTTATTGTAAATATTAACCTTCCATTCCTTAAAACCGTCACAATATACACAAATCTATCCATCTATCTACCTATTTATCCGTTTATCTATCTGTCTATCTGCCTGTTATCTATCTATTTATTTATCTATCTATCTCTCTATCTATCTATCTATCGAGTGAGATGTGCCACGGTTACATACAAATCACATAGCACTGTAATTAACTCCCTCGCTATTTCCTTGCCCTGGCCACTATAATTTACGTGTTTCTTTGATCGCGGTCGTAACTTCCTTCTGGTATGGCGTTACGGGATAGCCCCTCTACCTGGCCGCTCAGGTGGGTCTAGCTAGTAAATGGACCAGGTGAAGTCGCTGCCAAGATACACCTTTTACACACTCTACCCTGCTTGTGTGTGTGTGTGTGTGTGTGTGTGTGTGTGTGTGTGTGTGTGTGTGAGAGAGAGAGAGAGAGAGTGTGTGTGTGTGTGTGTGTGTGTGTGTGTGTGTGGTGGGGTTAGAAATGGTTAGGTTAGGTTAGACTGTCTCGATTGGTTTAAGAGAGTTAGTTCTAAGTGTGAAGTATGTAGACTTTTATATCTAGCTGTACTTTCTCTCTCTCTCTCTCTCTCTCTCTCTCATAAAAGCTGGTTAGTGAAAATAATGTAACTCGACAGGAAATACTGTAAGGTAAACACAGGTGGTGGTGAGAGAGAGAGAGAGAGAGAGAGAGAGAGAGAGAGTCAGTGTGTGTGTGTGTGTGTGTAAATATGCAAGTATGTATGTACACACGTATACTTGTGTGTGTATGTCTGAATATGACAGTGAAACAGTTCCTATGTGTGCGTATTAGTGTACGTGTATGTATGTGTACCTGTATGTGTGCATGTTTGTGTGCACAGGCGTTTGACACCCGTAAGAAAATAATTAATACACGACAGGAACGGAGCCAAGGAGGAGGAGGAGGAGAAGGAGGAGAAGGAGGAGGAGGAAGAAGAAGAAAAAGAAGAGGAGGAGGAGAAGAGGTAGGAGAGGAAAAATAAGGAGAAAGAAGAAGTGAGTGGGGATAGGAAATGGAAGGAGAGAAGAAAAAGGTGAAACGAAGAACAGGGAGGAAGAAAGAAAGACGAAAGAGAGAGGAGAGAACAGGAGTGATGGAGAAGAGAGAAGGACAGAAGAGAAGAAAGAAGAAAGGAAAAAGAGGAAGAAAAGAGAGGAGAAGAGAATGTTAAAAAAAGCAATTGAAGAGATCAGTAGAGAAAGGGGAAATGTATGAAAGAGAGGAGAGAATAAGAAGCAAATAAAGAAGAGAGATGAAGAGAAGAAAAGGCAAGAGAAGAGGAGGGAGACGAAGAGAGAGAAGAAAAAGAGAAGAGACGAGGAGAGAAAAAAAAACAAGAAAAGAAAATGAATTAAAAAGACAAGTCAATATGAAGGATAAGATAAAGAGGACGAGTGTTGTGGTGGAGGCTGGCTTGATTGCTGAGTCAGATTAATAACCTCTCACACATCATAAATACACACCATATCTCCCTCCCTCCCTCCCTCTTATCCCTCTCCCTCCTATCTCCCTTCCCTCCTCTTCTACCTGTTCCTTCTCCCCTCTCCTACCCATCCCTTTCCTCCCCACCCCCCGCTCCCTTCCCTCCCTCACCTTCCTCACCCCACTGTCACCTCCACTCGCCCCTCTCTTCCTTCCCTACCTTCGCCCCTCTCCCTCCCATTCCCTCCTTCCCTCTCCCCTCCTCTTCTCTCCTTTCCTCCTCTCCTCCTTTACATCCCTCTCCTCTCCTCTCCCCTCCTCGTACCCCCTTTTCTTCTAGTATTAATCAACATCTTTTGTCAGTTGCTTTGTTAAAATTATATACGCTTCATGGTGTTGGAAGGTCATCATCCCAGCGTTCAAAAAACCATACCTAATCCCTTCGGTCAGGTGGCGTAGTTTGAACCGTCCTGGGCTCTGGAGAGGGTCGCCTTCACGCACTCGCACTGATATAACCGAGCGACTCCACTACCCAATTCGATAAACGCCCTCAAATCACTCCCTGTCCCATGATAGCGGATTGTGGACTGCAGAAAGGGGAGGAATTTCAACCTTCAATGTGCTAAGTTCACGTTCAAATGAAGCTGGGTTATTACTGCACGATTTTAAAAAGATTTTTACATCATCATAAACGAATTCTTGGCCCATTCGTTCTCGATCCTCCTCTCCTCATCTTATTCCTTACGTGCTCTTAACCCTCCCAGACTCCTTTAATTACTCCCAACGAACGAAAAGTGACGTTATCTGGCGTAGAACACTAGAGCTGTCCCGACTGTGAGTGGGGTAAGTACATTCTCTGGCTTCCTGTAACCCACGACCTCCTGCAAGCATAAGTGACGTGAGTTTATAGGTTCATGTCTCATCTCTGACGCGGGACAAATCACCAACTAGCTCACAATACACACTCAAGTATGGCCTCTTTGTTAACTCTGCTTATATTACTGTATTTTTGTTACTTCAGATTCATTTATTCTCCCTGCCGTCTCTTTTTACTGACGCTTGTTTATGTGTTCATGTCTCATCCTTATCTTTGGGACAAATCACCTGCTAGTTCAAAATAAACACTCCAATATGGCCCCTTTGCTTACGTCACCTATATTATTTTATTCTCCTCTCCATCATTATATTCTGGCGCCTTCAGACTCAAATATTAAGTGACATAAGTGACATATATATATATATATATATATATATATATATATATATATATATATATATATATATATATATATATATATAAGATCTGAATTCATCTTTAACGCCGTCAAAATCAGTTGCCAGGTAATAGTAAACACTGAGTTATAGGTCTTCAGCTAACTCTTGTATACACTGACGGGTAGAATGGAGTAAAGATGAGTGATTAGTCCAAGTTGGTGTGAACAGAGTATAGAAGGTAATAATAGTATAGAGATGAATGATACCTCTCGTTTGTCACTGCCAGTTAACATTTCCTCTCTTCTCTCACCTCACTTATCAACTGTCTAGGTTCTCTCTCTCTCTCTCTGTATATATATATATATATATATATATATATATATATATATATATATATATATATATATATATATATATATATATATATATATATATATATACGTATACAAGTACATATAAAGCTGTCTCTCTTCCCCACTCCTCACTCCTCCTCTTTCCCCTCGTTCTTCTTCTCTCCAGTATATTGCTCCCCCTCCCTACCCCTTATCCCATTCCTTTCCCCATTTATCCCTTCTCCCTCTCTCTTCCCTTTCCCCCCTCTATCTCTCTCTCTCCCCTCCTTCCTCCCTCTCCACCCTCCCTCTCACACCTCCCATCTTTTTGCTCACTACCCAATCCCACCACCACCTCCACCACACCACCACCACCTCCACCACACCACCACCACCTCCACCACACCACCACCACCTCCACCACACCACCACCACCTCCACCACACCACCAGCAGCTCCCAGACATTAACAGCTTTATCAGTTTTTTTTTTCCCTCTGCCTCAGTAAAGTATTATTATTATAAATGCGAGCAATGGTAGTCTGGCCTTCAATATATACGAGTACATACATACATACATGCATACACATATACATACATACATATATATACTATGTTAGCATTCCCTTTCCACCTAAGAGGTATTTCGCCTCGGCAGTGCAGTAAAGAACATTATAGGTGTGGTATAGGCGTGCGAGGCGGTGTTAATGGCTCACATGTAAGAGGGTGCAGGTATTAGCCAGAGGAAGTGTTTGCATCGGTGTGAGTGAGCACCACAGGTGCTGATGATGAAGGCTGCGATAGAGGGGCGTGTTGGTAACTGCTGCATCCACACACATACCTTCCGTAACGCGAGCATCCCTCACTGGAGGTAGATCGTGCTTTTGTTCGTGTTATGCCATGGACTGATTACGTTAAGCCTGGATTTGAACGTGATGAAGTCACATTCTAAGCAGAAGTAGGTTAAGTTAGGTCACCTTTTGAATAGGGTTAGGTCAAGATTCAACTTTTTGGTGGTTCATCTTCTTAAATATTTTGTCTGTCTATCACCAGACAATTTTACTCATCTTTGGGAAATCTCTGACCCCTTAAGTGGTGACAGTTCATATTTTTGTAAAGTTAGATTATATTGTCTGGGTTTGGGCGCCTTATCTCTTCGTATTTTGGACAGGAATGAATGTATCGCAATTCCGTGGGCACAGACCTAGGTTCGCTGCTGCAATCCTAGGTCCACGAATGTAGCGAGGTAATGACGGGTAACTGAGCTCAATTATAGTGTAGGCGGTGAGAAAATACGTATATCACATTAAGAATTTACCTTATTAAAACCACATAACTAAAATTTACAGTACAAATGAATGCAAGAAGAAAACGGAAGCGTAAACAAAGAGAAGTGACTGACCTATAGTGGTGTAGACGCTGAGAGAATACATAAGCGCTGCACTAAAGGACCAGGCTTCATGAGGAAACACCCCACGGTACCCTCTAGTCTTCACAAGGGGCACCACACTATTCTGGAACTCCTCTAGGGCGTCTACTACCTCCTCCCGCCACTTGGCCTCCTGCAGCACGTTGAGTTTCATAGTAATATTCCACAAGCGACCGACCATGGATTCTCTGAGACGCAGCGCCATTTCTTCGGGTGTTGAATCGCCGAAGTCGCCCTCAATGGCCCTGAAGGCAAAGGCTCCAAGGATATTATAGGCCACCACCAGCCCACATACACCGACCTAAGAGAGAAAAAATAATGTAAACGAAAACGCCAATAAATAATAAAATGTTTATAAATAAATCGCCATTATCGTTTGGACCTAGTATGTTTTAGATCAGGACCAGGCTACCCATTCTTTGTGACCAGCATCATATTCTAGTGTTAGTCTCTTGGTACGTTTCAGCATTTAAGATGACAAGTTGGCAATTTTAGGCCAGCTCAAAGTGAAAAGAGTATAGAACTTTGTGTACTTCTTTGTGCACTCAATTTTATACTATGGTCTTTGATTTCGTCTTACCTGCGTGAACAGAAAGGCTACGAGGCGGCGACACAGGTCCTTCACAGTATGAGCCAGGGTTGAAACACGACGCCCTTCCTGGTAAGCCGATGCCCTCTGTGCCCGTGTGTGTCGGTCATAAAGGATCCGGGCGTACGCGGTCTGCATCCTGTTTATGCGGTGTTCACTTACGCAGTTCCAGAGTCTACCTATCTATAGCCAGACGCCATATTCCCATAAGGGGTGGCTGTTTGAGTTAGCTGTTGTACAGGGAGGGACACTAACCCTCGGCCAACGCACTTCTTGACACGTAGGGAACACGTATGGGTTGGTTATATGGTAACCACCCAGCGTTGTAAATGGTTTCCTGGTTCCAGAGACTTCCACTTAAGAAATCTGCATCCTGTTTACACGGTGTTCACTGACGCTGTTCCAGAGACATCCACTTAAGTGATCTGCATCTCGTTTGCATGATTTTTTGCATACTTGATTCCAACCATATCCACATCAGCGACCTGCATCGTGTTTACACGGTTCAAGAGGCCTCCAGATACATAATCTACATCCTGCTTACTCAATGGGCAGCGTGTGTCTTGAGTTATCAATCTGAAGTGTTTTTCCAACACTTTAATACGTGCATTTACAACAAGTTCTAGCATATTTATTCAACCTTTTTACCCGGGCAGCTCCAGACACATTCACTACGTTTGTGCAACTTACATTTAAGAGGTTCCCAAGACCTTCATAGCATTCATTGTCCCAACACTTTAGGTGCTCATGCCGTGGTCTGTTCCAACACTTTCTTCCCTTTGAAGATATTTTCGAAGACTTTAGGCCTCTGTTTGATCTTCTCTAGTACTTTAGATATTAATTTAGTGTTTTCCATCACCTAAAAAAAAAAATCCAATAAATTTGCAAGTACTTTAAGTGTGATTCAGGTTATTAGTAATTAATGATATATAGTCATGAACTTTTAACCATCACCCAAATAGGATCTTGACACGGTTAATTCCAGTACTGCTAAATGAGTCACCAGGATCAAAGTGGTTTTCAAAATATCTTGCATGTTGATGACTAAATTTTTCCTTTTCCTGCAAAACATGAAACGTCTCAGCGTTGGGGGAAAAATTACTATATTTTTTTATATTCTTTTCTGCTGAGGTCCCTAACAGTAGACATGGGAAGATGCCCTTTGTGCAAAAATAAATATTATATCACTACTGCAGATGATTTGAGAGAGAGAGAGAGAGAGAGAGAGAGAGAGAGAGAGAGAGAGAGAGAGAGAGAGAGAACCAGGTAAACAGAGAGAGAGATGACGATACTTTTTCACTGGACAGTACCGTTGCGAGCGGGAGGGACGGGAGGGTAAGGTTCTGCCCGGCACGAATACCTAAGAGTTACTGACATACCCAGACCCTCTTAGCCCTGCCCTACCCCCCATACCCCGCAGACCCCCTCCTCCTTACCGTTTTACCCTCATTCTACCACTGCCGTTATACTCGATACTCGTTATATTCTCTGCAGTTACATCCCACTCCCGCTGTTATACTGACATACCCATACTCTAGCCCTTCCCTACCCCCACCATACCCCATATACCCCGTCTCTCCTGTTATACTCTCGCTATGCATATTACTGTCATACTCATTATATTCACTGCTGTTATACCCACTCTGTCATACCACTCCCTCCCATACACTGACATACCCAGACTCTAAGCCCTACCCTACCCCCTTGCATACCCCCTCCTCCCTTCCGTTATACCCTTCGTTATAACCTGTCTCTCCCTTGGTCAATCTTGTACTTGGACGGGGGAGGCGTTGCCGCATTGGTTAGCGCCTACAACTTGAAACTGTAAGAACTCAAGGATGAGAGACTGACTAGAAGAGTGCGTGTGAGTGAGATGGAGAAGGGGAAAGGGAGGGGAAGACCAAGGATGAGACGGAGGGATGAGGTAATCGATTATGGCATCAGTATAACGAAACTACGATGGCATATAACGAAACGTCAGGTACATCAATTAAGCTTCGATTATGGCGTCAGTACTTATAACGAAATTCCCATGACATAACGAAACATTGGGTACATTAGTGAAGCTTCGAGTATGGTATCAATATAACGAAACTGCAGTAACATAACGAAACATCCAGTACATCAGTGAAGCCTGAGACACTGTTTCAGCTACTGCTTCGCTTTGGAACAGTGAAAAGAGTTGATTTGGGGTTTGAGAGGCCAGGCAAGTCTCACTCTCACTTTAGACATGTTCACCTATGTCTGGAGTCATATTCGTTTTATTTTATTTTATTTTATTATGTTTTGTTTGTATTCAACATTTACTGCGAATAGATAAGGTTTTAAAAAGTACCAGTTAATGCTTTGCTTACTGGTTACTGCGTTATGCCAGTTAATAATTTGTCAGTTATTGAGTCATTTATGGTTACTGCTGTGCTCCTCTTATTAATCTGATTATTATTGTTATTAATCTGGCTTTTATTGCTGATTGTCTTATTAGTTGTATTACTACGAATACTCAGGGTAATATTGCTGTTATTCTGATTATTACTCTGACTGTACTACTATTTTTATTCGTTATTATTACTCGTTATTATATATATTTCTTGGTCATGTTATTTACTCCTACTCAAGTATTCTCTCCTTAATTATTGCACATGTTATTACTCATTTTTCTGGAGTTTAAAAAGCAGAATTTTTAATATTAAAATTACTACAAATATCGTTACCTCTTCCATCCATCCATACAAGCCTTTATATACACTGGTGATGGGTTTGAATATACAGGTTGGTCCCTTCCCACTTCGCCCTGTGATTTTCTGGTGCTGGGCAGACTGCTTATACAATACTATCAGTGTTTATCCTGGATCATTTATTCATATCCTACTCGCACTGCCACACCCACGCCCACACCAACAGACTGAGCCGTCCCCAACGCGATACCGCCAGTTAGTTTCGACTGGGGCACTATTTCTGACCATCATGTATTATCTAAGGTCCAAAATACTTCTGCTATTCACTGGGTGGCCGATCCTAATACACAGTTGTATTACTGATATCAAGGCTGGGCAGCGTGTGTGGGCAGGGTGGATTGGGTACTGGGAAACAGGTCTATGGAATTGGGTCCATGGTGGGACTACCGTATATCGTTGGATGATATCCCAGGGATGATGGACCTAAGAAAGAACATAGGCCCAGTGGGTACAAAAGGACCCTGGGGATAGTCTCCCATAAGGGATGGCCTCCCACGGCGCCAGGCAGT
This sequence comes from Coenobita brevimanus, assembly GCF_032717465.1. Taxonomy (NCBI): domain Eukaryota; kingdom Metazoa; phylum Arthropoda; class Malacostraca; order Decapoda; family Coenobitidae; genus Coenobita; species Coenobita brevimanus. The sequence continues at coordinate 45,737,390 of NC_136997.1, read as the reverse complement.
GCCGGTATAGGCCTACACGGTCATAGCTTTATACCTGGGCAGCGCCGGGTAGGCTACACCTGCTGGTGTATAAATATACAGTATATGCTTGCTGCGTTACCATTACCTTTAACATGAAACTACAGCACAGCATGAAGCCAAGTTTTGCCATAGTATTATGAATTAAACTTCTTCACGTCAATGAAGTGAACATTTTAAATAATGTACAGATGAAATGTTATCTCCCAAGCTACTAAATTTAGAATTTAAAAATAATAATAATTACCCACAACATTTATGGTATGATCTTTCATCTTACTAATAAGAACACATTAGGGGAAGGGGCCTTTTTAGGCCCCATGGTGGGCCCTCCTGAACAGAGTACTTTCATACGTTTTTAAGTTTACTCAACAGGGCCACACCCACTTACCCCACCCCCTCAGCCCCACGTTTCGAATACTGCCACTGTATAAGACATTATGGGTGTATAAGCCAGAATTTTCTAGTATTGAAGAGTGACTTAAACAGGTATGGAGGACTATGTGTATGGATCAGAATTACTATAGTATGGAAAACTGCCCTAGACAGGATTATATGTATGCTATGTATAGGTTAAAATTCTGTAGTATGGAAAATTGACCCAGTCAGTTGTCAGGCTGTATAATATCTAGATCAGAATTCCTTAGCATGGAAAAGGGACCTAGGCACTATGCAAAGCCAAATGTAGAGGTCAAAATTCTGTAGTATGGAAAAATGACCCATACAACAATGTCTCCATCTGTCTATCTATCTATCTATTGCCAGACGCCATATCCCGTAAGGGGTGGCTATTTGACTTTGAGTTATTTGTTTTATGGGGAGGGGCACTAACCCTCCACCAACCCACTTGTTGACACGTTGGGAGCATGTATGGTTTGGTTATATGGTTACCACCCAGCGCTGTAAATGGTTTCTTGGCTTCCAGGAAACCATTTGGCTTGTCTCTCAATGTAAAGCCACCCGTAAAGGAAAGAAAAGCAATAAGATGTGACAGGAAAAATGGAAAAAACAGAAAGAGAGGAGGGCAGGCACAGAAAAAGAATGACAAAGGCCAAGGAAGAAGCAGGCAGCACTACACCGAGTGAGTGGATGATGGTCGCCACCACCTACCACAACTATGTAGTTGAATATAAAATTCTCTACTACTTAGAAGTGGCCTAGAGAAGTAAGACCCACGATGAGCCCTCCAGAATCGAATTTGAGGTAGCCAGCCCCTAAACCTCCGACCTTTCTAATTTCTCATAATGCAGTCAGGAGGTATTAACTTCTCGATTTAGCAGTTACAGAGAAAATATAGTGACTTTTAGGGACGTTTAACAGATTGTCATCCTGTAGCTATAATAAACAGAATCCCAGCAACTCTAAAATAGTGTTACTAATATGTATCCTTTGTATTAGCTATTCTTTGGCGTTTGGTGTAATGGAATTGTAGCGAAAATTTTGCAGCATATAGATCTGGGAAAGTATTTTATCAAAACTACATCAGTCATCAGATTTTTAGGAACTGTTGGCAATTATCTAATTATCTGAGCACTTTTTAGTAGTGTTATTTTTATTAGTGTTTTCTATTTTACCTGGAGTTTTTTGTATTTAGGAGAACTTAGCAACGTGGTAGTTTGACAGCTTTTAAAATCAGAACTATATTTCTTCTTAGTTCTTCGAACTATTGGCAGTGATGTAATAAAGTTAGGAACATTTTGTAGTACTATAGTTTTATCAAATTGAAGTTTTAGCATCTACCAAAAATTTAGCAACATTATGATGTGGCAACACTTACCAAGCCAAAACAAAACACAGCGAGAAGGGGATGCTGCATCAGGATGATTGTTTAAAGTCGTATGTTATCTACATTGCAAGTAGTGTTGAAGGTGTATGCGGTTTAATAGACTAATGCAGACAGTGCGACATTTTTGCAAGATAACAAGACAGGTGTTTAATAAGAGGAGAGAAATTCCGAGAGAAACGGGCAGGGTGCCATTGGATTGTGGTGGCCATTCTTTTGCCAAGGTAATTTGGCTTCTGCCTAGGAGTTGACTGAGAAGGTAAATGTTTGAGCATGAGTAGTGATTTTAAAAGGTTTATCATACATGCATATGAGTTGGGAAATTCAGATAATGCCGTAGTATTTGAGTAATTCGTGAATATACTTTTGCTTTTTACGTTTTTAGGGCCATAGTCGTGCATCTGTTAAGCCTCCCCCCATTTTTTTTTGGCCAGTTGATTGCAAGTGATTCTGGGTGTTATTCAGCTCCAGCATCACTGTCGTGCTACCAGTAAGCAAACCAAGGACAGCTTTCATAACCATGCCCCTTTATGGTCATCAGCCCTTTCATGCCGTATGGCCATGGATTAGAATTAGGGTTTTTTCTTGGCACATCACAGATTTCCAACCTAACCCATGTGTAGGGTGGAAATATTAAAAAGTGAATAGCAGCAGGCCATTTTAGGCATTAACCTAGCTTCACTACATAAACCTAACCCACACCAATGCAGTTCACCTAAGCCAAGCCAATACTAACCTTATCTTAGTCGTTGGCCTCAGGGTTAGAATCAGGGTGGAAATATTGTTTTGTTTAGTTTTTTTTTTTTTTTTTTCCTACTTCCACTCATGCCTCTCTTATCTGAAAGTACATTTTTACATTCACAGTTTTGGGAATATGTTTCTTTGCAAATATTTGTTGGTGCATAAAGAGTTGGTGCTTGCATTTTCATTTTGAAAATATTCCTGAAAAATGATAGTAGGAATAGGAAAGCACCCGTTACAGAGAGTAGCCATGATAAAGTAATATGAATTTCAAAGCAGGAGTTTGCCACTCATAGCTCAGTGGGGGATAGGCCATGGTAAATTGTTTGGCGAGGCCCTGCCTGCCAGTTGGGTAAATTAACAATGCAACCCAGTTGTACTACCATCAACACAGGAAGTATGGAGTCTGGTAGTGGATGGCAGTGCTGCTTCCTTAATGTTATGAGTGCTGTTTCTCCATTGTTATTGATATATGACTGAAGTGTCATAGAACAAATGTTTGTCAGGTGAAATGCAACAAGCTACAGTACAAGGTTTTGATTGTTTTGTTATATTAGGCTATAGAGACCATTGCCATGCTAACCCAATTTCAGCTGTCTGTGTGCCAGTCTTGGATTATTTCCCTATTGAGTCCCCTGGCCCAGAGATCTCCACACAGGTCCAAAATATGTAATCTGACAGCTCTCTCCCTATCCCCTCAAGTGGAAGATAGTGGACTGCAGGAGGACAGTTTGTCTGTCATCTGTCAGGTCCACATTTCGGATGAACCCTGGTCTACATGTATTACCAGTACTACTGTGACCACTAGAATGAGACTGCCAGTGTTAAAGTTCCATCATTGCTTTCATTATTGATTTACCTGTGCCCCAAGTTTACAGTATCATTTGTATGAAAAAGGTTATACTGTACAGTAGTTTGGAATGTATTATTACATTTTTCAAGGCCTTGGCAATGCATGCACTTTTTTTTTTTTTTTTTTTCTCCACAGTGGCCACCTATATTTTGTCTGTTTTAGCTCGCATCCCTGACTAAAAATAGTACCTTGATATGCTTCATCCCTGCATGTAGCAAAAAGATTTACTGGTGCAAGTTTATTGTAGTTACTGGTAAAGTTGAAACAATATATATGAAAGCATTTTGATCCCTATAGAATATATATATATATGAGGAAAATATAGAGCATTAATGAGAGCTGCCTATACCCCTTTCAGATGGGTGATGACAAGGAGTTGAAAGTGCTGGTGGCCCTGGATTTTGACCACACGGTGATAGATGGGAACAGTGACACCCACATCTGCAAACTGGCACCAGGTGGCCAAATACCAGACCACCTCAAGGTCTTGTATCGCAAGGATGGCTGGACGCAGTACATGGCAGAGGTGTTTAAGCTCTTACACTCTGCGAAGGTCACTAGGGAGGAGATCCTGACATGTTTAACTGATATAGCACTGACCAAAGGGATGAGGGACCTGTTTACCAAGCTGCCATCACAACACACAGAGTTTATCATCATATCAGACTCCAACTCTGTCTTCATTGACCACATTCTGAAGCACCTGGGCTTGAGGGAGTTTTTCAGGGATATTTACACCAATCCAGCAGAGTTTGATGAGAGTGGGTGCCTGCGTATAAAGATGTACCACTTGCAGGACTGGTGTACTCTTAGCACAAAGAATCTGTGCAAAGGAGATATATTAGCTGACTACATTAAGGCTAGAGAGAAGGAGAATGTGCATTTTACAACTGTGGCTTACGTAGGGGATGGCACAAACGATTTCTGCCCCAGTATGCGCCTTAAACGGCAAGACATAACCTTCCCTCGTCGCGGTTACAGCCTTTATGACCACATAGCCACAATGGAGCTTGAAAAGGGGCTGGAACTGGAGTCTGAGATTTGCCCATGGGGATCTGGAAACGAAATACTGCAGAGACTTCTGGAATGTTATGATGATTTTGACTCCTCTCATTTGCCATCTCCTAGATTGAGGGACCCCAGTGCTTTCAGTGCCTTGTGATCTCAAAGGATTCTTGTTAGCTACTGGAGAGGTACCAAATATGAAAGAGGGTGGTGTGGATTTGAGGGGGAGGAGAGGATATCATTAAGAAGATTTGTTTATTGTGGCAGCTTCTCCAGGGCTAAGGCACCTGGCGATAGATAGATTTGGATAATTGGTTAGCTTTTCCTTAAGTGACTGAATGGGTAGCATAGCTCCAGGTCTCTACATGCAAGTTGAGCAGCAAAGGAGGGGATGTTGAGTGGATGGATGTCTTATTTTATTTTATTTATTGCTCCCTCATATGATTTTATGCAGATGGGGAAGAAGCTCTCAAATTTAGGGCAGTGTTCAACCCCTCACAATTAATCACTTTCTCAACCTGGCAGAGTAGTAGCATGAGTAAAGTGTAAATGACATCCTTAGGCAGAAGGTGAAGGGGTTAGCTGGAGGGCTTTGTGCACAGTAATGCTGATCCCTGCACAATGATGTATTCTTGTTAGTGCCAGGTGTTTTTATTTGACAGGTGGTCAGAAACATGATGGAACTCTTCAGTCATATATCCTGGTTATTCAGTTGTTGCTGCCTCCAGTCAGTTAAATTTAGCTTAGGTTGTACCTCATAATGAAGAGGTGTTAATTGATTTACCGGTAATTTGAATTGTAGTATTATTCATTTATAATAATCTAGTTTGAATTTTCCTTAAAGAATTTTTGTGTACAGTATAGTCATATATAAATATTGAATTTGTTCTTCTCAGAACTCAGTGCATTCTTACAGAGCCATGAAAGCTACTCTTCTGTCTTGAAGCTTAGATACTTCCTGGCAGTTTTGGAAATGGAAGTGTTGCATGAAATATTTGTATGGTAGCAGGCAACATGAAGCACACAACAAAAGAGTATGAGAAGGAAGGATACGTCTGATATCAAGGAAGGAAGGTGTTAAATGAAATATTTTTGTGATAGCTTTATGAAAACCATAATGGAAGACGGAGAAGTAGAAAGCTGTATGGGGAAGGATGAGAAAAATTAAAGTGTGCATACAATACTAACACAGGATTGTCGGTGAGCTTTTAATTGTGGTAGCGCCATTGATGATATGCCAATGGTCAGGTGATTAGAGAGATCATCTGTTGTGTGAAAAACAGTTTGATCACAGGCTGCTACAGGAACTGGTGTGATTACTTGAATTTCCATGTACAGGAGCCACCGACGTGTCTTAAAACGTCACTAATACCAGTGCACCAGTCATGAATGAGACTGCCCTAGCATGTGTTCAGTTCAAATGGTGGGCGTTGACACTAAAGCTGACTTGAAGGTGTCTGGCATATAGGGCTGCTGGGCCACAGGGAATGGGCTGTGAAGTCTTGCCTAGAATTGAACTAAAAAAAGTAAAATATATAAACTTGAGTCATACTGTCATGAGATTTTAGAGGTTCTAAAGCACTTCCATGCCAGTTTGTTTATGGATTTATGTTAATATTCTCCATACAGTTATACAGTATAGTGCCCCTTTTTTTAAAGAATGTTCTGAGTTTAATTCAGCATAACAAAGACAACTCTGACTGAAGGAAATAGAAAGAACTCTCATTTTCCCATTATATTTGCATTTACATATTTTAAGGCCATGGCAGTGAATGCACATTTCGTTTTCGTTTTCGTTTTTAAAGGCTCCAACATGCTTGCATGTGTCGGCCTTGGTCACCTAATGGCGGCTCTCCATGCTGCACGATCCATTGCAGCCTCCCTGTTCAGTCCCTTAACCCTAAGGTCACACTTAATGACCTCGTCCCATGTCTTTCTCGGTCTACCCCTCATAACCCCACCCCCAATATTAACACTTCTCACCTTCCTCACCCAACTATCATCCCCCATCCTCTCCACATGTCCAAACCACCTCAATCTACCTCTCCTCATCACAACACCAATACACTCCAGTCCCATCCTACCTCTCAACTCTTCCATTGTAAACCCAGCCCCTCCAGGCCTTGGACGCAGGGACGCACTGCACATCCACCTAATCATTGTCATTTCTGTACGTCTGAGCCGGCGAATGTCTTCCTCTCCTTCACTGCCCAGGTCTCACTGCCATACAGCATTACACTCCTAACACACGCTGCATACAAAGACCCCTTAGCACGTAGGGAGAGCCCCCTCAATGTCAGGAGAGGCAAGAGCTCCCTGAACTTCTTCCAACCACTTCTCACCCTAGCCACAGAGCTAGCTCCAGCCCCACCTCCAGCACACAACATGTCTCCTAAATAACAAAACTCTTCCACACACTCAAGAGATTCACCAGCAAGTTCAATTCTTTCACGTCTGACGATCTCCACCTGCTCACCCGGCACGCCGTACACATAAAATCAGCATTATCTCGCAGTCTACCTCTGATACCACTACATCTCTTATGCACCCATTTATCACACACACCGCACAAGATGGAATTACTTCCCACGCCCTTGTGGCAAACTGCACATGGCCACTCTCCCTCGTCTTTGACAGTACCGCCACCAACCCTAGATATCATCACTTTTGTTTTATCTGCATTTACCCTTAAACCCTTTGCCCCATACCATCTCTCCACTTCCTAAACCTTTCCTCCGCCTCCCTTTCATTCTCTGCAATCAACACCAAATCATCAGCATACAACAACTCCCACGGGAGTCCGTTCTAAAGTCACGTGAAAGGGCTTCAAGTACCATGATAAACAACATGGGACTCAAGACTGACCCCTGATGCACACCAACATTCACGGAAAACTCATCACTCAAATCTCCATTCACTCTCACCTGGGTGTGAGCACCCACATACATGGCCATAACCACCTAACCAGCCACTCACTCCAAGCCAAGCTTTCTCATTGCCCACTTCACCACCTCTCCTAGGGACTCTGTCAAAGGCCTTTTCCAAATCAACAAAAACAAAATAAAGATCCCTTCTCCTACCAATATATTTTTCCTGAAGCTGTCGAACAATGAATATGGCATCAGTGGTCCCCCTACCTGGCATAAACCCAAACTGCATCTCATCAATATTCACTCTTTCTCTAATCATACCTTCTAAAACTCTCTCCATTACCTTCATTATCTGATCTAAAAGCTTTATACCTCTATAATTCCCTCTTTCTAGGGCATCACCCTTCCCTTTATACACATTTACAATTACACTCTTCAGCCAATCATCTGGGACAACACACTCATAAATAATCCTATTTATCAGGTCAGTGACTAAACTCACCCCTATATCGCCTGAGGCCTTCAACATTTCGGCAGTCAACCCAGACACACCTGCTGCCTTCCCCACCCTCATCCTGCCTATTGCCTCACTCACAGTAGCAGTATCAATCAAAGGCCAAGGGCCAGACACTGGATCTGCTGGCTCCAAACCTTCCCTGTCCCAGTCAAACTCCTCATTCAACAACCGGTTATAATGCTCTCTCCATGCATCTTTAATATCCTCACTGTTCACCACTACCCTTCCTTCATCATTCTTCACACACTGCTCACCTATGATATCCCGATTATCCCTCTTCACCTGACCTGCCACCCTAAATATATTTTTCCTTTCCCCATGATTTAGGTTATCAAGTAATTGTCTCTGTGACTCAGACTTTGCCCTGTATACCTCTCTCCTAGCCCTACGCTTGGCAGCCAAATATTCCTCTTTGCTGCCACCCTTCTTCCATTCCCGGAAAAGCCTTCTTTTCTCCTTAATTGCAGCTTCTACACCCTCATCCCACCATGAAGTTACTTTATGTCTTGGTGGTCCTCTTGTCCAGCCGCATGTTACATCAGTAACTCTCAAGAAATTGTTCTTGAGGGCTCTGTACTGTTCATTAACGCCTCTGTCTACAGCTCCCTGTTCAGCCACCACTCTCCTCAACTCGCTATAGAAGGCATCCCTTACTACTTGGTTTTTCATCTTCCATATTTTCCTCCTAGGTACATAAGTCCTCTTTTTCATCATTTGTTCTTTAAGCACCATATCACAAATCAGTAGTTTGTGCTGCTGCACACACTCCTCACTTCCTATAACTTTAACATCCCTCACTAACCTCCTATCGGCCCTCCTAACCAGAAAATAATCTATCTGACTGCTATTTCCCCCAGACTCATATGTAATTAACCTACTGTCTCTTTTCCTAAAATATGTGTTGCACACAATCATGTCCGTTGCCTCCCCAAACTCGAGTATCCTTTCCCCTTCTGCATTCCTTAGACCATATGCACAGCCCCCCATGCACTCCTTCATAACCTTGGGCTGCTTCACCTACATGACCATTTAAGTCCCCTCCCAAAATCACTATCTCATCATCCCGCATACCACCCACTACACGTATTAAATCATCCCAAAATCTATCTTTCTCTGATTCATCCAATCCTGCCTGTGGAGCATATGCCGATATAATCACAGCTATCTTTCTTCCCAACAGAATTTTCACAACCAATATCCTATCGCTTACTCTCAAAACATTCATAACATATTCCACCCATTTCTCCGCAACCATCACACCAACACCTCCATATCCATCTGTCCTCCCCTGCCAAAACAACTTATAGCAACAGTCCTTCCCAACAATCTTTCTGGCTGATCCACCCCTGTACCGGACTTCCTGCAAACACGCCACGTCCACCCACCTCCTACTGAATGCCTCCTCAACGACTTCCCCTGCTCTTCCCCTCAAACTTCCCACATTCCATGAACCCACCCTCATCCCCATGGGTGATTTACTGTCCTCAGGCTTGCTTTGAAACCTTTTTTGTTTTGTCATCTTCAGTATTAATAAATGGGGACAGACACAGCACAGGTCCCACTCACCGCACAATCCCAGGTCCAGGCAATGGATCTGGGACCCCTACCCACCAGCTTACCAGTGGCTGTGGTAGTGGCCTCGGGGCACCCTGCCAGGACAGCTGCAGGGACACCCTCCAAGCGCGTCTTGGCACTGCAACTATCCCGCCATTATACACCCACTGATAGGGCAGCCTCCTGGGGCGCTACTCCCAGGTTCGGGCCCCTCTGTGGGCGGAAGCGGCAGCCTGGGAACCGCAATGCCCTGTACCCTCTAGCACAGGCCCGAGCCCCATCTCGCCCTGGACCCATGATCTATGCCGGCGGAACCCCCGCCACGCCTCCCCCCAGAAGTCCGCCACTAGGTAGCGGGGGCAAAGTTTTCTGGCCGCATGCCCTTGCTGGCGCCAACCCCTGCAACGTAGTGGGATACGTTGTGTGAAATGTAAAGTGCATGTGGTGTAGTGCATAGATAGTTAGAGGTAATGTTTGGGAGACTATGCTGGTCTACTCTCCATGTTACTGTCACACTGAAAAGGTCAGCAAAGGGGGATGGTTAGATAGCTAGTGAAACAGGAGCTCCAGCTCTCCCTATCACCAGCATTCCCATTGTTTTGTTTTTTCTTCCCTCCCCCACTGGTGATCATGTTAATCTGGATGCCATGTAATCCAGTGCCACCAGTCAAAGTGGGCAAGTTTTTAAAATGCCATGTGCCCGTTGTCATTAAACCTTGGCTCTGAATAAGCATTCCTTTTCTTAGCTAGCTGCCTTTAAATGCTGAATCTAATCGACCCCAGGGAACAGATTGTGGTTGTATAGATGAGATGCACGGTTCTGTATGTATTGTTCGGTAGTCTTAGTTTGGACTTTGAGTGGTTGAGTTCCTGCCTGGGAATGTTGTACAAGGCCAGCCTTCAGGATTTGGCCCCACATCACTTCCATAGTAGTACCTCCGTGTATGATTGCCTTTTTAGGCTCGAGTGCACAATTATCTAAACTGTTCGGCTTCATAATGTCTTGTACAGTAATTATTTACACAGGTATATATATTCTTGTAAGTACAGTACAGTATAATCCTTTCAACCTGAAGACGTTTTTATTGTTGCTGGTACTGATCTTTTTTTATTCAGCTTTTGCTGATATTAATGAAGACTATATCTGACCCCCCTGGTTCAGAAAGTTTCTAAACAAAGAAAATAATCTGCAGTCAGCAGGGATAAAATATAACATCTTTTGGTTGAGAGGGTTTGGTGTTATGTACTGTAATTAAAACTGCCATGATAGATTAAACAAGACTCCTTCATATGTTTGAAGGCATTGGAGAGGGATTCCTTCCCACGGCGGTGTTGGTGAAATCATACAAAGGATTTGCCTGGATGCACGAATGTCGCTAGTCCCCCCTCCCTGCATTCCAAATCAAAGATGGTGGACTGCAGCATCAGTTTCCTGCAGTCCACTGGGTTCACGTCCAGATGAACCAGGGGTTGCAGCTACTAGTACTATTACTCATAAGTATTTGTATGTTGGTATCTACAGACTTTTAATATAATTTATTCTGAATATCTTAAGGGAATTAACTTTTAATTTATCCCTGTTGAAGTATTCTAGTCTGTTGGTCAGAACGCACTGGTTGGAGTGACGGTCTTGCTTAGGTTTCATCCCCAAGAGGTGAGTGGAGGCTTTCCATTTATGTAATGCAGCTAAGGGAAGTAAGTTGATTATCAGCCCATTAAAGTACAGGACTACAGTACCCTAGACTCAGACTTGTTTTCTTCCAAGCGGGTAATGCAGGACTGACATATTGTTTTATAAGACCTGTGTATTCATGGCTCCAAATATTTCAAAATTCCATCACTTCACCCTTAGAGTCTCTGCTGCTGCTGCTGTTGTTGTGGCCCAAGACTCATCTGAAACATGAATCCAGTGAACTGCAGGCTTAAGTTGCCCTTCTCATGCAGTTCACCATCCTCATTTTGAGGGATATGGAAGAAATTGAAGGACATCTGTATAACCAAACAGTTAACTGTCAGAGACCCTTGGTGTGACAAGAGAGATTGATTAGTATTCTCAGGCTACTTCACCCCATAAGATGGGAAAACAGTTGGTTAAAGGCTGCTTGTTTGCTGCTGCTGCTGCTGATGATAATGATTAGGATGGTGATGAAATGCCATTCTGTTGCCTCCAAGTTCTCGTTTCAGGAAGGACTGTGGGTGAAGCATATAAAGGGATGTCAGAGGACAACAGTGGTTCTTCCTGTCTGGAGAATTGGCAAAGTGACAGCACATCTTGATTTTGTGACAAGAAGCTGAAATGTGTGCAAGAAACAGCAGCCATCATCACACTTTCGCTCACCCTCACCCTGAACTTTACTACCCAGACAGTCAGAAAAAAAATACTGAGAGAAACCTGCCTTCTTAAAGAGGGGATGCTAGATTCAGGTTAGTTTCTTGGTTTACATACAGCCCTTTCTTTCAGTATATACTGTGATTTCATAATTTTTTTTGTTCTTGCTATTGTCAGATTATTTTAGTTAGCTTAGAAGAGCCTGTTGAGCTGGAGGAGGTAGGTACAATCTTTTATTTTATTTATTTATTTATTTTTTTGAGGGAATTGGGCTGTTCGTAATGCTCGAATACGAAGTCGTGGTTGCATTAAACTCAGTGAGCCAAAGTTCTGGGGTAGGAATGAATGTCCTTGGTTACCTGTCAAATCAACCTTCCAATCTGACAACACCTGGCCATCAACTGAGCTAGAAGAGGCAAAAAATCCTTGTCAGTGTAAGCGAGTAATACCAGATGCTTTCATAGTTAACCCTTTGAATCCTGTGAGGTGATCTTTAGTTTATTGCTACTGGATGACTTTTCAGCCTATGAGAGACTTTCCAACAGGAATGGTTAGGTACAGCCATAGTGAATCCCCTCAGTACAGTAGATCTTTCCCAACATCAATTTAAATATCTGAAAACAGCAAATAATGCAGGAAAACAATGCCCTCAGATTGAAGGGGTTATGGATATTATTTTAGAAGTAACAAGAATAAATAACAGCATCTTCAGGTTAGTTAAGCCCTTCAGTATGACTTTGTTCTCCCCACCCCCCAACACAAAAATAATTTAATTCTCACTGTTGTGTACACTGTATTTTACATTTGAAATTTTGGACTGAATGGGAGGCTACCTGAGATCAAGCAGCATAGAGAGCTGCCATTAGGTGACCAAGGCTGAGTGCAAGTATGTTGGAGCCTTCAGAAATGATAAAACTATATGAAACGAAGTCCAAGCTAGTGAAGCATCGCCTTATGTTGTTGTAACCCATTTCATCTGAACACTGTGTACTGCTGGCTGAAGTTACCCTTCTCCTACAGTTCACCATCCTCCTGTTGGGAGAATGGGATTGAATTAATGAAGATTTATAAAACCAGGTAGTAATCATGTGGTTATATCCATGCCACCCTCTGAAAAGTATCCCTCCCCTTCGTCATCATCCTGCTTTTTCTCTCACCACCGATTAAGATACTAAAACCTTGTGTAGCATATTGATATTGCAGAATGGAATTGCACATTACCAATATATATTGACGATACTGGGTAAGTGAACAAAATAATAATTTCAAAAGTTTATTATATACATTCATATTGGCACTATATAGAAATTATCTGACAAAAAAAAAAATTGATATACATTCTGGATTACTTGGATATCTATTGCAGTGTTTCCTCTACAGCAGTAAAAAGGTAAAAGAAAATATATAAAATGATCATGTTTGGTAGACTACCACTACTGTTTAACAGACTACCTCTCCTGATTCCCACTAACTCGGTTCTTTAGCCTTACTCCAAGTTAAGATTCTTTCATTATTATTCCTTTCACACCAGTAACATATGTTCCATAACAGTATACCTTTTTTCTTGCTCCCTTCAGACAATATTATTCAGCATTACAGTTGTAGCCCCAGGTTCATCTAAAATGTGAATGCAGTGGACTGCAGGCTGAAACTGGATAGGGAGGGAGCTGAAAGGCTCTTGTCTTAGGGAGGGGTGGGGAGAGGGGCTCTTGCCTGGGGGTGGGGAGCTGAGGTGCACTTGTTGGGGGGGGTAGGAACCTACAGGTGCTTGTCTGGGGGGGGGGGACCTAGGGGCACTTGTCTGGGGGGGAGGCTAGGGGTGCTTGTTTGGGGGCAACAGGGGGGTAACCTAGGGGCACTTGTCTGGGAGGGAAGCCTAAGGGCACCTGTCTGGGGGAGGTGGGGCCTAGGGGTGCTTGTCTGGGAGGGTGGGGGGGGGAGCCTATCTTGGGGGGTGGGGGAACTGAGGGGCACTTGTCTAGGCAGGGGGGGCCTAGGGGTGCTTGTCTGGGAAATGGGGGGGGGGGGCAGAGCCTAAGGGTGTTTGTCTGGAGGGAGGGATGAACCCTAAGGGTGCTTGTTTAAGGGAGGGGGAGCAGAAGGGCACTTGCCTTGGGGGTGAAGGGGGGGGGGGACCTGAGGGACACTGGTTTAAGAGTGGAGCCACCTGGTTATTTTGGTGGCACTATGTGAAGGCATTCCTCTGCAACACCTTACTTAGCTGAGGAATGACTTTGTGAACTGGAGGGGTAACACATGTCTTCATTAAGCTCTTCCATCCAAGACTCCTAAGCTGAATATACTTGTCTGGAGGCTGGAAAAATAGTGAAAAATATACTGGTGTATCAGAATGGTTAACTTGGTGATGAATTAACACCTACTCCCCACTTTGTTACCTGTGATTCATTATAACATGTTTAGATGACACTGTTTTGATATATCTGACCTCTCCATTTCAAAGTTTCCAAAACTGAATAAAATTGTCTGGATATGGCTGGAATAAAATGAAAAATACATCACTGGACTGAAAGAATTAACACAACATTAAAAGTTAAAGAAAATTTGTCCCCTTCAATTTTTTTTTTTTTTTTTTGTGACTGATGCCACCAAACAATTTTACTAAACTTTAGAAAGCTCTCTTGTACAGTAGTGCAGTAAACAGGATAAAACTAAGGATCACAGTCTCACAGAATTAGGATTATAGCACCTCTTCCCCATTTATTAAACTACAGTACTGTACTGTACTTACATCAGTACTCTCTTCTGTGTCTTTTATATCTCTTTAATAACAACATGGTTTATATAATTAACCTCTTCAGTCCAGTGATGTGTTTTTGAAGTTTATTCCTTGTACTTTCAGATGATTTTATTCAGCCCGATAAACGTTTTGAGCTGGAGGGGTCAGACAGTCTTAGTTAATCTGTCCCCTACTTGAGTAAATCCATTCATCCATTCATCATCAAATCCTATGCTGCCCCATAAGGAGCGTAGGAGCCTGGGGCTAGGCAAGTTGGTCCTGATGTTTAAGATGAGAGTGACCAGCATCACTTATCCCTGGGTGGCATTATGTGAGCAATAAACCCCAGCCACCCCTTGGATATAAACCTACTCAGGCTTAATCCAAATGAAGCACCTTAATTATCCACTAAACCACCAGGTGCCATAATTTGGTTCCATGGTTACCACCCAGTGTAGTAAATGGTTTCCAGGTGTACAGGAAACCATTTCGCTTGTCATTCAATGTAGAGTAAACCAAAGACAGAAGAAAGAGGAAGGAATGAAGGAAAGAAAGTCAGAAGGAGAGTAAAGTCATCCATAGGCAGAAGAAAAGAAATGAATGAAGGAAAGGAAGACAGAAGAGGAAGGAAGGAAGAGAGGAAAGGGCAGACACCCAAAGCAGCACTACATCAAGTGAGTGGATGGTGAGTGCTCCCACCTACCACCTACTTGAGTAAAACAGTCATTAAATACAAATACAGTTGTCTAGTACATAACTGGATTGAAACTGTTAACATAAAAACTATATCAACCCCATCAGTTCAGTGACATACTTAAATTGCTAATTCTTCCCATCTACACGTGATTTTCTTCGGTTTAGGAGAAATCTCTTATACAGAACAAGTTAAGGAAGGCTGCATCTAACCCCTACAGCTGCTCACCCCAATTTACGGAAGGGGTTAATGTACCAGCTACAGAAGTAAACTGTTAAGGATGAGGTGCTGGGAAACCTAACCAACAAGAATACAAGCTTAGAGTATATCAGTCCCTCCACTTTGAAAAAAGTGTTATCTGCAATGAAATAAAATTCTGTGGAAGTAGCCATAATAAATTTTTTACATATTTTGAGCTGATTGAGAGGAAAAAACACACAAAACAAAACAAAAAAAAACTAACTCAGCAACTAGTTAATAAAACTAGATAATATCAATGTACAGCAGACCCTCCTTTTGCCTCCTCTTGGCCTTCTTGATAAATGGACATCCACCAAACATGCATAAAAACACACTAATCATCAACAGGCATAAGAAAGTGAACGAACAAAATTATGACAGTAACTGGCCAAAACATGGAATTCTAACTCTCCTCTAAGCCTTCCAAGTCACTCCCTGGATTAATCATGGGTGGGTATTTTCAATGTTGGTATGGATGACCTGAATATCTGTCATCTGCTTTCCTGTGCATGATGTGTTGGTCGCCACACTAAACGGGCTGGGGTAGAGGTTGATAGCACCATGTAAAACATAAAAGGACGCACAAAACAAAAGGTCTACCGTATAAGCATGTTCATCCATCAATCCATCATTCAATCCTATGTTGCCCCATGAAAAGCGTAGGAGCCCGGGGCTTGGCAAGTCGGTCCTGACATTTAAGATGAGTAAACATGTTAAGTGCGATAAATGGCTCAATATTTAGTCGACTGTACATCTATGGAGATTTCTTGGCCCTGATACAGTACACTATACACTATAACTAACACAATTCTGTTGATAACATTATAACACATTTCGGAAGATAATGTCAGTTCTGTGTTTACAAAAGCACAGACATTTAGGTTATATTCATAACCATCATCATCAACTACACTCCCTACCAGTATAAGATGAGGCAGGTTCCACAAACAAGGAGTAAGAAAACACAAAAATTAAAAAGGCCACCCAGTGAAATGTACCATGCAATCATACTGACATCATCCAAACCTTGAAAATACTGGCTTGTCCCCCCCACCCCACCCCAAAAAAAAATCAATCTATATAAACCTGTTAATAATATGGATACCACAGACCAGACCACAGTATTATTTTTCTTATTTTTCTCTTATGAACTAAAATGTGTAACTCAGTACTTACTTTATATTAATTCCTTCGTCACCACTGATTAATCAGCAGCACTAAACTAGGTCAACTATATCACATTTATGCTGACTATATTACTGCTGCTGCTGACTATATCACTATTCTCACGACTAAAAGGCCATATCATTCTCAGCTTACAAAACACCACAAAGTGTTTGTACAAGTTTATCTATATTTGGTACCTTTCTGTTTCCATGTGTTATTTATTCAATGTGTATTAGCACAAAGAGAGTTTATTATACGGCATGCACGATATCGTTATGGAAAAGTACTAAAAAACTAAACTGACAAGAATATGGCCTTAAATTAACACCTTCCGGGAAGACTTATTTTACTTTGCGCAATCTGTTCACTTCCGCTTTCTGTTTTGCAGCTCGTGCCTTCATGACTTGCGAGATGAGCGATGGAGTGAGGCTGCGAAAAATGACAGCAAGTTGGTGCAGGGGGGAAGCCAAAACTACTTCTTCCCGTCCATTCAGCAAGCACTGCACTACTTGTTCAGCCACTGCCTCTGGTTTCATGCCCTCAGCTGTCGTTCTGTCTGTGACTGCAATGTGTCAGGGAGAATCAGTCATCACTGTTGTAATAACCAGAAAAAAGGAAACAAGTAATGTATGAAAGTGAGGAAAGTATGAGCAGAAAGTGAATGTATAAAAGTGAGAGAACTATTTACAATTGTAATGACAAAAGGAAGAGTTATCAATACTGTCCAGAAACTAGGAAACATGCATAAACTGTTTGTTGTAGTTTGTGGCCCTAGGCTCATCAGTGGACTGAAGGCTGAAGCCACCCTTCTCCTGCAGCCCGCCATCCTCCTACAAACAGATAGGAAGGGAGCTGAGGGATAGCTGTATAATCAGAGCTGCTTGGCTATATCAGTGCCGGCACATCGTGATATTACTGTGACCCCAGGCACATCTGAAACATGAATCTGGTGGATTGTAGGCTTAAGCTGTCTTATCTCTTGTAGTCCACCATACTCCATTTGGGGGATACAGAATTATTTGAGGGACAACATCCTTACTCTGATATTTTTCCACTGAAAGCTGAAGTAGCTAAGGTACAATCCAGAAACATGAAAGAATGCACAAATGTGGGAAAACTATGAACAGCATGCCTTGTGAAATGGGCAAGATAATCATATAAATTTATATACATAACTAGTTGTAAATTATCCTAACTTTCTTTTTCCCTTAAAGATAGCATAAGGAAGATCAAGGGAAGAGATATTTGAGTGGGAAAGCCATCAACAACATACCTAGTGAAATGGGTCCGACTGTTGTAAGCTGAAACTCTGTACAATGTAAACTACTGTACGTAATAAAGATTAATAATAATCAAACTAACACCATGCTTTTTCCTAACCAAACAACGAACATCATGCTTTTTCTCAACCTGACATTCTGGTTTTAACCATCAGTGATTAATTTAAATGTGGCAGAAGCCAAACCTCTTATCTGAAGAAATTTTCTATTTTCTTGCTCTTTTCATACAACTTAAACCTCCTTTATGCTTTTAACTCTTTTTCGCTTCAATGAGGTAAATTTAATTTTATTCTTGCTACTTCCGGACAATTATATTAATCTTAATAACACAGATGGTTAAATACAGTAAGGCTATACCTAACCCCTCTGGTTTGGGGAGGAAAAAAAAAAAAATCTGGTAGTAGTAGCAGTAGCATTAGTAGTACTGTACTAGGAGCAACAACAGGCTCATCCGAATGTGAACCCCGTGGACGGCAGGTTGAAGTTACCTTTCTCCTGCAGCTAATAACCCTCCTTTTCCAAAGGGGACTGAGGGACATCAGCATGACTGGGCAGTGGAGCAGCCATCATCAGTGTCACTATAAAAAGGCATCCCTCTCCACCAACACATGTACACAGTAGTAACGAGGTTAAATAGGGCTATCTCAATTCTAAGCTATGTAAAAATCATCTGGTGGTAGCAAAAATAACACTGAAAAAATGCCATCAGATTCAAGGGGTCACATCCACAATCTATCTGTGTGATGTGGGCAGGCCACGTGTGCACTAGTCCAACCATGAAGGAAGGCTGCTTGTAAACAAAAGCAATTGAAAGTCATACAGCTTTTATTCTCAGTAATCATTAAAGGAAAGGTCCACCATAAACAGTGTTCATTACACCGATGGTCAACAGCACTACACAAAGTTCTCACCTCCATATGTTGAGCCATCCTGTGTGAGTGCGTTGCGGGACAAGTCAGTGGAGATGTATCCTGGGCTAATTACAGACACCTTTACTCCACTGTCAGCCACCTCTGCTCTCAGGGAGTCAAAGAAACCTTGTAGTGCATGCTTGGATGCTGTATAACATGACCTGTGGTACAGACAGAGTGATATTACTTGTGTTATTATGGGGGAAACTTTAATCTGAGGTATGGAATTTTCTTCAGAATTTGTTTCCCTCTGTTCTACTACAGTGTTAAAAAGCACACAGCCCTTAAACTAACCTGTATGGTATAGCCAGTTTTCCCTGTACACTGCTCACTGCAACCACATGACCACACCTTCTCTTGATCATACAGGGTAGGACTGCTGTTTGGGGGTAAAACAAGATACAGTTACAACTGCTCTCGTGAAGGATGCCCCAAAATAAGCAGTACTAACTGTGTGGCTCTGAAACAAACCCTGTCACTTTTGGGGGGTCATCATGGACTAGCCACTTCAAGAGATGAGAGTCTGAAGCTCAGCTAGCCTTGGCTAATTGGCAAGCCTGCAAATTACAACACCTTTCACTCTTTTGGCAATGTTTCTCAGAGTCAATGGTAGACAACCAACTACTGCCTACCAGATCCTGTGTCCATGATTTAATATACCATACATATACAGGTAAACAGGCAGTCTTCATTACAACACAAATGGCACTGAAACTTTGAGGAACTGGCAATAGAGTTTTACAGGCAGTAATGGAACTTGAAAAGGCAATTTTTCTGCATAGTGTACATCGTTACAGATAGAGGGAAGAGTAACAATGGGCTGCTTAAGTTCTGTGAGTTGTTTAAAGCAAGGACAGACCCACAGATACAAAACTAGAAAATTGATTATTTAATTGTATATACCAAAGACATACTTACCTTTAGTCAATGCAACCTGGCCGAAATAATTGACAACCATAAGCTTGATATCAACGCTAACATCGGTGTCAAGAGCTAAACCACGATAGCTGATACCAGCATTGTTTATCAGAATGTCAATGTAGCCAAGGGAGCCCATGAGCTTTGATACCACCTCAGGGATGCTGTTTAGGTCCTCTAGGTCCAGCTCTACTACAGTTGGAACGTGTAGTTCAGTGACCTGGAAAAGAAGTGTTATCATCAGCATCAGCATCCTAGCCCTCCTCCTCCTCTTCTTCATCATTATCATCAGTTAGCCTCATTCCCACTAAACTAATCCAACTGAACAACTGACAAGAAGGGAAATATCATAACCATCATAATCCTAACCCTATTCCCCACTGAACTACTGTAATCTAGTCCATACTAACAGCAAGAGAAATATAATTTCATCATCACCATTATCTTCAAAATGTTAGTCCTGCTTCCCACTAAAAAATTAAATTTGATCTTACAACATCGAATCATCATCATCATCATTGTCACAGCTTACACAGCACCATGACCAGACATATTAACTGCTATTGAGTGAGGGGCAATTTGCATTTTCCTCTAACTAGTTTTCTCAACTGGCTTTTTTGCATAAATTAAATATCCATTTAATCATACCTTACATATGGTAATATCACAGATTATGGTCAGCAATGTTAGAAATATTTTAATGTCCTTTCAACAGTCAGTTTGTTTTCACCTGACAAAAATCACACAACAATGAAGCCCCTGGAATCCTGGCTCCATCTTACAGGCCTAACAAACTGCATATATTTTATTTGGAACTTTTAATGCATGTCCTTCACATTGCCTGCCAGACAGTCATGCTGTCATCTATAAAGTTAAAATTAAGTTCCAAACCTTTAACCTGAGTTTCCGTGCCAGAGCTAGAATACAGAGAAAGTGAAGCAGTTTTCTATGTTTCCCTGCTACAGTTCCAATAATGAAGATTGTTTTCTGTGCTTCCCTACCACAGTTAGGATGAAAAGAGACTATAAACTGTTTTCTTTGTTTCCCTGCCAGCAAAGCTATTGCAGAACTTGTTTCCTGTATTTTCCTGTTAGGATGATGAAGAATTAAAGCTTTTTCCAGTACTTTCTCTGCTACAGCTAGGATACTGAGGATCTAAAACTGTTTCCTTGTATTACCCAGCCAGTCAATATCTGCCATTTACCCTGTAGGTTTTAAGCAGTGTATCTTTGAGTTTGTTGAGCTTGTCAGTGTTGCGTGAAGCGAGGATGAGTCGAGCCCCACGTTTGTAGAGTGCATGTGCCAGTGCCTCGCCTAGACCAGAACTGGCTCCTGTGATTAACACCTTCTGCAATATCAAACAAATAAATGTGGAAAAAAAATAATAAATAAGCACAGTACATATTATCAAATGATGCCTTTAATAGGATGACTTTTTTTTATTTTTTTTATATTTATTCTAGTTATTCCATGCAATTCTATTATAATCAGGGATGACTTTCAGACTGGAAAGGTTAGCTTAGCCCTAACTGACCTCATAATTAATACAGATCCTTTCTATGTAGAATAAAAACATTTGTGGCAATGAAAAATAAAATAAAGGTACGGTAAAACCTCGATATAAAAGACTTCAATCGACAGTTTAAAAACTGTTAGTACGATCTGGACTAATGTCTGATATATAGGTGAGTCTGGGTTAGCAGGGGGAAGTCCAGATGTCACTTTTATTGGAATTTTGCTTTCTCCAAGCCCAAAGTAGTCTGTTATAGTGAGGTTTTACTGTAATAATTAGAAGGAAATTAAGAAATCCCCATACTGAGGCTGGCCAGGGAACATGATATTTTCCATGGATTGAGAGTTAAACCAAGTGCCAAAACCAGCTAAGTACTTCCCAACAGATAATGAAGGCTGTTACGAAAACAAAAATCTAATACACGCAGTGAGACGTGTAACAGCATGATAATCTCTGCTTGGACAGTGATTTTGTTTACTTGTGGCCGAGTCTCCTTCCTCAGAGTGATGACTGCGGGGCTATTTATCAAGCTTGTATCCAATTTCACTTTCACAGTAGTGCCTCTCTGGGTCAATTGCCACAATATTTTATCTCTACTACACTGAATAAATTGCTGAAGAGATGGTGTTAAAAAATCTCCACAGCTACTGATAATACAAGTGGATAGTGAGGCATAATGCACAATTAAATCTCTAATGAAGAAGTGTTAAGAAATCTTTTAAGCCACTCAGAATACAATCCACATTCTTACCTTTCCTCTGAGTGCCCTGCTTGAGTAGAAGAACTGTGACATAACAGCTTGGAACATCTGGTATGCCACCCTTACTGCCAACACTGGACCCATCACTGATACCGTTGCCCACCCTGCCAACACCATATGCCATCAGCATCATCAACATCAACATCCAGATCTCTTTTTCCCACCTAAAAATGGGGTGACATAGGGTTCAGAGAGCAAGAAAAAGCTGATGGGAGAAACAAAAGTCTACCCAACCAAATGGACCATGGTATCAATCAACATCAATCGAATCACCATTACTGTGTCATTATCATTATCTATCCCACACCACAGAAACATACCATCATAAACATCACCACCATCATCACAATTTTATCCCTTCACAACATCATATTTATTTCACTAAAACCACTGATGATTTTGCTTCATCAGTAAAATAATCTCTGGGAGGTAGTAATCAAATGGTAAGAAGTGTACTCTGTTCTAATATAAAAAATATCAATCCCACGCTAAGGCAGGAAACAACATGATTTAAATTTTGTTAAAACCGGCTTTACTCATCTTTCAGAAGACTCTCAAACTTGTCACCCGCTAATATCACCCAAAAAAGTCCTGCCTGAGACTGCTCTAGTATGTATTCAGTATGGGTGGTCGACATCAGCACTGAAGTGAGTGCTAAGTCATAAATATACACACAAAAAGGAAGGCAATTAAATAACTGTCGGTAAATACGTCAGACACACCAAAAAAGGTAAACAAATAAACAAATCAACATCTGGTAAATAAATACATGCTTCTAAATATATAAAAACTCATCATCCTGACTTTTCTTCCCAGCTACAGAGGCAGTAAGAAAGTACCATGACACAAAGGAATGAGAGAGTTTGATGTGAGAGAACTATCAACAGCACAGCCAGTGAAGTAGGTCACTCGCTCATTCACACATCATTCAAGTCCACAAAATCCTGCCTCCAACTGGCCAAACAAACCATTTTTTTCTTCTAGATGCTCTTTACCTATCTCTCTGTCTATCTACAGCCAGATGCCTTAATCCCAGTGGGGGGGTGGCCACAAATAAATCCCCTCCATGTTACCTTGTCCTCAACTATCAAGCTGCCCTCTCTTTAACCCAAACTCTCTCTCTCTCATATACCTCTCCACCTCATCCTTAATCTTCTTCTCCCTCCCCCACCTCCACCATTTCACTCACATACTCTCCTACTATATGAATGCATTCCATGTGTACCCTTAAAAAGAAAAATAAATAAACAAATATGGCAATCACCATTTCTAGCAACTTTGACGATAGAGAAAGGGTTTACTCTGACAAATTTTGGTATAAGTGTCTCCATGGCTGGCTTCTGAAGATGCCCCACACACACACTGACACTCTCAACACAACTGAGCTCCTCCCTCCCACCTCCCTCACTTATATACCCTCCCATCCATTGCCAGATTTGCATTATGACTTTTGTGTGTGTAAGAAACTGTTCCCAATATTAACACAATCATCAGGACAAAACTTCAGTATTAAAAGTCATATTCAGTATTAAAAAGTCATTACTAACTTAAATACACCCAAAATAAATGCACTAGAATAAAAGATCTGTGAATAATAAGTGAAGAAAAAAAAAAGCGC
Source organism: Coenobita brevimanus (assembly GCF_032717465.1). Taxonomy (NCBI): domain Eukaryota; kingdom Metazoa; phylum Arthropoda; class Malacostraca; order Decapoda; family Coenobitidae; genus Coenobita; species Coenobita brevimanus. Next base: position 45,713,882 of record NC_136997.1, on the reverse strand, counting down.
ATTACCAACCAACTGTACAAGGAAAACTGTTAAAATTTAAATCTCATCTGGCTTCATTCTGCCAAGGATCATGACAGACAATTATTCTTTCCACTTCCTCAGTCATCATTATCACCTCAATGTCTCTCCCTCTCCTACCAATGGATGGGGTGAGGTAAGCCAACAGAGCAAGAAAAAGCCTGACAGAGACTATCAACAGATTGTCCAGTTAAATGGACAAAGCTTTTATTCCATTATATTTAAGCTCTTTGAATCCTGACTCCACCTCACAGGCAAACCTTCCACACTGATCCACATCACTTTACCTAACACCAAGAGTCAATCCAACGACTACTGTGTAGCTAGGGAAGAATCAGTAACCACGTATATATACAGTAAACCCAGAATGAGGAGTCCAAAATTTAAAAAGTACATCTGGTATCACATTACAGTACCAAAGATTTAGCTTCTTCACACCGTCACCAGTATCAGTGTCACCCAACAAATAAAAAATATGCACCGCCATGAAACTAGTCACAAGCAAACACACACACACACACACACACACATTGTTGTGCTACATATATTAAAAAAAAAAAAATTCTAAAAAGAATTACTGTATTAACTTGAAACACCACTGGCATCCCCCTACCAAGGATTATGACATGCATGACACATCAAGTTTGTGGTGAAAGGGAAGTGTCCCTCCAGGGCTTACTAAAATCCAGGTCACTAGTGTGACATGTAATTTGTTAGGGGTGTGAGCGTCTCAGTGCTATGACTAGGCATTTGACTTATGTCAACTACGTTTCTTTAATTCAAGTTGATGTTGTAAAGTAATTCCAAGTAGTATTCCATTAAATTATTGATCCTATGTTACTTTTTGTCATTAATTAGACATTATTTATCTCACCATCATCAATACAGAAGAGACAAAGAAAGTAATGAGAACACACTCAATAGCCCCACCAGACATCATCATCCATGTCTTTTTAATTTTCTACTCCATCAAATCAATGTTAGTATGTCAGCCTCACTCTTCCATTGCACAACCTAAATGCTCTACTATAAACAGTCAAAGCAATCTCAAAACATATTCATATAACATCATCATCAACATCCAAACCTCTTTTCCCACCTAAGGACGGGGTGAGATACAATTTAAGAAAATATCAGACTGGAGATATGGTCACTTTTTTTTTTTTTTTGCCAACAATTATTATTATTAGTAGTAGTAGCTTAATGTTGTTGTAGTACCTGTAGTTGTAGCCCCAGGTTCATCTGGAATGTGAACCCACTGGACTGCAGGCTAAAGCTAACCCCCCTCCCCAACCTCCTCCAAAGTTCCCCTGCATTCTTTGAGAGGAAATGGAAGTAGATGAAGGATGTTTGTAAAACCAGGCAGCTGAGCCGCCCAGCTGTATCAGTGCCACCACATGAAGGAATTCTCTCCAGCACTATCAACTTGGCAATCTCTTGCTTCTGCTGAAAAGAATTTACTGAAGCTAAAATCATTTACATCGAGGAAGACGCTTCCCTTAGGTTAACAGAGTGGTAGTAGTCACAGCCCTATGCTCATCTGAATGTAAACTCAGTGGAGTGCAGGCTAAAGTTACCCTTCTGCAGTCCACCATCCTCCTATTGGGAGAGAGAGGAAGAATAGAAGGGCATTTGCAAGACCACGCAGCAGAGCCAGCCAGCCACATCAGTGTCACTACATGAAGGCATCCCTCTCCAGCACCCAAGTCTAAAATATACAAGGGTTAATGAAGACTGACTACAGCCACTGGTCTTAAATTTTCTCTTCTTGTCACTGTGATGACATGTTTTTCATTTCATACAAACTCCTACTTACTTCGTGCAGGTGTAAGGACATCTTCCATAATGAATAAAATTATACGTGGGTAACAATAATAAAATGAAAAATATCATCAGATTCAACTAAACAGAATCTAATGAAGATAATAAAAAATTAGGCTATCTCCTATTAAAAATGTCACCAGACTGAAGGGGTTAACACTCAAACAAACCAGGAAGGTGCTTGAATCATTGCAGTATATAAACATGGGACAATAAGAGGCCTTGGGAACCATGAGTGGAAGCTCAGGCAGCTTCTTTGCACCTCTTCCTTATTATGTTTTATTTCTGTGTATGCCAATGGGTGCAACCAAATAATTCCATACACCAGATTACAAGGACTCCAATCACTCCATTCTTTAAAACATCTTGAACAGTTGGACTTTAACTCCAGTAGACTGAAATTTGGGGGTAACTAATCTGGGAAGGGAGTTCCAAAGAGAGGCAGGTTGAGGAAAAATGGAATTCTTACAGGCAAAGTTCTGAAATATGGCAGTAATGATAGTGATAGTAATGAAAGGGTAATAACAGATTCTTCTAATTCCTCCACAAACATGCATAGCCTACAGTAATCAGGGTGTGGAAAGAACACAGCAAAATGATATTATCACTCTGAAAGGCTAAACACTGATTACAACATGAAGATGGAGTGAACTATGTACACATCTTGCCAGTGAGAAGGATTAAGATCAGATGAGGTCAAATGGTAAAACCATTAACCCAATTACTGACCTAAAATCCAAGAAACATATAAATATATTGACCTGAAAATTCTGTGTCAACGGAGATGGATTTAATCATAAAATTATCATCTTTCCAACCCACTGTACCAATCACATGAGAAGTTGGTTCTAAATTACAAATTTTTCATCCTAATCATCATAAATGGACTTTTAAATGGGGTAGATATTTTCATACCAGTAATTAGAATTGACAAAGACATAAACTGTCACCATCATCATCATCATCACTGCTGTCATCACTATCATCATATGATGGATGAGACTATGATGATTAATTACTGGGGTGAGCCACCACTCAGGTGAAATGCTACTTTTGAAATAAGTTACCGTATCTTGTTATTTTGTGGTTTTGCATACTAGTGAACTCTGTAAAAGAACAGGTGCTTTAAACAAATAAAAGATCAACCATTATTATTATTTTATTATTATTATTATTAATGACCTTACCAATAATCAAAGGGATAGTATTCCATGATGCAGCCAGGTCTCGTGTGCTCTTTAATGCTCGGATGAAGAACGCAGCTAGATCTGACCATCTACTGGTGGTGTTCCTCACGGTACCGGCACTCAGTAGGTCTCCGTTCAACCCAGTATCCATTTTGGCTTCTGGAAAACTAGATATTATATGTACGATGCAACTACATTTACACATACAGTACACAATAGGTCATTTCAATAATGCAGCTGCAGTCAAGGACATGTAACACAACAATTATCAAGAACTTTCAAAATGCAGTACAATACAGTCACGCCTCAGTATACAATGAGGTAATGTCAAGAGAAAAATAATCCCAGACCAATTTACCATGTACCAGGGTTGAAATGGGTTCACTGGGGTTTTCTGGGGGTCAAAGGCCTCTTAATCTTTATTAAAAAAAAAAAAAAAAAAATTAAGCTTGTCCTCTGTGCCCTCAGTAGCACCATGCTTTCCACTACAGGGTACCATCCTTGCCAGACATGATTTCCAAGTCACAAGTTCAGTATTCCACACACAAAAAGCTATGGTACCACTCCACTTAGGCTAATACTGCACACTGCACTATTCACTGCACACTTGCACTGCTATCAGCAAGAGCAATGATGTTTCAATATTTGGTTTAGTTTGCTTTTGGTCTGGTTAAATTACATTAGGGTCACTAAATTTGGTTGATTTTGGCATTACAGTATTACAAATTCTTTCTCAAGATGCTCGGTAAATGTCCAGAAACCATTTTCTGTATATTTACCCCCAAAAATCACATTCTCCAAAAACGGCACACCCAAAATAAGGCTGAGAAACACAACCCCAAAAATGGTGAAAATGAACCCAGACACCGTATCGACAAATACCCGAAAACTTAACCATCCCTGCCATTGTGGGAAGAATTAACAATACTGTACAGAACTTGCCTACCTCCTTTTTTTTTAAATACACTTAAAAAAGAAAATGGTTTAATTCTATGGTATATTAACTCTTAATTCCCAGGACAACATTACAACGGTAATTTCTGCTGGCTTCTGATTACTTTATTCATCAAAGAAAGCCATTCTGAAATAAAAGGGTTAGATATAGCCCTTGTCAACATTTTCACTACCAGGGAACTCTTCTGAAGCTATTAAAAATATCCAGTACCGTAGCTGCAAAAAGAAAATGAGAAAAAACATACTGGTAATCATGAGACTTAATTTCATTACTCTGTTCTACCTTGAATATTTTACCTAAACAGTTTTTTATATTTATTTTTGCTATATTCTCACAATTTATTCAAATGGGTTGGAGTTTTTGTGCTGGATGTGCCAGATAAAGTACAATTAACCCCTTCACCATTAGGCTATGGGCCCTCTTTGAGTTAAATCACCAAGTAGCTATAAAAATAAAAATCCAGTCTATATCTGCCTGAATATGCTAATCTCACAAGCACTGTCATCCAAGGGGTAAACACTGCAAAACTACTTATGAGGTTTCCTTCCTCATTCTCAGCAAAAATTCAAGGTACTTTGACTAGTCTCCTAATTTATGCTACGGCACGTCCATGGCATATGTTGCAATATCAAAAGGTAAACAGTTAAATGGGGATAAATATTAACTAACTTTCAACATACCTAGGTCGCAGGTGGCCTCCCTTAGCACCTTCCTGTGAGTGATTTTATCTTCTGCTCGCCATGGCCCCCGTGTTCACAAATTTTCTCAGCAATCTTCTCCTTCTTCCCTATCCAGTAAGGAGAAAATTCCCTGGGCCTGGCCTTTTTGTCCACAGCAGCTTTAGTTTTGTTCGTATTTGATTTATTATGTTTATTTTGTTATTTTTTTCCATAGTTAGAGGTCGGTATTCATAAATTTAATAAGCTGCGAAATTGTGTTTCTTTTTACTTTAATTTAAAGTACATACAGCTGCCAAATCCTCCAAAACCAAACTGAAATGAATAATATCATGGAAAAGGTGGCAAAATAAATTACTTTTCATAATCATTTAATGACGGTGTGCTGATTGTTTACCGGAAAACTGATTAAGATAATTTGAGAATACGGACC
>NC_136997.1:45648791-45703791 GCF_032717465.1 Coenobita brevimanus | reverse complement strand
TGTGTTACAGGAAATGGTGAACTCTCTCAACGCCTTATGGAAAGCTTGTGCAGGTAAGTGATGCAAGTTTATTCATTTTCTTTCTTTTCTTTTTCTATCTTTCTTTGTTTTTGTCCTTGTCTGTGTCTTTGTCTGTCTTTCTCTGTCTGTGTCACTTTCTTGTGTGTCTGTCTTTGTCTTTTTGTCTCTGTTTCTCTGTCTTCCTGTCTCTGTCTTTTCCTGTCTCTCTGTCTCTGTCTACCTTACATGTCTCTGTCTGTGTCTCTGTCTCTGTGTCAGTCTCTATCTTTCTGTGTCTATCTTTCTCTGTCTGTCTGTCATAATTTTTCGTACCTCGTAACCTCTTTGGTTACTGGTCTTTTAATTTGTTTTATTATTTATTTTTAGTTCCGTATCATTTGGCAGTGAAGGAATAAATGATGTATGTGACTGACCTAGCCAATATCACCCTTCCACACCACGCCACACCATTTTACACCACACCACACCACACCACACCACACCACACCGAGGGAATGGAGCCTTTAGTTATATTCTTGGTTTGGTGTGGTGTGGGGTGGGATGGGAGGGTGATTTTGTGTGGCGTGGTAGAGTGATTTTGTGTGATGTGGTGTGGTGAGAGGATGATATGGTGTGTGGAATGTTATTGTGTGGTGTGGTGTGGTGAGGGGATGGTATGGTGTGTGGTGTGGTGTGGTGTGGTGAGGGGATGGTATGGTGTGTGGTGTGGTGTGGTGTGGTGAGGGGATGGTATGGTGTGTGGTGTGGTGTGATGTGGGGATGATATGGTGCATGATGTGGTGTGGTGTGGTGTGGTGTGGTGAGGGGATGGTATGGTGTGTGGTGTGGTGTGATGCGGGGATGATATGGTGCATGATGTGGTGTGGTGTGGTGTGAGCGAGTGATTTTGCGTGGCGCTGGGAGGGATGGCAATTTTAGGCCAAGTTAAAGTGAAAACAGCATAGCATCATAATCTAGCGTTAATCTATTGTTACAACTAAAAAAAAAAAATAAAAAAAAATAAGTGAAGAATGCATAGTCGTCACGGTAAAAAGGAAAACTCAGCTCCTTGGAACCGATCAAAGTCTGTGCAAGTCTTATAAAAACATGTCGATAAATTGATAACTAGATTTACGTAAAAATTATCGGGAATTATTTATCAATGCGGCAAGGTTATCGGGTGGTACTTGACCATTAGTGGCCTCGTTACATCTGCTCCATAGCGACTTATTTTGCGTATTACACCCTAACATTATATATAGCTTTAAAAATGAAAGAGTTACTGAAGACTGCTGCTTATATCTCACCCATCAATTCAGTAATTCTCTTCTAGTGTGAGTTAAATCTTCAGGTGATAGTAGTTGTGGTAGTAGTAGTAGTGGCAGTAGTAGTAGTAGTTTGGGGGGAGGCGGTGGCTGAATCGTAGAGAGGCGGCCTGCAGTCCTGATGGACCCAGGTTCGAATCCCGGCTGGAGCAGGGAACAGTTTAAGGATTTGAATTTCATGAAAGCAGACTTTCCTGATCTACCAGATGACCCGCCGACATGTCATAAAAGTACCCCCGCTAATACCAATACACCAGTCCTGTATGAGACAGCCCTAGCATGTAGTCAATATGGACGGTGGGTGTTAGCGCCGAAGTGGTGACATGTAGGGAGGAGTATGATATGTAGGAGGACTACTGGGCCTTGAGAGCAGGCTGTGGAGCCTATGCCCTGAGTCGGACACATAAAAAAAAAAAAAAGTAGTAGTAGTAGTAGTAGTGTAGTTGTGCCCCCAGGTTCATCTGAATGAGAACCCAGTGGACTGCAGGCTGAATTAACCCTTCTCCGGCAGTTCCTAATCTTCCATTTGGGGGATAGGGATGGAGCTGAGAGACGTTTGCATAACCAGGCAGTGGTGCCACCCAGTTATATCAGTGCCACCACGAGAAGGCGCCCCTTTCGACTCTCCCCCCCCACTAGGAGATAAAACGAAAATAAAGATAATATAATTTGTGCGCACTGGTTGATATAGAAAGATGCTATTAAACAACTACCAGGTTATCTTGATGGAGAGAACCATTATTAGTTGAAGATAAGTGGAGCACACACACACACACACACACACACACACACACACACACACACAAACACAGCTGAGGAAGGACATATACGTACGCTCTAAACTGGCGTCCACTGACAGACTCTAGATAAGGTTTTGTGTGTGTGTGTGTGTGTGTGTGTGTGTGTGTGTGTGTGTGTGTGTGTGTGTGTGTGTGTGCGCTGATTTTCTAATATTTATGAATGTATTAGTATGGAACTTACAGGTTACGTGAACTGTATGAAAATTTAGTTAAATATCATGGAATTTTTCTGAATTATTCTTAATTTAGTACCAGATAACGATTTTATGTAAGAATTATGTCACTGGTTGCTGTACTAAGTGGGGGGTCTACCATCCACTCACCTGATAACACTATTGATTCTATATTATCTCTATAACTGGTGACTGTATTAGGTGACTACATTAAGTGACTGCATTGACTCTTCGTTGGGTGACTACATTAAGTGACTTGGTGATTCTGCATTACAGTCGTAGCATTGTGTCTTTCCCCTACTGAGCTATGTGAAATAAGCCGCAAAAGGACGATTATTTGGACCAAGTTAGAGTGAAAAGAAATCAGTAATAACAGACCGATACAAAGGCGTTGAGAAATTATCATGTAAAGAAATAGCGCTGTTTTCATCTCTCTGATGATGGAAATTACCTAAGTCGGAAAGTGGGTGAGGTTTTACGATAATCTGTGGATGTTGGCGTGTGTGTGTGTGTGTGTGTGTGTGTGTGTGTGTTTTAGTTGAACAGTGGAAGGAAAAACATATAATATCGTACCCTAGTTTACGGGTGTCCTCCATTCATTTTAAAAATCTGTAACAACTGGTCGTGAACCGCTGAGTTTTTAAGTTTGGGGGGAAACTATTCTTGGAGAGAGAGTTCCAAAGAGATACAGTTCGGAGAATAAAAGGTGATTGTTATTATTATTATTATTATTATTATTATTATTTGCGTGTCTTTGTGTAATGTGGCAGCATGAAAGTTAAGGAGAAATAGTGATGACGAGGGTGAAGCAATGCAAACACAAAAATCAAGGCGTGTTGGTAAGGCCTTGATAAGCAAAGAGAGGTGGTCAGAACACCGCTTATGATATCATCCTCACACGATAACACGCACACTCCACCCGCACCTCCTTGTATCATCATTTGGTGGACGTAGTGCGCTTGGATCCCTCGTCACTCATCCCCTGACAGACTAGGCCGTTCAAGGTAGTGTTGGTTCTGGGTAGGAGTGATTTGCCTTACTTCATGACCTAATCTGACTTTATTGTGCTTTATTTTAGCCTTCCAGCCACGAGGAATGACTTAAGTGTTTTTCTCTGGCTAATGACAAGCTACTGTTTTGCTTTGTTTAAACCCAGTTGTTTTGTTCTAGTCCCAGTTGCGTTATTCCAGTCCCAGTTGCGTTATTCCAGTCCCAGTTGCTTTATTCTAGTCCCAGTTGCTTTATTCTAGTCCCAGTTGCTTTGTTCTAGTCCCAGTTTCTTTATTTTGGTCCCAAGCTGCTTTATTCTAGTTCCAGTTGCTTTATTCTAGTCCCAGGCTGCTTAATTCTGGCTAACCCCTTCCGTACGACGATACTTTCTTTTATTTTACCTCTAATACCTCCAGCACACTTTACTAAACTAAGGAATAATAAAGATTACGTCTCTCTAACCCCTCCAACTCAAAAAATCTATCCCATGTTAAATAAAGCCATAGAAATTGCAAGGAAAGTTAATGTAGCTCAGAATTTGATGCGCCGAATTACGTAACATCAAATTCCAAACTTCTTCCAGGTCGGCGGCTCTCCTATCAACTCAAGAACGGAACAGAGGACAAGAACGCAGGACAGATTGGCGGTATGGCGATGCCGGGGGAGTCTACCATGGTGCTGGTGGATGGGAAAGCCAAGGAAAGTGAGTTGTATCCCCCTTGTGAGTGCTTTCAGAGAGTGACGCCTTCATGTGGTGGCACTAGTATAGCTGGGAGGCGGAGATGCCCAGGTATACAGACGTCCCTCAACTTTTCCCTCCTCTTCCGCGTCCCCCCAAAAGAGGATGGAGGTATGCTGGCTGTGAAACCTATGCCCAGGGTAGGACACATAAAGAGAGAGAGAGAGAGAGAGAGAGAGAGAGAGAGAGAGAGAGAGAGAGGTGCGGAGGAGGACTTTAGTATGCAGTCCACTGGGTTTGCATACAGATTAGTGTGGGGTTACTACTACTACTATTACTACTACTGCAACTACTACTGCAACTACTATTAAAACTGAGAACGCGAAGGTGTACGTAAGCTCCTAATAATTATCGGTTAGATTTACAACACCTGTGAAGATACGAGATGGATAGACTGCATCCCACTGTATAGGATGAATATATGCGAGTGAAATGTGTGAGACCCCCCCCCCATCTCTCTCTCTCACACTCTCTCTCTCTCTCTCTCTCTCTCTCTCTCTCTCTCTCTCTCTCTCTCTCTCTCTCTCTCTCTTTCTATATCTTTGTTTCGCCATGAGGGTTCACCTATCATCACCAATATTTTTCTTGCCATCTCACTTCTCATTATATCTCTCCGTCTCTACCTGGCTCTCTCACTCTCCCACATTCTATCTCTAACTCTACCTCTCTTTCTCAGGGCCACAGGAGTGCTGGGGCAGCCGACACACCCTGGCACTCCTTGGGTTCTTTGGCTTCGCTGTGGTGTACGCCATGAGAGTCAATCTATCCGTCGCCATCGTCGCCATGGTCAAAACAAATGTCTCAGATGCCACAGTGAACAACACTAACGTCTGCCCTTTCCCCGATGACTACGAGCCTTCAGAAAGTGATAATACGGTGAGATAATTGTAGTAATAGTTGCTGTAGCGGTAGTAGTAGCAGTGGTAAAGAATAATAAAGTTTTAGCTCGAATTTAGCACCATTCCTATAACTGTTTAACCACCACCAACAATTTATCCCACTTTCTCTTTTTTCAGGATGGTGAATTCGACTGGGATGAAGGCCTACAAGGTCAAATATTGGGCTGCTTCTTCATCGGCTATCTCCTGACAAACGTGGTGGGGGGACGAGCTGCGGAATATTTTGGCGGGAAAATTGTGTTCGGTTTGGGCATCCTTTTAACAGCCATCCTCACCATCCTCTCCCCCATCTGTGTCAGAGCTTCAACGGGACTCTTTATTGCTGTGAGGATACTTGAAGGCATCACTGAGGTAAGGAAAATTCAGTATGTATTCAGAGTTAACCTTTTCTTCCAGTCCTTCGTGTATGCAACAGGTCAGCTCTGGAACTGTCTTCTTTTGTCTGTTTTTCCTATTGCCAATGACCACGAGACTTTTAAACGTGGTGTGTCCAGGCATCTTAAAATGAAGGGATCTTTAATTTGACTCTCCGTTATTTTATTTTTATTTTTTCTTGGAGGGAACAATCTTGCTGGATTCTTGAATTTGGTTCCTTCTTCCTTGATTTAAAAAAATATATATATATATATATAGATGATCCATTGTGACAAGTGGAAATGTTGAGCGGGAGAGACACAGGTTATAACTTGAATTCTTTATTTTTTCTCACTTCTCGAGCTGCACAGAACCCATCCTTAGAAACGGGTTCTGTGTAGCCAAAAACGTTGAAGAAAATATAGGATTCCAGTTCTAACCTTTGTCTCTCTCCCACTCAGCATATTGAGATGGGTTGGAGATTTCGTAACCCCTCTTGCTTAGCGATTTAGCCTTCTTTATGCGTCTAATTCTGGGCATAGACTTTAACAACCCTTTCCCAGAGCCCCATCAGTCCTCCTACCTACCACATACCTCCACGTCATCTGTACCTTTCAGCTCCGTATCTTGTAGTATGTTATGGATGCAAACTTTTAAAACAGATTCAGATAAGTAGCATACGAAAAAAATGTTATGATGTAATGCGCAGAATAAATCGCTAAGGAAGAATTGCTACAGAACCCCAGATGCCACCGAGAGTCCGGGCTGTTTTCTAGGTGTCAATAATAGCACTTTTTTTTTTTTCTTAGTATATTTATTTCACATTGATTTCCTTTGTGTAATTTGCTTAGTCTGCTTTTTCTTAGTTTGAATTTCAGTTTTTATATTTTTCTGCTTTCTCCAAATTCCATTATATATTTTTAAAAACCGATTGTCTTTTTTTTCTTCTTTTTTTTTCTCGGCTTCAGTCGTTTTTATAATATCAGTTTGGAGTTCTCTGGCAGGAAGTGTTATTTGTGATGGTTTTTAAAATTTTGACGGTGTGTGTGTGCGTGTGTGTGTGTGTGTGTGTGTGTGTGTGTGTGTGTGTGTGAGAGAGAGAGAGAGAGAGAGAGAGAGAGAGAGTGTGTGTGTGTGTGTGTGTGTGTGTGTGTGTGTGTGTGTGTGTGTGTTCGTCTGCCTGTCTGGTGCGTAAGGGTGTGAGAGTAAGAGGGTGTGCGTATGCGAGCCTGTGTGTGCGTGTGTGTGTGTATGTCCTGGCTCACTCATGGTTGCAGGGCGTCACCTTCCCGGCCATGAACGTGCTCCTGGCTACCTGGATACCTGCCCTGGAGCGAGCTAAGTTTTCCAGCCTCGTTTATGCCGGTAGGTCCCTTCCAGAGCACAACGAGCCCTCTGGAGACTTCGTAATGCCTTTTTCTCAGTGATTTATTTTGAAGTTTGCATCTTAATGGGCTGTATTTACTGTGGCTTTTGATATTTTATACTGCCCTTTCCTGGATTATTTATTTCGAGATTCAGTTTATAATGGGTTGTATTTTCGATGGCTTTTGTGATTTCTAAACGCCTTTCTCTCAGGAACTTATTTTGAACATCTTGTGTATATCTCCCTACATTAGTCAAGTTTGTCATCCTGGTCTGTAGTACGAGATTCCTTTTAGAGAATAATATCATCTCCAAGCCCAGCATAACATCAGTGGACCTAGCGCTACATCCTCAGACCTTTGCGCTAAATCCATAGACTTAGCGCTACTCTTGTTTACATAATCCCACATCCATACACCCACAGCACTCCAGTTCCTTCAGATCTAGCGCTACACCCACTGATCTAGCATTAAACCCTTCCTTTCCTCCAATAATTACCTCGCTTGTATATAATAAATGCATCTTTAAATCCATCCCATCTGTACATTCACCATCTTTACCCTCTCACTCGTCGAGGTCAAAGGGCGAATGATAAATGAAGGATTGTAATAAAGTTAAGTGTTGCCATGACGCTCACTGGAGATATATCTGTGCTGAGTCAGTTTTTGAAAATGGGTCACTGCGGTTCTTCTTCATGGTGGTGGTGGTGTGGGTGTGGGTGTGTGTATGCAGATATGTGTGTGTGTATAGTATGTGCATGTGTGTATAAATATGCATGTGTGTATATGTATGTGTGTAAATAAGTATGTATGTATGTGTGTGTGCGTGTTAGGTGGCCATGGCATACGATTAAGGTTGCTGATAAACTCGCTTGCGTACGAATGATTTTAAAATTAAGGATAACAGTTGGCCTACTATTCCACTGCGTCTGCTTAATACTCAGGGCAAGTCTGTCACATTCCTGCCTGACGCATAATATCACAGAGAAACATATCACGCCTCTCTCAGCTTAGGAATATTTACCAGCAGAGGAAAGTGACAGGCCGATGAGGTGAAATATTACAAAGCCTTTCTCAGCTTAAGAATATTTACCAGCAGAGGAAAGTGACAGGCCGATGAGGTGAAATTTTACGAAGCCTCTTTCAGCTTAGGAATATTAACCAGCAGAGGAAAGTGACAGGCAGATGAGGTGAAATATTAGGCCAACTTTTATCCCTGTTGTATATAAAGGATTCTTGTGTGAGTTTTTGATTGACATGCTTTAAACTGAGTATGTTAAATTAATTCTCTCTCTCTCTCTCTCTCTCTCTCTCTCTCTGTCTCTCTCTCTGTCTCTCTCTCTCTCTCTCTCTCCTTCTGGCTCACTATACATTCGGTTGGCTTTGCAGGGTGTGACCACCCCTTCCATGAACTATATGTTGGCCATTTGGATTCCCCCCTTGGAAAGAGCAAAATTCTCCAGTCTCGTCTATTCTGGTAGGTCTCTCTCTCTCTCTCTCTCTCTCTCTCTCTCTCATGCTTGCCCTAATATATATATATATATATATATATATATATATATATATATATATATATATATATATATATATATATATATATATATATATATATATATAATCTTAATTCAGTTTCTCCTCGTAACTAAGATAATATGAATGCAAGAAGAAAAAAGACATTCTACACACCTTTCTCTGTATAGCCTCAAAAAACAAAATATTAGTTTGAAAAAGGAATTAATTATGTTGTTAATCTGGCAATAAAAATCCGGCTTCCCCTGTAGTATTTGGCGTCTGTATGTTATTTACTGTTCTTTGTTCTCTATGTGATATGTTTTCTATGTATTTTGCTCAGTTTGTTCATTTGTATCATGTATTAGTCTGTGCTATGGATTATTTTTTTGTATTCTGTGTTGCTCTGTGTACTCTGTGATTTAGTTTGTTCTGTGTAGTTTGTGTTGTGTTCCATTATTGTGTTCTATTTGTTGTTCTGTGTAATGTGCTGTAATGTGATATGTGTACTGTGTTCTTTAAGATGTACTACCTGTTCTTTATATTCGACAGGCGTTCAGTTCGGCACAGTGGTCACCCTAACGATGAGTGGATGGCTGTGCGAGACGGACTTCCTAGGTGGATGGCCCTCGGTTTTCTACGTCTTCGGCTTCCTGGGGGTTTTGTGGAGTCTGGTGTGGTTCCTCGCAGCTTACAACGACCCCGCCACACACCCGAGGATTTCAGAGGAGGAGAAGAATTATATCCTACAAAACTGCGGTGTTAAAAGGAGCAAAGTGAGTATGATGACGTTTCTGATTATATTTTTTAGGTATTTGGAACTCTAGGGGTTTTGCGGAGTCTGGCTTGTTTCCTTCTACCTAAAGCAATCCCTCTACACATCCGGGGACATTGGAGGGAAAACAGCATTCTTTATAATCGCAGGGCCAAGAGAACCATCCATTCCAGCAACAGAACACTTCCTAACCATTTAACCACAATCGAACAGACCATTTCTTAACTGACTGGATATCAACTCCCTCACCCTCCTTCGAAATTTTCTGACCCAGCCTGGCATCAAACTCAACTCCCTTCGAACAGCAGACCACTCTTCTAACCACCTGACCACCCCCACAGCCTCTACCCGTGCCATGGGGATCCGTGTTCACCTCCCTGCCCATGCTGTCCCTCATCGTGGTGCACTTCGGCCAGAACTGGGGCTTCTATACCCTCCTCACCGAACTGCCTACCTACCTGAAGAACATACTACACTACGATATTAAAGAGGTGAGTGAAACATCAACAGTCCTATATTCCTTCTTTTCTTACTCCTTCTTCTCTTACTCTTCCGTGAGCTTTTCCTGTTCTTTTCTTTTCTTCTTCTCTTGTTACTATTGGTTCTCCTGGCCTTCCCTCTTATTCTCTGATTGTTTCTATTGCTCTTTCTTCTGTGTTTCGTCTATACGTCTCACGCCACACACGGTCACACTACACACATTCACACCAAACGCTGTCACACCACACACTGACCTAAATTACAATGATATATCATATACTAACATATCAAACAGTTTTCCTCTCACTGCACACCACACACTGCCACACTACACACTGCCACACCACATATATCCCAAAGATAATATCCTCATCGTAGTCTCATAGAACAGATACCACAGTCTTAGCCAACAAATGACCTCAGAAATACTAGTTCGTCTGTTAGTGTTTGCTTTCCAATGTATTCCTCATCTTACAGCTTTAAGCCCAGTCATTAATATTCCTCTCCTTCCTTACCATATTTCCAGGATCCGTTTAGAATAGCTAAAATTTTCTTCGTCTCTCCCTTACAGAGCGGGTTTATGTCTGGCCTCCCTTACCTTGTGATGTGGGTCTTCAGCGTCCTCTACTGCCAGGTAATGGATCAACTCTTGGCCAGACGCATAACATCCATCATCTTCGTTCGCAAGTTCTCCATGGTTATAGGTCTGTGCTGTATCCTCTGTTTTATGCTATCCTTGTCTTATTCTTCTATTCTACTCACTCTCTTGTATCATCTCCATCGTTAGTTTCGTACGCAGGCTCTTCTTGGTCATAAATCGGTGCTGCATATCCCTTTCTTTGTTATTCTTGTCGTATTCTCCCCTTATATTCACTCTTCCACTCCAGACTAAACACAAAGCCTCCATAATCTATTTTTTATGCAAACTCTCAATGGTCATAATTCAGTGCAGCAAATTTAAGTTAGATTAGGTTAAGTTAGGCTGGTTTGGCTTGGGTTGGGTTGGGTTAGTTAGGTTAAGTTAGGTTGGTTTGGCTTGGGTTGGGTTGGGTTGGTTTAGGTTAAGTTAAGTTGGTTTGGTCTGGTTTGGGTTGGGTTGTGTTGGGTTGGGTTGTGTTGGGTTGGGTTGGATTAAGTTAGGTTGGTTTGGCTTGGGTGAGGTTAGGTTAGGTTAGGTTAGGTTGGGTTGAGTTAGGTTTTGCTGGGTTAGGTCAGTTTAGGTTGGATTAGGTTAATTAGGTTGGGTTAAGCTAGGTCAGGTAGTGTACCATTTTTCATACTTACGAATTTGATGAAGAGTTTGTTTGTCCCCAGGCCTGTACGGACCGATGTTAGGCCTGATCGCCATGTGTTTCGTGGAGTGTGACACAACGGTGGCCATGACGGTGCTGTGCGTTGCTGTCGGCCTCAACGGGGCCATCTACTCAGGGTACATGTGTTCCCATCAGGATCTGGCGCCTAACTTTGCGGGTTCGCTGATGGGAGTGACCAATACCATCGCCACAATCCCGGGCATGTTGGCGCCTTCCGTTACTGGGGCCATCATCAGCGGCAATGTGAGTAGTTTTTCCGTGGTATTTTTGCTAGCCATTGATGAATTAGTTCAGTCTATCAACTCGGGAATTTATATACAGTGAGGGTTTTCCCCCGTGTAAGAAATTTGCCATGATAAAAATATAAAAGGGAAAGAATGATATCCATTCTTACTCGTGCAGAAAGCGTGCTGATAAACAGAAAGATGATTCCCCCTCCCTTCCAGCAAACCATAAGTGCCTGGCGTACGGTGTTCTTCATATCAGCGGCGGTGTACCTGGTGACCAATATCGGGTACTTGGTGTTCATGACTGCAGAGGTTCAGCCCTGGAATGCCATCAACACCACAGACGAAGAAACACACGAAGGTTGGTTAAAGAGCTCTATGCCGTAATGTTTTTTTCTGTGTGTGTGTGTGTGTGTGTGTGTGTGTGTGTGTGTGTGTGTGTGTGTGTGTGTGTGTGTTTGTGTACGTGTGTTTGTGTACTGTATGTGTGTTTGTGTATGTGCTTGAGTGTGTGTTGGTGTGCGTTTGTGTATGTGTTTGTGTTTGTGTGTGGGTCTGGGTGTGTTTTCATTTGTTTTTGCAATATCAACAGAGATTTAACAACTCAAGTCTTGGAAACTGTCCACATAACACACGATTAGTTACACCAATGCCAGTCAGAGTTCCAAGAGTCATTTTTCACCGTTAACCATTTATTTTTCTTTATGTACTGAGAGAGACTGAATATAAAAGTACCAGAGATTCATAACATTCGTACTGGAACATTAACATACCACACAAATAGTTCCACGATGGCCAGTTTATGAATTCAAATCCTTAGTGTTCCCCTTCGTATTTGTAAAGGAGTTCTACACCTTATTGGCATTTTTTTCATTACTACTTGTCTCTATAATATCAATAAAGATGAGCAAAGTATAAGAAAATGCAGTATGTTAGTCTTGGAAATCGTCAACACCACACGCGACCCAAAACACGAAGGTCTGTCAAAGATTTAGGTCACATTTGTCTCATAACGTTAGGAAATTATTGACATTGGGGTAAAGATGTCTCAGTTAAAAATAGATTTAAAGTTAACACGCAACGGTTAGGAAATATGTTAAATCTTATTCTTTTATCATATTTTGCAGAAAAGTCGAAGCGGTACTGAGAGAATGGAGAAAGCGAGTGGAAGGAAGATGATGGAGGAAGAAGAGGAAGAGGAAGGAAGATGAAAAAAGATAGAGGAAGAAAAGGAAGACGAAGATGAGGAAGTGGAAAAGGAGGAATAATCAGTCGTGTCACCAGTCAGACATGTGTTATCATAATATCACTGTCAGACATCTATACTCTTGCCATCTTAACTTGGCCCAGATTTTCGTTGTTTTGTAACTTATTTCATATAGCCATGCGGCAAAAAATGGTGCGACACTTATGCATCCTATTAATAACACTTCTTCGTGACTATCACCATAATCGAGTGTTGATTTCGAGTTACAGCTGCCATTCAAGATGGAGTAATGGCCATTATAGACCATGTTAAAGTGAAATAGTCCTAAGTATATTTCTGTCATCATCATCATCGTCATCATCATCGTCATCATCATCATCATCATCATCATCATCATCATCATCATCATCATCATCATCATCATCTTATCATATCCACTGCAGACAGGAGTGTAGGGGGCCAGGGCTATACTACCAAGCCCCAGCATTTAGTGTTAGGGTGACCAGCCTCGCCCTTCCCTGAGTTGCATTATGTGAGCAATAAACCCAATCGCCCTCAATATAAACCCCTTCAAAGCCCAGCCTGTTGGGGCTCCTTAACCCATTAGGCCACCAGGCGCCATTTGGTTGTATGATTACCACCCAGCGTAGTCAATTATATGTTATACTGTAATGCGCAAAAATAAATTGCCAAGGAAGGGGTGATACGAAACTCTCTGTCACCTGAAATATGACTCGTAAATTATACCGTAAATTAAGAACTTTCACGGATTCCCCAGCACAGATCTTTTGGACTAAAAAAAAAAAAATGGGTTTTGTTCTGTTTGTAGTTGTTGAATAAAATGTACGATGTTGTGTTGGTTATTACCTTCCTTCACACACACACACACACACACACACACACACACACACATACACACACTGCAATCATATCAAACCATACACCCTCTATCTCCCTACCACCCAACACACACAACACATCCACCCACCCTCCCACCCACACACGCACACACACACACACACACACACACACACACACACTGCAACCACATTAGACCATACACCCCCCACCCCCACAAAGACAACACAACCACCTACACGCGCGCGCACACACACACACACACACACACACACACACACACACACACACACACACACACACACACACACACACATCAAACCATACACCCCCCCATCCCTCACCCCACACACACAATACATCCACCCATCCACCCACATCCACACACACACACACACACACACACACACACACACACACACACACACACACACACACACAACACAGCCACCTACACGCACACACACACACACACACACACACACACACACACACACACACACACACACACACACACACACACACACACACACACACACACACACACACAAAGTATTCTATGACTGGCCTTGCTAATGGGGATGTGTTTGTGTGTGTGTGTGTGTGTGTGTGTGTGTGTGTGTGTGTGTGTGTGTGTGTGTGTGTGTGACTACGGTGGTGTGGCGAGGTGGGGACGCTGCAACACACACACACACACACACATACACACACACACACACACACACACACACACACACACACACACACACAAGTATTCCATTACTGGCCTTGCTAATGGGGATGTGTGTGTGTGTGTGTGTGTGTGTGTGTGTGTGTGACTACGGTGGTGTGGTGAGGTGTGGAGGCTGCAACCAACACACACACACACACACACACACACACACACACACACACACACACACACACACACACATTCTATGACTGACCTTCCTACTGGGGATGTGTGTGTGTGTGACTGCGGTGGTGTGGTGAAGTGGGGAGGCTGCAACTATCACACGCGCACACACACACACACACACACACACACACACACACACACACACACACACACACACACACACACACACACACACACACACAATACTCTCTAATGGAACTTGCTGGTGGGGAAATGTGTGTATGTAACTGTGATGGTGTGGGAGGTTGCCATGGTAACACACTGGCACCTCCCACCAGTCGGGCAAAGACTTCCTCTGCAATTTATTTTTTAATAGGGCTGTATGACCATGAGAGTTAATAGAGACAGCATTAACACTCACGGTAGTATGACTCACTCTCAGTTGAATGCTATCGCCAAGCAGTACCTGGAAGAGATTGCCAGAGTTGCCCCTACCATGAAAGGGCCCTGGTACCATCTAGTGGTTGTAAAAGTAGCTGGACAAGTTTCTCGTCTTAGTAGGCATCGCTACTTGGTTGCTTTTGCTAGTTGCAGCCGGACAGTGGAAGGACGAGGGTGTGTGTGTGTTGCTGTTGCATCATTCCCCTGAGGTAAGTGTTGGATATTTGCTGTTTTTAGCCATTAATGTGACTACATTAGGACACAAGGATATCACACTGACAGCCAGGAGGTATCATGGCCCAAAGAAATAATACCTACAAGGCTACTACACATAATTCTGATGAGACAAGGGGGCTGTTAGTGTGTGTTAAATGAAAAAAAAACTATTGTATGTAAATTATTTTGTCCTGAAGCGCATGCACACACACACACACACACACACACACACACACACACACACACACACACACACACACACAGATTATACTGTGGTGTTGTTCCTTCATTTGCCTAGGCCGAGATAGTCGTCTTTTTGCAGCTGATTTCCCCTAGTTCAGTGCAAGAACTAGACAAACTTATAGCTCGGCATCATTTCCATACCACTTCTTCGTGACTAGCACCATTCTAGTGTTAACCCCCTGTCACAACACACGATTTAGGAAGGAGATTGCAATTTTACGCCATGTTAGAGTGAACAGGGTATAGTAGTGATGCTGCAACACCAAAAGATCAAAGTGAAGACAGGTGAGAGGGGTCCTTATCCTGCAGTGGTGTGTCACAGGCTGATGATGATGATAATAGTGTTGTCGAAGATGATGGTGATAATGATGACAGTGATGCTGAAACTCCTGAACCAGCTAACTGGACAGAGAATATGGTGATTGTGATGATGATGAAGCACTTGGGATGATGATGATGATGATGATGACAGCGACGATCTTCATGTCTATGGCTGAGTCACCTTTTCTTTTTCTTTTCTCTTCAAATGTAGTTGGTGATTGTGTGTAGGGGGGAGAGAGAGAGAGAGAGAGAGAGAGAGAGACAGACAGACAGACAGACAGACAGAGACAGAGACAGACAGACAATATGTGTGTGTGTGTGTGTGTGTGTGTGCGCGCATTTTTGTGTGTAATTGTGTGCGTGCATGCGTGTGCACAGTCCCACACACTGGAACTATTTATATAGTAAGAATGCAAATGAGGTCAGGGATATCGCTCTTCTTGGCCATACAAATACTAAACACTTACACAATATTCTGAAAAAAAAAAACACACACACACACACACTGGATTCCTAAGGTCACTCACTGGGTTTAAAAAATCATTGTTCACTGTCTCTTTATTTATCGTAAGGAAAGGGATGGATGTGTGTCCGAAATAGTATCTCAATTTTAGTTTTTCTCTGGATCGTGAATTATTTAAATGGAATAATTATCCTTATTTATATTGGTTTAGTTGTGAGGATGCAACACACGTTTTGTTTACGTTTTATTAGGACACATCAAAGAGCGGTCATGTCCATCTGCTTCTCATTAATGATTTTCGAACGAGGTGCTACATTCCTCTAGATTTTAGGGACAGTGAAGCCATAACACGCCATGCCATACCATACCATACCACACCACAAAACCCCTCACCACACCACACAACCGCACACCACACCACACAACCGCACACCACACCACTCCACACCTTACCACACTAACCAGCCTCTCACACCACACCACACAAAACCACCCTCCCACACCACACCGCACCAAGGGGATTAACCAAAGCGGCCTGAAGCTCCCGCATCTAGTAATTCTGAGCTTGTTTCCAGGTAACTCCACACACACTCCTCAGGTCACGTCTTTCACTGAACAGATAACAACAGAACAGCGAGCGAAACTGAATGGCAAGCCAGAGATGGAGTGAGAAGAAGAGGTGCACAGCGAACAACATGGAGAGATCATGTGATGCAGAGCTACCGAGCAAGGACGGAACAAGCTGTCAATCAATGGACCAGAGTGGAGAAAGGTGAGAGGGTCTTTATCATGCAGTGGTGTGTCACAGCCTGATGATGATGATGGTGATGGTGATAATGATGTTGATGCTGATGGTGGTGATGCTTTAACATCTCAACGTATGAGGTTACAGAATGCACAGTGAGGCTGGATAGTCAGGAAATGGAAGCATACGAGTGCATTTAAGTATTTATGTAATATGATGAACAAAGATGGGAGATTCGAGGACGAGGTGCCTGAAATGATACTTACATCAGGGAAGGAGGGTTGCTTGTTCTCTAAAAAGCAATGATTAGGAATAGAGAACTGAGGATGAAAGTATGAAAAAAAAAAAAAAAGGCACTTCATGCTGTGATTCCCGCTTAAAGTATGGAAGTGAAACTTGTATCTTATTGAAAGGACACAAGTCAAGAGTGAGAGCAGTGGAAATGAGCTACTTGAGAGGAGCATGTGGAGATTCATAGAAAGACAAACAGACAAAGGGGCAGGTGAAGGAGCGTTGTGATGCTGACTTGGATGTGACTGACAGCGTTAAGAGAAATACTTCGAGATGGTTTGGCCATGTGGAGAGGATGGCGAATAAGCAAATGACCAGAAGAGTGCATATGAGTTACTTGGAAGGGTAGGGGAGGATAGGGAGACCGATGATGAGATGGAGGGAAAGAGTAGAAATATATGAGTGGGATATTTGAGCTAAATGGTAGAGAACAGTACATCATGGAGGCGATTGCTTGTGGCAACCCCTTGCGGGATTAAGGCGTCTGGCTATAGATAAAAAGACATAGAAATAGATAGGTAGATAGGTAATGATGATAATGTGATAATGATGATGATGATGATGATGATGAGGAGGAGGAGGAGGAGGAGGAGGAAAATGGTAATGATAATGAGAATGAGGGTGTACATAATGATGAAAATGATGATGGTGATAATGACGACGACAACTACGATGATGATGATGATGGTTATGATGATGATGATGATGATTTTTGTCGGCAGGTGGAAGGACGAAACAGCAAGAACTCTACCATTGGTCCAAGCATCCACGATTCCACATCCACCCATCCGTCCATCCAGCCATCCAGCCATCTGGCTTGATGTTAAAAGCTAAGTCTATTTAAATTAAGTAGTGCCAGTTGCTTCTTCATAAGCTTTCCAGCTGTCTGAACGGATCTGCAGTAGCTTTAAAAACTTCTAAAATAACTCAGTTTTGGTGCTCAGTTTGGTACCTTTTTTTCTTTTTATCAACACTGAAGCGGCAAATTTTGATAAAAGTCTCTCATGTAACTCCTATTATTTTCTTATTAGGTTTCTAATGATGTCCATAGATTCGCTGTTGCTCTAATAGTTTCCTAGACAACACAGTCTTAGCGCTGTGCTCTGCCACCCTATTACACCATGTCATATAGTGCTCTCGCTTGCTTGCTTTGTTCGCTCGCACGCTTGAACAATAAATCACTGAAGAAAAGGTGGTATGAAGCCCTCTAAGCCTTCACAGTATTATAACCCTCGGTATGCAGTCCGTTCCCTGCGGTCTTGTAACCTTGTGTACCCGGAGCGCTTATAAAATTACTTGCGATAAAATTCCTGTCGTAACTATACTCCTTTCACTTTAACTTGGCCTGAGTTGTTGTTGTTGTTGTTACACCCTAGGATACTCTGGACGTGAACCCAGTGCTATGTTGAAGGACGGTCTGTGTTGTGGTAGTGTGGCGCAGGAAGTGTGTTGTGGTGTGGGGGTGCTACTTTGCAGTATGAGCTCAGGGGATTGTATGTGTGTTATATTTTGTGTTAGTATTGTAGCAGGGAAGGTTGGTGTACTCGTGTCTCTGGGTTCGGGTAGTGTCTGAAGGGAGTATGGCTGGTGGTGGCACATGACGGATGCTGCTTGGTAGAAAGGTTTGGATGGCTGGGGTGTCCATGTGCTTATGTATAGTTTTGGCTGGCTGGGGTGTCTGTGTGTGTATGTATGTGTCTGGGAAGTGTAGAGTTGGATGGAGGAGGGGATATGTTGCAAAGATAATCTGTGTAGTGTTGGGCGGTTGTTCGATTTTGTTTCTTTGTGGAGAGGATGATGCAACATGAGGTTACAAGGGTGGGACGGATCTTGAGCTGAAGTTACGAATTGTGTGCCTCTCGTATTCATTGTGCCTCTTATATTCATTTGGTCTTTGGTTGAAATTAGTTATGTTTCTTGGGGTAGACTGTCAATACTTGTGCTCTTAGTGTCTTCTTCTATTAAGGTATTGTTTTCTGTTCTTTAAAACTTCTTTATGTTTGCGTTGGTTAAAGTTAGGGCTCAGCTTGTGCGACAGTAATTCACGATTGATTTAATGAATTGTTTACAAGTGGAGGATGAAGTGAGGAGGTATATGAGAGAAGGATGCGAATTAGGGGGAGGGCAGCTTAATGACAGGGGACAGGGAGACATAGAGGCGACTTGTTTGTGGTCACCTCTTACGGTATTAAGGCGTCTGGCTATAGATAGATAGATAGATAGATAGCTCGCAAATAGTTTCCTTACAGTTTGCCGAGTAGTAGCGATGGTTATCACTAGAATTTGAAGCTAGTCACGAATGAGAGTTGTGGAAAGGATGTAGAATTGTAGTACTGGCTGTTTCTGCTACTGATCTGAGTGACATTCTCGTATGCTTTAAATGAAACTCTGAGCCAAGTTAAAGTGAAAGGCGTGTATGTTTGTGTAGGAGGAACAAGAGACAAGGTGGTATTCTGTGGCCTGTTTTCTTTGTGCTTCCTACAAGACACAGTAATAGTTATGACGGGGAATTGATGGCAAGTTTGAGAGTCAGCACACACTTACGGCCTCTCATTATACAAAGAAATTGCTCATTTTTTAAAAACGCCTTTTATTTTTTAAGTTCAAATATTTTATATTTTTTCCACCTAATACAATGTTTTCTGTACATCACTAGTTTTGTTTCAAAATACCATTGTTAATCATCTTTATTGCTTATAAGTGTCAGTTTGAAAATCACCCATGTTAAAGGTTTAATCAGCTCAGTATGAAATGCTCAAATGAAAGAACCACCCTTAAAGGTCAGAAGATGAAACAACAAAGAAAACTTCAGTTTTCATTATTATTATTGATACAGTATACAATACATTACTAGAAAACACTAATACAAATACATCAACAGCAGCATATGGCAGAAGATAAATCTTGGAGGGGAGCCACCCGACTTGCAGGGGAGGCTACGGCCATCACGAGGCTTCACACGACAGGGCAGGCGAGAACACACACCACATCACTTCCTGGCTTCACGCAACAGGGCAGGGCAGGGCAGGGCAGGGCAGGCCACCACCACAGGGCTTCACACGGCAGGATAGTGCAGGGCAGGAGATCACACCACCACGAGTCATCTCACGGCAGGGCAGGGCAGACCACCATACCACCGCAAGGCTAACAGCAGGGGACATCACACCACCACACCGCCACCAAGCGTCTCACGGCAGGAGAGACGACCACGACGACCACCAACACCACCAGGAGATCACGGCAGGGGAAGAGCCCAAACGCCAGCAGGGGATGTCCAGTTTGGCAAGGAGCATGGTCGAATCAGACGCCAGCATGACCTGTGGAGTAGATGTGTATTAGTTCAACTCACTGTTAGCTTTGGTTATTTTACTGTTTTCTTACACTGCAGAAACTGTCTTAACACTACTCAGCACCTTTTTCTTAACTGTATTTCTATATATGGTTATTTTCGTACCTTATTTTTGAGATGGTGTCTAGTATTAATATGTAATATGAAATAGAGCCAAGGAAGAGGTGCTGGGAATATCAGACAAACTTATCAAACCCCACTAAAGTTAATGTCATTGTAAAACAGTATTTTTTGTGATAGACATTCTTTAGAGATTGGCAGACGTAAAGTACTTTAAGCTACAGTAATGAATTTATCAGCAATGATGTTAATAATACTACTCTTCACTCTTCACTAAGTAGGTGAAGCATTTGTCAGCCTTAGTTATTAGCTATTGGAATTACTACACTTAACGAAAATATGTACACCATTATTATGTAACAGCTTATTACCATCGCAAATAGCACTCATGTATGTGTGACGAACCAATAAAGCATGTCTTGAGTTCAGAGTATATTATCAATCCCCAGCGTAAGGCAAAATGGTATGTCTATGGCTTCTGTTATTTACAGCCATCCTTGAGTAACTCAGTTACTGGAGTTATCAAATAGGATGAAAACTGTTAAGGGATCGATAACCTGCATTAAAGTTTTAGACTCATCGAAAAGAAGACTGGGTTGATCAAAGGCTAGATAAAATTGGTGAGCATTAGCAAACAAATAAAAAAAAATCCTGGGACACAACATACACCAACACTACTTATCTCGATAAAGAGGAGCCAGACCAGAGTGACAGGCCAAGTAATCCGGTCTACGTCAAGGACCTAAGCTGCCAGGCCAGCTGTTTCACTGTCACAACCTCTGAACCACCACGTCATCGCCACACACACACACATAGCTGCGTCGTTAACTTGGGTCGACGATGCTTCGGGTGTCGTGTGTCGTATGAGGACGATGGAGGGTACCCTGAATATTTTAGGTTCCCCTAAAATTTACGGTTTAACGTTTTCTATGATTAATAAAGGGGAAACTATGCTATTTTTTATTAACTTTAAAAGCCTATTCTCGGGTTCCTACGCTCCTGAGGGTGCAATGAATGTTACTCTGTGGTGTATTCCATTTATTAGATTGCAATAAAATCAATTACACACTCGTATTCTTCGTTTTAATCACCCCTTGCTGCTGTTGCTCCTATCGTTCTTGTGGTCGTAGGTTGGTCTGTACGTGATCCCAGTGGACTGCAGGCTGAAGTTACCCTTTCCTGAAGTCCACCGTCCTCCTGTAGGGAGATAGGGGGCGTTTAGGGATGGTTATGTGACCTGGCAGCTGCACCGCCTGTTGTGGTGTGCTGGGGTGTGTTGTGGTGCATGTATTGTGTGTGTGATGACATGGTGTGCTGTGCTGGGACAAAAACTACCCATTAAATAAATATAAATAGTAAAAAATACGTCAATTATTGATCCAACCTTTCGTTGTACGTCTGGCAAACCAATCTTTCAGGCACCTGATCGTACAGCACATATAACACAATAACTTTAAGAAATTATCAAAATCCACTGAAAAACATTAATAAATCGCTAGTGTATTACCTTATAGTGGAAAATCAGGTGGAATTTCAAGCAAATTAAGGAGAATAGACTGGAAAATCCTCTGTGCTGGGGTCAGAGTGG
Source organism: Coenobita brevimanus (assembly GCF_032717465.1). Classification (NCBI taxonomy): domain Eukaryota; kingdom Metazoa; phylum Arthropoda; class Malacostraca; order Decapoda; family Coenobitidae; genus Coenobita; species Coenobita brevimanus. The sequence goes on along the minus strand of NC_136997.1, from coordinate 45,682,223 downwards.
AGTCGGGGCGAGTGTGGCAGCGGGAAAGACATCAGTTGCAGGCAGACCTCCATGGTGTGAGGTCTGGCGTACAGCTCTACTCTGCCAAATTCACTGCCTCTGTCTGTTTCGCTGTGTCTCTGTCTCTGTCTTTGTCGCTGTCTATCTCCATTTCTATCTCTGTCTGTCTCCCATACATACACACAAGCACAATTTTACACCATATCATCGCCATAAACATCATAGACATAATTATATACCATTCTTAAATACATGCACCTCTCTCTCTCTCTCTCTCTCTCTCTCTCTCTCTCTCTCTCTCTCTCTCTCTCACACACACACACACACACACACACACACACACACACACACACATACACACCCGGTGAAAAAATTACACACATACACACCCGGTGAAAAAATTACACACACACACACATACGCACAAAAACACATTTACACTATACCTCCATCCGTTGAGTGAGATGGTATGCGTGACGAGAACAAGGCCCTCCAAGCAGGCTACTTCTCCCCTACTGGATGTGTTCCTAGAACGCATACCTCCCTGGGTGATGAGAGTGGTGGTGTTGCTGGTTGTGTTGTGGTTCAGGCCCTGGTGCTGTTGTGGATAGAGATTATGTGAAATTCCATCAACGTAACAAACATAACATACCGGTATATACCTACACCATGACTTGGACATTGCACGTCACACACACACACACACACACACACACACACACACACACACACACACACTCACCAAGCACCCACACACACACACTCACCAAGCACCCACAAACACCCTCACTGTTAGATCACTTTCACTCACTCTGCTTGATAAAATAACCTGATGTTGACTAGAATAGGAGCTGTCCCGACCATGACAGGGTTAATGGTACCAGTATTAACATTATCAGGCTCTTAGCACTCTATCTAAGCTCTAGAAAATAGTCTGAGTTAGCTAGAATAAAGGAAAGAAGGCCCAACACAATAGGAATACTTTCATGAAATATCTAAGACAGTACTATCTCCCTAAAAATGTTTCAAAATAATCTATATACTAAAATCACACCTTATGACAGTACGGGAAGAAATATGCTCTAGGAGTATGCTCTAGAAGTATGCTCTAGAAGTATGCCCTAGAAATATGCTCTTATGCCTAGTTTTACAGAGTTAGGAATGGAGATCAAGAAAGTACAACCGTACTGAGATAACGATCCAAATATGAGGCTTCGAAGAAAAAAGTGAAACGAAGCTTATTAACTTTATCTGTTTAACTTAGTATCAGTAATTTGGTAGGACATATTCATCATTAAATAATATAGAAAGAAGAATCATGAGCTTGGGAATTAACATATGTATGGAAAAGTGTAGCCTGCAGGATGGAGTTCAACTCGTAACACCGGTTTCAAGGCAATATATGGTCCCATTATTTAACCTAGGATATGATTTGCGCGAGATCTAAGTCAGCTGTATTAATTCTACGAAAAATATATAGGAATATAACACTAGAAGTAGTAATAATAGCATAAACTGGCCTTAAAATGACGGAAAACAAGCAGGGGTGGGCTGGAGAGGTGGGTGTGGTCCTGATGGCGGAGCGGTGAACTAACCAAGCTGATGACGTTATGGCGGCGACCACTGGCTCTCATTTGAACCCCAGACACCCTACAGGACGGACCTCCCAGCTCCACCTGCCCAGCTGATGATTTTGGCGATTTTTTCCCTCCATTTCAGGTCTGTTGGGGGAATTTAAAAGTGTATTATTTCAAGCGTGACTTATTTTCTAAGTTTTTGGTGTCTTTCGGCTGAAACGGAGCTCGAATATATTCTATTTTATTTTTTAATTAAATAGCCAGATATTCTTAGGAATTTTACCGGTCTTTGCAATATGTCTGCCAGTGAGGTGAAGGAAGCCGGCAAATTGTACTTTCAACTCGGTGAATTTTCAGTAGTGTCCTCATTACCGCCTGCTATCTATCTTATTCATTTTTAGTATACATAGTTTTGCAGTAAGAATTTTCCTACTCTACCACAAACAGTAAGACTGAAAAGCCAATTATGTTGATGCCTGATCGTGAATAAATCCTCCCGTTAACCCCAGTGAACCGATGACGAATTATTCTATTTTATTCCTCGCATCTGAGGATAATTTTACCTTAATTTTACGAGTTAGACATTTTTTGAAACAATGGATTTAATTTTTTTCGAACTGGAGGGGTTGGACATAGCCTTCATTGACACTTTGAGACATCCCTTAAGCTGAATAAATGCATCTTATAGTTGCCTGATAGGTTATTTGACTGGAAGTGTTTATTAAAGAATCAATTTCTGCCACTGATATGCTTCCCTTTTAGATAGTGCATTTTACCTATTATTCCCGCTATTTCCAAACTCTTTAAATCAGCTTAAAGAATTTGAACTATAGGGGTTTGATACAGCCTTAACCCCTTCACTGTTACAAGTCCTATGTTTAATGAAATCGTCTGAAGGCAGCATGCTCCAAACAAAAAAGATTGTCATAGAACTGAAGAGGTTAACACTGATTTCGGATTTTTTTTTTCGTTTATTACAGTCGGGGTAATTTTTTTTTTTTTCACTAGGGGTAGGATTTACCCCCGTTTCGAATGATTTAGATTAATTTCCACCACAAATGGAAGTGAAAAAGTTACTACATGACAGTACTGTGATACCAACTCTAACGTATGGAAGTGAAGCTTGGACGTTGTTGGAAGGACACAAGTCAAGAGTGAGCGCAGTGGAAATGAGTTATTTAAGAGGAGCCTGTGGAGTCACATGGAGAGACAGGCTGACGAATGAGGATATAAAGAAGCGTTGTGGTGTGGATGTGGATGTGATAGGAAGCGTTATGAGGAACACATTGAGGTGGTTTGGCCATGTGGAGAGGATGGAGGGTGAAAGACTGACGAAGAGAGTGTATGTGAGTGAGGTGGAGGGGGGAAGAGGGAGGGGGAGGCCGAGGATGAGATGGAGGGATGGGGTGGAGAGGTATATGAGAGAGGGGGGTGTGAGTTGGGAGCAGGGCAGTGAAATGGCGGGGGAAAGGGAGACGTGGAGGCGATTTGTTTGTGGCCACCCCAAACGGGATTGAGGCGTCTGGCAATAGATAGATAGATAGACAAATGATGCCTAACCCCTAGTTGGGGTAGAAGTCAAATAGGAAATAAAATCCCTGAAATCAACCGGGATACTTTTTTTTTTTTTTTTTTTCACTGGGGGAAGAATTTACCCATATTTGGAATGATTTTGAGGCTAATTCCAGCTTTTTTTTTTCTTTATTAAATTAACCTAACGTAACCTAACCTGACCTAACGTAATCAAACTCCCTATGACACATTTGCGAAGGAAATGTCAGAGAAGAACCCCCCCCCTTCTAATTTGAGGAGTTTGTCAGAGAAAGGGCTGGAATACCCGACGGGCATGACTGTAATTATTGGCAATAATACCCTGATTTAGTGATTTCTGGGTCGTTTTTATATCAGTTCTCTCATTAATCTGGTCCACAATATCGTTCTTTTACTTCCTCTGTCACCAAGCTCAGTGGCAGAAATAGAAAATGCTATGGTTAAATAAATCTGTAACATAAATGAAATTATATAGTATTTCGCCTCAATATTCATCTCCATAAATCTGCTAAACTGCATTTTTTTTTCCAGGCTCTACTTCGCTCGCTGGCACGATGTTCAGCAGCAGTGAGGAGTGAAAGGCCAAGCAAGATTTAACACCTTCACTACAAGAGATGCATGTATGAACCGTTGGACTGATGCTGAAGTTACCTGTCCTGCAGCCCACCATCCTTTTGGTACTATCAGTGCCACCACATGGGGTCCCTCTCCAGCACCGAAATGGATGGATGGAGGCTCCCCTTAATCCCTCCTGTTGGACACCCTTCTTGATCTAAATTAATCCGTCAGAGGCAGTACAGGCGTCATCGTACTGAAGGATCAACACAGCAGCTTCAGCAACAGGTATATGCAATAATTTGTAAATTGCTATTATATTTGCTTATAATTTTGCGATAATCGTTGTTGCAAGTGAGCATTTTTAATCATATGAACAAACGAGTACACTCTTGAATGCACTAATTAATCCTTTACATGCATTTATTTTTAATCCCTTATAATAATATGCCCAAACCTTTTGTACTTAAATTGCCTAATCTTTTACCCACAGGTTGACTCGCTGGTGTGTAGTGATGGTAGAGCGGAGGGCAGGCTGGGTTGGGGGTGGAGGGTAGCCAGGAGCAGGGAGGGTCGTGGGGCAAGCTTAGGTGGGTTAGGTAGCAAGGTTATAGTCATCTAGGTTGGCTTTCTAGGCTAGGTTAAGTTAGGAGTGTCCTAGGTGAAGTTAGGAGTGCAGTCTTAGGTCATCTGTTTAGCTTACTTGGTTGGTGTTGGTTGTATGGTTGTCCGGCCGGTCATGTCTGTGGTTCTCGATGTTGTTGAGACACGACAATTTGTCGGAGAGGCGATTCATTACACCAAAGGAGCGACAGCATCTGCGGCAGCAGCATCGTCGTCGTCTTCGTCGTGGTTGTCGTCGTCGTCAGCAGCAGCAGCAACTTCAGCGACGAGACAGGTAACTGGATATTCCTGAAGCATGATTGAAATTAGCCAAAGGTAACATATACCAAAAGATTTTCAGTAATTACTGAATATTTGAAGAGTAAAGACCTGAACACCTAATATACATGTCAGATATGGTGCATTCCTCAATAAGCGTGGCTTTACTGGGCTAGTTATAAGACAGCACTTAAAGCCGATAAGGTATTGATAATTAAGTGGTTCTGCTATTACAGGCGAGCACAGAGGAGCGGAGACAGCGTGGACCACCCAGCTTCCCTGAACCTGATGTGCTGAGAGCGATTAAAGACGGATGAGGGGACGAGGACCGATAAGGACACAAGAGGGTGGGCGAGGACGCGAGAGGACGGACGAGGGTGCGAAGACGAAGGGGGGACGCAAGGACGAAACCAAGCCTAGGCATTACTTCAACGGGATGCTGGTAAGTAAGCTGTTGGCAACCCTGTCATTTTTGGCCCTATTCTCGTCAGCTCAGCAGTTTATAGAGTTTACCCTAACCTGACATTCAGACTCAATGTGGTCGGTTGATGGCTAAGTGTGCCCAAACTGGAGATTCTGTTTTATAATCGATACTCATTCCTGTTTTGTAACTTAGAATTTGATGCAACCAGGACATACAGGTCAAGTTGCGGGAGTGGCCCAGTTCTGTCGGGTGAAAACAGACTATAATAACTCTACTTACCATGTTACTTTTAGATAAGGAACATTATATTCTGATAAATTACCTAGGCATCTATGTATATAATTATATAAGACAAAGTATAAGGACCTGTTAAGGTGCAATAATCATGCAAAATCGTTGAGGCATGCATAAACTCTAAGCTCACGAGAACGTCCCTGTATGCTGTCACTGAAATATACTGAAATAATACAAATGATAGAGAATTATAACTGAGAATTGTTGCTGTCACCATGTTAATCTTCCACAGTGGTGCTGACGACGCACCTACGACGTCGGAGAGAGGGGGGACGGCGACGGCGTGGGGATGATGTGTCGGCGTAGGGTTTGTGTCGGCGTGGTGGCTTGTGTCGGCGTGGTGGCTTGTGGTGGCTTGTGTCGGCGTGGTGGCTTGTGGTGGCTTGTGTCGGCGTGGTGGCTTGTGGTGGCTTGTGTCGGCGTGGTGGCTTGTGGTGGCTTGTGTCGGCGTGGTGGCTTGTGTCGGCGTGGTGGCTTGTGTCGGCGTGCTGGGGTCGTTGTATCGGAGTGAGACTTGTGGCCTCGTCGTCAGGTCGTTGTGTCGGCGTCGGCGAGGGACTTGTATAGTCGGCGTGGGACATACAGCGTGGAGTTGGTGTTGAACTTCGGTAAATACGTCGACAGCAGCTGCAGTGGTAAGAAATCACAATGTATTCAGCCCTGAGCTTCAGTTTAACAAGACTGCTTGTTTATACTTTCTACTTGAGGTACCAAACACTAGGCAAACCAGGGCGAAAATTAGTGAAGAAAAAATACGACCAACTACCATAAATTAGCATAAATTCACTTTTATGGAGAAAAATTTTCAAACGCTATGTTTGCTAATGCGTAAGCTAAAGACCACATGTACAATCTTTGCATAAAACTAAGGGCATTGCATAAAAACGTTAAGGCACTCCCATGAAGTAATGACTTATTTTACTGAAATAAAGTAACTTACGGGAAGAAGTGAATTTCAAATTCATTTCTGACCTAGGAATATCTTAAAATATCTGCATGTGTAACTAACACATCCATGTGCATACAAACACCTTAAGAGAACTGCTGCTGAGAGTACGTTCATCTTGCAGGGGGTGAGGAGCTGCCGAGACAGAGCTGTGATGTCACCAGGATTAGATGAGGGCGGGAGATGAAGAGTCAGCGAGGGGAACTGTGGTGTTGACAGAGGTATTCTTGTTGGCCTAGCAAACTTTGTGGTGTCTCTTAGTGAATTACTTAGCATTTCTCGCCCTAACATTCTTAATACCAATACTATCTATCTATCTATCTATAGCCCGACGCCCTAATCCCGCAAAGGGTGGCCGCAGACAAAACGCCTCCAAGTCACTCTGTCACCCACCATTTGACTCCCCTCCCCCCAACTCACCCCCCCCTCCCTCATATACCTCTCAACTCCATCCCTCCACCTCATCCTCGGTCTACCCCTCCCTCTCCCCCCCTCCACCTCACCTACATACACCCTCTTAGTCAGTCTTTCGTTCTCCATCCTCTCCACATGTCCAAACCACCTCAGTGTATTTCTCCTAATCTTTTCAACCACATCCACATCTACCCCACAACGTTCCTTCACTTCTTCATTCGTCAACCTGTCCCTCCATGTCACTCCACATGCTCCTCTCAAGTAACTCATTTCCACTGCTCTCACTCTTGACTTGTTCCCCTCTTGCAAGGTCCACGCCTCGCTTCCATACATCAGGGTAGGGATCAGAATACCATCATGCAGTGACTTCTTAACTTCCATACTCACCTCCCTATTTCTCATCACTGCTTTCAGTGTGCCAACAACCTTCCTTCCCTGCTGTACCCTTTCACGTACTTCATCCCCCAAAGTTCCATCCTTACTCATCACACTACCCAAGTACTTGAATGCACTCACATTCTCCATATCCTCACCATCCAACCTCACTGCACACTCTGTGACTTCATTCCTCTCAAACACCATAACTTTACTTTTGTTTACATTAACTTTCAGCTTCCTCCTCCTACACACTGTCCCAAATTCATTCACCAAACCTTGCAACTCCCATTCATCTTCACTCAACAATACTGTATCATCAGCAAACGGCAACACCGAAAGCTTCCAAATCTCACCCTCATTCATTAGGGCCACCCCCATATCCACTGCCCTACCTTGTACCTCCTTTACGACCCCATCCATATATATATTAAACAGCCATGGAGACATTACACACCCCTGTTTCAGTCCCACATTGAGATCAAAGAACTCACTCAGCTCACCATCCACTCGCACCGTAGCCCTAGCTCCCTCGTACATACTCTTCACAGCACTCAACAATTTCCCCTCCACTCCATATATTCTTAATACCTTCCACATACCTTTCCTATCTATTCTGTCATAAGCTTTCTCCAAGTCCATGAAGGCAGCGTACACTTTCCTGTACCAGTACACTAACCAATAAAGCATTTGCTGTTGGTGACAAACATGACTGCCTCTTTACTGATTAGCTTAATTTGCACACTATTATTCCTAGTAATACTTTGCAAAAATATTAAATATCAGTCGTGACACGAAGAGGTGCTATGAGTTCAAAACCAACAAGAATACGGCTCTTTTCATATACTGTACAATTATACATGTTAAATGAAAAGGAAAAATTGAGGGCCTAAATAACAAATGTATACGGTAATAGCTTATCGATGTAGATATATAGCCTATCTGTTCACTGACCTATGTGTTGCAGGGAGTGACGTGTGGGCAGCAGGGTACACTACACTCAAGATGCCCAGAGCAGAGGAACTAATGCAAGAGAACAGGGCAGAGATGAGTAAAGTGGCAGCAGCGCAATATAACGAGGGCCAAATATCTTATACAGTAAGCCTACAAAGTCCAGAACAATTAATATGGGTATATTTGATAAAATAACTGTATATTCAACGATAACATACAACAACGAATACTTATGGTTATACTTAACAACCCTGCTAATTTTATATGGCATTTACAGGAGTGGAATCATGCATCTTTATGGCCTGCCTCGTACCATACTCATCGATGTTTAGCTGGATTACCCTTCCTAGAATGAACTGCCTACCCTACAAGATTCCCCTCCTCATCATCCGGTAATGTATGAGGATGTTGAACCTCAAATTATTACAGCTGATTTTACACCAGTCAATCGTTGGTCAGGTCATGGTAGTTTTTCACGACTCAGTCTAGCTCCAAACACTTTGCCTTCAGTTAAACATATCTAGGCCTTGGTCAGCCCTTAGTGTTCGTCATTTTTGTCATAGGGGTGTTATTTTGAGACAGCCAAGGGTGTGAACAAGTCCCAATATTGTTTCTAATTTCTGCAGCATAATAGAATGTATGGCTTTGCTGTGCTGATGTTGACTACAAGATAACGTTGGATGCCTGCTGGTCACATCTAAAGTACATGATACATATATAATCGAGTAATATTACCGACTTGCTAACACCTTCGCGCTGTAAGGCTGATCCACCCCTCGTGTCAGTGCTAGCCTGGAGTCTCACCTCACCACTGACCCTTTATCATTTCCTTATACCCTATCCTTTGTACACTTCCTCAACCATCTCACTGCTTTCACACCCCCAGTCACACAAGCACACTAGCCCAGTCACTACCGTCACTCATTCAGCCTCTGAGTACTTCTTCCAGTTCATCATCACAAGGCAACACCTTACTCGGTTTACATATTCTAGCGAGCGTTTCGCACTACCCAGTACACACCTTCATTTTAAACACTAATTGTCCACCCTCCAACACCTTAGATATTTAGTCCATACCCTCCATCACTCCGAATCCTTGCTGAATCAGCCTATACCCCTTCTAACCCAGTCAGTCCATAGCCCTACTGACCCAGTCAGTCCATAGCCCTACTGACCCAGTCAGTCCATAGCCCTACTGACCCAGTCAGTCCATAGCCCAACTGACCCAGTCAGTCCATAGCCCAACTGACCCAGTCAGTCCATAGCCCAACTGACCCAGTCAGTCCATAGCCCAACTGACCCAGTCAGTCCATAGCCCAACTGACCCAGTCAGTCCATAGGCCAACTGACCCAGTCAGTCCATAGGCCAACTGACCCAGTCAGTCCATAGGCCAACTGACCCAGTCAGTCCATAGGCCAACTGACCCAGTCAGTCCATAGGCCAACTGACCCAGTCAGTCCATAGGCCAACTGACCCAGTCAGTCCATAGGCCAACTGACCCAGTCACTCCATAGGCCAACTGACCCAGTCACTCCATAGGCCAACTGACCCAGTCAGTCCATAGGCCAACTGACCCAGTCAGTCCATAGGCCAACTGACCCAGTCAGTCCATAGGCCAACTGACCCAGTCAGTCCATAGCCCAACTGACCCAGTCAGTCCACAGGCCAACTGACCCAGTCAGTCCACAGGCCAACTGACCCAGTCAGTCCACAGGCCAACTGACCCAGTCAGTCCACAGGCCAACTGACCCAGTCAGTCCACAGGCCAACTGACCCAGTCAGTCCACAGGCCAACTGACCCAGTCAGTCCACAGGCCAACTGACCCAGTCAGTCCACAGGCCAACTGACCCAGTCAGTCCACAGGCCAACTGACCCAGTCAGTCCACAGGCCAACTGACCCAGTCAGTCCACAGGCCAACTGACCCAGTCAGTCCACAGGCCAACTGACCCAGTCAGTCCACAGGCCAACTGACCCAGTCAGTCCACAGGCCAACTGACCCAGTCAGTCCACAGGCCAACTGACCCAGTCAGTCCACAGGCCAACTGACCCAGTCAGTCCACAGGCCAACTGACCCAGTCAGTCCACAGGCCAACTGACCCAGTCAGTCCACAGGCCTACTGACCCAGTCAGTCCACAGCCCTACTGACCCAGTCAGTCCACAGCCCTACTGACCCAGTCAGTCCACAGCCCTACTGACCCAGTCAGTCCACAGCCCTACTGACCCAGTCAGTCCACAGTCCTACTGACCCAGTCTCTCATCTTTAATTTTTTCACTCACACCAGTTACGTCAGTCTGCACCCTGCAGTCCACGTCATTAGTCAGTTCATATCACGATCACTGTCAGTTCAAACACTCGTGATAATCAGTCCACACCCATTGCCACTCAGTGTCACACCCATTGCCACTCAGTGTCACACCCACAGCCACTCAGTGTCACACCCACAGCCACTCAGTGTCACACCCATTGCCACTCAGTGTCACACCCACAGCCACTCAGTGTCACACCCATTGCCACTCAGTGTCGCACCCATTGCCACTCAGTGTCGCACCCATTGCCACTCAGTGTCGCACCCATTGCCACTCAGGCAGTCCACGCCCACCATCACTAAGAAGCCTTTTGCTTAAGTCCACAACCTTCACCACCACATACCCTTATTGATTCAGTCCACAGCCTCTATCACCACATACCCTTACTGATTCAGTCCACAGCCTCCACCACCACATACCCTTACTGATTCAGTCCACAGCCTTCACCACCAGATACCCTTACTGATTCAGTCCACAGCCTTCACCACCAGATACTCTTACCGATTCAGTCCACAACCTCCACCACCAGATACCCTTACTGATTCAGTCCACAACCTTAGGACCTTATCAGTTCAGTTTTATTGATCCCCGTCAGTCCAAACCCTTAGCCAGTCAGCATTTCAGCTACAGTAAATCAGCCCGTCACACCCTGTCGGTCCACCCCCTGTCGGTCCACACCCTGTCGGTCCACACCCTGTCGGTCCACACCCTGTCGGTCCACACCCTGTCGGTCCACACCTTGTCCGGTCCACACCTTGTCCGGTCCACACCTTGTCCGGTCCACACCTTGTCCGGTCCACACCTTGTCCGGTCCACACCTTGTCCAGTCCACACCTTGTCCAGTCCACACCCAGCCCAGTCCACACCCAGCCCAGTCCACACCCAGCCCAGTCCACACCCAGCCCAGTCCACACCCAGCCCAGTCCAAGCCAGTCCACGCCCACAGTCCAGTTCAGTCCAGTTCCCACCCACAGTCCAGTTCAGTCCAGTCTACATCCACAGTCCAGCTCAGTTCATTGTATATCCATAGTCCAGTTCAATCTACGCCCACATTCCAGTCCATGTCCGTACAGTCCACTCCAGTCCATGTCCGTCCAGTCCCGTCCAGTCCACGTCCAGTTCAGTCCACCCCTCATCCAGAGCCCAGTCCAGTCAAATCCACACCCACAACCCAGTTCAGTCCAGTCCACACTCAAAGTTTAGTTCTGTCCAGCCCAAACCCACAGTCCAGTCCAGTCCAGCCCAAACCCACAGTCCAGTCCAGCCCAAACCCACAGTCCAGTCCAGTCCAGTCCAAACCAACAGTCCAGTCCTGTCCAGTCCAAACCCGAGGTCTGGTCCAGTCCAGCCCACGCTCACAGTTCAGTCCAGCCTAGTCCAGTCCACACCCACAATCCAGTCTAGCCCGGTCCAGTCCACACCCACTAACCAGTCCAGTTTAAACTTAGTCCAGTCCACATTCAGACCAGTTCAGTCCAGCCCACTTCAGTCCATTCCAATCCGGTCCACACTTAGTCCAGTCCAGTCTATACTTGGTTCAGTCCAGTCGAGTCCACACTTGATTCAGTCCAGTCCAGTCCACACATCCCAGTCCAGTCCACACATCCCAGTCCAGTCCACACATCCCAGTCCAGTCCACACATCCCAGTCCAGTCCACACATTCCAGTCCAGTCCACACATCCCAGTCCAGTCCACACACCCCAGTCCAGTCCACACACCCCAGTCCAGTCCACACACCACAGTCCAGTCCACACACCACAGTCCAGTCCACACACCACAGTCCAGTCCACACACCACAGTCCAGTCCACACCACAGTCCAGTCCACACCACAGTCCAGTCCACACCACAGTCCAGTCCACACAGCCCAGTCCAGTCTACACCCACAGTCCAGTCCAGTCCGGACCAGTCCAGTCCACACCCAAAGTCCTCTTCACGTTAGTCCACACTGTCCAGTCCACTTCAAGCCAAGCTCAGTTCTGTTCACTTCAGTCCACACAGACCAGTCCACTTCAGTCCACACAGACCAGTCCACTTCAGTCCACACAGACCAGTCCACTTCAGTCCACACAGACCAGTCCACTTCAGTCCACACTTAGTCCAGTCCACTTCACTCCACACCCAGTTCAGTCCATACCCAGTTCAGTCCATACCCAGTTCAGTCCATACCCAGTTCAGTCCATACCCAGTTCAGTCCATACCCAGTTCAGTCCATACCCAGTTCAGTCCACACCCACACCAGTCCAGCTCACACCAGTCCAGCTCACACCAGTCCAGCTCACACCAGTCCAGCTCACACCAGTCCAGCTCACACCAGTCCAGCTCACACCAGTCCAGCTCACACCAGTCCAGCTCACACCAGTCCAGCTCACACCTGTCCAGTCTACACCTGTCCAGTCCACACCTGTCCAGTCTACACCTGTTCAGTCCACACCTGTCCAGTCCACACCCTCAGTACAGTCCACACCCTCAGTACAGTCCAGTTCACACCATTTCAGTCCACACCCTCAGTTCAGTCCAGTTCACACCCTCCACTTCAGTCCAACCCAGTCCAGCCCAAACCCTTAATCCAGCTCAGTCCACACCCACAGTCCAGTCTAGTCCATACCCACAGTCCAGTCTAGTCCATACCCACAGTCCAGTCTAGTCCATACCCACAGTTCAGTCCAGTTCACACCCTCCACTTCAGTCCAACCCAGTCCAGCCCAAACCCTTAATCCAGCTCAGTCCACACCCACAGTCCAGTCTAGTCCATACCCACAGTCCAGTCTAGTCCATACCCACAGTCCAGTCTAGTCCATACCCACAGTCCAGTCCAGTCCACACCCACAGTCCGGTCCAGTCCACACCCACAGTCCGGTCCAGTCCAGTCCACACCCACAGTCCAGTCCAGTCCAGTCCACACCCACAGTCCAGTCCAGTCCACACCCACAGTCCAGTCCAGACCACACCCACAGTACAGTCCAGTCCACACCCACAGTACAGTCCAGTCCACACCCACAGTACAGTCCAGTCCATACACTTAGTCCAGACCAGTCCATACTTAGTACAGGCTAGTCCAGTCCACACTTAGTGCAGTCTAGTTAGTCCACACAGTCCATTCAAAACTTAGTCCAGCCCAGTCGACAACCACGGTACAACAGAATCCAATCCAGTCCACACCCACAGTCCAGCCCGGTTCAGTTACTCCACACCTACGGTCAGTCAGCCCACACCTGGCTTCAGTGGTACACATGATCGGTCTTCACTTTGTCAGTATTGGTGTTTCCTGTTAGTTATTACCTTTGTTGTTTGTCGGTATATGCCTTGTGAGTTGAGAAGGTACGTGTAATTAATTGGTCTTCATATTTACTGATTCAGTCTGTTCAGTTAAGCTTTAAGTCCACGAAGATCAACTCTGGAAAAGGTTGAATCCACGTACTGAATTGTCTTGATTATAACAGCTTTCTACTACCATTTATTACCTATCAAACCTGTCACCCGCCACCCACCCGCCACCCACTTGCCACCCACCCACTTGCCACCCACCCGCCACCCACCCGCCACCCACCCGCCACCCACCTGCCACCTGTCACCCACCTGCCACCTGTCACCCACCTGCCATCCATTATCTTTCCTCACCCTTCCATACCTGCTAGCCTCATCTGCCAACCAGCCACTCACCCTACCTCGTCTGGCTTCCATCAACTCTGCCTCACTGTTTTAACCTGCCATCTATTCACCCTGCCTCGCCTCACCTGCCTCACCCTGCCCCGCTCTCTCACCTCTTGTCCTCAGCCACCTACCCACGTACCACCTTACCCTACCTACCTGTCCACCTACCCACGTACCACCTTACCCTACTACCTATCCACCTACCCACGTACCACCTTACTCTACCTACCTATCCACCTACCCACCTATCCACCTACCCACGTACCACCTAACCCTACCTACCTATCCACCTACCCATCTACCCACAGAGCCTTCCTGATCACTGACAACTCTATTGATGAAGCCAACTGAAAATATAAACCCACTTTTGTTTAATAAAATCTGGAAATCTTTTATCATACCTCAATTACCCTGTCCTTTATACCATACTTGAAATCTATTTGATGTGTGGATGGTGTGAATGTATTGTGGGGTTGGGATGGTTGTATAATGTGGGGTTGATTAAAACGGCTTTCTGTTGAAGGAAAAACTGAGTGTTGTGGAGGGTTGACTGATATCGTGGGGTTTGGATGGGTTGTTGATGAGTTGGGTTGGGTTGTTGATGAGTTGGGTTGGGTTGTTGATGGGTTGGGTTGGGTTGTTGATGGGTTGGGTTGGGTTGTTGATGGGTTGGGTTGGGTTGGGTTGGGGTGGATGTCGTGGGTTGGGGTGGGGTTGGGTTGGGGTGGGGTTGGGTTGGGGTGGGGTTGGGTTGGGTTGGGTTGGGTTGGATTGGATATCGTGGGGTTGGGTTGGGTTGGATTGGATATCGTGGGGTTGGGTTGGGTTGGGCTGGATGTAGTGGGGTTGGGTTGGGTTGGATGTCGTGGGGTTGGGTAGGGTGTCGTGGGGTTGGGTTGGGTTGGATGTCGTAGGGTTGGGTTGGGTTGGATGTCGTAGGGTTGGATGTCGTAGGGTTGGGTTGGGTAGGGTGTCGTGGGGTTGGGTTGGGTATCGTGGGGTTGGGTTGGGTGTCGTGGGGATGGGTTGGGTTGGATGTCGTGGGGTTGGGTTGGGTTGGATGTCGTGGGGATGGGTTGGATGTCGTGGGGTTGTGTAGGGTGTCGTGTGTGGTTGGGTTGGGTTGGGTGTCGTGTGGGGTTGGGTTGGGTTGGGTGTCGTGGGGTTGGGTTGGGTTGGGTGTCGTGGGGTTGGGTTGGGTTGGGTGTCGTGGGGTTGGGTTGGGTTGGGTGTCGTGGGGTTGGGTTGGGTGTCGTGGGGTTGGGTTGGGTTGGGTGTCGTGGGGTTGGGTTGGGTTGGGTGTCGTGGGGTTGGGTTGGGTGTCGTGGGGTTGGGTTGGGTGTCGTGGGGTTGGGTTGGGTGTCGTGGGGTTAGGTTGGATATTGTGGGGTAGGGTAGGGTATCGTGGGGTGGGGTAGGGTAGGGTATCGTGGGGTGGGGTAGGGTAGGGTATCGTGGGGTGGGGTAGGGTAGGGTATCGTGGGGTGGGGTTGGGTTGGATGTCGTGGTGTTGGAATGGATTGGATACAGTGGATAGGTTGGACTGGGTGTAATGAATACTGGACTGGATAATGCTCTTCCCTATTCCCCTACTACCTCTTTTTCAGTTCCTGGCCTTCCTCCTCCCCCCTAGCCCCCCTCCTCCCTCCCCCTCCTCCTCCCTCCCCCTCCTCCTCCCTCCCTCCCTCTCCCCCTAACCCCCCACCCCCCTCGCCTCCCTCCCTCCTGATTCCCCTCCCCCCTAGCCCTCCTTCCCCTAGCCCCCTCCCCCTCGCCCCCCACCCCTTTCCCCCCACCCCTTTCCCCTCTTCTCCCTCGCCCCTCCCTCACCCCTCCCTCACCCCTCCCTCGCCCCTCCCTAACCTTTACCACCTAAGACCCTCTCTACGACCACTCTTACAGTTCTGCTTCTTTCCATTTACTTTCATATTCTAAATCCTTTCTACCTTAATAGGAAACCCCAACTGACTTCTCCATTGCGGGCGAGGGAAGCAGACGCTGATGTTAAGCATTATAACTAATAACTTTGTCTGTACCTGTGCAGTGTGATCTCCTCAGACTTTCTCCCGCAGATGTGGTCACGTGGGAAGACAGCAGCCAGACTGATATTCCAGAGGCTGCACTTCTCGCCACTCCATCCACATCTCCACTCCTCGCCTGCTTTCGCCGTTCAGCCAATCGGAATTCACTACCCTGACCAGAAAGATGCCCCTTTAAGTCCTGGATTATAAGACTTTGAAGAACATTGGCCAGATTATATACAATTGACATGGGTACAATAAAACTGGACCTCCACACACTGCTTCTCTTCGCCCTTCACCTGATGAGAAACCTATCCTGGCCAGAAAGATCCTTGTCTTGGTGAAGAACTTACATCGGACAAGACACTTGGAATACAATAAACCAACTAATTAGGACTACGGTTGCTGATGCTTTTTATGCTATAGAGGGAACGCCTTGTAAAGTTTGCCGGAATAAAGGACTGAACTGGTGGTGTTAAATACCCACTTAGGCTGACAACAAACAACATGGTATGAAATGAGTTAGGATCCAGAGACAAAGCTTAATGTCCACTGATGGTTTTACTTTGAAAATTTAATATGAATAGGACACTTAATCATGCACAAATACTGTAACTGACCAGCTTATCTATACACATGCAGTAAATAATAGTACTTTTATTCAAGCCATTTGAGGAGATCCAGATGCTTGACTACCTATTATCCCTGGACCTTACCTACCACATGGTTACTAAACAGGGGTGGGTAGGACCAAACAATAGTGAATCAGTACCCAACGAGTCACGCCTCCCTTCTCTACCTATGGCATTCAAGCCTTGATATTTTTAACCTAGCTCTACCTATGGCATTCAAGCTTTCTTATTAACATTACCTATGGCTTTCAAGCCTTCATATTAACTTGGCACTGCCTATGGCTTTCAAGCCTTCATATTTTTAACTTTGCTATGAGAACTGATAGTCTTTAGATCTGGCTTGATGAACTCTGATAAAGGTGCAGTATACCCACTTCAGTACCTCATTTGGACTTTGACGAAGGGGTAAACCTGACTGCCCAATAGACTTAGAACTTTCACTGACAGGATGGCAAGAAGGCTTTGATAACCGCACTAGTGAAGGGATACATAGGAGTATCTGGATCTACTCTGAAATAGGACATGGGTAAAGAACACCATTACCTACACTGGATACAATAGCTGGTCAGACTTACATGCAGTGTGTCTGCAGTACACTCATTGCAGGTTTCCTTATCAAGATACCTTAAGTACACATGGGAAAAAACTTGAATGGAGAACACTAAGGTAAGAAGTACTATGAAAACTACCAACCAGCGAGATGACCTGGGGGGCCAGTGTACAGGAGCTTCAGCACCAGAATATATATAAAACAGTCTGGCAGTAACATGAATAAACTGCAGACACCAGAGGAAATAACTCGGGAGGATTATAAACAGCCGAAATAAGGCTATTACTGCTAGTCAACGCAGTGCTAATTGCACTAAGTAATGAAGCTAGTCAGTCTTGTACAAATACTGTAGTTACCCATCAATAAACCATAGCTGACCAAAGTACTGGTTTTCCTGTACCTGGGGGAGGGGTCTGAATAGTCAGTCTGAAATAAGGGTTTTGCATCCGTAGATTTTACACAATAGCTCTAAAAATATTCTAAGTTGAAATAGGGGTTTTATATCCGTAGAGTTTTTACACAACTCCGTCAGATTCTAAGTTGAACTAATGGTTTTTATTCCGTAGATTTTATACCAAACTCCACAAAATAGTCTAAGTTGAAATATGGGTTTTACATCCGTAGAGTTTTTAGTTGAAACGGGGTTTTACATCCGTAGTTTTTTTTTTTTTTTTTTTTTTAAGGTAAAGTAGGTGTTGTATCCCCCCCCCTTCTGGTCACCAAGTTGAAGTAGGGGTTTTATATCCCTAGACTTTATACCTACTTCTCTGGTGGGTATAAAGTCTAAGTCCGAAGTAAGGGTTTTGGTGCCCTTAAGACTTATACCAGATCCAGTCACTCGAAAAAATCCTAAGTCCAAATTGGAGTGCTTTTTGGACTTTGAATTTATACCAGTTCCACCATCTCGAAAAATCCTAAGTTGAATTGTGGGTTTTTATACCCAAGAGTTTATAGCAGCAAGTTAACTTGTGCTGGAGTCTACTGTGTACTCTGTTCCATGTCTTTGGGAACTAGAGTATACCATTGTATGTTTTCTTTGCATACTTTACTTTTTCTGTGATATTGTATTTTAAAGTCATACATGTAATACCATAAAGGGCAAAGTAAAGTTGATATACAGTACAACTGATTCTTTTATTATCTTTAGTGTTTTACAAGAGTTTACAATGACAATACATTTACGAAGTATACAAGTAGCAATGGCAGCAGCTGTTAGGTTACTCTGGCAGAAGATTTTATATATCAAAGTATCTCAAAGTATATCACAAAAGTATTGGACTAGAACAAATGTTTCAAGTATTATCAAAGTATATCAGTTAAATACGGGCAACATACCTTTAGCAATTAATATTATGTAGTAGGTCCTATGTCTATCTCCAACTCGCTCCCTCGCTCCTACCCTCCCCTCTACCCTCTCTCCATCACGCTCACTCTAGAACGACAGAAAAAGAAAAAGCGCATAAAAAAGTAAAGGTGGGGAAGAGAAAGAAGCACTAAAGCAGACAGACACTAACAGACAGACACACCATCCCAGCACGTTCGGCTGCGCTGAGGACAGGCAGACAGGACAGACGGAGAGGAAGATAGAAGTGGAAGGAAGTCCCCCCTTTCCCGCCTCCCCCCACCCCACCTCCCTCCCCAAACCCACCTACCTGCCACACCCAGCCTAGTATGCTGGGAACCAAACACACACACGCAAAAAAAAAAAAAAAAAAAAAAAAAATGCACACACAATCACACCCTAAAGGAATATACAAAGAAAAATACAACCTGTCACCTGTCCTGTCCGGCGCTCCCTGCAGGCTCTCCGGTCTCCTCTGCTCTCTCGGCCGTCTCGTCTCTCCCTCGCAGCCGTCTCTGCATCGCCTGGGGAAATACAGGAACATTAAAGGTGCCTAAGGAATGCAATGCCTACCAGAGTAACGCTATACAGGTGCCGCCACGGCTGCTGCTACCCTCCCTACCACATCACCTATCAATTCAAGCTAAACCCCTCTGCAGGGGTTGCCATGTTCTCCAGCGGCCATCTAGTCGTCTGCAGCTGCCATTTCTTCCGTAGTTGCCATCCCTTCTTCTGAGGTTGCCATCTCGTCTCTTGAGGTCTTCTGCGGTAGCAACTTTGTCTTCTGGGGCTGTAGCTTCTCCTTCCCCCTCACCTGCATTTGCCATCTCGCTGGCCAGGGTTGACATCTCGTCCTCCGGCGTTTCCATAGTTTTCTGTGGAGCAAATATCAATTAGGCCAAAGTACGCACTATATGCTACTGGGTGGCATAGGAGGCTTCATAGAGCTTTTCCCTGAGAGATTTATTATCCATAACTAACATTATATTGCAAACTTACGTCAATGTCTTTTAACCCCAACTTGTCACTCCATTCTTTCCCATTCCACACATCCTTCCTTCCTTTAGGATCTTCACAACCTTACTGTATCATCACCACACCCGCACTTCCACCACCAACACAACCACACTCCATCGCAACCATACTCCATCACCATACCACCACCAGCATAACACTATCACCACCACCTCCACCACGTGCTACCACCACAATCAACCACACACCACCACCAACAACACCGCTGACATCACAGCCACCACATAGCTATCAGTGCTCTCGTGCAAAATTTATCTTTGCGTGTGTGTGTAATTCACCGGGTCGGTCAGGGTCACTTGATGGTCATGATCGTCAGCTTTTACCCTCCCGGAAGGGAGCTGAGAACTCATATAGTCCGATCTAAGGGCAAGGCTGTGACCTTCACACACGCACACACCCGTCCCCTTGCTCAAGGGGGACAGTAACCACCCACTTCGTCAGTGAAACTTTTCGCAACCTGAGCGAGGCCCGAACTCCCGTCCACCAGTTGGCAAGCGAGAACGTTACCACTGCACCAGCGAGCGGTGTGTGTGTGTGTGTGTGTGTGTGTGTGTGTGTGTGTGTGTGTGTGTGTGTGTGTGAGATAGAGAGAGAGAGAGAAAAAAAAAAAATCACAGACATCTTTTAACAATAAAGAAAATGCATGACTAAGTGTACGATGTGAGAAAAGCTCAGAAAAAAATATTTCAGATTTCAAAAAAGTTTAAAAATGGTTCAAATACCTTTTACTTGTGGAGAAAGCGATTATTTCCCACTCCTGGCGTCTGTCGTGTCGATGTAAATATCCTTTGCTTGCCTGGGCGTGTAAATATCCTCTGCCTGATTGGTCGTGCAAAAATCCTCCTCTTCGTGTCAATGGAAAAATTCAACCTGAGAGGTGGAGAACAGAGGTGTGAGGGTAGGGGAGGTTTGACTGGTAGGGGGGAGAGAGGAGGAGACGTAGAGGGAAGAGGTGAGGGGGTAGGGAAGAGGTGAGGGGGTAGGGAAGGGGGTAGGGAAGGGTGTAGGGATGGGGGACTGGAGTAGCGGGCATAGAGAAGATTGGGGTTTAGAGATGGTGTGTACAATTAGCCACTGCTACGACGACAAAACACACAAATTTACCTCTGGAAATATATCAGTGTGGTTGTTTGTAAATGATGGTAAATTTAACAATGATATTTAACATATTTTCCATTGGCTGTTTAATTAGCAAGGAGCGTCTGGGACTTTTCATAAGCCTTAGGGCATATTTGAAATAAACAGCTGTTAACCAGGACTACTGTATCTCCCTTGCCGGACGGGTGTGTGAATAATGAACTCATTTCTTTGTTGGGATTGTCACCGAAAAAATAGCTTCATTAAACCCAAGAGCACCAGCATTATCAACAGCTCGTGTCATAGTGGAATTGCTGTACCGTGTAAAAATGTTGTTATAATACGTCCACATCTACGTCACTCAACAGAGTACACGCATTATTTCTTTTAATTAATTTGTTGGGGGGGAGGGGGTACTGACAATCTTCACTCCCCCCCCCTCCCCCGTAACTCACGGCAACTTCACGCACGTCAGAACGCATGCCCTGATCAAGGAAGGGTGTAAATCACAATCTTTATGCAAATATGTGAACGATACAATCATGAAAGCCAACCTGAAAGCCATTATGGTCAAAGCCCCATCCTATTACCGACCATAACTACCAAATTTCAGTCAGTTATCGAGAAGGTGAATAAATCGGATAATATCGGGGCAAATGATCATAGTGTTAACCCATTCAGCCCCGAAACGTCGTTCATTTTATTCTTGCAACAGCCTGATGATTTTATTCAGCTAAGGGTAGGCTTTTCAAACTGAAAGATCTAGTACAGCATTACTAAACTCTTTAGTACGATCAGCTGCTCATAAGTTAAATAAAATCGCTTGATAGTAAGTATAAGATAAGAAGGATGTCACTCAGGCTCAGGCGATTAAACGAATCTTTACCTAACCGCGGTTTACGTAGCCAACACATATCGCACAGAAAAGGCAATGATGAGATGGATGTGTAATGCGTCCTTGAATGCGAGGCCTGGGAGGAGGGGGGCTAGGTTTACTATTGAAGAGTTAGGAGGAAGGATGGGACAGGAATGTTTTGGTGGTATGGGGAGGGGTAGGTTGAGATGGTTTGGACATGTAGAGAGGATGGAGGATGACAGATGGGTGCGAAGAAAGAGAAGTGTGAAGGTCGGGGGTAGGGTTGAGAGAGAGAGAGAGAGAGAGAGAGAGAGGAGAGGAGAGGAGAGGGAGAGAAAGAGAGAGAGAGAGGAGAGAGAGGAGAGAGAGAAAGAGAGGAGAGAAAGAGAGGAGAGAGAAAAAGAGGAGAGAGAGAGAGAGAGAGAGAGAGAGAGAGGAGAGAGAGAGGAGAGAGAGAGAAAGAGAGAGAGAGGAGAGAAAGAAAGAGAGGAGAGAGAAAAAGAGAGGAAAGAGAAAAAGAGAGGAGAAAAAGAGAGGAGAGAGAGAGGGGAGAGAAAGAGAGGAGAGAGGAGAGAGAGAGAGAGAGAGAGAGAGAGAGAGAGAGAGGGAGAGGGAGAGAGGCCTGGGACGAGGTCATAGTGTGTGACCTTGGGGATAAGGGAGTGAAAAGGGAGGCTGCAAAAGATCAAGCAGCGTGGAGAGCCGCCATTAGGTGACCAAGGCCGACGACGCATGTAAACATGTTAGATCCTTTATAAAAACACGATACGAACGATTCGATACAGGTAAGGTTCAAGGATCACCATTTTATATAATTTATCTCCTGCCACTTTTGCCTTCCATCTCTACAGTATCCCCGGCCATCCTATCGCGTTGACGAATACGAACAACAACAAGTCTACCCTCCTCCTTGCTTGGCTTACCTCATGCCCCTCACCCCCCCATCTCCTCTCTCTCTCTCTCTCTCTCTCTCTCTCTCTAATGATAGATATATAGAAAAATAGATATATGGATAGATAGATATAGACATGGATATATACTGTAGATATATAGATATTTCCTATCTGTCAGTTAAAAATGACCCACCACCTGTGTGTGTGTGTGTGTGTGTGTGTGTGTGTGTGTGTGTGTGTGTGTCAGTATGTGCGTTCCTTTGTGTGCGTGTGCATCATTGTGTGCGTGTATCTATATGCTCGTATCAGTGCCTGTGTGTATCAGTGCCTGTGTGTATCAGTGTGCGTGCATGCGCTGATCAGTGCTTATATCAGTGTCTGAGTGTATGAATATACATTAGTGTGTGCCTGTTCCGTGTGCACGTGTACAGTGTATACATGCCGCAGCGTGTGCGTGCATCAGTGTGTACGTGCTCAGTGCGTACGTGGTCAAATTGTACTTGTTCAGTGTGTACGTGTTCAACGTGTACGTGTTCAGCGTGTACGTGTTCAGTGTATGTACGTGTTCAGTGCGTGCGTGTCCAGTGTGTGCGTATTTAGTGTTTATTGTGTGCGTTTTCAATGTGTAGGTAGCTACTGTGTGCGTGCTGTGTGCGTATTTACTGTGTGCCTTTATCAGTGTGTAACAAACTGTCTGCATGATTGTATGAGTGAAGGTATACAAAAATTTCATGATGATGATGACTTTCGTTGTGGTGGTGGTTGTGGTGGTGGTGGTGGTGGTGGTGTGTTTTTGATGATGATGGTGATGATTTTTTCTAGTTCTTTTTGATCTGGAAACTATTATATTTGATCTAGGAAGATTCTGTACTCTACTCCTTTCACATTAACTTGGCTCAAACTTTCGTCCTTTTGCAGTTTATTTCACGCGTCTCAGTTGCGTCTTTGATATACTGTAGCACTTACTCGTGACTAGCATAATATTCTATTGTTACAACTCAGCATTCGAGATGAAGAAATTGCAGTTTTAGGCCAAGTTATAATAAAATGAGCATAGTGAAGGGAATGGGATGGAGAGATGACGTAGAGAGGGATGCGAGAGAGAGGGTGTAAGCTGGGGGAAAGGCAGAGAAATGGCAGGGTACAGGGCGACATGGAGGTGATTTGTTTGTGGCCACCCCTTACGGGATTAAGGCGTCTGGCTACAGATAACTTGACAATTAGGGCTATAGCTCTAGGTGACTGATACACGACTACTAAAATTACATCCATTTACCTTTATTTCTACAATTTCTTTAGCCTATAACGCTTCCTGGCTGCCCGTACGATATCCCCGTGTCCTAATTTAGTCACCTTAATGGCAAAAACAGCAAAACCCAACACTTGCAGAAAGAGAAGCCTACACACCATCACTATCCTTAACCAGCAAAATGACGTCTATTGCCCTTATTTTTTGGAGCTATCTAACCTATGACACTTCCTGGTTGGCAGCAAGATACCTCTGTGTCCTATCTGAATCATCTGAATGGCAAAAACAGAGAAATTTAACCCCAAACGGAAAAATTTAACACTTACATCAGGAGACGGAGCCGACGCAGCCTCACCCCTTCTCTCGTCCGACGGCAACTGATTGCCTAATGGAATGTCATGCTTGTCCAGCCCAGAAACTTGTGTGAAACTTTACCCAACTACTTTTACATCCACTAGAGGGCATGGAAGCCCTCTCATCTTCGGGGAAACTCTAGTATTTTATTCCAGTTAATACAACTGGCTATTATTTACCTAGAAGCTATTTATAAGTGTTTGAGAGCGTTAATGTTGTAAATTTTAACCCTTCAATGATCGTGACATCTCTCGTATTCTTTTCCATTAAACTCCAGGGCATTTACTTCAGCTGGGATTGGGTCATAGGAGCCTGAGAGCATAAGAGAAAACAGTCGTAGAGAAAGCATCAGGGACTATAGCAATCATGGTCAGAAATTATACTTAGATGTTTACCATATACTCTATTCACACTCACTTTCACCTACATACACACAGCAGCACATTCAAACAAACACAGTAAATCTTCTCACTTACACCCACACGTCAACATGCCAAACCACACACATTATACACTATCTCCACACACGCAAAACGACCTCCTGAAGCGCGCGCGCGCACACACACACACACACACACACACACACACACACACAGACACACAGACAAACACAACCTCACAGAAAACCACACCAGCATCACACCAAATTTCCAGACATACAGCCACAGCTCTGCACAGCCTCACCTCCACGGACACACGCCATCCCTCCACACAAACACCCACTCCTCTGCATATTATTTAAATATACAGTGTATATTATGAGTATATCCATTATATATACACGCACAGATGTACAGGGTGTCCCAAAAAAAATGTACTTAGACTTTGAATGACAATAAATGCCGTGTTTATTGACATAGATACAAGAATATTAGATGTAATTAAAGAAAGTTAAATGGCTAGTCTACTCATTCCTGCATGTCCGCAAATGTTCAAACTGATGACCACCATTTTCCAGACACAGCTGATAACGCGGACCGATGGATTCTAGAACATTACGAATCATTGCATTTGGAATTGCGAGACACTGATTTCAATTTCCACTTTCAACTCATCGACTGTCGCTGGTTTTGCAGAGTAAACCTAATCTTTGAGATATCCCCATCATAAAAAAAAAAAAAAAAAAGTCCATTGGCGTGACGTCTGGGGAACGTGCAGGGAATTAAACGCCACCTCTGCGCCCAATCCATGTGTTCGGATGAGTTGCATTTGCATCACGATGGTAAGTGGGGAGATGCTCCATCTTGCCGGAAGTAAATCTCTTCGTCACCAAACATCTCTTCAATGCGTGGACCGACGGATTCCTGTAGTAAGTTTAGGTAAATGGCACCAGTGAGAGTTTGGTCCAAAAAGAATGGTCCTACGATGGCTAATGCTGATATCCCACACCACACTGTAACCCCTGGTAAGTTCAAATGTTGTTCCATAGTAACATGCGGATTTTGAGGAGCCCAGTAGGTGCAATTGTGTCGATTAATTGAGCCATTTAACTTAAAGGTGGCCTCATCGCTCCAGACAATTTTGTCTGGAAACGCTGCATCTGCCGCGCTTTTGTCCAGGTACCATTCACAAAATTCTACTCTCCGGTCAGCCACATCTGGTTCACTGGGACCGCATTTGGTCCACTGGGTCCACACATTTGGTCCACTGGGACCACATTTGGTCCACTGGGTCCACACATTTGGTCCACTGGGGGTCCACACATTTGGTCCACTGGGTCCACACATTTGGTCCACTGGGTCCACACATTTGGCCCACTGGGACCACATTTGGTCCACTGGGTCCACACATTTGGTCCACTGGGGGTACACACATTTGGTCCACTGGGTACACACATTTGGTCCACTGGGGGTACACACATTTGGTCCACTGGGTACACACACTTGGTTCACTGGGTACACACACTTGGTTCACTGGGTACACACACTTGGTTCACTAGGTACACACATTTGGTTCACTGGGTACACACATTTGGTCCATGAGGGGTCCAGGATAGTTACCACAGCTGAAAATACAAGTGTAAATTAATTGCCAGTGAAACCAAAACATCATCATCATCATCATTATTTTATAACCTCCATCACCACCACCACCAACATCATCATCATCAGCAGCAGCACCACTGTCACCTCCACCACCACCACCACCACCTCCATCACCTCCACCACCACCATCATCATCACCACCCTAGTCCCATCATCATCACCATTATCATCATCATCTTAATCACCAGCATCAAGATCATCACTTTAGTTTCATCATCATCACTCTCAGCATCGTCACCACCTTCATCCCATCACCATCACCACCATCACCATCACCCACCACCATCATCATCACCTTAGTCCCATCGTCATCACTATCATCACCTTCGCTATTATCACCACCATCTTCATCATCATCATCAAGATCATCACTTTAGTTTCATTATCATCACCCTCAGCTTCGTCACCACCTTAATCCCATCACCATCACCACCACCACCACAGTGGCGATTTATTTTGCAACCTATACTCCATTTCCTGTTGCAACATATTCTCAGTGGCGATTTATTTTGCATATAACATAATCCATTCCCTGTTGCAACATCGGCGATTTATCTTGCATGCTACACCACCAACGCCACTACCACTACCACCACTACCACTACAACTAATACTACTGCTGCTGCTGCTGCTGCTGCTGCTGCTGCTACTACTACTGAATATATTTGCTATCTTCACTACAGGAACATCATCTACCTCTACAACTATAATACTACTGAACATCATCTACGTCTACTAGTACTACTGTCACTACTACTGCTATTACTGCTACAGCTACTACTACTACTACTACTACTATGGAACATCTAGTCTCTTTACTACTAGAACATAATGTTATTGCATTATTAGTGTTCTTTCCAGTCACTTTTATTTGGCTGCCTTTCATTATGGCGGGTTACATGCAGCCTTCTCTCTACTCCATATTTTTTTCACCAAACAGAACTTGAATGCTATTTTGTAACTTAATTGTGAGGTAGGGCTGAGTCTCCTTGGTTACTAGTCAAATCCAGCCCATTAAATCTCCAGTCTGACTACCCCTGGCCATCAACTAAGCTCATAAGGGTTAGGGATCTTTGAAAGCTAATTCGCAATAGCGAATGGATCTTAATAATGAGATAGGAATGAATCTTCTTGGTTATTAGACAAATCCAACCCCCCAAATCTCCAGTCTGACTACCCCTGGCCACCAACTAAGCTCAAAGGGGTTAGGGATGTTTGTCAGGTTAAACAGACTACAAATGCTTCTCTGCCAGACGCCTCGCCTAATTCAAACGACATCGTCCCGTGGCAGCCTAAATGGCACACAGAATGGTCTCCCTGCCACCTGACCATTTTATTTAGCTTGGCAGCGATTTGTGAGCTGCAGGGCTGACACACAGGATGCATAGAGATCTTCACTATCATACTTTATATATATATATATATATATATATATATATATATATATATATATATATATATATATATATATATATATATATATATATATTTCCTCTACGTCAAATAAAAACTTCGAAATTATTCCAACTTTCACCTAAAATAAGAGTAAAAAGATATATGGGTGCGTGTGTTGGTATACCTGACGTATTGCGACACAGGTGAAAATATTATAATCCCTTCACTACCAGAGGTTCTTCCTAAACTGAATATAATGTCGGGTGGTAACTAGAAGAGCACATAGATAAGAGATTACCATATTAAATAGCATAGCAGAGCATATTTCTGGCCCCTTTTACTACGAGAAATGATCACTAAGCATAAAACTATCTTATCATAGCACTAATACAATTTTACAGCCAGTTTATTGAACATTTTAAGCTATGTACAAGGAAAACGAAAAATTTGAAATCATAATTGAAAGTGCAATTTCCGTTTTCTTTAACATACGCATAGAGAACGGATACTCCTCAAGCTATAAAGCACGGGTCCTTCAAGACGACTTTCAGTCGCAGCCAAAACTTCACCGGGTAAGCATCTCCGCACAATTTCTCTGTCTCAGGAGTAGGGATTCTGCATTTACGGTAGTTTTAATTGACAGGATCTAATCCTAACTGTGCATTAGTTTTCCTAGGTAGCGTAGTTCGATCTGAGCAGGATGCTCAGCGGTAAATTACTGATAAAAGGCTTCAGCGCGCAGCTGCCTATGTGGCCTCTGCCCACCACACTGCGCCTGAAGCTGAAGGGCAATAGCAGGAACAAAATACCAGTACATCTCAGGCAGTTCGGGTGGCGGTTCGAGGTGCAGCCCGAGGGAACAACGGTATTGCATTACACGTTCAAAAATCCTCTACAGTTTAATGTGGACATGTCTCTCAAGAATAAACTGAAACTTAAGCTGCTGAACGGGGACAAAGTTGTACACAAACTCAAACTGAAGGTGGGTGCAACGGTGCCGTATGAGGCAAAGGGCAAGTCACTGGTTCACTATGAGGTACAGACGCAGATGCCGCTACTGAAGAGAGAGGCCTACACCCGTGTGGAGGTGGGCATGGTGTAAGGTTAAGGGCAAGTCACTGGTTCACTATGAGGCAAAGACGCAGATGCCGCTACTGAAGAGAGAGGCCTGCACCCGTGTGGAGGTGGGCATGGTGTAAGAGCACCACCCCGTGGACTACAGGATGCACCTGACCACCACTTGAACGCACGATGAAGGAAGGTGGGGAAATGGTCTCTGACTAAACGGTAATGATGGCTGAAAAGGACATGATCTCTGACGGAAATGAAAGGATGGCTGAAAAGGACTTGATCTCTGTCGGAAATGAAAGGATGGCTGAAAAGGACTTGATCTCTGACGGAAATGAAAGGATCTCTCAATTTTTTATCTTGTTCTAAAAAAAAAAAAAAAAAAAAAAAAACTCCTCCGTGGCAGCCACCTTGTCGTGGTGGGGGAGCTTAGGTGGCCCGGTGATTATGGCAGAGCCTTTCTTGCCGGATAAATCGCTAGTGGGACACAACCAAGAGCTGCCAACCACATGAACTTAAACTTACACCTTTCTATCGCTGGGAACCTTTGTCACCCGACGATGCAAACAAAACTACGGGTCCATGACACGCAATTACTGCCATGTAGCCTTCCTTCCTTGACAAAAGGATACGATGCTTTACTAGGTTAGCAATATAACACGATGTCAGTCACGAAGAAATGCTGAGGAAGGCATGGAGAGCCGTAACACCGTCTTTTCTATCACTGAACTTGGTGAAATAAGCTGGAAAAAGACAAAAATCTGGGCCTCAAAGGTGAAGAAAAAAACTATACAAACATTACCATGATTACGTCTGTTTGTCCTATAAAATCCCACTTTCTATATTTGTTTCCAAGTTCGTTTTCTAATTTCCTTAAAGGGTTAACGCGTTGAAGTTGTGTTTCTACCTATAATCTATCCGTCTGTCTCTTTCTTTGCCTGTCTGTCTCTCTGCTTATCTGCCTGTCTGTCTGTCTCTCTGCTTATCTGCCTGTCTGTCTGTCTCTCTGTTTATCTGCCTGTCTGTCTGTCTCTCTGTTTATCTGTCTGTCTGTCTGTCTCTCTGTTTATCTGCCTGTCTGTCTGTCTCTCTGTTTATCTGCCTGTCTGTCTGTCTTTCTCTTTATCTACCTGTGTTTGTCTATTTACCTGCCTGCTTCTCTGTTTGTCTGCCTGTATTTGTCTCATTATCTGCCTGATGTCTGTCTGTTTATCTGTCTGTCTGTCTGTGTATCAATCTATCTGTCTGCTTGTCTGTGCATACAAGGCCATAGACGCCTTAATCCCAGAACGGGTGGCCACAGACGGATCGCCTCTGTCACCCTATCCTCAGCCAACAGGATACTCTCTCCAACTCACACCCTCTTTATCACACCTCATAACTTACACCAGTCAAACATTTCACAGAATTAGAATACTGAAATGCAAAATACAAAGAACTACACTATCTTTGACAAATGTAATGGAGACAGATTTAAAAAGTGTTCACCTTTTACAGACAAGCTGGGGCCCGAGCTGAATGGAGTGCCCAGAACCCGAGTGAGGCTGGTGGTATGCTGAAGGCGCCTAGGGGTAGGGGTGTGGGGTTCATGGGGG
Organism: Coenobita brevimanus; assembly: GCF_032717465.1. Taxonomy (NCBI): domain Eukaryota; kingdom Metazoa; phylum Arthropoda; class Malacostraca; order Decapoda; family Coenobitidae; genus Coenobita; species Coenobita brevimanus. The sequence continues at coordinate 45,652,175 of NC_136997.1, read as the reverse complement.
GTAGAGAACCATCATCTGTCACTTTTAGAACCTTGCCATTGAGGTTCACGTCCCTGGGTGGAAGAAGAGAATGTTTTGACATTAGTATATGAGGAACTTGGGTTTGTTGTGGTCTTAGGCATAGTAGGATCTAAGGTTTGTTGTGGTCTTAGGCATAATAGGATCTTAGTTTTGTTGTGGTCTTACTTTCAGAATCTGAGGGAGAGAGAGAGAGAGAGAGAGAGAGAGAGAGAGAGAGAGAGAGAGAGAGAGAGAGAGAGAGAGAGAGAGATTGTACTGAGTGTGACCGTAAAGAGATAGTTGGATCGTGTTACAGGAGTTGTGTGTGTGTATGTGTGTGTGTGAGAGAGAGGGGGGGGGAGAGAATCAACAACCATAATCCCTCACTCCATCAATAATAAGACAAGGCTAGACACTAACCCTGATGTGAGAGGTGCGTGTAGGAGATATTGAAAGACGGTAGAGGAGACCAAGGCCCCCCCGATCACCACCCTCACACTCTTCTCCAAGTCTAAGTTCATTCCATATATCACCACCCCGCCTGTGGGAGGAAAGTATAGCATCATCATCATCATCACTATCATCTTCACCATCATCATCATCACTATCATCTTCACCATCATCATCATCACTATCATCTTCAACATCATTATCATCACTACTGTCACTATCATCATCATCACTATCATCTTTACCATCATCATCATCATCATTATCTTCTTCACCATCATCATCATCATCATTATCATCTTCACCATCATTATTATCATCATCACTGTCACTGTCATTCTCATCATCATTGTCATCACTATTATCATCATCAATATCATCATCCGCCTTCACGTGGTGGCACTGATATAAGCAGGCTGTGGAGCTGCTCGGTTATACAAACGTCCCTCAGTCCCCTCCCTATCCCCCAAAATGATGATGGTGGACTGCAGAAGGAGGGCAGCATCAGTCTAAAGTCCACTGGGTTCACGTTCAAATGAGCCTGAGGTTACTACTACTGCTACTGCATCTACTACTACTACTCAAACAAATACCATGAACACTACTACTAATAATAATACTACTACTGCTACTACAAAGCTTTACCTTGCGTTTGTGAGGAGCTGGAGGACTTGAGACAATGAGCGTAGAGACGAAGGAATGGTAAGGTGGAAGTGAGGTTCAGTTTTAACACCCTCTCACCCACCAACCTCTTATATAGCACAGACAGCCAATAGTCCTGAGGAAAGAGGTTGATAGGCAGGATACAGTTTCTATACTCCATTCACTCTAACTTGGCCAAAAATTGCCATCTCTCTATCTTGAATGCTGAGTTGTAACGATAGATTAATACAGTTACTGTACTCTTTTTACTCTAACGTGGCCTAAAATTGCCATTTCCCCATCGTGAATGCAGAGTTGAATAGATTGACAATAGGGTGCTAGTCACGAAGAAGGGTGAAAGGACAGCTCTCAGGGAAACCTCCTCTTCCTCCTCCCCCTCCTCCTCCTCCTTCTCTTCTTCCTCTTCCTTCTCCTCCAAAATTCCCTCCTTCTTTACATCTCTAACACATTTTCTTGCATTTTACACGAACGAACTAACTCACCGGGTAGGGCACAAGCTTGGGGTCGAGGAGTGCATACTTTCCCTGGTAGAGAGTTTGACGAGCCACGAGATCAACCCCTTTCACAGCTGCCAACCCAAGTTTGTCCATCCACAGAAACCCACCTATGAAAGTGTCGCTCAATCCCTCTGCCCCTCCACCGTACGCTGATCCACTCTCAGCTGAAACAGAACCACCGAAATTTATCAGATATTCCGGTTTGAGTCCATCTCTCTCTCTCTCTCTCTCTCTCTCTCTCTCACACACACACACACACACACACACACACACACACACACACACACACACACACACACACACACACACACATATATATATATATATATATATATATATATATATATATATATATACACACACACACACACACACACACACACACACAATTACACTCTCTTTCTTTTACTCCTTCCCTCCAAGTCAAATGTTGATGATGATAGTAATAATAATGTCTATGATATTGATGATGATGATGATAATGATGATGATGATGATGATGATGATGATACTGATGATGATGCTATACTTTTGGTCCACTCACTAAGCCACACAGGTAGACGTGGAGCCAACTGATCCCTCACCCGTACCACCTGGTCCACCTCCCACCCCAGCTGGTCCATCACGCCAGGGTCCAGAAACTCACGCCAACCAGCTGTGTGACCGTTTAAGTAGTACCTGAGCGGTGGAAGGCGAAGGTGGATAGAAACGTGTGATAGTAATAGGAAAAGAATTAGGAACATCAGCATTAGAGTGGCGAGATTTGAAACGTACTTAGGACACAAAATCATCATCATTCAGACCTCCTTTCCCACGATCGGGTGAGGTGAGGCAGGATCCAGGGAGCCAGAAGGAATTTGATAGAATGAGACACTAGCCAAAATCTGCTGAATTGAAGGGGTCACACTCCCACTCGCTCACTATTCAAGGCCTCGGAATCCTGACAACGCAACTTAACACCCTCTCAAGAAATTGGTTCCCTATGCACTCTATGGCTAGCACTTCGACTGGCGCATTCTAACCACTTGACTACATTGCATCTAGATAACTGAAGGCGAAACACCGACACGACTCCATCTCAACTTTCGTTTTGCACTCTCCATCCCCTCTTCCTTTCCTCCTCTTTCCATTTTCTCTTTACCTCTCCCCTTCCTCTTTTCTCCACTCTCTCTTCCCCTCTCCCAGTCATGGCCACCTTCATTACCCCGTCTCTTCCCCGCTTCTCCCTCCCCTTCCCTTTCTATCCTCTCCCCAACCTCTCTCTCTTTCCCCTTTCTTTCTATTCCTTACTACAACCAGAGTCCTTCTCACACATGCTATTTCAACTCATTGGTGCCAAGTGAGAGCGGTGAGGTTGGCGTGGGTGGTGCGTAGGAAATCTTTGAGGTAATCCACTGAGTTGGTCTGTAGTGAGTTATTGACGGCCTCAGAACCTGGTAAGAAAGATTAGATAGATAGATAGATAGAAAGACGGAGACAGATAGAGAGAGCTTTTTATATGAATACTACGTTCGCATAATCCTGTCCACACACAAGTTGCATAACATCCAGTACAATTGCATATAACAGAATTAATATTAACTTCAGCACCAAAACACTAAGTACAAAAACATGCACATCAGCAAACCACGCAACTTCCCTTATCACATCAATTGCACATCATGAAACCTTGCCATCTCTTCAACTACACTATTTTACACTTGCCTCTTTGTTTGGGTACATGTTGCTTAGGTCGCGTCACTTCTGGCCCAACAATGACTGGGTGTAAGTGTGG
>NC_136997.1:45638791-45643791 GCF_032717465.1 Coenobita brevimanus | reverse complement strand
TCAGCCACATCTGGTTCACTGGGACCACATTTGGTCCACTGGGTCCACACATTTGGTTCACTGGGACCACATTTGGTCCACTGGGTCCACACATTTGGTTCACTGGGACCACATTTGGTCCACTGGGTCCACACATTTGGTTCACTGGAACCACATTTGGTCCACTGGGTCCACACATTTGGTCCACTGGGACCACATTTGGTCCACTGGGTACACACATTTGGTCCACTGGGTAAACACATTTGGTCCACTGGGTACACACATTTGGTCCACTGGGTACACACATTTGGTCCACTGGGTACACACATTTGGTCCACTGGGTACACACATTTGGTCCACTGGGTACACACATTTGGTCCACTGGGTACACACATTTGGTCCACTGGGTCCACACATTTGATCCACTGGGTACACACATTTGGTCCACTGGGTACACACATTTGGTCCACTGGGGGTACACACATTTGGTCCACTGGGGGTACACACATTTGATCCACTGGGTACACACATTTGGTCCACTGGGTACACACATTTGGTCCACTGGGTACACACATTTGGTCCACTGGGGGTACACACATTTGATCCACTGGGTACACACATTTGATCCACTGGGTACACACATTTGGTCCACTGGGTATACACATTTGGTTCACTGGGTACACACATTTGGTTCACTGGGTATACACACTTGGTCCACTGGGTACACACACTTGGTCCATGAGGGGTCCAGGATAGTTACCACAGCTGAAAATACAAGTGCAAATTAATTGCCAGTGAAACCAAGCCATCATCATCATCATCATCATCACCATCATTATTTTATCACCTCGATCACCACCACCACCATCATCATCATTATCATCATCAGCACCACTGTCACCTCCACCACCACCACCACCACCACCACCTCCACCACCACCACCACCACCTCCATCACCTCCACCACCACCACCATCACCACCACCTTAGTCCCATCATCATCACTATCATTATCATCACTATTATCATCATCATCTCAATCGCCAGCATCAAGATCATCACTTTAGTTTCATCATCATCACTCTCAGCATCGTCACCACCTTAATCCCATCACCATCACCATCACCACCATCACCATCACCACCATCACCACCACCTTCATCATCACCTTAGTCCCATCGTCATCACTGTCATCACCTTCGCTATTATCACCACCATCTTCATCATCATCATCAAGATCATCACTTTAGTTTCATTATCATCACTCTCAGCTTCGTCACCACCTTAATCCCATCACCATCACCACCACCACCACAGTGGCGATTTATTTCGCAACCTATATTCCATTTCCTGTTGCAACATATTCTCAGTGGCGATTTATTTTGCATATAACATAATCCATTCCCTGTTGCAACATCATAGATTTATTTTGCATGCTACACCACCAACACCACCACCACTACCACCACTACCACTACTACTACTACTGCTGCTGCTGCTGCTGCGCTGCTACTACTGAATATATTTGCTATCTTCACTACAAGAACATCATCTACCTCTACAACTATAATACTACTGAACATCATCTACGTCTACTAGTACTGCTGTCACTACTACTGCTATTACTGCTACAGCTACTACTACTACTACTACTACTATGGAACATCTAGTCTCTTTACTACTAGAACATAATGTTATTGCATTATTAGTGTTCTTTCCAGTCACTTTTATTTGGCTGCCTTTCATTATGGCGGGTTACATGCAGCCTTCTCTCTAGTCCATATATATATTTTTTTTTCACCTGACAGAACTTGAAAGCTATTTTGTAACTGCATAAAATTCGATGGACCTTAATTGTGAGACGGTGCTGAGTCTCCTTGGTTACTAGTCAACCCCTCCTTAACTCTCCAGTCTGACTACCCCTGGCCACCAACTAAGCTCAAAGGGGTTAGGGATGTTTGTCAGGTTAAACAGACTACAAATGCTTCTCTGCCAGACGCCTCGCCTAATTCAAACGACATCGTCCCGTGGCAGCCTAAATGGCACACAGAATGGTCTCCCTGCCACCTGACCATTTTATTTAGCTTGGCAGAGATTTGTGAGCTGCAGGGCTGGCACACAGGATGCATAGAGATCTTCACTATCATACTTTATATATATATATATATATATATATATATATATATATATATATATTTCCTCTATGTCAAATAAAAACTTCGAAATTATTCCAACTTTCACCTAAAATAAGAGTAAAAAGATATATGGGCGCGTGTGTTGGTATACCTGACGTATTGCGACGCAGGTGAAAATATTATAATCCCTTCACTACCAGAGGTTCTTCCTAAACTGAATATAATGTCGGGTGGTAACTAGAAGAGCACATAGATAAGAGATTACCATATTAAATAACACAGCAGAGCATATTTCTGGCCCCTTTTACTACGAGAAATGATCACTAAGCATAAAACTATCTTATCATAGCACTAATACAATTGTACAGCCACTTTATTGAAGATTTTAAGCTATGGAGAAGGAAAACGAAAAATTTGAAATCATAATTGAAAGTGTAATTTTCCGTTTTCTTTAATATACGCATAGAGAACGGATACTCCTCAAGCTATAAAGCACGGGTCCTTCAAGACGACTTTCAGTCGCAGCCAAAACTTCACAGGGTAAGTATCTCCGCACAATTTCTCTGTCTCAGGAGTAGGGATTCTGCATTTACGGTAGTTTTAATTGATAGGATCTAATCCTAACTGTGCATTAGTTTTCCTAGGTAGCGTAGTTCGATCTGAGCAGGATGCTCAGCGGTAAATTACTGATAAAAGGCTTCAGCGCGCAGCTGCCTATGTGGCCTCTGCCCACCACACTGCGCCTGAAGCTGAAGGGCAATAGCAGGAACAAAATACCAGTACATCTCAGGCAGTTCGGGTGGCGGTTCGAGGTGCAGCCCGAGGGAACAACGGTATTGCATTACACGTTCAAAAATCCTCTACAGTTTAATGTGGACATGTCTCGGAAGAATAAACTGAAACTTAAGCTGGTGAACGGGGACAAAGTTGTACACAAACTCAAACTGAAGGTGGGTGCAACGGTGCCGTATGAGGCAAAGGGCAAGTCACTGGTTCACTATGAGGTACAGACGCAGATGCCGCTACTGAAGAGAGAGGCCTACACCCGTGTGGAGGTGGGCATGGTGTAAGGTTAAGGGCAAGTCACTGGTTCACTATGAGGCAAAGACGCAGATGCCGCTACTGAAGAGAGAGGCCTGCACCCGTGTGGAAGTGGACATGGTGTAAGAGCACCACCCCGTGGACTACAGGATGCACCTGACCACCACTTGAACGCACGATGAAGGAAGGTGAGGAAATGGTCTCTGACTAAACGGTAATGATGGCTGAAAAGGACATGATCTCTGACGGAAATGAAAGGATGGCTGAAAAGTACATGATCTCTGACGGAAATGAAAGGATGGCTGAAAAGGACATGATCTCTGACGGAAATGAAAGGATGGCTGAAAAGTACATGATCTCTGACGGAAATGAAAGGATCTCTCTTAATTTTTTATCTTGTTCTAATTAAAAAAAAAAAAAAAAAACTCCTCCGTGGCAGCCACCTTGTCGTGGTGGGGGAGCTTAGGTGGCCCGGTGATTATGGCAGTATTTTTCTTGCCGGATAAATCGCTAGTGGGACACAACCAAGAGCTGCCAACCACATGAACTTAAACTTACACCTTTCTATCGCTGGGAACCTTTGTCACCCGACGATGCAAACATAACTACGGGTCCATGACACGCAATTACTGCCATGTAGCCTTCCTTCCTTGACAAGAGGATACGATGCTTTACTAGGTTAGCAATATAACACGATGTCAGTCACGAAGAAATGCTGAGGAAGGCATGGAGAGCCGTAACACCGTCTTTTCTATCACTGAACTTGGTGAAGTAAGCTGGAAAAAGACAAAAATCTGGGCCTCAAAGGTGAAGAATAAAACTATACAAACATTACCATGATTACGTCTGTTTGTCCTGTAAAATCCCACTTTCTATATTTGTTTCCAAGTTCGTTTTCTAATTTCCTTAAAGGGTTAACGCGTTGAAGTTGTGTTTCTACCTATAATCTATCCGTCTCTCTTTCTTTGCCTATCTGTCTCTCTGTTTATCTGCCTGTCTGTCTGTCTCTGTTTATCTGCCTGTCTGTCTGTCTCTCTGTTTATATACCTGTATTTGTCTATTTACCTGCCTGCTTCTCTGTTTATCTACCTGTGTTTGTTTACCTGCCTGCTTCTCTGTTTATTTACCTGTGTTTGTCTATTTACCTGCCTGCTTCTCTGTTTATCTACCTGTGTTTGTTTACCTGCCTGCTTCTCTGTTTATTTACCTGTGTTTGTCTGTTTACCTGCCTGCTTCTCTGTTTGTCTGCCTGTATTTGTCTCATTATCTGCCTGATGTCTGTCTGTTTATCTGTCTGTCTGTCTGTGTATCAATCTATCTGTCTGCTTGTCTGTGCATACAAGGCCATAGACGCCTTAATCCCAGAAGGGGTGGCCACAGACGAATCGCCTCTGTCACCCTATCCTCAGCCAACAGGATACTCTCTCCAACTCACACCCTCTTTATCACACCTCATAACTTACACCTGTCAAACATTTCACAGAATTAGAATACTGAAATGCAAAATACAAAAAACTAAACTATCTTTGACAAATGTAATGGAGACATATTTAAAAAGTGTTCACCTTTTACAGACAAGCTGGGGCCCGAGCTGAATGGAGTGCCCAGAACCCGACTGAGGCTGGTGGTATGGTGAAGGCGCCTGGGGGTAGGGGTGTGGGGTTCATGGGGGGTAGAGAACCATCATCTGTCACTTTCAGAACCTTGCCATTGAGGTTCACGTCCCTGGGTGGAAGAAGAGAATGTTTTGACTTTAGTATATGAGGAACTTGGGTTTGTTGTGGTCTTAGGCATAGTAGGATCTAAGGTTTGTTGTGGTCTTTGCCATAGTAGGAACTAAGGTTT
>NC_136997.1:45616291-45631291 GCF_032717465.1 Coenobita brevimanus | reverse complement strand
TTATTCCAGCTAATACAAGTGGCTATTATTTACCTAGAAGCTATTTATAAGTGTCTGAGAGCGTTAATGCTGTAAATTTTAACCCTTCAATGATCGTGACATCTCTCGTATTCTTTTCCATTAAACTCCAGGGGATTTACTTCAGCTGGGATTGGGTCATAGGAGCCTGAGAGCATAAGAGAAAACAGTCGTAGAGAAAGCATCAGGGACTATAGCAATCATGGTCAGAAATTATACTTAGATGTTTACCATATACTCTATTCACACTCACTTTCACCTACATACACACAGCAGCACATTCAAACAAACACAGTAAATCTTCTCACTTACACCCACACGTCAACATGTCAAACCACACACATTATACACTATCTCCACACACGCAAAACGACCTCCTGAAGCGCGAGCGCGCACACACGCGCTCACACACACACACACACACACACACACACACACACACACACACACACACACACGTTCACAAACACAGACACACAGACAAACACAACCTCACAGAAAACCACACCAGCATCACACCAAATTTCCAGACATACAGCCACAGCTCTGCACAGCCTCACCTCCACGGACACACGCCATCCCTCCACACAAACACCCACTCCTCTGCATATTATTTAAATATACAGTGTATATTATGAGTATATCCATTATATATACACGCACACATGTACAGGGTGTCCCAAAAAAATGTACTTAGACTTTGAATGACAATAAATGTCGTGTTTATTCACACAGATACAAGAAAATTAGATGTAATTAAAGAAAGGTAAATGGCTAGTCTGCTCATTCCTGCATGTTCGCAAATGTTCAAACTGATGACCACCATTTTCCAGACACAGCTGATAACGCGGACCGATGGATTCTAGAACATTACGAATCATTGCATTTGGAATTGCGAGACACTGTCTTTCAATTTCCACTTTCAACTCATCGACTGTCGCTGGTTTTGCAGCGTAAACCTTATCTTTGGGATATCCCCATCATAAATATATATATATATATATATATATATATATATATATATATATATATATATATATATATATATATATATATATATATGTATATATATAGTCCATTGGCGTGAGGTCTGGGGAACGTGCAGGGAATTCAACGCCACCTCTGCGCCCAGTCCATGTGTTCGGATAAGTTGCATGGAGATAGGCCTTTACATCACGATGGTAAGTGGGGAGATGCTCCATCTTGCCGGAAGTAAACCTCTTCGTCATCAAACATCTCTTCAGTGCGTGGACCGACGGATTCCTGCAGTAAGTTTAGGCAAATGGCACCAGTGACAGACTGGTCCAAAAAGAATGGTCCTACGATGGCTAATGCTGATATCCCACACCACACTGTAACCCCTGGTAAGTTCAAATGTTGTTCCATAGTAACATGCGGATTTTGAGGAGCCCAGTAGGTGCAATTGTGTCGATTAATTGTGCCATTTAACTTAAAGGTGGCCTCATCGCTCCAGACAATTTTGTCTGGAAACGCTGCATCTGCCGCGCTTTTGTCCGGGTACCATTCACAAAATTCTACTCTCCGGTCAGCCACATCTGGTTCACTGGGACCACATTTGGTCCACTGGGTCCACACATTTGGTTCACTGGGACCACATTTGGTCCACTGGGTCCACACATTTGGTTCACTGGAACCACATTTGGTCCACTGGGTCCACACATTTGGTCCACTGGGACCACATTTGGTCCACTGGGTACACACATTTCGTCCACTGGGTAAACACATTTGGTCCACTGGGTACACACATTTGGTCCACTGGGTACACACATTTGATCCACTGGGTACACACATTTGGTCCACTGGGGGTACACACATTTGGTCCACTGGGTCCACACATTTGGTCCACTGGGTACACACATTTGGTCCACTGGGTCCACACATTTGATCCACTGGGTACACACATTTGGTCCACTGGGTACACACATTTGGTCCACTGGGGGTACACACATTTGGTCCACTGGGGGTACACACATTTGATCCACTGGGTACACACATTTGGTCCACTGGGGGTACACACATTTGGTCCACTGGGTACACACATTTGGTCCACTGGGGGTACACACATTTGATCCACTGGGTACACACATTTGATCCACTGGGTACACACATTTGGTCCACTGGGTATACACATTTGGTTCACTGGGTACACACATTTGGTTCACTGGGTATACACGCTTGGTCCACTGGGTACACACACTTGGTCCATGAGGGGTCCAGGATAGTTACCACAGCTGAAAATACAAGTGTAAATTAATTGCCAGTGAAACCAAGCCATCATCATCATCATCATCATCATCATCATCACCATCATTATTTTATCACCTCGATCACCACCACCACCATCATCATCATTATCATCATCAGCACCACTGTCACCTCCACCACCACCACCACCACCACCTCCACCACCACCACCACCACCTCCATCATCTTCACCACCACCACCATCACCACCACCTTAGTCCCATCATCATCACTATCATTATCATCACTATTATCATCATCATCTCAATCACCAGCATCAAGATCATCACTTTAGTTTCATCATCATCACTCTCAGCATCGTCACCACCTTAATCCCATCACCATCACCATCACCACCATCACCACCACCATCATCATCACCTTAGTCCCATCGTCATCACTGTCATCACCTTCGCTATTATCACCACCATCTTCATCATCATCATCAAGATCATCACTTTAATTTCATTATCATCACTCTCAGCTTCGTCACCACCTTAATCCCATCACCATCACCACCACCACCACAGTGGCGATTTATTTCGCAACCTATATTCCATTTCCTGTTGCAACATATTCTCAGTGGCGATTTATTTTGCATATAACATAATCCATTCCCTGTTGCAACATCGGCGATTTATTTTGCATGTTACACCACCAACACCACCACCACTACCACCACTACCACTACTACTAATACTACTACTGCTGCTGCTGCTGCGCTGCTACTACTGAATATATTTGCTATCTTCACTACAAGAACATCATCTACCTCTACAACTATAATACTACTGAACATCATCTACGTCTACTAGTACTACTGTCACTACTACTGCTATTACTGCTACTGCTACAGCTACTACTACTACTACTATGGAACATCTAGTCTCTTTACTACTAGAACATAATGTTATTGCATTATTAGTGTTCTTTCCAGTCACTTTTATTTGGCTGCCTTTCATTATGGCGGGTTACATGCAGCCTTCTCTCTAGTCCATATATATATTTTTTTTTCACCTGACAGAACTTGAAAGCTATTTTGTAACTGCATAAAATTCGATGGACCTTAATTGTGAGACGGTGCTGAGTCTCCTTGGTTACTAGTCAACCCCTCCTTAACTCTCCAGTCTGACTACCCCTGACCACCAACTAAGCTCAAAGGGGTTAGGGATGTTTGTCAGGTTAAACAGACTACAAATGCTTCTCTGCCAGACGCCTCGCCTAATTCAAACGACATCGTCCCGTGGCAGCCTAAATGGCACACAGAATGGTCTCCCTGCCACCTGACCATTTTATTTAGCTTGGCAGCGATTTGTGAGCTGCAGGGCTGACACACAGGATGCATAGAGATCTTCACTATCATACTATATATATATATATATATATATATATATATATATATATATATATATATATATATATATATATATATATATATATATATATATTTCCTCTACGTCAAATGAAAACTTCGAAATTATTCCAACTTTCACCTAAAATAAGAGTAAAAAGATATATGGGCGCGTGTGTTGGTATACCTGACGTATTGCGACGCAGGTGAAAATATTATAATCCCTTCACTACCAGAGGTTCTTCCTAAACTGAATATAATGTCGGGTGGTAACTAGAAGAGCACATAGATAAGAGATTACCATATTAAATAACACAGCAGAGCATATTTCTGGCCCCTTTTACTACGAGAAATGATCACTAAGCATAAAACTATCTTATCATAGCACTAATACAATTGTACAGCCACTTTATTGAAGATTTTAAGCTATGGAGAAGGAAAACGAAAAATTTGAAATCATAATTGAAAGTGAAATTTCCGTTTTCTTTAACATACGCATAGAGAACGGATACTCCTCAAGCTATAAAGCACGGGTCCTTCAAGACGACCTTCAGTCGCAGCCAAAACTTCACAGGGTAAGTATCTCCGCACAATTTCTCTGTCTCAGGAGTAGGGATTCTGCATTTACGGTAGTTTTAATTGATAGGATCTAATCCTAACTGTGCATTAGTTTTCCTAGGTAGCGTAGTTCGATCTGAGCAGGATGCTCAGCGGTAAATTACTGATAAAAGGCTTCAGCGCGCAGCTGCCTATGTGGCCTCTGCCCACCACACTGCGCCTGAAGCTGAAGGGCAATAGCAGGAACAAAATACCAGTACATCTCAGGCAGTTCGGGTGGCGGTTCGAGGTGCAGCCCGAGGGAACAACGGTATTGCATTACACGTTCAAAAATCCTCTACAGTTTAATGTGGACATGTCTCGCAAGAATAAACTGAAACTTAAGCTGGTGAACGGGGACAAAGTTGTACACAAACTCAAACTGAAGGTGGGTGCAACGGTGCCGTATGAGGCAAAGGGCAAGTCACTGGTTCACTATGAGGTACAGACGCAGATGCCGCTACTGAAGAGAGAGGCCTACACCCGTGTGGAGGTGGGCATGGTGTAAGGTTAAGGGCAAGTCACTGGTTCACTATGAGGCAAAGACGCAGATGCCGCTACTGAAGAGAGAGGCCTGCACCCGTGTGGAGGTGGGCATGGTGTAAGAGCATCACCCAGTGGACTACAGGATGCACCTGACCACCACTTGAACGCACGATGAAGGAAGGTGAGGAAATGGTCTCTGACTAAACGGTAATGATGGCTGAATAGGACTTGATCTCTGACGGAAATGAAAGGATGGCTGAAAAGGACATGATCTCTGACGGAAATGAAAGGATCTCTCTTAATTTTTTATCTTGTTCTAATTAAAAAAAAAAAAAAAACTCCTCCGTGGCAGCCACCTTGTCGTGGTGGGGGAGCTTAGGTGGCCCGGTGATTATGGCAGAGTTTTTCTTGCCGGATAAATCGCTAGTGGGACACAACCAAGAGCTGCCAACCACATGAACTTAAACTTACACCTTTCTGTCGCTGGGAACCTTTGTCACCCGACGATGCAAACAAAACTACGGGTCCATGACACGCAATTACTGCCATGTAGCCTTCCTTCCTTGACAAGAGGATACGATGCTTTACTAGGTTAGCAATATAACACGATGTCAGTCACGAAGAAATGCTGAGGAAGGCATGGAGAGCCGTAACACCGTCTTTTCTATCACTGAACTTGGTGAAGTAAGCTGGAAAAAGACAAAAATCTGGGCCTCAAAGGTGAAGAATAAAACTATACAAACATTACCATGATTACGTCTGTTTGTCCTGTAAAATCCCACTTTCTATATTTGTTTCCAAGTTCGTTTTCTAATTTCCTTAAAGGGTTAACTCGTTGAAGTTGTGTTTCTACCTATAATCTATCCGTCTGTCTCTTTGCCTGTCTGTCTCTCTGCTTATCTGCCTGTCTGTCTGTCTCTCTGTTTATCTGCCTGTCTGTCTGTCTCTCTGTTTATCTGCCTGTCTGTCTGTCTCTCTGCTTATCTGCCTGTCTGTCTGTCCCTCTGCTTATCTGCCTGTCTGTCTGTCTCTGTTTATCTACCTGTGTTTGTCTATTTACCTGCCTGCTTCTCTGTTTGTCTGCCTGTGTTTGTCTATTTACCTGCCTGCTTCTCTGTTTATCTACCTGTGTTTGTTTACCTGCCTGCTTCTCTGTTTATCTACCTGTGTTTGTTTACCTGCCTGCTTCTCTGTTTGTCTGCCTGTATTTGTCTCATTATCTGCCTGATGCCTGTCTGTTTATCTGTCTGTCTGTCTGTGTATCAATCTATCTGTCTGCTTGTCTGTGCATACAAGGCCATAGACGCCTTAATCCCAGAAGGGGTGGCCACAGACGGATCGCCTCTGTCACCCTATCAGCCAACAGGATACTCTCTCCAACTCACACCCTCTTTATCACACCTCATAACTTACACCTATCAAACATTTCACAGAATTAGAATACTGAAATGCAAAATACAAAAAAATAAACTATCTTTGACAAATGTAATGGAGACAGATTTAAAAAGTGTTCACCATTTACAGACAAGCTGGGGCCCGAGCTGAATGGAGTGCCCAGAACCCGAGTGAAGCCGGTGGTATGGTGAAGGCGCCTGGGGGTAGGGGTGTGGGGTTCATGGGGGGTAGAGAACCATCATCTGTCACTTTTAGAACCTTGCCATTGAGGTTCACGTCCCTGGGTGGAAGAAGAGAATGTTTTGACTTTAGTATATGAGGTACTTGGGTTTGTTGTGGTCTTAAGCATAGTAGGATCTAAGGTTTGTTGTGGTCTTAGCCATAGTAGGATCTAAGGTTTGTTGTGGTCTTAGGCATAGTAGGATCTAAGGTTTGTTGTGGTCTTAGGCATAATAGGATCTTAGTTTTGTTGTGGTCTTACTTTCAGAACCTGAGAGAGAGAGAGAGAGAGAGAGATTGTACTGAGTGTGACCGTAAAGAGATAGTTGGATCGTGTTACAGGAGTTGTGTGTGTGTGTGTGTGTGTGTGTGTGTGTGAGAGAGAGAGAGAGAGGGGGGGGGAGAGAATCAACAACCATAATCCCTCACTCCATCAATAATAAGACAAGGCTAGACACTAACCCTGATGTGAGGGGTGCGTGTAGGAGATACTGAAAGACGGGAGAGGAGACCAAGGCCCCCCCGATCACCACCCTCACACTCTTCTCCAAGTCTAAGTTCATTCCATATATCACCACCCCGCCTGTGGGAGGAAAGTATAGCTTCATCATCATCATCACTATCATCTTCACCATCATCATCATCATCACTACTATCATCACTATCATCTTCACCATCATCATTATCATCTTCAACATCATCATCATCACTATCATCTTTACCATCATCATCATCATCATTATCATCGTCACTATCATTATTATCATCATCATCACTATCACTGTCATTCTCATCATCATTGTCATCACTATTATCATCATCAATATCATCATTCGCCTTCACGTGGTGGCACCGATATAAGCAGGCTGTGGAGCTGCTCGGTTATACAGACGTCCCTCAGTCCCCTCCCTATCCCCCAAAAGGATGATGGTGGACTGCAGAAGGAGGGCAATCAGTCCACTGGGTTCACGTTCAGATGAGCCTGGGGTTACTACTACTGCTACTGCTCCTACTACTATTACTAAAACAAATACCATGAACACTACTACTACTATAATACTACTACTACTACAACAAAGCTTTACCTTGCGTATGTGGACTGGAGGACTTGAGACAGTGAGCGTAGAGACGAAGGGATGGTAAGGTGGAAGTGAGGTTCAGTTTTAACACCCTCTCACCCACCAACCTCTTATAGAGCACAGACAGCCAATAGTCCTGTGGAGAGAGGTTGATAGGCAGGATACAGTTTCTAAACTCTTTTCACTCTAACTTGGCCTAAAATTGCAATCTCTTCATCTTGAATGCTGAGCTGTGGCAATAGATTTATGCTAGAATATGGTGCTAGTCACGAAGAAGTGCTATGGAAAGGGTATCAAGCACTATATTGTGTTTACTGTAACTTGGTCTAAAATTGCCATCTCCCTGTCGTGAATACAGAGTTGAATAGATTGACAATAGGGTGCTAGTCACGAAGAAGGGTGAAAGGACAGCTTCCTCCCCCTTCTCCTCCTCCTTCTGTTCTTCCTCCTCCTCCTCCTCCAAATTCCCTCCTTCTTTACATCTCTAGCACATTTTCTAGCATTTTACACGAACGAACTAACTCACCGGGTAGGGCACAAGCTTGGGGTCGAGGAGTGCATACTTTCCCTGGTAGAGAGTTTGACGAGCCACGAGATCAACCCCTTTCACAGCTGCCAGCCCAAGTTTGTCCATCCACAGAAACCCACCTATGAAAGTGTCGCTCAATCCCTCTGCCCCTCCACCGTACGCTGATCCACTCTCAGCTGAAACAGAACCACTGAAATTTATCAGATACATATTCCAGTTTGAGTCCATCTCTCTCTCTCTCTCTCTCTCACACACACACACACACACACACACATACACACACACATACACACACACACACATATATATATATATAATATATATATATATATATATATATATATATATATATATATATATATATATATATATATATATATATATATATATATATATATATATACACACACACACACACAATTACACTCTCTTTCTTTTACTCCTTCCCTCCAAGTCAAATGTTGATGATCTATCTATCTATCTATCTATCTATCTATTGCCAGACGCCTCAATCCCGTTTGGGGTGGCCACAAACAAATCGCCTCCAAGTCGCCCTGTCCCCCGCCATTTCACTGCCCTGCTCGCAACTCACACCCCCCTCTCTCATATACCTCTCCACCCCATCCCTCCATCTCACCCTCAGCCTCCCCCTCCCTCTTCCCCCCTCCACCTCACTCACATACACTCTCTTCATCAGTCTTTCACCCTCCATCCTCTCCACATGGCCAAACCACCTCAGTGTGTTCCTCATAACGCTTCCTATCACATCCACATCCACACCACAACGCTCCTTTATATCCTCATTCGTCAGCCTGTCTCTCCACGTGACTCCACAGGCTCCTCTTAAATAACTCATTTCCACTGCTCTCACTCTTGACTTGTGTCCTTCCAACAATGTCCAAGCTTCACTTCCGTACGTTAGAGTTGGTATCACAATACTGTCATGTAGTAACTTTTTCACTTCCATGCTCACTTCCCTGTTTCTTATCACTGCTTTCAAAGAACCAGCAACCTTTCTTCCCTGCTGTACCCTTTCAAGCACTTCACCCTCCAAACCTCCATCCTTACTCATCACACTACCTAAGTACTTAAACGTACTCACATTTTCCAATTCCTCACCATCCAACCTCGCTGTACATTCACTAACTTCACCTCTCTCAAAGACCATCACTTTACTCTTCCCTACATTCACCTTTAGATTCCGTTTCTTACACACTCTCTCAAACTCATCCACCAAGCCTTGCAGCTCCCCTTCGTCTTCACTCAACAACACAGTATCATCTGCAAACAACAGTACAGGGAGTTTCCAAACACTATCCTCTCTCACCATGGCCACTCCAACATCCACTACCCTACCTTGTACCTCTTTTATTACCCCATCCATGTACAGATTGAACAACCATGGAGACATGACACATCCCTGTTTCAAACCAACTTTCAAAGAGAAAAATTCACTTAGTTCACCATCCACACGCACTGCAGCCTTCGCACCATCGTACATACTCTTCACAGCATTCAACAACTTCCCATCTACTCCATATATTCTTAACACTTTCCACAATCCTTGTCTATCCACCCTGTCATATGCTTTCTCCAAATCCATGAAAGCCGCGTACAACTTCTTTCCCTTCTCTAGAAACTTTTCCACTAAAGATCTAAGAATGAATATCTGATCTACACAACCTCTTCCCTTCCTAAAGCCTCCCTGTTCTTCTCCAAATAATTTCTCTGTTCTTTCTCTAACTCTGTCTATAAGTATCCTACCATACACTTTTCCTATTATACTAAGAAGACAGGTGCCCCTATGATTACCACACACTTCTTTTTCCCCTTTTCCTTTGTACAAGGGAATAATTATACCTGACTTCCAATCCTCCGGGACTCTACCTTCCTCCCAGGCCAATCTGCACATCTTCCACATCCATTTTACTACTATCTCTCCCCCATGCTTCAGCATTTCACCACACACTCCATCAATTCCTGGGGCTTTCCCCGATTTAACTTTCTTCATTGCTTTCACAACTTCTATCCTACTGATTTCTTCCTGTCTTCTCACCTCCCTCCTTCTCCCAGCCATTCCTCAGCCACTTATACTCGCATTACGTCCATCCTCTACGTTCAACAATTCCTCAAAGTGTTCTCTCCATCTGTTCACTTTTTCTCCCTTCTCCACTAGTAATCTACCATTTTTATCTTTCACTCCCCTGCTAACTTCACTTCCACCCTGTCTTACTCTTTTCACTTCTCTCCTGAACATTTTCTTACAGTCCCTCCACTTTACACTCAAATTCCTTCCAAATTCCTCATCCACTCTCTTCTTACTCTCTCTTACTAATCTTTTCACCTCTCTCTTTCTTTCCACATATAACTCTCTCTTCCGCCTCTCAACTTCTTCCACGCCCCTACTTCTCATCCATTCATTGTATGCTTTCTTCTTTTGTGCCACAGCCTGTTTCACCTCTTCAGTCCACCCCGCTGTTCCTTGCACCCCCCTCCGTCTTCTCTTCCTTCCACACACCACATCACATGCTGCACATATTTCTTCTGTAAATATCTTACACACACCTTCCACGTCTCCCATCTGCTCCAATTCATATTTGCCCAATCGTTCCTCCACTTCTCTCTTATACTTTGCCTTTTTCTCATCCTCTTGTAACCTTTCCACTCTCCTTGCAACTACTCCTTCCTCTCGTCTTTCCCTTCTTCTATTCCTCCATCTTACTTGCATTCTAATTCTGGCCACCACCAAGTAGTGGTCAGAAAGTCCACTCCCCCAACCTCTATACACTCTTGCATCCTTTACACATCTTCGCATCCTTTCATCCACACACACATAATCAATCATTGCCTTCCTTTCATTCAGTTCACCACCCACCCTTCTCATCACTCGCCATGTATACCTGTGGATCATTTTATGCCTGAAGAGGGTATTGGCTATCACCAACCCCCTCCCAGCACAAATGTCCACTAACGCACTCCCATTCTCATCTATCTCAGCAGGCACACCCCACTCACCAACTATTCCATCCACTTTCACATTCCCAACTTTACCATTCATATCACCAATCAAAAACACTCTCTCATTCCTTCCAAACTTTTCCATGCACACTTCCACATTTGTCCAGAACTCTTCTCTCACTCTTCTAGCACGATCTTGCGTTGGTGCATACACACACACATGTTGATGATGATAGTAATAATAATATCTATGATATTGATGATGATGATGATAATGAAGATGATGATGATGATGATGATGATGATGATGATGATGATGCTATACTTTTGGTCCACTCACTAAGCCACACAGGTAGACGTGGAGCCAACTGGTCCCTCACCCGTACCACCTGGTCCACCTCCCACCCCAGCTGGTCCATCACGCCAGGGTCCAGAAACTCACGCCAACCAGCTGTGTGACCGTTTAAGTAGTACCTGAGTGGTGGAAGGCGAAGGTGGATAGAAACGTGTGATAGTAATAGGAAAAGAATTAGGAACATCAGCATTAGAGTGGCGAATTTTGAAACGTATTTAGGACACAAAATCATCATCATTCAGACCTCCTTTCCCACGATCGGATGAGGTGAGGCAGGATCCAGGGAGCCAGAGGGAACTTGATAGAATGAGACACTAGCCAAAATCTGCCGAACTGAAGGGGTCACACTCCCACTCGCTCACTACTCAAGGCCTCGGAATCCTGACAACGCAACTTAACACCCTCTCAAGAAATTGGTTCCCTATACACTCTATGGCTAGCACTTCGACTGGCGCATTCTAACCACTTGACTACATTGCATCTAGATAACTGAAGACGAAACACCAGCACGACTCCATCTCAACTTTCCTTTTCCACTCTCCATCCCCTCTTCCTTTCCTCCTCTTTCCATTTTCTCTTTACCTCTCCCCTTCCTCTTTTCTCCACTCTCTCTTCCCCTCTCCCAGTCACTTTCATTACCCCGTCTCTTCCCCGCTTCTCCCTCCCCTTCCCTTTCTATCCTCTCCCCAACCTCTCTCTCTCTCCCCCCTTTCTTTCTATTCCTTACTACAATCAGATTCCTTCTCACACATGCTATTTCAACTCACTGGTGCCAAGTGAGAGCGGTGAGGTTGGAGTGGGTGGTGCGTAGGAAATCTTTGAGGTAATCCACTGAGTTGGTCTGTAATGAGTTATTGATGGCCTCAGAACCTGGTAAGAAAGAATAAATAGATAGATAGATAGAAACACGGAGACAGATAGAGAGAGTTTTTTATATGAATACTATGTTTGCATTATCCTGCCCTCACACAAATTGCATAACATCCAGTACAATTGCATATAACAGAATTAATATTAACTTCAGCACCAAAACACTAAGTACAAAAACATGCTCATCAGAAAACCACGCAACTTCCCTTATCACATCAATTGCACATCATGAAACCTTGCCATCTCTTCAACTACACTATTTTACACTTGCCTCTTTGTTTGGGTACATGTTGCTTAGGTCGCGTCACTTCTGGCCCAACAATGACTGGGTGTAAGTGTGGGTGTGGGTGTACTTGTGGGTGTGAATGTGGGTGTGAGTGCTGGTGTCGATGTGGGTGTGGGTGTTGGTGTTGATGTGAGTGCGGGTGAGAATGCGGGTGTTGATGTGAGTGTGGGTGAGAGTGTGGGTGAGAGTGTTGATGTGGGTGTTGGTGTGGGTGTGGGTGAGAGTGTTGGTGTGGGTGTTGGTGTGGGTGTCGGTGTGGGTGGCGGTGAAGGTTTGAGTGTGACTTAGAACGAGGGTGAGGTCTAGAGAGTGAGTATGAGTAAATCTGAGAGCTTGCATGTAGGGGAGAGTTGGAGTGATAGCTTGAGTGAGAGTTAGACTTTGAGTGAGAGTTAGAGGTTGGATAGAAGTGAATATGTCGCGGAGAAGGAGAGTGAGACTGAGAATTTGAGTGTGGGAGAGATTTTGAGTTAGACCCTGAGTGTAAGTAGTGAGAAGACCTTGAGTGAGAGTTAGGGCTTGAGTAATAGTGGATATTTTGACGAAAGTAAGAGTTTGGAAGAAAATCAGAGTGAGGGAAAGAGTCAGGGTGAGATTTAGAGCCTCGGTGAGAGTTAGGGCTTGAGTGAGAGAGGATATTCTGAGAGTAAGCGTGTGAGAAAGCTCCTTGCCCCTCTTCCTTCAGCATACTCTCAAGCTCATCGTAGTCCTTGGCCATTCGCTTACCAGAAATGCTCAGACCAAACTTGTGGTTGTAGGAGTTGGGTTCTGAAAGAGTAAATCACATGTAGGTCAGTTACCCATTTTAAGTCGTATAAAAAAAAAAAAATGTGATATTTTAGACAACTCCACGATACAAAACTCAAAAACTCTATTGTTACATAATAAAGTTGATATGTCAGGTCCATCAATTTACAGTAACAATCTGGGTGTGTGGACGGAGCATGCGTCCAGCTCAGGACAGATGGGCACCCCTGCCCTGCATAGTCCCTGATCACTCTTGGGCAAGGTGAAGTACTCGTTAACCCACCGAGAAAGGTAGTAAGTGGGTGGTAACCATCCACCCAGGAAGTGCTATCATGGGAGTGACGTGGGGTGAAGGTCGGGAAGCTGGCCTTGAATAACACCCAGGCTGGGAAATCAGCCACATTTACCAGTCATAGTCCAGGCTGTGACTGTTACTCCTACATATCTCCAATACATAGCTCATCCTCTTGGAGGCAGTGCCTCCTCCATTGTCCCAGCACCTCGCCTTGTGAAAAGGCGAGGTGCTGTTTACACCAGGAAGGTGGCTGCTTGTTTGTGGTGAATGGGTCTGCCCAGCCAGACAGGAATAAAGCAACAACAACAGCAACAACAGCAGCTGTATGGCAAACGTTGTATCATTTAGAACAACGTCTCTGGCATACAATACTGTACTAACCATTTCCCAGTTGCCAGGCGACGGTGGCTCCTCTAGCAGCTGCGTCGCGAACTAAGAGGCGGGCATTGGAGGGATCCCAGGCATTATGTATATCTTCCCTCTCTCCTTCCTCGCTAGTTTCGCCCTTGCGGTAAAACTGATTAAGGTCGAAAAGAAGGAGCATCCCCACATCCTCACAGAAGTCAAGCAGTCGCATCCAGTCACCTCCTGAAGAAATAATTACGACAGACTAAGAACTGTGATAAAAGATGGTGTACTCGTGTATAGATATAACGCTCCTCTTCCTCTCTGTGTTGCGGCTCAACGTTATCAATGTCTATCCAGCATTATTTATTTCCTACTCCCACTGCCACACCTACGCCCACACCAGCAGACTGAGCGATGTAGTTTTCCTAATACACCTTAACATTCTCTTTCATACTATTAATGTGGCCTTGATATCGATCCAGATTGCATCAATATATAAACAAAGGGATACTGAGATGTAATAGGCAAACTAAATCGCTAAGAGAATGGCGTCACGGGATATCCAGAGCCACTTAGAATCAGGAGCAAAATAAGACTCATGCTTACTAGTGATGGTGAAGTTGGTGAAGTTTGTGTTGACCTCGCTATCACAACAAGACATTTCCAAACCATCTTGAGACGAGTTGGTATACGTCAGCTGGTCGTGAGAGGTCGTGGGAGGCGCTGAGTGGTCGTATGTGATGAATTTGGCTTGTAGAGAGGCGTAGGTATAGCTGGGAGAGTCGTGAGAGGTCGTGGGTGGTGGTGTGTAGTAGTAGTGGTGAAATTTGACTGTTGAGTCCAATGGTAAGGCCTGTAGAGATGAACCAGCATGGTCTAGCGGGTCGTAGTTGGTCGTGGAGGATGCTGAGGGGTCGTGGTGGGTCGTGGAAGGTGCTGAGGGGTCGTGGTGGGTCGTGGAAGGTGCTGAGGGGTCGTGGTGGATCGTGGAGCGTGCTGAGGGGTCGTGGTGGGTCGTGGAGGGTGCTGAGGGGTCGTGGTGGGTCGTGGAGGGTGCTGAGGGGTCTTGGTGGGTGGTGGAAGGTGCTGACGGGTGGTAGGTTAAGAAGTTGGCTGCTGACCCTCCCACCCTCAGCACAGCGGGTGATAGGGCAGTCACTAAAGTCAGCAGGAGGGGCGAACTGTGTGGGTAGGACACTTTA
>NC_136997.1:45596291-45608791 GCF_032717465.1 Coenobita brevimanus | reverse complement strand
GGACCTCGTGTGGTTAATAGGCGTTCCTGTAATTTACCTTCTTCTTCCTTCAGGGTGCTATCAGAGAAGCAGGCATTACAGCGCCATCTTAGTTTTGATAGTAACCAAGGAGACGCAGCTACCATCACTACTACACATCACCCTGCCTCATCCACTTTCCTTCCGGTATGTTATGCATCACGGTTTACCCCTGTCGCATCCTTCCTTCCTTCATTTCCTTTCCGTTCTTTTCCCTTCCTTTCCTATCCTTCCTTCTTTCCTTTTTCCTTTCCTTTTTTCCTTCCTTCCCTCTTTTCCTTTCCTTCCTTCCTTCCCTCCCTTCCTTCCCTCCTTCTCTCTTGCCTCTCTTCCTTCCTTCGTTCATTCTTTCCCTCCTTCCTTCCTCCCCTCCCTCTCGCTTCCTTTCTTCCCTCTCTCTCCCTCCCTTCCTCCTTTATTGCTAGTGCTTCCTTCTCTCCTTCTTCCCCCTCCCTTCTTTCCCTCCTTCCCTCCCTCTCTCTCGTTTGTCTCCTTCTCTTCTCTCCTTTACGTGTGTGTGTGTGTAATTCACCGGGTCGGTCAGGATCACTTGATGGTCGTGATCGTCAGCTTTTACCCTCCCGGAAGGGAGCTGAGAGCTCATATAGTCCGATCTAAGGGCAAGGCTGTGACCTGCACACACCCACACACCCGTCCCCTTGCTCATGGGGGACAGTAACCGCCCACTTCGTCAGTGAAACTTTTCGCAACCTGATCGAGGCGCGAACTCCCGTCTACCAGATGGCAAGCGAAAGCGTTACCACTGCACCAGGGAGCGGTGTGTGTGTGTGTGTGTGTGTGTGTGTGTGTGTGTGTGTGTGTTTATAAAAGAGAGAGAGAGAGAGAGAGAGAGAGAGAGTAAAATACTGATCACTTTACCTTTTCTTTTCCAGGAGAGACAAACACTGTGGGCGAGACGAAGGTCCTTTTAGCTGACTGTGATTCAGAAGCCGTGAGATCGAGCCCTGTTACCTCCTGCTCGATCTCTAGCAGCACGAGGGAGAGAGAAAAAGCCAAATGACTAACTTAACCTTTTCATTGCGAGATCATCAGCCTTATCTCTTTACAACAAGCGACTTATTTAACCCCTTTTTATACGTGAAGGGCTAGATTATCCTCTGTCTTCTCATCTCCATAAAAGTGGACTGGAGAAGAGGGGGAACTTAAGCCTGCAGTCCACCGGGTTCACGTACAGATAAGCCTGGGGTTACACCAACAACAACGACAATTTCTATACCATGTTTGATTGACCTGTGTAGTTGAGATGTGTAGGGCGAGTAGGGTGTGTTGGAGTCGCGGCTGCTGGTCATGTAAATCTACAGCTATACTTATTTTAACACATATATTTATGTTTTTAAATTGTCTGCAATATAAGAAGCCAGTTTAAATATGGAGTAATTTCCGAAGCTACAGAGGTCAAAATTAGCTTTAAAAGTTTACCGTTGTCGAAGAAAATTAAAGTTGATTATAAAGTTTTATGAAACGATGAGTGACGTCTGAAGCAAATTATCTACCCACGGTGTACACCTACGTCCGCATGTTGCACTTTAATATCTGCCCACGGGGTACACCCACGTCCGCATGTTGCACTGCAATACATGCCTGTATTTCCTTCAATAACATCATCGGCGGCCAATCAGCAGCCACGAATCATACACACCCTACCTGCACCATACATCTCAGGTGCACAGGTCAAGCAAGTAGACTATACTGTTACTATTACTACTACTGCCATTATTACTACTACTACCACTACTACTACTACAACTACTATTACCACCACCACCACCACCACTACCACTACTACTATTACTACTATTGCTACTACTACAGTAACTACTACTAACTCTTCACTTCTAAGCTGAGCAAATCCATCTAGCTTACGTCAGAATAGAAAAATTAATGCGTCCTTGACCGGAAGGGGTTGATTAGTGTCTGGGAAGCTACGTGTCTGGCCTACTTACGTTAGTACCTACCACACAGGCTACTTACACATATATCAGAACTTACAGACAGACAGGAAGACACTGTAATCTACTAACGCTACAGTTGGTGCAATAAATTAGAGACAGGATCTATTGAAGGAAAGTTACACACACACACACACAAACACACACAAACATACACACATATAGATGAATAGATAGATAGATGAAGAGAGAGAGAGAGAGAGAGAGTAAGCATTCTACTGATATGCCTAAAAAATATATAATGAGCTATTAAGTATTGAGATAATAATAATAATAATAATAATAATAATAAAAATAAAAATAATAATAATAATAATAATAATAATAATAATAATGATAATAATAATAATAATAATAATAATAATGATAATGATAATAATAATAATAATGATAATGATAATAATAAGTCACTACAAATAAAGTTATCAGAAACAGACTATATTTTTTTTCCAGTAGTCACCAAAAGCAGGATAGTGGACTGCAGGAGGAGGGCAACTTCAGCCTGCAGTCCACTGGGTTCACGTTCAGATGAGCCTGGGGTTAAAACTACTACTACTACTACTACTACTGCTACTACTACTACTACTACTACTATTACTACTGCTACTACTACTACTATTACAGTCTTTTCTTATTGCCTCGTAGACCTGCCTCACCCCATCCTTAGGTGGGAAAAGAGGTCTGGATGATGATGATGATGATGATAATAATGATGATAATAATGATGGATGACTGATGATAATAATAATAATAATAATAATAATAATAATAATAATAATAATAATAATGATGATGATGATGATGATGATGATGGGAAAATTAAGGGTTAGGAAACAGCAATAAGATTTCAAAATATTAGCCCAGAAAACACTACTAATAATTCCAACATTTTATTATCAAAGGAACAAGGTCTTACATTCATATCAAACAGAGAGAGAGAGAGAGAGAGAGAGAGAGAGAGAGAGAGAGGAAGAAAAAAAGACGGACAGAAAGAAAGGAAGGAATAAATAAAACAAGATAGAAAGAAAGAAAGAAAAGAAGTGGAGTAATAATAATAAAAAATAATAATAATAATAATAATAATAATAATAAAGCTGAGAATTACACATATACAAAGAACAATTCACTGGCCATTTTCTTCCTTTCAGACGATTTCATTCAGCATCAGAAAGGCCTGTCGTGCTGAAGGGCTTATTTAATTCCGTACGGGGTGGCCACAAACAAATCACCTTCATGTCGCCCTTTCCCCCGCCATTTCATTGCCCTGCTCCTAGCTCACACTCCTCTCTATCATATACCTCTCCACTCCATCCCTCCATCTCATCTTTGGCCTCCCCCTCGCTCTCCCCCCCTGATGGCAGTATTTAACCCCTCCAGATCTGAAAGTCTCTCCCGAACTGAATAAAATCGTCTGGAGGTAAAGAAAGAATGATAGAAAATAGTCACTGAATTAATGGGGTTTGAAAAATGCTAATCTATACTTCTCTATATCACTCGTTCTTTTCAAAAATACCTTAATACATTATAGAGGGTGCGGTATATGTATAATGGATAGGAATTCTCGTGTGTTGCGGGTACGGCTGTCAGTGTTACCATAGTCTATTGTGTGTTGCCGGTTCGACAGTCTATCCTGCATATCCTTTGCCTCCGTAACCCTTCATATGATTCATGGGGTCTGTTTTTATAAGCCTAGTGACTGCATAGTTTAAATAATCCCCAAGGCACCTAATATGTCCAGCATCCCACACCAGCGCACTGAGCCGTTCCCGCAACACGAGAAACGAGTTGTGCAAGATATGGACCACCCTAGATACAAAATTCAAGCGTATATTCATGGCACACATTTGCTCCCCAAGTATTTACAACTGGACGGACGTGTGAGCAAGAACCAAATGGACGTTGTGTTGTATCGAAAACTGTTGAAAAAGAATAAAGGTAAACTGATAAAATGTGTATGTAAATCTAAAACATACAAAGGTCGTTCCCTCCAAGAAAAAATAAAGACAAAGAAACAGGGAGTCAAATTCAGGATTGTTCCCTCCAAGAAAAATTAAAAACAAAATAACCCAGAGCCGAATTCAGGACACAGCTGTTTGCATATAATTTCAGATGCCCAATATCCCTTACTTTAAAAATATATCACATTTGTCTAAAGAAATAATAAATAATAATAATAAATAATAATAATAATAAATATTAACTACAGAACTTACTAGGCTTTGGAAATCGCGGAAACTGCTCTCCGGTAACCTTCGTGTTGACGTTTTTGAAGATTCACATTTGCTGAACTTAGCCAGAATTTGGAACATCATTTTAAGTTTTCAGTGCAACACAGGAGGTTAGTAATAAGTAAAAATAGTAAATAAACACTATAATATCTGTTTAGCCTGTGGAAATGGCGGGAACTGCTCCTCTATAAGCTTCCGGTTGACGTTTTTGAAGATCCACTTTTGCTCGACCTTGCCTGCATCGCACTGGGCCATCCGAAGCGTGTGTGACTTCACCACAGCCTCGACGCACCACAGCTTCGCCTCGGACTGGATCTGTTGTGTATCCTAGAGCGGGAAATGAAGGGGATGATGAGCACTGGGAGAGAAAGAATTGAGAGATGAAGGAAGAATGATGAGTAATGTAGAAAGAAGAGAAAAATGAAGAAAAAATATGAGAGATGTAAGGAGAATAGGAAAATGAATGAAAAATGATGAATAACTAGCAACATAATCCCGTCTCCAGCGATATATTAACTTGTGCTGCAGATCTGATGATATGGTTACCACCCTGCACAGTAAAACGGTTTCCTGGGTTGAAAGAAATCATTTATCAGTCAGCATAGTCACCAAAATGCTGCACTACAACGAATGAGTGGATGGTGAGAGCGTCCTACTTATAACAGAAGCTTGAGGAGGTAAAAAACACGAATATACTCACAGGGTCATACCGCCATGTCTGAGAGGGATTGTGGTGTGTGTTTTGGCAATTCGATGTGTAGACAGGTCGACCTATGTCACTTGGAACCACCCAGCAGAACTGTTCGCTGTCGATGCGTATGATCTTGCGATAACACAGTGAGAAGTACTGGAAGAAGAGGAAGATGGGATTTAGTACCATCATCATCATCATCATCATCATCATCATCGTTGTCATCATCATCATCATCATCATCATCCAATATTCACTTATTTTTATCATCACCATCCTTGAGAAAAGTGCTATATGAGAAGTAGGATACGTGTTAGTAGTAGTAATAGTAGTAGTAGTAGTAGTAGTAGTAAGAGCAGGAGTAGTATAATGGGCTAAAGAATACTGCCACATTGAAATAAAACACACACACACACACACACACACACACACACACACACACACACACACACACACACGCACGCACGCACGCACGCACGCACGCACACGCACGCACGCACGCACGCACACGCACGCACGCACAGTAGCAGACAAACAGTAACAGATCCCTACCTGAGTGCCACCGCCATGACAAGGATACATAATGATATCACCGTACTCTCTGCCACCATTGTCAAGACACAGACTCATCTCTGCCACACTTTGGATCTGAAATAAACCACAGAAGAATGAGCAAAGTAAAGATGGGGAGGGGAAGACCAAGGATGAGGTGGAGGGATGCAGTGAAGAGATATAAGAAAGGAGTGTAATTGGAGGGAGAGAGACCAAGGATGAGGTGGAGGGATGGCGTGGAGAGATAATATGAAGGGAGTGTGATTTGGAGGGAGAGACCAAGGATGAGGTGGAGAGATGGAGTGGAGAGATATCTGTACATGAGGGAAGTGTGAGCTGAAGGGGAAGACCAAGGATGAGGTGGAGGGATGGAGTGGAGAGAAAATATGAGGGGAGTGTAAGTTGGAGGGAGAAACCAAAGTCCACTGGGTTCACGTTCAAATACGCCATGTGCCACAACAAAAGCGGCATTTTGGTGACGCCAGTGGATATTATAGTAGCGGTTTGTGCTGAGGCTGGGAAGGTTGTGTCTCGGGAGCTGAATTACTGGTACTGAGGCAGAGTAGGGTTTATACAGCTAAGATAGCGTACCGTGCCATTAGCGTAGTCTGGTGGTTCGTAGGGCGGGTAGTTTTTCGCAAGATCAGGCGCCACCTCTTCCAGGAACCACTTGAAGCCCTTGCACTTCAGCCTCTCGCGGATCTGAAAAGGGTAAATGGATTAGTGTCTACTCAATAAAGCAACTATCAGTGTAGAAATTAATAAAGACAATATCAAGGTTCAGTTACCGTCTTCCAACCAAAATTAGGCTAGTGAAGAAAAAAAAAATGGGAAAGAAATCACTAGACCTGGCACAGCATGGGTGGTGAAAAGTTAAAATCTTTGTCTTTTTACACCACAACCTTTTCACCAATTTTTCACACAAGCTACAAGCTTCTGTGATAGCAAGAATATACGTCCATGAACCGGAGAGGATAACTTTACTCTTCCTAACCTCTTTATTACTAGGACTGTTAATACTCCCCTAGATTCAATTGAACGTGATTCCAATGAACTGCAGGCTTAAAGTTGGCATTCACTCCCCTATCTTCTTTCGGGGGGAGGGAAGGGAACTGAAGGGCATGTATATAACCAGGCAGTGGACCCATCTGGTTATATCAGTGCTACCACATGAAGGCGTCCCTCATAAATAAAACTAATAGATTTCAGTCTTACCTCCAACTCTCTAGAAACGTCGCCAGGATCAACGTCTCTGAGATGCCTGTTTCGGCGATAAAGTGCTTCGGCATACTCGTCCATCCACACCACTGCCACACGCTTGTAGTTCTGTGGATGGAATGTATTGTGAGGCACTGTGATCTGTTTTATTTTAGTCTCCCAACATAACCATCATCGTCATCATAATCATCGTCGTCGTCATCTCCATTCCTATCCTTCTCCTCCTTAAACCCTTCTTCCTCCTCCTCTAGCCCTTCCCCCTTCTCCTCCTCTAATCTTGCTCCCTCCTCCTCCTCCTCCACCTCCTACTGAGACATACTGAGAGACTAAGGACTACTGTGAGGGGCTATGAAATACGGTGAGGCATGCTGCGAGGGGCAAAAAAAATACGGTGAGACTAAGGCAGCACTGTAACTCAATAAGACACTGTGATATACCAAAATACAGAGGTACTAAAAATGCTGTGAAGTACAAACAATTACTGTACAGAGGCAATTACTGAAGTCTGTGGATGCTGAAGTACTTTTGAAAATTACACATTACACGTAATACACATTAGCACTCCCCTCAGTCTTCTCTTTGACTCATTTCGTTTACTTATAACCTACTTTGTAACTATAGTTCTTTCACCTGAACTTGGCCCAGTTTTTCATCCTTAGGTAGCTTAGTTCATGTAGCTTATGGGAAGAAAAAGGGAATGCTTTGGTTCTGCATTCTCTCCACTGCACTTCTTCGTGATTAGCATCATATCCTAGTATCGATCCAATATTATAGCTTCTCTCATTGCTGGAGTCAAATCTGTATTCCCGTCCATTTATTAAGTTCCCTGACACCTTTTCCTGAGCGATTTATTAAGCTCCCCAACACCTTCTCCTGAGCGATTTATTAAGTTCCCAAATACCTTTTCCTGAGCGATTTATTAAGCTCCCTAACGCCTTTTCCTGAGTGATTTATTAAGCTCCCTGACACCTTCCCCTGAGCTATTTATCAAGCTCCCTCACACCTTCCCCTGAGCGATTTATCAAGCTCCCTAACACCTTCCCCTGAGCGATTTATTAAGCTCCTTGACACCTTTTCCTGAGTGATTTATTAAGCTCCCTGACACCTTTTCCTGAGCGATTTATTAAGCTCCTTAACACCTTTTCCTGAGCGATTTATCAAGCTCCCTAACAACCTCCCCTGAGCGACTTATCAAGCTCCCTAACATCTTTTCCTGAGCGATTTATTAAGCTCCCTAACACCTTTTCCTGAGTGATTTATTAAACTCCAAACACCTCTTCCTAAGTGATTTATTGCTCCTTACTGTTATCTTCTGTTACTTAAATCCTTCCAACAAAGCCATACTCTGCATAAGTCACGTACAAAGTGATAACAATTACCTCCCTCTCTCTCTCTCTCATCCAAAAATAAATCGCTAAGGAAAAGGTGTTTGGAAACTTACCGTACTAAGAAAATCTCCTTTAACTGATGGGCGATTTTTTGCTCCGTGTCTGAAGATGTGACCAACCCGGGAGCAAGGGGCGTCCAGCAGGCGACCACCACACTGCCAAATCTATTAAAAAAGAAAAAAAAAATAGATTGACAGATAGATAGATAGATGGATGGATGGATGGATGGATAGATAGATAGATGGATACAGAAATAGATAAATAATAAAATAATAAAAAACTGTGAACTCAAAAATATCAGTTGATTTTTTTGAGGCAAAGATGAATGAAGCAAGAGCTACAAGCCTGCAAAATTCTTCCTTCTTATAAATAAATAAAGAGAGAGAGAGAGAGAGAGAGAGAGAGAGAGAGAAACAGTTAGAAGGAAAAAGCCAGATTCAAGATCCATTCATTTCGAGATGCCTGGACACACTGCGTTTAAAAGCCTGGAGGTCGTAGGCAGAAGGAAATAAAGACAGACGAGGAAAGTAAAGCTTGGACAAAAATCGTATTGCATTGGCTATAGCAAAATTCAAGAAAGGCAAATAAGGTAAATAATAAAAGTGATTGTTACCTTAAATAGCCACCATGTACAACGCTGGGTGGTAACCATATCAATCCATACGTGTTCTCTACATGTCAACAAGTGGGTTGGCAGAGGGTTAGTGCCCCTCCAAATAAAACAACTAACTCAAAGACATACGGTCACTCATTATGGGATTATGGCATGTGGCTGTAGATAGATAGATAGATAGATATAGATAGATAGATAGATAGATAGATGGATAGATAGTTACCTTAAATGATAGATCGTACTGCTCGCCCCCCCATATGGCCAGGCCGGGGTCGTAGCCCCCCAGTTCCCAGAAGAACTTGCGACTGACGGCGAAGAGTCCACCGTTCATTACTGGGTTCCTGAGGGGAAAGGGAGAGAGATACGTGGTGGGAGGGAAGATGGAGAGATGTGGAGGGAAGGAGAGAAAGTGGAGAGAGGAAGAGGTGTGGAGGGAAGGAGGGAAAGTGGAGGGATGTGGAGGGAAGGAGGAAATATGAAGGGATGTGAAAGGATGGAGGAAATATGGAGGGATGTAGGGGGAAGGAGAGAAAATGAAGAGAGCAAAAGGTATGGAGGGAAGGAGGAAAAATAGAGGGATGTGGAGGGAAGGAGAGAATTTTGAGAGTTGTAGAGGGAAGGAGGAAACATGGAGAGAGAGGGAGAGGTGATAAAGCAATCAAGTTCTTTCCTGACCATATTGAAAATCATCTTTGTTTTGAACGATTGGCCTGGAACTATTTAACTAGATAGACAGACAGACAGATAGATAGGTAGGTAGGTAGGTAGGTAGAGAGGTAGGTAGGTAGGTAGCTTATTTACTTACTCAAAAGGCTCCGGTAGATTCGCTTCCTCTTCTGGCCTAAGTTTTAACCTCTTGTAAAACAGCCTCCAGTCAAACGCCCCCCTCCCTCCATTGTCCTGCGGGGCATAGGCAAACGTGTCCTGGGCAATCACGTCGATGAGGGGGCACACGGCTGTCCTGTAGTCCTGCACGATGGGGTCTGGCCCAGGAAAATATGCCAGGAAAATGAAGACAGGAAAAGTGTCAGGAAAAATGAGGAAAGGGGAATGGGGTTTGGAAAGCACGGGGTTTAAATTCGTCGACTTGTTTGTGTTCATATGGGATGTTAATACGTTTCTTCGTTATGTTCATTCGTCTCTCTCTCTCTCTCTCTCTCTCTCTCTCTCTCTCCCTCTGTGTTCATGCAGACAAATAAATAGATAGATAGATAGACAGACAGACAGATAGATAGATATATAGATAGATAGATGTAGAGAGAGAGAGAGAGAGAAGGAGAGAGAGAGAGAAAGAGAGATATAGATATAGAAATTGATACAGAGACAGAAAGACAGATAGACAGACAGATATATATATATATATATATATATATATATATATAGAGAGAGAGAGAGAGAGAGAGAGAGAGAGAGAGAGAGAGAGAGAAATTGACACAGAGAGACAGAAAGACAGATAGACAGACAGATAGACACATACGCAGACAGACACACAGCTCAACAAACAGCCATACATACCCAGTAGAGGAGGCAGCCAGTTTGTCATCACTTCACAATGAGAGTCTAGCACCACAACAACGTCTCCCGTCGCCGCCCTGGCCCCCTCTTGTCTTGCCACGATCAGACCAACGCGTGTGGGGAGACGAACCACCTTGGCCTTGGCGACATTTTTCCTGAGCCATTCGTCCAACGGCGCCTGGAGGAAAGCTGGAGGAAGAAAAAGGGCACGTGGAAGAAAAAGAATGAGAAAAGAGGAATATGGAAGAAGGGGAAGATGATGAATATTCTCTCCATATGCCATTTTCAAACTTGCCCTTCCTAATGCGTCCGTTATGGACCAAAGCAGTGTACCAATATCCACCAAATTCTCACCTCCCTTCCACCCTACCCCTCCCTGCACCTCCCTTCCACCCTACCCCACCCTGCACCTCCCTTCCACCCTACCCCACCCTGCACCTCCCTTCCACCCTACCCCACCCTGCACCTCCCTTCCACCCTATCCCACAAGCCCTACCCCATCCTTAACCTCCCTTCCATCCTACCCCAGGCCCTACCCCATCCTCAACCTCCCTTCCACCCTACCCCACAGGCCCTACCCTACCCTGCACCTCCCATCCGCCCTACCCCACCCACCACTCACCTTTCATCGTACTGCCATCGTCCACCAATATTATTTCCTTCAGTACCTGGGCTGGGGATCGGTTAACTACTGATACAACGGTTCTCAGTAGCGTAGTCCAATGCTCCTCGAAGAACGGAATGACTACGCTGACGGTGGGAAGGTGGGCTGAATAGAGACGAGTTTTGCATCTGGAAAAAAATAAAAAATAAAAAGATTGTGGTAATGTTATTGTGATAGAACAGTAGACATCATTATTATTATTATTATCATGATCATCAGTCGTCATTATTATCATCTTCATTATCACCATCATCATTGTCGTCATCATCATCATCATCATCATAATAATAATAATAATAATAATAATAATGATGATGATGATGATGATGATGAGAGAGAGAGAGAGAGAGAGAGAGAGAGAGAGAGACTATGGTGGAACAGAAGTATATGACATAACTGTTATTCAAGCAGGTGTGTGTGTGTGTGTGTGTGTGTGTGTGTGTGTGTGTGTGTTGACCTGTGTACACGGTGGCAGATGACGTCTAATGCACCTGTACATGAAAACACCTGTACACACAACACACCTGCTGTGCACACAACGAAGAAACCACACTATGGACACGTATGCTGGGAGTGATACTTAACATTTATTCTCTTGTGAATTATTCCTGAATTTCTGAATAAAAACGAATCTCTTATATTCTTCCTTCCTTCGTTCATTTCTACTTCCTTTTCCTTTATATATTACTTCCTCTCTCTTTCCCCTCTCTCTCCCTCTCTATCTGTTTGTCTGTCTATCTGTCTGTCTATCTATCTATCCGTCTGCCTATCTATCTATCTGTCTGTCTATCTATCTATCTATCTACAACTTACTTCGGGTGCCTTATGTCTTCCAACGCTCTATCCAAAGCTATATCGTCACTGAGTAGGGCGTTGAATCCATTGGTCTGAAACAGCTCCTCCCTCTTCTCCTCCAGCCCCTTCTCCAGGTAGTGAGGGCGGCCTTGCTCCCCTGGGCCCGTCCTCTGCCTCTCCAGTTCCTCGAAAGTGTAATTGTGCCAGTCGACTCTTTCTTGCGTCTCCCCTGCTATTACGCCAGAGTCTTCGAAAACGACGCGCGTCTGTGAAGAAAATGGGAGATACATTGAAACACTTTATCTATCTATCTGTCTGTCTATCTGTCTATCTATCTATCTATCTATCTATCTCTTTTGAAATTGGTGAGTCAAAACAGGAATGAGAAATTGCAAAATAAAAGTTTCTGCGGTGTGTGTGTAATTCACCGGGTCGGTCAGGATCACTTGATGGTCGTGATCGTCAGCTTTTACCCTCCCGGAAGGGAGCTGAGAGCTCATATAGTCCGATCTAAGGGCAAGGCTGTGACCTTCACACACGCACACACCCGTCCCCTTGCTCAAGGGGGACAGTAACCACCCACTTCGTCAGTGAAACTTTTCGCAACCTGAGCGAGGCGCGAACTCCCGTCTACCAGATGGCAAGCGAGAACGTTACCACTGCACCAGTGAGCGGTGTGTGTGTGTGTGTGTGTGTGTGTGTGTGTGTGTGTGTGTGTGTGTGTGTGTGTGTGTGTGTGTGTGTGTGTGTGATATAAACTTCAGCGATCTCATTAATAACTGATGCCTTCCACATCTATATTTACCCTCTTTCTGCTGTGGTGTGGTGTGGTGTGGTGTGGTGTGGTG
>NC_136997.1:45536291-45591291 GCF_032717465.1 Coenobita brevimanus | reverse complement strand
GTATTTTAAATTTCATTCATGGACCCTTCAGGCGATTTAAATTCTGCTTCTGAAGAAAAATCAGGTTGAGACAGAGTTAATTTATACCATTTTTAACCCCATAACAACAAATATAATCAGTTTTTATCAGTACTATCTACACATCTTTATTTCAATTCATTCTCACATCTTTATATACATTAACATAGGCCTACACCTCCGTACCCACGATCGCTCCCTCTCTCAACACCTATTTTTTTTTTTTTTTTTTAACCTTGGAGCTTTTTTTTTTTACTAGCAAACTACGCGGCACAACCCTTGATATTACCCCTCCATGTTATTGAGCTCAGTGAAATTAACACCAGACTACGTTGCCAGTCACGAAAAAGTGAAATGAAAAGGGTGTAGAGCATTCTGCCACAACGATACCTACACATGGCCATCAACTGAGCTGAGGGGGGTGGGAGGGGGAGGGATTTTTCTCAGATCAGAGTAAATGTACAGTACTTAGAGCGAATGAAGTATATTTTAACGAAACTTAACAAAACCTTAAAATATTGCGGAATGTTTACGAATGAATGTGGATAGTTCGGCATGTGAGTAACTCGGCAGCTGGGACTAAACAGAGGCACAGACCGCGCAGCTGAGTGCGCAGCCTAGCAACACCGTCGCGGGTTTCCATTGTCTTTGCAGCGAGTCAGGGGTGAGTGTTCCAGTCCTTTAAGTATTTTACATACGTTCCATACCACATCACATCACTCCACATTAACCATAATAGAGCTCATCACACCATATTACCACACATAGCAAGCAACACCACATCGCAGCACACAAAACATCACATCATAGCAACCACACCGTAGCACACTGCACCAGAGTCCAGGTGAGTCAGCACTGATATGATTACCCCTTCAGTTGCCGTGTAGTTTAAACAGAGAATGACGAATATTTTAACCTGTTTCGTGGAATTAGGCAGAGACGATGAGACAGAGGGCTTGTCCGTGCGACCTTGAACATTGATTATTGAGCCAGCCCACACACACACGCACACACACACATCCTGCCTAGTGGGTGTGGTCGGTGAAGTTGTTCCACACCACACGTCACCACCACACAACACATTCACAGCACACCACACCACATACCTCACAGTACTGCAGCTTGGGTTGAAATACAGTTCTTTGCCAAGTCACAAGTGTATGGTTTGAGTTAGAGAAAGTGAGCGTGAGATATGGTAGTTGCTTTTGTGGGAAAAGAAGTCAGAACGAGGATGAAGATGGTGATAATTTTTTTTTTTCCCCAGGAGCAACAATTCTCTGCAAGATATCCTGCAGTGAGTCAGTATCCACCCACCTCTACTTTCTTTGCCTGATAATGGTAAGTTTAATTATTACCTTATATCTCATATAACCCCATTCATATACAGATTGAACAACCATGGAGCCATGACACAATGTTGGAGCAGCCCTAATGAGAGAGGGCAGTGTGTGGAAGCCCCCTGTACTGTTGTTTGCAGATGATACTGTGTTGTTACGCAAAGACAGAGGGGAACTGCAAGGCTTGGTGAATGAGTTTTGAAGAGTGTGTAAGAAATGGAATCTAAAGGTGAATATAGGGAAGAGTAAAGTTATGGTGTTTGAGAGAAATGAAGTTAGTGAATGTACAGTGAGGTCGGATGAGGAGGAAGTGGAAAATGTGAGTGCATTTAAGTACTTTGGTAGTGTGATGAGTAAAGATGGAGTTTAGAGAATGAAGTGCTGGAAAGGGTACAACAAGGAAGAAAGGTTGCTGGTTCTTTGAAATCAGTGATAGGAAATGGAAGTGAAATAGTTACTGCATGACAGTATTGTGATACCAACTCTAATGTATAGAAGTGAAGCTTGGACCTCGTTGGAGGGACGCAAGTCAAGAGTGAGAGCAGTGGAAATGCATTATTTGAGAGGAGCATGTGGAGTCACATGGAGAGATGACAGATGAGGAAGTAAAGGATCATTGCTGTGTGGATGTGGAAGTGTTAGGAGAAACACATTGAGGTGGTTTGGCCATGTGGAGAGGATGGAGAGCAAGAAACTGATGAGGAGAGTGTATATGAGTGAGGTGGAGGGGGGGGAGAGGGAAGTGGAGACCAAGGCTGAGATGGAGGGGAGAGACATGAAAGAGGGGTGTGTGAGCTGGGAGCAGGGCAGTGAAATGACAGGGGACAGGGTGACATAGAGGTGATTTGTTTGTGGCCACCCCTTACGGGATTAAGTTGTTTGGCAATAGATAGAATTATTCCGTTAGCCAGTCCTAGTATTGAATTCCACCAGACAGCTGGAATTTTAATAAGCATGAGTCATAGGAGCCTCCCATCTTCAGAACAACTCATGATCTTTCTCAGCTGAGTAGTAGTGGTTGCAGTAGCCCCAGGTTCATTTGTGAACCCATTGAACCTACAGGCTGAAGTTACCATTCTTTTTTAGTCCACCATCCTTTTGGGGGATAGGGAGGGAGGTGAGGGCTGTGTGCTGTGAGTTAGTGAAGGAGTTTGATAAAAGTTGTTTTTCACTCATTATACAACTGCTTTGAAGCCACAAATAGAGAGAAATGGGCATATTTAACATTTCCCGAGGTAACAGTTTTATGTGTGTGCATGCACCCGCAGCATGTCTTCGTTAGTTATTTATTATTAGATATAGCCGGTTAATATCCTTTTGTTCCCTATATGGAGTATGGCAGTTTTATTGAAGATTTAAATAAACAGAAGAGACTAGCAAGGTGTAATAGGTGATAGAGAGGTGTGCTTTCATGTGGCAGCACTGATATAACGGGGAAGCTGCACTGCATTGTTAAACAACTGTCCCTTAATTTCTTCCCCTTCCCCCAAAAGGAGGATGGTGGACTGACAGAGAAGGGCAACTTAAGCCTGCAGTCCACTGGATCAGATAAGGCTGAGATTGCAACTACTACTGCTACTACACAAATACCAGTAATAATAATTTGTGATCAGTGGGGGCACTCAGCATCCACTCATTTGATGTAGTGCTGCTCTTGGATGCCTGCCCTTTCCTCTCTTCCTTCCTTCCTTTCCATCCATCCTTTCCTGTCTTTCTTTCTTCCTTCCTTCTTTCCATCCCTGTTCTCCTGTTTCTTTCCTTCATTCTTTTCCCTTCCTTTTGTCTATGGGTGACTCTACACTGAGTGACAAGCCAAATGGTTTCCAGTACACCAGGAAACCAT
The DNA here is from genome assembly GCF_032717465.1 of Coenobita brevimanus. NCBI lineage: Eukaryota > Metazoa > Arthropoda > Malacostraca > Decapoda > Coenobitidae > Coenobita > Coenobita brevimanus. The sequence goes on along the minus strand of NC_136997.1, from coordinate 45,588,093 downwards.
TTACTACTCTGGATGGTAACCATACAACCAAATAACTGTTATGGCGCCTGGTGGTTTAGTGGGCAATTAAGGTGGATTGGGCCTGTGTATGTTTATATCCAAGGGATGGTTGGGGTTTATTGCTCATGTAATACCACTCAGGGATGAGTGAGGCTGGTCACGTTCTTCTTATATATCAGGACCGACCTTGCCTAGCCCCAGGCTCCTATGTTCCTCATGGGGCATTTCTGGATTAGATGACGAATGGATGATAATAATAATGATAACAACATTGACAGGACAACCCTGAGGATTGTCAGCTTTGCTGCACGACGTATGATGAGAGCAAGCGGCGTCCTCGGACCCTCCCCTGTGGCCACACCTACTGTACCCCCTGCCTTGGCCACTTACTGAAAGATGAATGCCTTTGCTGTCCCAGCTGCCGTGCCCTTCACCCCGCCAGCACCATTGAACGTTTCCCCATTAATGTCACTTTGGAGGCACTAACACGACGGCTCAAGTCCCTAGAAAACAAAATCCCAATTAAAGATGGAACTGTAAGAGGGAAATTAAAGAAACATCTGGACGAACAGAGTAGGACCGTCAAAAGCGTAATTGCCCACTGCCATGAGATCCAATCAGATCGGAAGGTGAGCAGTTACCTCAAACTCAAGAGTGCCCTTGAGTGTATGTTGGAAAAGAACCATAAAACCCTGGAGTATTTAGGTCAGGAAGAAGCCAGGGTGAGAGCAGCTCAAAAAGAAGGAGCAGAGGAACGGAGGCGGCTGAAGGAAGTGCTGGATGCTGCTAAGAATAAAGACAAATCGGCCATCAGTGAGGCAGAAAGTCAAAAGAAGGAGGTACAAGCTTGGATGGAGAAATGCCACATACCTTCCAATGAGCTGGAGGCACTTTATGAGGTAGGCAGCTCCATCTTCACTACATTGTCATTATAATCATCTTTCCCAATTTTTTTTTTCTAATGAATTTCTAATAGATGTGGAGTGAGGAGGTCTGTGGACACCAGAATCGAAGAGAGTGTACTGAGGTGGTATGGTCATGTGGAGAGAATGGATAATAATAGAGTGGTGAAAGAGGTATATCTGAGCAAATTTGAAGGAGGGAGGAGGTGAGGTAGACCAAGGAGAAGGTGGAGAGATATGGTGGATGAGTGTGTGGGGAAGAGAGGTTTGGAAGTCAGTGAGGCTAGGGGACTGACAAGAGATTGAGCTGGCTGGATAAATATTGCGAGAAGTGTATGATCAGGGATTTGGCACCCCTTTTTAACGTGACAGCGTCTGGATTGACTTGGATACATTTATGCGAAGCTACAGAACGTGGTGAATTTTTTGGCATATCAGATAGAGCCAGAATTCTGGGGGCTTGAATAGTGAATGAATGGAAGCTTGACCCATTGCACGGGGCAAATATGGGCTGTCTGGATGTTTCTACTCCTCACCCTGCACTAGGGTGGGAAAGGAGGTCCAGATGATGATGATGATGATGATTTGTAATAGTTTAAGTTGTTAAAAATTACAACTAAAGATTATGAGGAATGTACAGTATGTACTTCTTCAGGGCTGTGATGCTGAAGAGGGATGCCTTCATGTGGTGGCACCAATACAGTACAGTATAACCAAGCAGATGTCTCTGAGCATCCTATCATCCAAAAGGAAGGTGTTGAACTGTAGGAAAAAGGCAACTCCAGTCTGCAGTTCTGTGGGTGCATGTAAAAATAAGCCAGCAACAACAATAATAAGGATACTGAAAAGGAATGCTAATACAAGTGACTTATTCTGGTCAATATCATTAACAGTTTGGTTTTGTGGCAGGTTCAGGAAAAGCTAACAGGACTCATGAATGAGGCAGTGGCATTGACCGGTGATGTAATTGCCAGCAGCTTACCTTCAGCCAACAGGGAGAACAGCGCCACCAGGGAGAACAACGCCACCAGGGAACCAGACCTGGTTATAAATGTAAGCTGAACTGCATGCCACTAAACCATGTTTAGTCAGACTGAAAAACAAAATTTAACCCCTTTCAGCTCGGTTGATAGTCAGGTGTGGTCATACTGGAGGGTTGACCTGACTAGGAATCAAGAAGATTCATTCCTGCCTCATTCATAAGGTTAATTAACGACAAACTGAATATATATGGAAGCACCTACAGTGAAAAAATATTGTACTAGAACTGTCCACAGATAAACGAGCTTCGCAGGCTGAGTCAACCCATCAGGCGTGTGGTGGAGGCAGGACAACTGGTGGCCGTCCAAGAGCACCAAGGGCACCTACGCACCTCCAGCATAACCCTGAATAATGGCCTCCTTTATCTACACTGCCTCAAGGATTGTCAAACTCCAAACACTCACACATTACCAGTAAGTCAAAAATCATCAAGACTTCTCTTTTTACTTTACTGTGGCCTAAAAGTGCATCTCTCCATCTTGAAATAATGATCTGTAATAAAAGATAACACTAGAACTTTGTTCTAGTCACAAAGAAGTGCTAGGGCAAGATTACAGTCACAGTACAATATTTAGTCATCATCTGCTGTTGAGTTTCATGGAATAAGCTGCAAAAGTATGAAAATCTGAACTAAGTTGCTGCATTGAACTTTTTCTTCCATGTTTCTCCCCAGCTTACAGTACAGTACTTATTGTGTGGAATTAGTTATGTTATTTCGGGAACACATCACCAACATACAGCAAAGGTTTACTGTATTTGACCTGATGGAGAACGATGCCTGTACATGGTGGCTCGGAATTATGACTGTGTGATGGAGTTTCTTGGTTATACAAATGCCCTTCAGCCCCGTCCGTATCCCCTGAAAGGAGGGTAGTGGATTGCAGTGGAAGGGCAGCTTTGACCAGCAGCCCACTTGATTTATGTTCAGCAGAATTGAGGGTTGAACTTGCTAATACTGTACTGCTTATCGCCAGCATATGTAGCTTTATCTAACATCGGTGTGTCATGCAGGTAGAGGAAGTGTTGGGAAGCTTGGACCCCTCCTCCACCCTTGTTTTCCTGGATCTGAAGTGGGGGGATGCAACAAGAGGGCGGGTCCACATTCGACTGAGTCCCGACACAGCTCTGTCCCAGCAGTTCGTCTTGCTGTGTACTGGCCAGCGCGGTGCCTCCTACCTCAACACAACCCTCTTAAAGGTGGTGGATAAAGGTAGTCCAGGGGAATGGGTGGTGGGGGGCGACTACGAGCTCAATAATGGAGAGGGAGGAGCTGGCTTGCTTCCGATCTCTGAAGGCACATACCGAAGCTCAGGTAAAGCTGGGTCGGTGTGGGCAGCATGGGGTCTGTTGGATTGCGGTAGGGCAGCCCAGTTCACCATCACGACCAGGGACCTCGACTACGACGGACAATATCCAAATGTTTTTGGTGAAGTGGAGAGTGGGCTGGAGGTGGTAAAGGCAGCAGTCAACCACAATATTATCAGGGAAGTCACTGTGGTGGACTGTGGTGTTGTGCTTAACCGCTAGTTAGTAGGAAGTAGTAAATGATCAAGGGTATGCACTAACAAAGCTAAATGAGCCATTCCTGAAGTACACTAAAACCATGATGTCAACCCTGCAGAAGGCGGAATTTTCCGGTAAGTCGAACTCTGACTGAGGTGTGACGTAGTGTTTATTCAAAGGGTTATATTGTAGTTTCTTATATTCCAAGTGCTGCAATTTAGTTTATTATATTCCAGGTGTTAGATTTTAGTTTAATTATTTGTAAAGTGAAGTAAGGAAGTGCAGAGCTTTACGTAATTAAGTGGCTATTGCACATGTCCATCTATAAAACCTTCTATCCTAGCCTAGCCAGTTACATGCACCAAATTGTTTTTAGTTTTTTTGTATTGCTTTATAAATGTCTCAGTGTTAATAAACAAGTAATCACATATAGCTTGCAACTATTATGGGAGGTAATATATAATTTTTTTTTCAGTTGTTTCCAGTTAGTTGGAAAATATTATATATATATATATATATATACGGTATATATAGTGTTGCAGCTGCACAAGGCTTACATGAAGGAGTGTTAGTGCCAGCTTTAACATATAGATGTGAGACTGTGGTGTGGCATGAAAATGAAAAGTCAACAGTAAGAGCAGTGAAGATGGAACTGCTGAGGAATGTATGAGGAGTACAGAGGGTGGATAGGACATGAAATAATGTGATTTGTGAAAGATGTGGAGTGAGGAAGTCGGTGGACACCAGAATTGAAGAGAGTGTAGTGAGGTGGTATGCTCACGTGGAGAGAAGGGATAACAATGGAGTGGTGAAAAAGGTATATCTGAGCAAATTTGAAGGAGGGAGGAGGCGAGGTAGGCCAAGGAGAAGGTGGAGATATATGGTGGATGAGTGTTTGAGGAGGAGACGTTTGGAAGTCAGTGAGGCTAGGGAACTGACAAGAGATCGAGCTGGGTGGATGAATGTTGTGAGGAGAAGTGCATGATCAGGGATTGGCACCCCTTTTTAATGTGGCAGCATCTGGATTGACTCAATTAGATATGTTTATGTGAAGCTACAGAACGTGGTGAATGTTTCTGGCATATCCGTAAGAGCCAGGATTCCGTGGGCTTGAATGATGAATGAATGGAAGCATGGCCTATTGAATTGGGCAGATTTGGGCTGTCTGGACATTGCTACTCCTCACCCTGCCGTAGGGTGGGAAAGGAGGTCTGGATGATGATGATGATAATGATGATGATGATGATGATATAGTCGCCTTATGAAGGGTTTACTGTACAGTACATGTATCACTCCATAGAAGCATTTCCTGTTAGAAGCAGATTTGTAAGTGGAAAGAAATGTATGTTCAGAAGGCCATTCAAAATAAACGTATCTGCACCAAATTATATCTATCTGTTCAGTTTCCAATCCTTTCAAAATAATGGATGAACAAACACACACCAAATTGTATCTTTGTTGTTCATCCACTCCTTTATTGCACCACCAGGAGCATAGGTTCCCAGGGCTAGGTTGCTTAGCCCTGACATTCAAGGCAAGGGTGACTAGGTGTTCATCCCTGAGTGGCAATATGTGAGCAATAAACCTCAACCATCGCTCAGATGGAAGAATTGTTCAGTAAAGAAAAAACTAAAAGATGTGTTCATTTTTATTTGAACATTTTTACTTAATATTTTTATTACAAAAGAGTTCAGGATTGTTGTCAGCTTGGCAACAATACTGGCTTTTGGCTTCTCACAAATTAAGTGAGGCTAGACAGGAAAATTGCTTGTGTTGCTGTTGTAGTCCCAGGCTCATTTGAATGTGAACCCAGGTGACTGCAGATTGAATCTGTCCTGCACTCACTGTTCTCCTTTTGGTGGGATGAGAATTGAGGGACCTTTGTTATAACCAAGCAGTGGAGCCATTTGGTCATATCAATGCCACTGCATGAGACATTCCTCTCCAGCACCAGAAAAACAATAATAATAGCCAAGCCCATATTTCGTTTAAGAGGTGTAAGAACCCAAGGCCCGGGAACCACAGTCTAGTACATTTCAGGGCATATGACCAGTCTACTCCCCTTGGTGGCAATACATGACTTAGGAAAATAAAAAGAAAAATCTTTGGAGGATCAAAGCCATAAGGGAAGTTCCACAGGGTAACTAGTGAATGTGTCAAACTTGATAAACTGTGAAAATGGGAGTTAGACAATGGATTTCTTTTGACCACAGTGCCTCTGATGTTCCTAGATGAAGCAGCATCATAATATTATGTAAGGGACTCCACAAAGGAAATGTAAAGTACCATGTGTCCAAAATTTCGTATTCTATCCTTTGTTTTCTAAATTTTGATTTTGGTGCAATTAATTCCATATTCTAGCCTCCATCCTCTCGATTTCATTATTGAAGCATTTAATTTTATATTCAATCCACCGTTTTTTTCTATTTTGATTTTGGTGCATTTGGAGTTACTTGATGCAGCTCCTCAATGGCAAGGCAGAAACCAAAAATTCCAAACAGTTTTCCTCACTCAGGGAAAGATCTTTCACACTGAATGGATTAATGAATGCTATTTCTGATTCATAGCAGTCTCTCCCACGGCAGGAATAAAGTAAGAAATGTCACTGATGGGATGTAATTAGCTGGTTCTGGCACTTGGTTTATCTTCCAGTCCGTGGAAAACATCAGCTGTATCATGGCCAACCTCAATATAGGGATTCCCTTAACAGAGAATACGACATCATTTTATATACAGTATGTTATGAGATACCTGCTTGCTCTTTTGGGATGTAAGATCTAACACTGCTCTTTGTCGTCAATGAAGAGATTCAACACTAAGCCGCTTAATGCACCTACCCATGAGTATATCACAGCACTGCACATCAAAATTATTTACACCAGAAAAAGAAAAAAGAAAAAAAGTCATTCAGACTTTATCTATACTTTTTTTTTTCTCTTGCCCCATCAGGGGAACAGGGGCACAGAATAAGCTACTCAATCCTGGCATGATGACAAGGGTGACTTGCCTCACTTTCCCCAGAGTGGCATTATGTGGGCAACAAGCCCCAACCACTCCTCAGAAGCAATCCTAATGGGCCCCCATCTAGTCATAGCACCTTAACCCACTAGGCCACCCAGCATCTAATATCAACCACATCACCTAAACTGCCTCTTGTTCCCAGCCTTGGGTTTGACAGACATATTCTAGATGGTACAGAAGGCTTCGTAGCATCTTTTCCTTAGTGATTTATCTTGCATATTACACCCTGACATTCTCTACTATATCATTCTAATTTTGGAACAGTTTGCATCAGTGACATATAAGAGATTATTGATGTCCAATATATTAAATTACTTGCTATGTATGACCGACACAGGAGGCTTCTTAACACCTGATCCGTAGCAATTTATTTTGCAGAGTATAGCTTAACATTTTTTCTTATGTTATTTATACTTTTAAAAATATCAAGACGGTATGCATCAATAACACACAAAAGGATACTGAGGTGTAACATGCAGAATTAATCACTAGAGAAGAGGTGTTATGAACTTTCAAAAACCACTCACAGAACATATGTTCTGTGGATTCAAAATTAAAGATAAAACATAAGCATGAGTACAGCATGGGTGTTTTAACTCTCTCAGCTTGATGATATCTTTTTTCTTAATGTTCTTGTCAGTAATGGATTATTTTATTCTGCTCAGGGGAACCTTTTATGAACTAATACTGAAAGCTGTCCAGTTGCCTCCACTTACTAGTACTCCAGGGGTGGTGTACTGGGGGCTTTATGTGGCACCAGTTTATGGTTTACATCTCATTCCTACACAGCAGATGTGAGACATAAATAAATACATTAATGTCATATAAGACCACAAACACACCACCCCCTTTAGTACTTACAAGTGAAGGCAATGGTACTAACTCCTCAAATTCAAAGGGTCTCTCCTAAACAATGTAAAGCTATCTAGTGAGAGGAAAAAACAAAGTGTAAGAGATCATCATGCTAAAAGGTTACAGCAGGCTGTGGATATACTGATCTAGGCTGCGTATACAGTATAAACTTATACTGTACTATAAACAGCTGCCACAGATAGACATAAGATATCCAAGACATCAGAAATTCAGTTTCATTCAAAATGTAATTCACTGTTTGTTAAATTACAACATACACATAATGACAAAATATTTACACATCATAAATAACATACAGCAAATTATTAATCTTCTTAACATTAATTATACTTCTTACAAACAACAAGGACATGCCTTTTTCAGCTTGTAACTGAACGTGTAAAGTCTCAGTTTTAAATTACAAAGTGGTATAATTGTGCTCCTGGTTTATCTGAAATGTGAACCCAGTGGACTGCAGGCTTAATCTGCCCTCCTGCTGTTTACTATCCTCATTTCTGGGGATAGGAAGGGAACTAGGGGATGTTTTTATAACCAAGCAGAGGAGCTGCATGGTTATGTCAGTGCCACCACATGAAGGCTTCCCTCTCCAGCACCAAATTACTAAATTAACAGATTATACAGAGTGATCCATATCTTATGTTCCCCTTACATGTTGTGGGGATGGCTCTGTCTGCTGGTGTGGGGAGTGCAGATATTTTGGGCACTTCATGAAATTAATAACAAACATGCAATCAATGGACACAATAAGGCAGACATTATAAAGTTTGGGAAGGGTTATGGGAAGCAGAATATAATGCAGAATCACAGACAACACTGACTCCGCCATCCTTTCAATACAGGGACTGGTAATCCTCTTTTTACAATCTGGATATATTTCTAAAAACCATTCAGATAACCAATCGATCATACATCAAATGTTGGGGTTGTAGCACTGAAAATTATAGGCAAAATCAGATAATGTATACTGAAAAATGGTGCTTTGTAAGGGATCATTGTGACTGTACATGCAAAAAATGGTGAATGTAAGGTATTGTACATGAAAAATGGTGTAGTTTCATAAAGCTCCTATAAGGAAATGGCTGGTTAGCAATCAACTGAAAATAAGGGTTACCTTGTACAAGAGAATTATCCAGCTAGTGGCAAGGGATGTGCAATACTGTATATGAACCACTCTGTATGCTAATTAACACTAAATATAAAAAATTGTAGGAACATGTAACAGTGTACATAATAATGAATACTAAAAGACAATTGATCCAGACAAGAACAAATGTAAAAGAATGGCATAGAGTACATAACACACAGCCAGTCCCATTCTACCCCCCAAGAGGTGTAGGGCTGAGACGAAGTTACTGTAGTCCAGGAAAATTAACCCCTTATATTCAATTATGTATTTTCTGTTTCATTCTTGCTACCTGCAGATACTTTTCAAATTTATAGTTATGTGTGGAATAAATCTGTACTTACCCAGTAGCCAGGATCAGTGAGTGGGAGTGTGAATCATTCAACTGGGTAATCTTTGATTAGAATTTCCCTCTATCAAGTATTTTCTGGTTCTCTGGAATGATGATTATATACCCAGTTGCTTTCACTTACTCCTTCACTACGACAGGCCTCCCATAAAGGTGAATAAAATTGTTTTCAGGTAGTAAGAACAAATAAACAAAACATGTCATCAGACTGATGAGGTTAAGGGTAGATGACCTACCTACCCCTCCTTGGTGGTACTGCATGAAAGGAAAACCTCCAGTCTCCTCTAGGAGATCAAACCTACATAAGCCCATCTCCAACTGGGATGTTCCAACCACTACACCACCAGGCACTACACAATGGCACAACACAGCTGATCTATTTTACACTATGGTATGAAAGTAGAAGAATGACTGTATCAGATCTATTGTAAAATATGGAAGCAGAAGAATGACTCTACATAGATCTTCTGGCATTCTTTGGCATAGAAATTCATACCCGGTACATAACAGCACTAACCAGAGATATGCAACACAAATTCAGCCTGCTCACAGCCACAACACTTCAAACATTACAGGAAATCCTTTCGTAAGTCACATTCTTTACATTTTTTTTTTTTTTTCTAAATTTCCCAGTAAATTGCACAAAGATTGCCTATTAACCCAACAGCATGAAGACATTTTATTTTAGTTCATTCTTGTCACTGCCACACCAGTCTATTCTGCATTTGAGAATCCCCCGTTGGTGGAATGGGTAATACTATGCCAGACTGAAAAGCTTCCATTAAAGTGAATAAAACCAACCAGCAATGGCAAGACTACTGCTTCAGAAATGTCCTCATATTAAACAGACTAAAGTTCTAAAACCATACAACACACCCATATTATTACTCAGAAGCATATTTGAAAACTGACTGTACAGCAAAGGTAGTGTTACAGTGATCATAAAGATGTGAACAACTACATAATGAGAAATTGAGCATTGTAGCAATCGCATGAGCAAAAACCAATCATACAAAAAAACAAAAAAAATGCTAAAATGTTGTCAACATATATGTGAACAATCATAAAATGGCTAATCATAAAACATGGGTCTATTGTACTACCTATATAACTGATATGTCAGTTTTCCCCAATTTACAGTACTGTATTTGTTACAAGGAAGTTTTTATATTTTTTAGCATATCCCTTATCACATTCCTGATTATAACAAAACCTTCATGTACAACATCAACGTTACAACTAAATCATAAATGATAATGGTACTGTGCATCTTCTGCTGTTATGTTTGTGATATAATGGGTATGGTTCTCTGGTGTCATGATATACTCCACTTAAATATATGCTGTATGAATTTCTTAGAATACTGGTATATATGTATGTATTGTAATGGTCAACTTGTACATGCCTGACAATAACAGGCAGTCCTAATAAACATGCTGAAGCCATGTTTCTTTAACAGTGAGAAGAGTGAAGCAAACAAAAGCATGCTCTGAAATGACAAACTGTGCTGTAGTTTATGTTCCCAGTAACAAACCATACAATTTCAATGTCCTATCATGAGCAAAAAGCTCCTTGGCAATTCCCTGTCAGTGTTGTGTCCTACCTTCCATATTCCTCAAACCTCCCTTATAAGTTTTCCCTCTATCAGTGTTTTTCTTGCTCTCCAGACCTTGCCGTGGGCAGGAAATGAGGTCAGGGATGATGATGATGATGATGATGGTGCTAATGATAATGACACTGATGATGATGATGATGATGATGATCTGCCAATCACCCAATTTGCATTATCAATTAAAAAGAAAAAAAAAGTGATACTTTAGAATACAGTTCTGACTTATAACAAGGACTCCCTGCTCAGAATTCTATCTATCTGTCTATCTACATATATATCTACAGCCAGAAATCATCCCAGAGGTGGTCGCCACAACTAAATCACCTCCATATCACTCTGCTCTCCTTCATTAGGGTGCCCTTTCTCCAGCTCACATCTCTCCATCCCATTCCTACACTTCATCCTCAGTCTCCTCTTCCCCCTCTTGCTCTCTACCTTACTCACACACACTCTCCTAGTCAATCTCTCATTCTCCACTCATTCCACATCACCAGAATTCAAATAAATTAAAGCTACAGCAAAAATCCATTACAACAGTCTCTCTTACACACCCAATAATAAATTCTGTTGTTGGTGTTGATGGTGAAGAAATTGATAGAGAGAAAGTATGAAGGATATGAAATACAGATAACAGATGAGGAAGTAAAGATTAAAGATAATGGTAAGAATACAGAATGTACAAGACAGGATAGAAAATGAGGGAAGGACTCTAGGAAGAATGAAAATAACAGAAAGGTGAGCTGGAAGAAAGGAAAATGAAGAAAGAAGGGTTAGGAGGAGACAAAAGTGAAGGAAGATGTAGCAGAAATGAGGCAGAGGAAGGAAGAAGTGAGAAATGAGAAGGAAAATTATGAAAGAGGGGTTACGTGGAAATGGAAAGGATGCAAGAAAAAGAGGAAAAAAAAATTAAGAAATAGGGAGCTAGGCAGAAAGGAAAAATGGAGGTATAACAGGAGAGGAGCTTGAGAAAAGGAGAGAGGAAAAAGAGGAAAGGAAAATGAAGAAAGAAGGGCTATGAAGAAAGGAAAAAGAGGAAGCACGACAGGAGGTTGAAGGAGGAAGAGGAGATAAGACTAAAGGAAGCTGGAGAAGGTAGGAGCAAACCTCCAGATGAAGAGCCTGTGTTACCTCTGATTCTGGCAGGAGAAGTGTACAATATCCCCATTAGGATACCAGGCAAATGCACTGAAAAGAAAACAGAATATTTTATGAGTATGTTCATTAAGCTTTCTTTAACTCCAGTAAAATGATGCCTTGTTTTTAATTACCTTTTATTGGAGGGGGAAGTATTTTTGTAGTGAAAGGGCTGTCGAAGGCTATACAGTATTTAACACCTCCATATAGCAAAACCTCTCCTAAGCTGAACACAGTTATCTGGTGGTAGCAAGACCTAACCAGTATGGGCATTCTAGTACTGATTACGTGAAACACTTCAGCACATAATAATCATTTCTATTTCACTCTTGCTGTTATTAGAAAATAAAGGTAAATGCACCAATGCAGTGGAAAGAGGAGTAGTACTAGGAAGGATTCAGGGATAAGGGACAATCAGCATTTTCCCTCTATTACTGTCAGCTTGTTTTCATCTTATGGTACTCAGTCCCTCAGCTTCAATACTAAATCATGGTTGTATGAAATTCAATAAGCCTTATTTATGACACAGGAATGAGTCTCCCTGGTAACTAGGTCAAATGGAAAAATGAAATGAGTTAGGGATCTTTGTCAGGATAAAATAAATGCACTACTACACTAAAAGGAGGATTTACCATACGCTATTTAGTCTCCAACACATTCTGTTCATCCTCACCTGTGTTTTGTGAAGCGCTTGCGGCACACAGCGCAGTATGTGTACTCTGACAGAACAATTTTTAACTTCTGGCACTCCACTAACTCCTCATTTGTCTGTAAGACATATGAAGTACTGGTATGAATATATGGTATAAAAGCATTAAAAAAAAGTGTATTACAATTCTGAGCCATTATTACTGCCTGACAGTAATATAAAAAATAAAAAACAATAGTTCTCATTGCAGTATCTTCTTTTACATATCACCCCAAAGATATTTAAGGAATTGAGATTTTGCTATTAGTTAAAAAAAGAAAAAGGTGTTCACCTGAAGACGCAGTGACTGTGTGAGGCCTCGTGAGATTTGCTTCTCCCGGCGTGCGGCTGAGGCGTGGCTGAGGGAGGTTTGGATGAACGGCTGCAGAAGACCTAGTGCCACGTCATCCGGAAGCACCTTTAGGGCCTGACAAAATGATCAAGTTGGCTGAATTTTACCTCTTTGGTACACCATCATCATCGTCATCATCATCATCAGTGTTATGCACCTTCAGCAAAAATAAATAAAATAAAAAGCGTGTATGGACAAATTTGAAAGGAGCGAGAGAGTGCTGTTGATTGGAGACATGAATGGCAAAGTTGGGAATGTACAAGTGGAGGGAGTGGTTGGTCAGTGGGGTGTGCCAGCTGACGTAGATGGGAATGGAAGTGCTTTGGTGGACATCTGTGCTTGTAAGGGGTTGGCAATAGCCAACTCCTACTTTCGGCATAAGATGATCCACCGGTATACATGGAGAGTAATGAGGAGGATGGATGGAGAACTTGTTGAACGAAAGGCAATGATAGACTACGTGTGTGTGGATGAGCAAATGAGAAGACAAGTGTTGGATGCAAGAGTGTAGAGAGGGTGGGGGAATGGAGTCTCGGACCATCACTTAGTGATGGCCAAGGTAGAGCTGCAAAGAAAGTGGTTGAGGAGACAAAGGGGAAGACAGGAGGAAGCAACTCCTGTGAGAAGAGTGGAGAAATTGCAAGATAGTGAGAAAATGACAGAGTATAAGAGCATAGTGGAAGAAAGATTGGGAAGGTATGAGCTAGAGCAGATGGAAGGGGTGGAAGACGTATGTAAGATATTCACGGAAGAGATAGGCGCAGCGTGTGAGGTGGTTTGTGGAGTGAGGAGGAGATGCAAGGGTGTGCAAGGGACAGCATGGTGGAATGATGAGGTGAAACGAGTTGTGAAACAAAAGAAGAAGGCATATAGTGAATGGTTAGTGAGTAAAGGTAGGGGAGAAGATGAGAGAGAGAAGAGAGAGGTATATGTGAGCAGGAGAAGGGAGGTTAAGAGACTGGTGAAGGAGAGTAAAAAGAAAGGGATGAAGAGTTTGGGAGGAATCTGAGTGTGAAATGGAAGGAGAGTAAGAAATTGTTTTGGAAGGAGGTAAAGAAAGTAAGGCAGTGTGAAAGGGGAAATAGTAGGGGAGTGAAAGATAGGAATAATAGATTGTTGGTGGAGAAGAGAGAGAAACTGAGGAGATGGAAGGAGCACTTTGAGGATTTGTTGAATGTAGAAAGTGACAGCAGTGCGAGTATAAGTGGTTGGGGAATGGCTGGGAGAAGAAGAGATGAGAGGAGGGAGGAAGAGTTCAGTAGGGTGGAGGCAGTGGAAGCGATGAAGAAGATTAAGTTGGGAAAGGCCCCAGGAATTGATGGAGTGTGTGGTGAAATGCTTAGGTATGGGGGTGAGATTGTTGTGGGTTGGATATGGAAGTTGTGTAGATTGGCTTGGGAAGAGGGAAGGGTTCCAGAGGACTGGAAATCAGGTATAATTGTTCCTTTATACAAAGGAAAAGGGGAGAGAGAAGTATATGGTAACCATAGGGGTATTTGCCTACTTAGTGTGACTGGTAAAATATATGGTAGAATACTCATTGATAGGGTTTGGCATATGACAAAGGAGCTAGTTGGAGAAGAACAAGGGGGATTTAGGAAGGGAAAAGGGTGTGTAGATCAGATATTTCTTCTAAGATGTTTAGTGGAGAAGTATCTAGAGAAGGGAAGGAAAATGTATGCTGCCTTCATGGACTTGGAGAAAGCTTATGACAGAATAGATAGGCAAGGTATGTGGAAGGTATTAAGAATATATGGAGTGGAGGGGAAATTGTTGAGTGCTGTGAAGAGTATGTACGAGGGAGCTAGGGCTACGGTGCGAGTGGATGGTGAGCTGAGTGAGTTCTTTGATCTCAATGTGGGACTGAAACAGGGTTGTGTAATATCTCCATGGCTGTTTAATATATACATGGATGGGGTTGTAAAGGTGAAGGGTAGGGCAGTGGATGTGGGAGTAGCTCTAATGAATGAGGGTGAGATTTGGAAGCTTCCGGTGTTGCTGTTTGCTGATGATACAGTACTGTTGGGTGAAGATGAATGGGAGTTGCAAGGTTTGGTGAATGAATTTGGGACAGTGTGTAGGAGGAGGAATCTGAAAGTTAATGTAAACAGAAGTAAAGTTATGGTGTTTGAAAGGAGTAAAGTCACAGAGTGTGCAGTGAGGTTGGATGGTGAGGATATGGAGAATGTGAGTGCATTCAAGTACTTGGGTAGTGTGATGAGTAAGGATGGAACTTTGGGGGATGAAGTGCGTGAATGGGTACAGCAGGGAAGGAAGGTTGTTGGTACACTGAAAGCAGCGATGAGAAATAGGGAGGTGAGTATGGAAGTTAAGAAGTCACTGCATGATAGTATTGTGATCCCTACCCTGACGTATGGAAGCGAGGCGTGGACCTTGCAAGAGGGGAACAAGTCAAGAGTGAGAGCAATGGAAATGAGTTACTCGAGAGGAGCATGTGGAGTGACGTGGAGAGGCAGGTTGACGAATGAAGAAGTGAAGGAACGCTGTGGGGTGGATGTGGATGTGGTTGAGAAGATTAGGAGAAATACACTGAGGTGGTTTGGACATGTGAAGGGAATGGAGAATGAAAGACTGACTAAGAGGGTGTATGTAGGTGAGGTGGAGGGAGGGAGAGGGAGAGTAGACCGAGGATGAGGTGGAGGGATGGAGTTGAGAGGTATATGAGGGAGGGGGGGGGTGTGAGTTGGGGGGAGGGTAGTCAAATTTTGGGTGACAGAGCGACTTGGAGGCGTTTTGTCTGCGGCCACCCTCTGCGGGATTAGGGCGTCGGGCTATAGATAGATAGATAGAAAAAAGAGGTAACAGAAAGTTTATAAATTTGTGTCTCTCACTTGACTCTTCAGTACAATGGAGGTAACTGTTAAATGCCTTCTAAAAAAAAAATGCAATACTAAAACTGCATTTACCGTAATAATAATACCTGAAATAATAATAATAATAATAATAAAATAATAATTTATCTATCTATCTATCTATAGCCCGACACCCTAATCCCGCAAAGAGTGGCCACAGACAAAACGCCTCCAAGTCGCTCTGTCATCCACCATTTGACTACCCTCCCCCCAACTCACCCCCCCCTCCCTCATATACCTCTCAACTCCATCCCTCCACCTCATCCTCGGTCTACCTCTCCCTCTCCCTCCCTCCACCTCACCTACATACACCCTCTTAGTCAGTCTTTCATTCTCCCATTCTCTTCACATGTCCAAACCACCTCAGTGTATTTTTCCTAATCTCAACCACATCCACATCCACCCCACAGCGTTCCTTCACTTCTTCATTCGTCAACCTGTCCCTCCATGTCACTCCACATGCTCCTCTCAAGTAACTCATTTCCACTGCTCTCAATCTTGACTTGTTCCCCTCTTGCAAGGTCCATGTCTCACTTCCATACGTCAGGGTAGGGATCACAATGCTATCATGCAGTGACTTCTTAACTTCCATACTCACCTCCCTATTTCTCATCACTGCTTTCAGTGTACCAACGACCTTCCTTCCCTGCTGTACCCTTTCACGCACTTCATCCCCCAAAGTTCCATCCTTACTCATCACACTACCCAAGTACTTGAATGCACTCACATTCTCCATATCCTCACCATCCAACCTCACTGCACACTCTGTGACTTCATTCCTCTCAAACACCATAACTTTACTTTTGTTTACATTAACTTTCAGATTCCTCCTCCTACACACTGTCCCAAATTCATTCACCAAACCTTGCAACTCCCATTCATCTTCACTCAACAGTACTGTATCATCAGCAAACAGCAACACCGGAAGCTTCCAAATCTCACCCTCATTCATAATAATAACAATAATAATAATAATATAATAATAATAAAGAAACTGTATAATCAGGACTTATTATACTAAAATGACAACAGAAGTAGTACAAAAATTTCCACCTCGCACCTGACTAAGATCAATACAATGCAGGTACTTGTGCAGAAGCTTGAGTACCCCCTCCACGTCAGGGGGTGCGGGGGGTGGGTGTTTTATGGGAGAGGCTGCTGGGGACCTAAATGCATCTGCTGGGCTAACTAGTAGCTTTAGCAGGATCAAATATACCTGAGGATTGTAAATAAAACTGTCATGACCATCATCATTATCATCATCATCATAAACAATGTCATTACTATTATAATCATCATTATCATCATTAACACTGTCATCATAATCATCATCATTATTATCCCATCTTAAGTCCAATCTAAAAGATGAAGTGAGACAGGATAAAGAAAAATAAATACCGGTAAATAAATAAATATAGATGGATAGAAAAATACTGTAGCTATATGAAAAAATAAAAAAAATCACACACCAAGCCTAAAGAATGGGTAAAAAAAAAATTTATCCACCGTTCAAGCCTTCAGAATCTTGGTCCACCTGACAAGCAAAAAAATTCCACATACTGTAGTTTTTCTTTTTCTATTTTCTTTTTATCTCTTTGGAGAAAAGCTTCACTTATAGCTGTTACTGTACACACAATTTACTCAAACTTGGCCTAAAACTGTAATCTCTTGACCTTGAATGTTGAGCTGTAACAAGAGATAAACATAATACGGTGCTGGCCATGAAGAAGTATTATGGAAAGCATATACAGCTTCAGTACTGTCCTTTTCTGGCACTGTGTCACGCAAAATATTCTGCTAATGGACAAAAATCTAGGTGAGTTAAAGCAAAAGAACTACAGTCAAGTGAATATCTATTAGCTAATGGACAAAAATTTAGGTGAGTTAAAACAAAAGAACTATAGTCAAGTGAAAATCTATTAGCTACACATGCAAACAGTGTGCTTACCTCACTGCCACTTCCTGTAGGCATGTAGTGAGTTTGGCAGTATTGAAGGGCAGCATCAATGTCCCCCAGGGTATGTACATACAGCACTAAAGCCTGCTGGTGTTGTCCCAGCCGACCCAACAACACTGCTCTCTCTCGGTGGAGAGCTAGTGTATAAAATGAATTATGATGGTTGTAAGATCAATCTATATCATATCAATCATATATATATATGCCAATGAAATTTCTGAATACAAAAATATGAACACAAATGTACAAAAGTGACCCTATGAAATAAGCCATACATCAATCAAGCCCCTGGAATCCTGGTTCTACATCACAGGCATAACCATCTACATATTTCTGTTATTCATATTATAAAAATTAAATGACCTATCACTTCATATTTTTGCATTTCAGTCACATAGATAAAATTATCTTCCACATAAAAAGTGTACATACTGTCATAAGGAAAATGTACGAGAAGAGTGGCGGCCGTGTAGTGCTCTGATTCGTTCAGGAACTTCAGTAGTTTTTCCTGTATCGCTCTTCTTCGACCCTTTTCCTGGAACAGATACACACTCTTACTTGAGGACAAGAGAGCAGACTGAACTTGTCATTATCACTGTTATTACTATCATAACCTCAATTCTCATCTAGAGAAAAGGCAAGGCAGGATCCAGAGACAAAGACAGAGAAAGCATGAGATCATACGAACTGTCAAACATGGCGTGGTGAGACATATACATAAAAATAAAGTACACACACACACACACACAATCACAATCACGAGAAGTATCAGACAATACCTCCTCCACAGCAGCGGGGTCAGAGGACTGCATTGGTGCAAGGATTTGGTCTCGGTACTCGTGGATGAGCTCGTTGTGGAGTAGTGGCATTGTGTCTCCCCATTCACCAATCACGTGCTCCTGTGGAATCATCATATCATCACCATCATTCGTCATCATCATCGACTCATCCTCAACATTTATCATCATCACCATCATTATTGTCATCCTGATCTCTTTTCCCATGCATGGAAGGAGAGAGGCAGGCTGGGAAAAAGAGGGACAGGATGATGATGTTGATTAAAATGAGACCCTTATAAAAAATTTAAGGTCCAGTCTGAAAGTTGACATCACATCACTCACCAAGTATGGCACAATAAGCGACTTTTCCGTCTTTTTGAGGAAACTGAGAACGCGAGGTCGAGGCAGCTGCTCCATTTCTCCGCCAACACTGCGGTCGCCAATGAATATCTTCAGACCGTCCTCTGGGTGTGACTGTAGCACCCACCCACCATACTCGAAAATCAGATCTATATGTTGTGGGCCTGGAGAGAAAAGGTTAAATAAAATGTGTAAGATCACTCTTGTCTCAAATGAAAGGACTATTTACCTTACACTGAACTATAAACCTTACATTGTACTCATCAATGAACATCTTGACACAGTCCTCTAGGTGGGATTGTGGCACCTACCCACCATACTCATATTACAGGTCTGTGTGTTGTCGGCCTGAAATATATATCATCATCATTACTTTCAACATTATCATCATTGCCACCATCAATATCCCAATGACAAACTAACCAAGCTGCTGTAGGTAGGTGACTGTGTGGTGGTGTCCGGCTAATGGAGATTCTGGTTTGCGTGCATGTCTGAGCAGGAGATTCAGGGCACGTTGGTGGTGGCCCCGTGTCCTCAGTAACAACACAAGGTCTTGGTAGCGGTGGGCATGGCGCAGTACTCGCTCCCCTTCCACAGCACTTACTTGACTGTCAGGCATCCGGAGTAGAGGTCGAACTAGACTGTCATTTGTCTGTGTGATGGAGGAGGAATTGGTTACCTATTGTGCTATGATGTCTTCTGTAATAAATTTTTGTGGTTGTTGTTGTCACAACCTCAGGCTCATCTGGATGTGAACCCAGTGGACTACAGGAAACCAGCCACTTCAACCAGGCATTCCCAGCAATCCTTTGTTATGTGGAAAGATAATCTGTACTGTGATAGTGAGGTGCATGTATTTTTGCTACAATCAGACAATAGCTAAAGAGCCCCCCCCTCAAAATGAGGGGGTACTGAAGGCCATACCTAACACCTCAAGAATGAAAAGTCACTCTACAGCAACATTCAGCTGTCTGAACACTGGATGAGAAACTGACTTTTCATTCCAAATACCTATTCTGTGTTATTCCAAATATCTTGCATCATATCACACATATAACCATTTTCTGATATAAAAAGTAAGGGAGAATTAAGACTCAGTATCATGATGATAATGATACTGAGTCTAAATTCTCCCTTACTTTTTGTATTAGAAGACAGTTATATGTTTGACTTCTACAGTCAACAGTGACAAATATCATACCTAAAATAAAAATACAATTGCCATGGCAAAAATAAGAAGAACATAACCTGATTTACCTTCAAGTAGCACTTAAGAAGTGTTGTATCAATGATCTGGAGTTTCTCATTACGTGACTTTAGCGTTGGGGTCTTGTTAAACCGCTGTGTGTTGTCACTGCCACTACCACCATCATTGGCTGATAGTCTGTGACGCATCTGAGGAGAACGCATGTACAAAATACTCATGCAAATGTACACAACTACTGCTAATGATTCAAATATGGTGTAAATACAAAATGAGGTAACTTCTTTGTCCTACATCATGCTCTGTGACACTATAAGGAGAATATACAGATGAATTAATGCAGTTTTCAAGTTAGCACT
Organism: Coenobita brevimanus; assembly: GCF_032717465.1. NCBI lineage: Eukaryota > Metazoa > Arthropoda > Malacostraca > Decapoda > Coenobitidae > Coenobita > Coenobita brevimanus. Next base: position 45,567,963 of record NC_136997.1, on the reverse strand, counting down.
CATAACTGTTCAAATATTATATTCTATACACAACAGCATACCATCAATATACTTACTGGTCATTTTATTTACTTCCATAATTACATAATGTCCATATGAATGCTACTTATTATTTCTTATTCTGAGTTACATGTTATCCACAATAATAAAATCAGTTTCTTTGAAACCTACTGACCGAGATCCCCTACTTTACTTAATAATTACGTTACCCAGAGATAACAATATCAGCAAATGGGAGATACTAAAACAGAGCAGTGCAAATAAAAGTAAACACTGTATAAAAACATACTTCAAGCAGAAAATTAACCAAAGCTTGGAGTGCTATTTCCAGCTCAGCCCCAGTGAGTGTCGGTGGCGGGTATGGGTACTGCAGGCGACTGCGGTATTCCTCAGGCACCATGTCAGGGTACAGGCCAATTACAAAGGGCAAATCTGAATGGGGAGACAGTGAACAAAGTGTACGATATACCATCCACTGAGACGAACTTTAGTTCTACCTTCGGCCACAGGACATATTTCACTACTACCTACACACAGTATTTCAGACATTTCTAGACAGATTCATCCCAGATTCTGGCTAATCAAGGAGTTAAGAGAGTGTGCAAGCCAATATAGGTCAAGTCAGTCTGTGTCCCTGATTTTGGTAAACCCTTTCATTTCACTGTTGTGCATTTTGCTTCATTCATGCTCTCTTCATACAATCTTATTCAATGACAAAAGGCTTTCTGAACTGGGAAAATTACACATAACCTTCATTAACCCCCTCAATGCAAGGGTGTTCTCCTACCATGAATAAAATCAAAAGGTAACAGCAAAAATAAACTACAAAAATGCCATCAAACTGAAAGGGAAAATCAGGAATTTCATCAAAACAAATCTGAATACATTACCCTGGCTGCTGGATATCATTTATAAAAAAAAAGTGTTTATTCCTACTTTTTATTGTTTTCCACCTTTTCTATACAAAGCAAAATTCTGTCATTGGTACAGGCTGGTCTTCTACCTTTAAATATTCTTGACTACACTGTGCTAGACTTTGTTTTTCGTTGCTCACATGGAAGTGCTATACTGTACATGGTAATATGGGATGGCTCTGATGGTGATTTTGATGTTCAGAATGATTATGGGTATAATGATGATTACATTTCTTATTATAACAGGATTGGAAAAATATGATGATAATTACAAAGCTGAGGCCACCAATGATGATAATGACTGTGAAAATGATGACCATGATGGTGAAGACAGTAATGTTGATAAGAAACAATAATGATAATGATGCATACCTGTGTTATGCTGAATAAAGATGGACATTGCTTCACCATACTCTTTGCTACAGAAGAGGTGGATAGCATGGAGGTGTTGTATATGTTTACACATCTGGGCCTTTGCATCTTCTGCCTCATTCCAAACATCCTGTGGGATGGAGACAAAATATACAATATAAACTAACTTTTGGTTAGGGGAAGGACATGAGATTTCCTGTATTCAGCCCACTTGTTTTATTTTTTAATGCACAGAAGAAAGAACCACCAGAGGAATGCCTTCAAATGGTAGCACCAATACAGCTGTGCAACTCTACTGCCTGGCTACACAAACATCCTTTAATTCAACTTCCTATCCCACACAGGAAGAAGGTGGACTGCAGGAGAATAATTCCAGCCTGCAGTCTGCCAGGTTCATTTCCAGATGAACCTGGAACAACAACAACAATAATAACACCACCACCACAAACAACAACAATGATATATTAAAACTCACCACCAACTTGAGTGCGAGGGCGAATTTTTTCTCAAGCAACAACTGTGGGATTTGCTGGTTGATTGGCAGGTCATGCAGACACCAGATATGGGAGCCAGATGCCACAAACACCTGACTCTCTCCTCTGCGGATGGATGATGGCAATAGTTATGAATACATGAATGGTAAATTACAATACAGTTAATTCCCAGCTTAAATAAGGTGTCCATAATTAATGTCCCTTATCTCCCTCCCCATCCCCCAAAAGAAAAATGGACAGCAGGAAAAGAGCATTTTCAGCCTGCAATCCACCAGAATTACATTCAAATAAACCTGGGCCCACAATAACAAAACTTTAAATGGCAACACATCATCATCATCATTAACCCTCTTCCCACAATTTAATATTGGATGATGGATGGATGGATGGATGGATGGATATATATATATATATATATATATATACCTAGGCTGCTTCCCCCAAGGAAAGGGAGGTAGCCGAGACAGGACGACACACTCCCCATTTACTCATCCATTCAAACACATTCATTCGCATCTTAGCCCCAAAGGGGAGAACGGACAGATCCTCACTGCACCACACCGCACAAGGGTCAACTGCGCAATGCAATCAGCAGGGCCCGACAGCAGAACTGGTTTACCCCTGCCACATCATAACAGACCCATCCCCTTACCCGCACCTGACCTGACTAGTTGATCAGACCAAATGCAGGAGAATATCCCCTCAGGGCTGCGTCATCACTTATTCATTCACAATTTCTCTCCATTTATTTCTGTCATGCACAGCCACTCTTCCTTGCTCAACAGACATCCCTCTCGCATCTAGCGCTCTCTTCACACTGTCCATCCATCCTATTCGTGGTCTTCCTCTCAGCCTTACACCTCTCACATCAGATCTAGTTATCTTTTTCACCAATCGCTCATTATCCATTCTCTCCATATGCCCAAACCATCGCAACACCCTCTGCTCAACTCTACCAGCCATCTCCCGAACAACTCCAGTTCTCCTTCGCACTTCATCATTTCGCACCCGATCCATACGCGTCACTCCACACATACTCCTCAGACACCTCATCTCCGTTACATTCAAACTTTTCCTCTCTGCTACACTCATATTCCATGTTTCAGCCCCATATAATGCAGTCGGTACCACAACACCCTCATACAGCCTTCTCTTTACATCCATTCTAAGCGAACGACATTTAACCCGCGGCGTCCCGTCGACGTACTTCCACGTCCTCACGTTATGTCACTGCCAATCCCGTTGACGTACTTCAACGTCCTGCAATTGCAAGGTTCATAATTTCCACAATTTTCAAAATTCGCGCGAGATTTTCGATTCGCCCACGTACCCAAGCCTCCCCTACCTGCCCCCAGGCAGGCAGCGTCCCAGACCCCGCGTGACCTGCGCTCGCCCTTGTCTCGGTCACTCACCTGTTAGCAGTGACCCAGGTCAGACATGGCGCGTAAAGGTCTCTCAGACGACGAAATACAATCCGCCCTGAATGCCTTCACTGGAGATAGTGATTCTCCACTTGATGATGATGTGGTGGATCGAGATTATGTGCAGCCTGAGGAGGAAATAACAAGCAGTGATGAGGAGGTCCCTTCGCCCCGGAAAAAGCGGTATGTCACGTATCGTAAGGCAAGGGAAGGCCAGCCTGCACCCAAAACACCTGCATGGACCTCTCTCCATCCCCTAGAGAGAGATTCTGATGAGGACGAGGATGAGGACGATGACGATGACGGCGGCTTAGGACGTGATGTTGCCTCATGGTTGGGGAAGGAAAAAATCTCACCCCGAGGATCAGAAGGTGGGGCGAGAAGGCAAATAAAGTATGGCCTAGTGTTTTGTCTGGGGAAGGCGAAAGTGGTGTGGTGGGAGTGCGGGGTGAAAGGGAAGTGGTGTGAGGGAGGCAGCACGAGCACGTGGTGCACGTAGGCCTAGGGGAGAGGAGGTGGAGCCACTCCCCAGCACGTCTTTCGCCATACAATATTCCCAAACTTCCTCCACACAGCCCCAGGATGTGGGGAAAGGAAGGAAAGGGAAGGGAAAGGGTAAAGGAAAAGGGAGAGGGAAGAGGAGTGCGAGTGATGAAAGGCGCCGCTCTCCACCTCCCCCACCACCACCAATGTTGCGTTGTGCCTTCAGCCATGTTTCAGAGAGTACCATAACTTCCTACACTACTGAAACTGTGTGGGATGGCGATATGACGCTCAGTATAATGGTAAGGCCAGTCAGTGTGCCAAGTCTTATATAAACTTGAAACGGGTGTAATGTTTGCAGGAAAGTAATGTATAAGTTGAGAAATAGTGTAAGTTGAACGAAGTGATATGAAAACTACACCCACTGTATAAATCTGCGAAAATATGACACTCAGTATAACACTCTGGTCAGTAAATATGTGACAGCAAGAATATAAAGTGGAAATGGGTGTAATGTTATCATGAATAAAACGTATAAGTTGAAAAATAGTGTAAGTTGTAATAATTGATGTCATGAGTACATCCACTGTGTAAATCTGTGAAAATATGATGCTCAGTATAACACTCTGGTCAGTAAATATGTGATAGCAAGAATATAATGTGGAAACGGGTGTAATGTTAGCATGAATAAAATGTATAAGTTGAACAATAGTGTAAGTTGTAATAATTGATGTCACGAGTACACCCACATTCTGGTCAGTAAGTATGTGATAGGAATTATATAAAGTGGAATTTGTTGTAATGTTAGTAGTAAGGTATTTTATAAGTTGAATACTAGTGTAAGATGAAACAAATGATATCACGATAACACTCCCTGTGTAAGTACGCGCTAATATGACGCTCAGTTGCATCGTAAGTTCTGAAATTATGTGATATCAATTATATCAAGTGTAAACATGTGCAATGTTAGTGGAGAATTATTATATAAGTACAAAAATAGGTTGTAAGTTGAAATAGTAGTCATAGCGACTTCACCGTGTGTGTTATTATGCGCTATTATTACGCTATTATAAGCGTTGTGAGGAACACACTGAGGTGGTTTGGCCATGTGGAGAGGATGGAGGGTGAAAGATTGACGAAGAGAGTGTATGTGAGTGAGGTGGAGGGTGGAAGAGGGAGGGGGAGACCGAGGATGAGATGGAGGGATGGGGTGGAGAGGTATATGAGAGAGGGGGGTGTGAGTTGGGAGCAGGGCAGTGAAATGGCGGGGGACAGGGCGACTTGGAGGCGATTTGTTTGTGGCCACCCCAAACGGGATTGAGGCGTCTGGCAATAGATAGATAGATAGATAGATTACGCTATATATTTACATAAGGCCTGAAATTATCTCAAAACAGTTCTATAAAGTTGAAAAGTGTATAATGTTATTAGAAAAGTATTATGTATGTAGAAAAAACACAATATGAGTTGAAACAACAGTCACAGCGAGTTCACTCACTACGTAAATAAGCGCTAACATTACGCTAAATGTTATCAAAAGGCCTGTGAATACGTAAAAACAGTTCAATAATTTTTTTTTTTTTTTTTTTTTTTTTTTTTTTTAGCCAGACGCCATGTATCCCAAACGGGGTGGTCAAGGGCTTAGAGTTAATTGTTTTACAGGGAGGGGCACTAATCCTCCACCAACCCCACTTGACACGTAGGGATGATGTAAAATGGTATAATGTTATTGTAGAAGTATTATGTAAGTAAAAAAAATGATATGTATCATGATTTTCGAATGTTAGCGATTCATCGTGACCAAGTCGTCCGATTTTGCTCGTTTCGCACGATGGTACAATGCTTATTTCTGCTCTATTTTTGTATAAAATCCAATATACTCTTTTATCACATGTTTTTATGTTTGTAATAAATACATATCTACTTACTTTCATTGGTTTCTCAGACTTATAATACCACAGAAAACGTTAGAGGCTCAGACCACCTACGGAGAACACGGGGCCAGGTGGGACCAAGGCATACCTGGTTAGGGTAATTATGGACCCCGGGGAACAATTTCTTTGCCACTGACCATTGTTTCTGACCAAAAGCGAAAGTTTTAGCAAAAAAAAAAAAAAGGGTCGAAAAATGGTCGGGATTGGGGGGTACCAGTGGTGAAAAAGTGGTCGGGACGGGGCGGGTTAAACACTTTTTTCATTCCTCCCATCACCTTTCCTACTTCATTTATTCTAAACTTCACTTCTGCATCTATTCTTCCATCCATAGCAACATGTGACCCTAGATATTTAAAACAATCTACCTCCTCATGCAACTCACCATTCAAAACTATATTCATCCCCCTACCATCTATCAACCTCGTACACTTCATCACTTTACTCTTATTCTCATTTATTTTCAATTTCCTCCTTTCACACACCCTTCCAAACTCCTCGACCAACTGTCTCAATCTCTCTTCTGAATCAGTCATCAGTGCAGTATCATCTGCAAACAGCAGCTGCTTCAGATTCCACTCTCCACCATCAACATTTACCAGACTCAGACCACCTAAAACTCTTGCATTCACCTCCCTTACAACACCATCCATGTAAATATTAAACAACCAAGGCGACATCACACATCCCTGTCGCAGCCCCACTCTCACGGGAAACCAATCACTCACAGCATTTCCCACTCTTACACACGCTCTACTATTTACATAAAAACTTTTCACCCCTTTTAGTAACCTACCATCAAGTCCATACAATCTTAAAACAGTCCACAAAGCCTCCCTATCAATTCTATCATACACTTTCTCTAAATCCATAAATGCCCAAAACACATCCTTGCCTTTCGCTAAATACTTTTCACACACTTGTCTCACAGCAAACACCTGATCAATGCATCCCCTCCCTCTCCTAAAGCCACACTGCTCATCACCAATCACTCCCTCTGTACTCTCTCTAACTCTCATAATTAACACTCTACCATACACCTTACCTACAACACTCAACAGACTTATACCCCTAAAGCTAGTACATTCATACTTATCACCCTTGCCTTTATACAACGGGACCACACAAGAACTTGCCCAGTCAATTGGCACCATACCTTTCTCAAAGCACACATTCAACAATCTTACTAACCAGTCAACAATAGTCACTCCACCACCCTTCAGGCATTCCACAGCACACCCATCCATACCTGCAGCTTTCCCTGTTTTCATCTCCTTTACTGCCTTCTTCACTTTCTCCTTCGTGATCAAAGAATCATTCAACTCTCCCAACACATTTATTCCTTGCACCCTTCCATCCGCCACAATCTCAGCCACCCTTTCCTCCTCTACATTTAACAATCTTTCAAAATACTCTGCCCATCTCTTCCTTACTGCATCCATCTCAATTAACATCCTTCCATCCTCCGCTTTTACTCATTCTTCCTTCCCAGACTCTCCCTTTCGCACCCTTTTCACCTCCTTCCAAAACATTTTCTTATTCTGTTGAAAATTCTCTGTCAGCCACCTACCCCACCTCTCATCTGCTGCCACTTTAGCATCACGCACAGCCCTTCTCGCTCTATTCCTCTTTTCCTTATACCTTTTATATAACATCTCATCCTTCCTCTGTAGCCACACTTCATATGCACGTCTCTTCTCAGCCACAGCCATGCTTACTTCCTCGCACCACCATTCACTTCCTTTTCTTACACCACCACCCACACGTCTCACACCACACACCTCTTCTGCATGCCCCACCACAGCACTCTTAAACAACTGCCATTCCTCCTCCACGCTGCCATCTTCCCGATCTTTCACTGCGTTCCACTCATCTTTCAATTTCTCCTGGTACTCTATCTTTTTCTCTCTTTTATTCAACTCACTCACTTTCAAAACCTCCCTGCCACACCTAACCCTCCTAGCTCTCACCCATCTCTTACCTACTCTTAACTTTCCCTCCACCAGGTAGTGGTCAGACATACCTCCACCCTCCCCTCTCAGAATTCTCACATCCAACAATCTTCCCATTACATTCCTAGACACAACCACATAGTCCATCAAAGCTCTATCAACAACCCTTCCACCCTCCTGTCTCACCCATGTATACTTATAAATATCTTTCTTCTCAAACTGCGTATTCCCAATCACCATCTCTCGCTCAACACACATCGCTATCATTTGTTCCCCATTTTCATTTCTTCCAGGCACACCATGCATACCAACTACGCCTTCAACTGCTACATTTCCCACTCTAGCATTCAGACCTCCCATAATTACCACATTCACATTCGCTCCAAAACTCTGCAGACACTCATCAACATCATTCCAGAAAGACTCCCTCTCTTGTTCATCCCTTTCACTACCAGGCCCATATGCACTCACAAACACCCACAACTCATGTTCAAATTTCGCTTTCACCCACATCAGTCTCGATGACACCTCCTTCCATTCAATCACATATTGCTGTACTTCCGGACTCACTAACAAGGCCACACCTTCTCTTGCCCTTCCTCTATCAACATCTGACAATCTTCCATTCACACTTCCAAACATAGATTCCCCCTTCCCTTTCATCTTCGTTTCACTCAAAGCTAACACATCCAACTTTCTTCTCACAAACATTCTCCCAATCTCCTCCCTTTTTGCCTCAATCGTACTAAATCCACACATATATATATACTGTATATATATATTTACTGTGTATATCCATCCATCCATCCATCATCCAATCCTACGTTGCCCCATGAGGAGTGTAGAAGCCCAGGGCTAGGCAGTTGGTCCTGACATTTAAGATGACAGTGACCAACCTCACTCATCCCTGAGTGGCATTACGTTAGCAATAAACCCCAACCACCCCTTGGATATAAACCTTCACCGGCTCAATCCAACTGGAGCACAATAATTACCCACTAAACCACCAGGCGCCAAAATTTGGTTATATGGTTACCACCCAGCGTAGTAAATAGTTTCCTGGTGTACAGGAAAACATTTGTCTTGTCACTCAGTGTAGAGTCACCCATAGGCAGAAGGAAAAGGAAAGAATGAAGGAATGAAAGACAGAAGAGGGAGTGTAAAGTCACCTGTAGGCAGAAGAACGAGGAAAGAATGAAGGAAAGAAAGATAGAAGAAGATGGAAGGAAAGAAGGATGGAGGAGAGGACAGGGCAAATACCCGAGAGCAGCACTACATTGAGTGAGTAGATGGTGAGTGCCCCCACCTACCACAAATATATATATATATATATATATATATATATAATCTTAAATATTTGTCTTACAAAAAAGTTAACACAACCAGCACTCACTGCAAAACTGCTGTACACTCTAAAGTAATAATCAGTCACCCCCAGCAGACAAAACCAGGGTAAGTGAACCACCCATTGACACTAAAACAAAATAGCTACTGAAAGGTGAGAGTGAGAATGAGTTCAGAGAGATGCCGCAAAAGACAGTGGAAGGTAAGAGACATAAATGGTTCATGGTTTTGTCTGCTGTGGTATACTATTGTTTCTGTCTGTACATGAACAACTGGCAACTTACTTTGTGGATGAACTGACAGTAATGAGGCGAGGTTTGTCAAGATTGAGGATCTGTACTGTGGTTTGGGGTTCGGCAGTCTTCACCTCAATGGTCTTGGATAACACAGCGATGAGGTACGGCTTGTGGAATGCTGTCAACATAAACCATGCACCTGTATATTAATTACTCTTCATACTGTAATTTGTTGCTATTAAATCCACAATAAATTAAAGAAGACAGTGATTAGACAAGCTATTTTTTCAACTCTGGAAAGGCTTCTCTTACTGAAAATGGTAAAAAGAAAAAAAATGCAATACATTCTTGTTATATGTTGAGTTTTTATTTGTTTTAGTTTGGTGATGTGTTCACTGTCAATGAAAAATTGCTTTGTAAATTCCATTTCTCCCTATACAGCTGATGTATCAGTCACCCTCAAGTTATAGCACAAGTTGAATGAAGAATCTTGTGATACTCTGGAACACAAGAACTGACTGTACAAGTAAGTGTTTAGATATTTTGTTATTGTTGATGCTTAACTCCAGTCCGCCTGGCTGAACAGACCCGTTGACCACAGGTAAGCAACTTCTTCTGTAGGGCCATCTCACAGGTACAATATGGTACAAACACTATGCAGGGATTCAGCATCCCCATGTGGTAGACAGTGCCTCACCAGGGTTGGATGAGGGTCCTTTCCATGGAGAGATGAAGGGAAAAATGAGATTTGGCTCCTAGGTGGATGCCACAGTTGCTCCACCCAGGATGCACAGCACCACCAAATGTAGGCTCCACATCAGTGCCAGTGTAATATACTAACCAAGAGTAATGGGCTGTTCATCCCATTTGAGTGTATAGCTGCAGGAGGCATTGCCCTGTGAGTCAACAAATATTGTCTCCTTGTCGTGTGCCAGAGCCAGCTGCTCTCCCTCACTACCCAGTTTGGTGATCAACGGCTCTTGGCTCCGTCCCGTTGCAAAAAGCTCCTTCTGCTCTCCATCCAGCTGTGGGCATGAATTTTATAGCTACATATTCTTACCATCATCATCATCACTACCATTCCAACAATAAATCTCACTTAATGATGGGGTGAGGCTGGACCTAAGAACAATAAAAACAGAGAGCACAATGTTAAAGAACTGTCAAAAGTATGTCCAATGACAGAGGCAACACTATAAAGAACATCAAACATGACCACTAATAGCAAGGACTTACTTAAGTCTCTTACCTTCACAAGCCAGTATTCCTGCTTGAAGGCTACCGCAATGGCCTCAAGACACCATGTGAGGGCACGAGGCACATCAGGGAGGGACAGGTCATCACGCAGCTGGTGAAACTGTCGGCCCTTCCAGTAGTAAAGCTGCAGACGACGACGCACTGCCACCACCAAGCGCACTGTCACAGCTGTTTCTCCTGTCAGTGTCTTTGTCCTCTATTGTGGTGAAGGGAAAACATTATACAGTTGAAAATAAATGCTAATGGGCAGTTTCAAATTACCCCCTCTGAGGAGAAGGAGCTCAAGGCCAGTTTACCATAATTCAGAGACAAGTTACTATTACAAATAGGCACAACTTTTCCTAAACAATTGTAGTGTAAACTGAAGGAACCAGCATATCATCTTCACAGATATAAATGAAACTTCAGCAGGCAATATTTCTGTAATTTACTGTGAACTTCTATCTATATCTATCTATATACCTAGGCTGCTTCCCCCAAGGAAAGGGAGGTAGCCGAGACAGGACGACTCACTCTCCATTTACTCATCCATTCAAACACATTCATTCGCATCTGAGCCCCAAAGGGGAGAACGGACAGATCCTCACCGCATCACACCGCACAAGGGTCAACTGCGCAATGCAAGCAGTGACATCCACAGCAGGGCCCGACAGCAGAACTGGTTTACCCCTGCCACATCATAACAGACCCATCCCCTTACCCGCACCTGACCTGACTAGCTGATCAGACCAAATGCGGGAGAATATCCCCTCAGGGCTGCGTCATCACTTATTCATTCACAATTTCTCTCCATTTATTTCTGTCACGCACAGCCACTCTTCCTTGCTCAACAGACATCCGTCTCGCATCCAGCGCTCTCTTCACACTGTCCATCCATCCTATTCGTGGTCTTCCTCTCAGTCTTACACCTCTCACATCAGATCTAGTTATCTTTTTCACCAATCGCTCATTATCCATTCTCTCCATATGCCCAAACCATTGCAACACCCTCTGCTCAACTCTACCAGCCATCTCCCGAACAACTCCAGTTCTCCTTCGCACTTCATCATTTCGCATTCGATCCATACGCGTCACTCCACACATACTCCTCAGACATCTGTTACTGTGAACTTAATAAAAAAAAAAAAAAAGGAACATTAAAAGGTATCTTATAACAAGGACTATCTTGACAGTAGTTAATCAGTTGCAACGTTCATATTCTCCAACCCACACATCCTCTCACTCATGTATTTCTCCACTCTGTCCTTCCATCTCACCCTTGGTCTCCCCTTTCCCCACCCCCTTGCACCTCACTCACATCCACTTCCCTAGTCCATCTCTCATTCTCTTTTCTCTCCATATGGTAGTAACAAAAATCATATCATCACCCAAGTTTCTTTTCTGACCTAAGGATAGGGTACAGTAGGGTCCAGAGAGCAAGGAAAAAAAAAAAAAGCTGACAGAGTGAGAACAAACCAAAGTCTGCTCAATTAAATGGACTACACTCTCATTCACTCACCATTGATATCCCTAGAATTCCGGCTCAACAACCACGACCTTATATCATACCTTAATGTCAAGATCAAAGGCTGTGGCTCCTTTAGTCTGAGTCATGGTGGAGAGGAGAGGAATGTTGAAGGCCGTTAGATCATGAACACTCATCACATTATCTGAAAAAATAAATAAATAAACAAAAGATGTTACTAATAGATATGCAGTACTATAATAACAATTCCTCCACCCATCCATCCATTGATCATCCAATCCTATGTTGCTCCTCAGGGAAAGTAGGGACCCTTGGTTAGGCTCCTCAGATGACTCATTTAAGGCAAAGGGACTGATCACTTTTCCCCGAGAGGTATTAGGTGAGCATATATACTCCAACCAACCCTCAAATTCAAACCCCTGCAAACCACATTAAGTTCAAGATCATTAACTCACTAGACTGACCTAACTACAGAGTATTTGGTTTGTTTTCACCTAAAAGTCCCAGGCCACTTCCAAAACCTGACTAGGCCTAAAACTACTGTCGGCCAAGCTGCTGGTACTTTCAACAAATACAAAACTTTCACAAACAATACATATACCCACCCGAAAGTGAAATAATGATTTGGTGTTCAGGCACAACCGCCACCTGGATGATAGGTCGGCGTGAGAAATTCTTGTTGGAGCAAACCAGAGAGACATCCCAGCGCTGGGTGGTGCCAGGTGTTACAGAGTACATAAGGAGGTGACCTTGACGCGTACCCACCACCAAGTTGGCATCTGTAATGAGTTAAGGCACTTGTTGTAGCACCAGGTTCATCTGTAAAATGAACCTGGTAGATTTCAGGCTGACAGTGCCTTTCTTGCACAGTCCACCATCCTTCTTTCAGGGAACAGGGAAGTAGTTTAAGGACATTTGTATAACCAGGCAGCAGAGCAGTTATATCAATGCCACCACATGAAGGCGTCCCTCTCCAGCACCAACATCCTGAATGAAAAATAAAAAGATAATGTATAGAAATTCCTTTTCATAACCTCCACTCCTTACCCAGTTATACAAATGTCCCTCAACTACCTTTCTAAACCTGACATGTTCCCACCACCGCATTGTCATTAGGAATGAGTAGTAGCCAGTTTTATTTTGGTGTTTACATGGGTCCATTTGGGTATTTTCTCCTCTATTTAGGTGCTGTCTTTTTCATTTGGGTATTTACTGAGTGCTTTCTCCTTGATTCTGGTTCATTTTTTTATTTATTTAGGTGTATATAACTGTTTTCTCCCTCATTTAGGTTCATTTTATTTTTTATTTAGGTTTAGCTATTTATGTTTTCTCCTTCATTCAGGTTCATCAGGGTATTTATTTCGGTTAATTTGTTTTTTCTTCATTTGTGTATTTCATTATGTTCATTTGGATATTTTCTCTTCATCTGGGTTCATTTGGGAAATTATTTACATTCATTTGGGTTTTCTCCATCATTTGGGTTCATCTGATTAAATTGTAGGACCCATTATTTCTAATACGACTTCCATAGCTACACTGTCATATTATGCTTAACATGTTTCACTGGATACCTAAGCTATTACACAGAGAAAATAATAGTTGTAAAGGGAAAGAATATCAAAAAATAACTGTAATTTAAGAATCTGTGGAGGAATACAATAAAGAGCATAAGAAACTCCATAAATAAGCTACACTGAAAAAAAAAAAACAGCCGGGAAGTAAAAAATGATGAAACAGAATAACTAGAAACTAATAAAGCAATATTCATCTTAATTATCAAGGATTTGATAGCCAAATTGTTGATATACTTCACCCTTAATGTACTACAAAGTCTTTAAGCCCTGGAATATGAAAAGATGAAGTTTAAAGGCCATGGCAGTGTTATAAACTGCTAACAAATATCCAAGACTCTTATTCATAGCATCAGGAGAATAGCGGCCCGGGGATAGACTTCTCAGTTGAGACCTGTACTACAAGCATGACCAGTAACTTTTCCCCGAATGCCATTAGATCAGCATAAACCCCCAACCATCCCTTAGCTTTAAACCTTTATGGGCCACATCCGTATAGAGCGCCTTAACCCTCTAGACCACCACCACACCCAGTAATTAGGCAATGTAGACCTTAGTTACCGAGATTAACTACGTCGGATGTTAGTTTTTCAACACTTACCGTACGCAAATATGGATTCAATTTGTAAAGGGAGCTTCTCCAGAACAGGAATGGCCTCGTAAGCATCGTGCATCCTGTTTAGCCGTCAAATTTAACCTAAAAATGCATAAAAAGAAAAAATCAGACACCACCACCACCCTCACTTCACCTCCCAGCCTCGCCTTTTGTTTGTTTACTACAACAGCTGATTCTGCCTCACGTGATATTTAAAAGTCCTTTTAAAAATCTATGGCTTTTAAAAAATAGTAAACAGACTGTCTTTTGAAGCCTGAATTGCGCTTTAATGTAAACTATTTATGTCCATGTTTTTGTTAAATATTAATTAAAAAAAAAAAAGTGGGTGTTGAAGCTGACCGATATTCCATGACCTGGTTATTGACAACATAAATGGGCATAAAACATAAGAAAAATACTAATTAGAATACTCTGACACCAAAGGAAGCAAATAATCAAGCAAACATTTCCAAAATAAGAAGAAATTCCATGAAAATGACACATGGAAGCCGAATACATTAGTATCGAACTCGCCACTCGACCTGATGCGACAGAGATCAAAACATTCCAGCCATAATTTTCGCGTCCTGAAATTTACTGATATTTCCTTCTTTCTTCATAAGTTATGTCAACCAGTGATGACTATCAGGTTCCTGTCAAAGATGCCGGACATTCCAGTCATCCACAATACAGTGAGTTGTACACCAGTTTTACATACTCTTCAATCTGTCAGACATATCGATTCACATTTCACATACTAGGGCATCTTATCTGCAGACCTAATTCATGGTTACCTGGTTGATTTACTTGGGAGACTGAGAAACTTGACTTAGTAGGCTCTCATCTCTTGGTCAGAATCCATGTGGATTCTTTAAACATCTCAGTACCAAGTCAGTGTAGTCTGCTTTATTCATTCCATAATTCCACATTTTATTCCATAGCTGTACTGCTGTTATTGTGCAAAAAGAAATGTCACTTCCAATCAACTTACAGAAGATTTGGGAAGGTTGATTAGATAAAGTAGGACAAGTCGGTGATGATGATGATGGTTTAAGGAGTTTGTCGTGATGATGATGATGTTGATGATGGTTTGTTAATGATGTTTGTGGTGATGATGAGGATGAAGATGGTTTAAGGAGTCTGTGATGAAGATGATGAGGATGGTTTGTTAAAGATGTTTGTGGTGATGATGATGGTGTGTTAAAAGTTATTTGTGGTAATGATGATGATAATACCCTACCACAGCTGCACCCGAGGAGATGTATTGGCTGAGTCACATGGATCGATCCGAGTTGACAGAGAAGTATGTTGGCCTTCGAGACAATTTCTTCACCCTCAAGAAATTCTCAAGCAAACAGGAGGACAAGATAAAAAAGTGAGTGAATTATTGATTACTTGTTCTGAAGTACCGTAATAATTACCTGTGGATGTGTGTGTGTGTGTATGTGTGTGTGTGTGTGTGTGTGTGTGTGTGTGTGTGTGTGTGTGTGTGTGAACATACTGTAATGCAGTTGTATATTGATCAAATTATTCTCTAGGTTGCAGACTAAGCTTCGTAAGATCATCTCTGACCACAAGAAGGATGGAGAAGCCAGGAAGTCAGTGAAGGAACTGGAATATGAAGAAACACTGGAAACACAACGCCAGGCCCTCCGACAGCTCCGTCTCAGGAACCAACACCTTGAGGTATTCATTAGTGTTTTTTTGGCTTCACTTGGTATTACTGTTGGGACCCCAGGCTTGTGCCTTTCTCCTGCAGTCCACCATCTTCCCCTTGAGGAATAGAGAGGGAGTTGATTGCTGCTTGTATAACCATTGATTATATTGGTCTCACCACATGAAGGAATCCCTCTCTAGCATTCCACTGTATTTACAAAAATCATGCCTACAGCTTAATGAGACTGCCAGCTATTTAATGTTTTGGGTAGCAGGATGCATCCCCAGCTTGGTAGGTGATCTAATCAGCCACCACTCGTCAAACAGTGACAAGACTCAGTCAGAATATTTTATACAACTTCAAATAGAGTGCTCCTTCATTTATTTCAGTCTTCTTCATAAATGAGAATGTTTCCTTCTGCCCATTAATGTCAAGATGTTCAGTTTTAAAATCTCCATAAATGGTCTTGAGTGTGTTGCCTATTTCATTGGGCATGTTGAATATTCTCCCTCTTTCATATTTTTCACTCTTTTGTATTCAGGGCCCTACCTTACCCAGCCTTAGGTGGGAAAAGAAGTCGATTGTCTTCTTCTCTTTTGATTTCAGAAAAAGCTGAAATTAGCCAATGTTCAGCTAAGCATGGCACGTAAAAACAAACCTCTGATGTTCCGGAACGTTACGGCTCGAATAGACACCGGCCTGAAGCAACCGAGGACCCAGGTCAGCCCCTCCCGTGCCCAACCCCCCACCAGCACCCCCAAGCCAGCCTCACCATCTGATGATTCATCTTCATCACACATTGATTCCTCACACTTAGGCCGAGATGAGGTGAGATTTGTCCATTCATAGTGATGATGGGGTTAAAATAGTATATTGTACTGCAGTGTAAATATCATAATAATATGAATATAAATACAGGTACTTCCCCAGATGCTGCCACAAAAAGTACGAGAGATTTTGGAAGAGGCGAGAGAGAGGATCTTGGCCCTCGAGGCTGAGAGGGAAGAACTTCATGACCAACTGAGTGAAAAGCAACAGGTGGGTGGCTCCTTTGAGTACTGACACCATTATATTTTATTCGTTACTTTTTTCGAACAATTTCCAGCAACTGTTGGGAAGTAGTGAGGTGATTCTGGCACTTGGTTGAGCCCCTGGTCCATATAAAACATCAGCTGTACCATGGCTAACCCTCAGTAGGGGGCTTCCTTCTCACTCATTCCTCTATCACGTTCCTCTGAGTGTGGATGCAAATGAATATGAGGTACTGTCATATAAGCAAACTAGAAGAGATGTCTGGTCTTTGATGGGAACAACAAAAGCACAGTGTAATAAAAAAAATAGCTAGAATTGTCCCTACCATGAAAGTATGCCTATATTTTTGCATCTCCATTACATTCCTCAGAGTGCAGAAACAACTGAATATGAGCTACACCACCGTATAAATGAACTGGAGGAGGAGGTATCTGGGCTACGTGGGGAACTGCGAGAGCATAGCGTCAGGGAGGAGCGTGAGGCAGTGGCAGCTGTGAGGGCGGGTCGGGAGCAGCGTTCACTGTCTGCCCGCTGTGCTGCACTCACTGAGCAGTTGGCTGCTACTGAAGAGAAGGTTGCTACAGAGAAGGCCACCCGCAATGAACTTAATGCTAATCTGGGTCAGTTGGAGTGAAAGTTAATGAATGCAATAACCTCACTATGTTGTTATTGCTTTTAGTCCAAGGTTCTTCTGAATGTGAACCAAGTGGATGGCAGACTGACACTGTCCTTTTCCTGCAGTCCACCATCTTCCTTGCAGAGGATAGGATGATTAGGGACTTTTATATTACTGACATCAGAGCTGCCCAGGTATAAAGATGCTACCATCTGCAGGTATCTCTTTCCAACATTTTGTAGGCTATGCTTGTATAGTATTTATCACCAGTTGCTTTAATCCTATAAGGATGGCCACAAATGAACCACCTTTGTGTTACGATGTCCCCTGCCATAAGGCTGCCCCCATTCCAAGTCTCATACCTCACTTTCCTGTACTTCTCCACCTCTTCCATCATACTTCTGTGCCTTAATGTTCGTTCACTAATTCCCACAGAGAGAGTGACATCTCGATTACTGTCAACGGAAGCCCATTTGAGAGAGGCACAGGAGCTCCACCAGAAGGCTTTGGCACAACTACAAGAGGCAACAGAGAAGACAAAAGTTTTAAAGGTTAGAGTTTTACTAAGTTTGTTTTCTTTGAGATGTTCGGCCATGTTGATTGGATGGAGAATAAGAGACTGACTAGGAGAGTGTGTGAATGTGGTAGAGTGGGGAGAAGGAGGATAAGACTGAAGATGAGGTGGAGGGATGGATTAGAGAGATATAAGAGAGATGTAAGTGTGAAGAAAAGATGGCCAGATGGCAGAGGACAAGATGGCATAGTGGCAGTTCATTTGTGGATACCTCTAAAGGGAATAAGACGCCTAGTGATAGATACATAGGTCTCAGTTTTTATGAGTGGTGAGTGAATGGGAGTGTGGATCATTCGTTTGGACAGACTATTGGCAAATTCCTCATTCTGCCAGGATTTTTCTGGCTCTGAATCTCACCTTGCCCCATCATAGGGTAGGAAAAGAGGTCCGGATGGTGACGATGGTGATGATGATGATGATGATGATGATGATGTTACCCTTTCAGGATGAGAATGTGCAACTCCAGCATGAGAATGAGCGCCTAACCACCCTGAACCTGAGCTCAGAACAGCGGGACCTGTCGGCAGAGAACCAGACGCTCAAGGCTCAAGTTGCCCACCTCGAATCAGCACTGCAGGCATGATGAGGGCTATATCAAGAAGTCACAACAAAGCTGAATGAAATTAAGTGGGGAAAACAAGAATAAGATTTTAACAGATATCATCATGTCATAGTGAAGAGGAGTCAAGTGAATTGATTCGGGAATAAATCTTAACTTGATTCACCCATGTATTCCTCTTTATCCTTCCAACATTTGTGAATAAATTTTTTCTTCAACTAGAGCGACCTGAGTGAACGGGGAGATTTCCTGGAGCAGCTGACCCGGGACAAGGAAGCAGTTGCCAGGCTGGAGATGGAGGTAAAAACACTGAAGGGACACAACCTATCACTACAGGAAGATCTGGAGAAAGCCACAGTCAAATTGGAAGCTTATAAGAAGGTTGGTGCTTGGGTTTTGTAGCAGAGTGGATGGGAAGCTATACTGTACTTTTTTTTTTTTTTGTGGCCTGGATGAAAAAACCATATGTCCTTATCTTTACAGGCTGGGGTTCCAGAGTCAGCACATAAGGATTTCACAGTATCAGTCCCAAAAAAAGATGAAGACTCCTCATATTCTTCAAAAGTAAGTTCTGGTTTCTTTAAGTATTCTTTAAATGGATGGCTCATGCTGATGTATTTGTTCACTAACCTCATCTTAAGTAGGAATTAGGATGGTGATGATGATGGTTATAATGGTAATGGTGGTAATGGTGATTGTGTTGCTGAGGATAATGGTGATGATGACTTCTTTCCTATCCATACCACCACCAGGAGCACGAGAAGCTGAGAGTAGCATATGATGAGCTACAACTGCTGTATCGAGAGAAGACCCGGGAACTTGAGGCCATCACAGCTACCATCGCCTCACACTCACAGACCTACAGAGTCTTGGAGAGTCAGGTATGAGTGCGAGAGAATGTGAGGAGTGGAGGGTAATAAGACTAGGGAACTGACAGTAGATCAATCTGGTTGGAAGAAATTTGTACATAAAAGTGTATGACAGGTTTGGCACCCCTGTTGTTTCCTGGTGAAGTGATAGTTGATGGATTGATTCTAGCTGATCTAAGTGTGGATGTTTATGCTTGTGAGTTGGACTTAGGAATCTGGGGGCTTGAATGGTGAATGAATTAGAGTGTGGCCCATTCACTTGGGAAGACTTTGGTTGATGTCTCTGCATTTTTTTTTCCACTGGCTCTTTGACCCCTGCCTTACCCCACTCTTGAGTGGAAAAAGAGGTCTGGATGACGGTGATGATGATGACAGATGATCATTACATAAATGACATGTGTCCCTGAACATTCAAACAGGTTACCAAGATTAAACAAGAGGCTGAAGAGCATGAGAGGGAGCTTGAGGCCACAGTGAAGGAGCTACGTGAGGTGTTGCAGCGGCGAGAGCAGCGGTGTGAGCAGCTGGAGGCTCAAATACTAGCCAGCCATGGAGATGACCGGTGGATTAGCTCTGAACAGAACCAGCGAGATGCCGGCCGTGGTCTGACGAGGACGCTTGAACTAGGCCGCCACGACAATATGTTGGAGTTCCACATAGCCGCCGTCACCTTTGAAGCATTGGACTTTGGGCGCTTGAAGACATTTGTTTCCTGGACGGTACCTTTTGCACTGGAGGACCCCCTACAGCACACCAATGTAGCTGTGGGTTCCCCTGCAAAGTACACACACTCGGCCCTCTATACCTTCCACATGACACACCGCAACCTGGAATCTTTGCGGCAAGATCCCGTTTCAGGTAAAGTCATGCCACTGTAGGACATTTTTTCTAACCAAACAGAGATTCCTAACCCCTTTGAGTTCAGTTGTTGGTTATGTGTCATAGTTTAGGATCAGTTTGACTTTCAGTCAACTAGACTCATTCCAGCCTCATTGCTAAGGTTTATTGAGCTTCATGCAGCTTCAGCTTAGTATTCAAGTTATGAATTGTTCATGTGGAAGAACTGTACAGTACTCGCATATGCATCTCATCAAGAAATGATTTTCATGCAGTGCCGTGCGTGTCAAAATTGGCAGTTCTTTTTGTAAGTCAGGGATATTTTACAAGATATTTACAAACACTTTCATAAAACTTGTGCTAAGATTGGGAGAAACTGACATGTTAGCTTTGTATTTAGTGTAGGAGAGCACCTATAGTGAAGGAGTTACTGTAACAGGGACTGTTTCATTCCTCTTCAGTATGAGAGACCTTTCCAATGCTGACATCATTTATTTGGAAATAGAGATTACATTAAAAAAAGACAATAATATTAAAGCATCTCTCTCTGCCAGAGTGTTTAGAACAATACTGTATTTGCATTCCAGTGAGTGTATACCTCCTGCTGGACTCTGGTCACCCAGCAAAGGTGGGTGAGTGTCGGCTGAGCTTCTGTGAGGTGCTGGAACATCCCCGCAACACCCTGCATGGCACTGCATCCGTCACCTTAGCCCTCGACCACCCTGATGATTTGCAGCACTTCAAACCTGCTGCTCATATGCTTCCAGGACAAGTACGTGTCTTGCTTCAGCAGATCAATGCTAAGCTGCAGTTACATGAAACTCAGCGACCCAAGTTATGAGGCAGGAATAAGTCTCCTGGGATAATAGTTAATGCAGACCTCCAGTCTGTTTACACTTGGCCATCAACTGAGGTGAAAGTGGTTAGGGATCTTCATTAGGTTAGAACAGACACACTTACGAACAAGTGTCAGATCTTGTGTAGTCTACTGTATTGTGTCTTGTTAGTGGTAGATAAAACAGTGCCTTAATTCCAGATTGTCAGCCTTTCCTTTGCCATCAGGCTGCCCAATCTCAAACTCACACCTCCCATCCCTCCATCTCATCCTTGATTTCCCCTTCCTCCTCCTCCCCCTCCTCACTAACACAAATTCTCTTAATCTGGTACTTGTTTAAAATGTTACATTTGTCCCAACATTGCCCCACAGGTCATTGGAACATTAAGCTACTGGTTCCGACTTCAGCGTCCGTGTGAGGATGTGATTGCTCAGCACCTGCGCTCAGTCAGGCTGCTGGCATCCCATCAGAAGCAGCAGGATCAGGCAAGTTGGATAATGTTATGCATTTGAGACATTCAGTAGTACTGTAGTGGCAGAGAGATGCCAGTGTGCTTTTGTTATGGCCTTGGGCTCATTTGGACATGGACCCAGTGGACTGCAGGCAGATTCTCTTTTCTTGCATCCCACCATCCTCCTTTTATGGAATAGAGAGGGAGTTCAGGGACATTGAACATTTGGACATTGGACAGGTCTAACACCCAGTTATGTAGGTGCCATCACATGTTTCGTATCAGCATGGAAAAGCTTGTATAGTGTGGGGTTGCCAGGGAATGTATTAGACCTTATGCCTAACCCATTACATATACAGTACCATGTATATAATTTGAGCAGTTAACATGTACCGGTATGATATGAATTCTTTTCATCGTAAACTTTGTGTGTGTACATTTGTAACACTCACGTACTGTACATACTGTATTAATTTTTTCTTTTCAGGAATCCAAAATGATCTTACCCAGCAGCTCATCTAATCCCAGAAGAATAACTGCTGAAAAGACTGAGAGGGGCAGCATAGACCACAGGGATAGAAGATGGGAGGAGGAGGAGAGGAGCAAGAAGCAGGATAGAGAGACAGAGAGTGGGGACAGGAGGAGGAGGGATGAGGGAGGAAAGAGGAGAGAAGTAGAGGGGGAGGTAGAACAAGGGAAGGGAAGAGACAGAGAGAGGAAGGAGTGGGGAGGAAAACAGAGAGAAAAGGAAGAGGAAGTAGATAGAGGAATGAGGAGTAGAGATAAAGAGAGGAAGGATGAGGGAGGAAAGTGGAGGGAAAGAGAAGTGGAGACAGATGAAGGGAAGAGGAGAGACAGAGAGATACCACAAGAGGGAAGAAAGAGGAGAGAAAAAGAAAGGGAGGTACATAAAGGAAGGAGGATAGACAGAAATGCACCGGAAGAGAGAAGGAGGAGAGAAAAAGATAAGGAGGTAAATGGAGGGATGATGAAAAGAGACAGAGAGGTAGTGGAAGAGGAAGTCCATGAAATATCAGCTTTGAACTCCCTTGCCCCAGACCTTAAATCTCGAACTCTTCCAGCATCCCCATCACAAGATAGTCCAGGTAAAATTCAAGGACTGACACCAAATCAAGATGCAAACACATTGTCGAAGGAAGAACAGTCCCTGGAAACTGTTGGTGCTAATCAGGAAGAAGTGTTAAACAAAGAGATTATAAAAAGACGTAATTCTTCGGGGTCCAGTTCAGTTTCTTCCACCGGTACTTACAACATTGCAAGTTCCGAGAGACCAAAGTCAAGAGGTTCTTTGCATAACTCAAGGTCTAACTCTGTAACCTCAACTGGGACTTACAATGTTGGAAGTCCAAAGGCACGGAAATCAAGCGATTCTGGTGATGATGGTGACATCTTAGCGAGCCGAAAAAGTACGGAGCTTAGACGGGGATCGAGTTCTGAAGTACCACCGCATGCAGTTCAGCCATATACCAGGGGTGATATGGAATATACTTCGGAAAATACAGAGCCCTCGCCACCTATCAAGAAGAGAACTGTTCGCCCTAAATCATCTACCCCATCAAAACTAAGTAGTTTTGTGGATCTAAACCAACCTAGCACATCCAGGGGACATGAGGTTATGGAGCAGGTAAATAAAAAATTGTTTACCACTTTTTAATTTTAGATGTTGCTGATGATAATATTATAACATTTCCCTACTTTTAACCCCTAAAACGCGGATCGTCGCGTTTGCGACGCTCGGCCATAAGGGCAGGACGGCGGGTCGTCGCGTTTGCGATTTTAGTAAATTTTGAATAACCGCGGGCAAGCAGGCTCCAGCTGGTATTGTCTATCAGTACCACCATCCTCTAGCTACAACTAGCATACTTTACCTTTGTACTACTGACCTCAGTTGTTGCCAAATATCGCGTTTTCCCCCCGTACCCCCCCTACCACGGCCCGGCCAGCCTGGCTGTGATACATGGCAGCGCTCTGAGCGCTCAGAACTGTAAATCTGCGATCTCCTCTCACAAGCAGTTTATGCTACTAGGAAACGCTTGTTTCCCCAGTTGTAACACTAGCTTTTGCCTCTGTTTAGTGTCAGTTTACTGCAGGCTTTCAAAGTGAGATTATGGCGAGTTCTAGCTCTTCCCAGTCAGTGCAAGCGGCCGACAGGAATCGAGAATAAAGTGGCGGACGTAAGGCAGAATAAAAAGCGCGCCGTGGTGATCTTTTGGGAAGTAATATGATTGAAAATAATGTAGTATACATGTTTTTAGCTGTGAAAATGGAAATGTTTGTTGAGTGATGGGAAAACCGCCGCCACAGTGCATGTCGGCCGTACGCTCCGTTGATTTTAGCCTTATTTTCAGTGCTTATTGTACAAATACGGATTCCTAACTACCTTTACGTTGTAGTGTAAAGTTTACTGTGACAGAATGAGGCTGTGGTAGAGGGGAAACCGGGTTGCTGGAGGTGTGAAAGTGAAAATTTGGTTACCCAACTTTGCAAGTCTCCACAAGTCCTTGGGTAGTCCATGAAGGCTCAACACCTGTCTCTGGAGAAAGCTGAATGTAAGTACTATCTGCCATACCAAGTATAATGTTCTAGGGTTAATCTCTGATTTTTGGCCAATATTTTCCTACAGGTACTCAGACTGCGATACAACCCCGCCACTCGGGGGGGATCGACTGTAAACACCCGCGTTTTAGGGGTTAAGGAAGCAGATAACAATGAGGAGGTGTGGACTTTTTAGTTAAGCAAAGAGCAAAAGAATAGTTACTTTGCATTTGGAAACCAATATCTTTTCATGGTGAGTCTTTCAGAGTTCACACATTGTTTTAGATTTGTATCCATTGTCCCAAAAACTCAACTCAGTCAGCTTAGGGATATCTGTCCCTTTTTACTCTTTTTGCTGCCAGATAATTTTATTTTTTTTCCAAAAGATTTTTTTTTTTTTTACTGGAGAGGTTAGATATATGCTTAATAGCCCACCTTACCAGTCAGCCTGCATAAGTTGAGTACATACATCTGGTGGTAGCCTAATGTGATAGCTGAAAGAAATCTTGACAAATTCATCACAGTTCTGGCCAGGATTTGATCTCATGACCCTTCTGCTTTACAAACATGCATGTAAGCAATTTAGAGTAGTCATAAGCCACTCTGTTTTTATAAAAGAATCATTTACTTTCAGGGACCAAGTGAACATAGACTTCCAACACAATCAAGCTCTCATATAGGCAGTGAGGAGGATGACTCTGACGACACCAGTGATTCAGACTGTGTTATTGTCCAAGGTAGAGACTGTGCCCACAGAGCCATGCACACTGGTATGTTGTGCTTGCTCGTTGTGGAATGTTTGGTTTCATGCTTTGGAGTCAGCTTGCCAGGCTTGAAGTTGAATGAATGTGTGGTACTGTTCACAGAACATGCTGTTGATTAGTTTTCTTTCTCATGTTTATGTTTTTTTTACCCTCTGGACCTAACCTTACACAACATATGAGTAGGAAAAAAGAGGCTGGATGATGATGATGATGATAATGGTGTACCTATATGAAAAGGAGACAGATTTGGAAATCATTTTACTGTAATTTTTTTCCTCCTCCTTAGATGACAAGCCAGAGATGAGAGAAGGTAACAGCAGGAAGGAAAATAATAGGAGCAGCTCTGGCAGGAGTAGACAGGAGAGCGGAAGTAATGATGGAAGAGGGAAGAGGAACACTGTAGAGATATTTCAGGAAACAAAGGTCAGACAGGAGACAGAAGACTGATGTTACGTATAATCAGTGCGTGGAATAATGAAATATCTGAAAGTTATATCTCTGTGAAGAAAAAAAAAAATGTGTTTAAATGCTTATGGTATATACCTGTAAAGTATATTCCACATTTGTTCCAGGGAGCCCCAGATCCACATGAGCCATCCACCAGCAGTCATAGCAGCAGTGACAGCAGTGACAAGGAGGCAGACAAACCCCAGAATCGTCCTTCGTACAGTGAATCAAGTGAAGATACTGATTCAGAGGGAGTTGTGGCCATACCTTTGAGGAATCCCAAGGTTAGATTATGGTATTTCCAGTGCCTTCGCCTTAAACAATCTCTTTTATCCATTCATCCACCAGTCAGTCCTCTCTTACATCATCAGGAGCATAGGGGCCAGGATCTGTGCTTCCCAAATAGTGAATAAAGTATAAAAGATGTCATCTTGTTTTAAGAGTCAAGGTATGAAGAATAACATCTACGTTATCATCAGTTGAGTTTAAGGACTGACTACTGTGGCAAAAATATGAATTGTTGATTGAAGAATAAGTCCTGTACTGTTGATTTTTTTTTTTTTTTTTTTTTTTTTTTCATGTGATAAATTAGCCTTTAGTGGATATTTTTCCCTCAACATAATTCCATAGTCCCTCTCATCTAGGAACACAAAACAAGTGTGTACATAGAGGTTTGCTGGCTAACCCTCGGCCCGGCTGCTACTGCAATGCTCGCTGAGGACCCGATGGTTGACCTTCTCTTTGTTGATTACCATGGCTTCCTTGGCCTTCCACCTGACCGCCTTGAGACACCTCTTTCACTGCCTAAGCCAGTGCAACCCAACACACCACTACGATTTAATTTTGGACAGGGTAAGAGAGTGTCAAGACAATTTTGGTCAGGGTAAGGGAGAGTGGAGAGAATTTTGGACAGAGTAAGAGAGAGTAAAGAGAATTTTTAGACCAAGTAAGAGAGAGTAGAGAGAATTTTGGACAGGGTAAGAGGAAGTAGAGAGAAGTTTGAGCAGGGTAAAAGAGAATAGACAGACATATAAATAAGGTACAGTAGATTCTCTTGATAAGTTGCTTTTCATGGCCTCTCATCCATCCACCTCAAGACCCGACATTCACTACAGTTTAATTTTGGTCAGTCTAAGATACAGAAGACAGAAATACTGTATAGATAAGATACAGCAAGTTCTTATCATAGATCCATATAATAAGCTAAATAGGTGCAGGAGAGGGATGCTTTATGTGGTGGCACTGATATACAGTATGTGGGCAGTTTCACTGCCTGGGTAAACAAATTTCCCTCAGTTCCCTCCCTATCCACCAAAAGGAGGATAGTAGACTGCAGCAAGAGAGCAACTTCATCCTGTAGTCCGCTAGGCCACCAGGTTCACGTTTCTGATGAACCTGAGACTACAGCCACCAGTTAAACTAAATTACATCACCTGGATTATATAGTGTGTTTTTTCCTACCTGATGTAGATCCCTAACCCCTTTCACTTCAGTTGATGGCCATATGTAGTCAGTTTGGAGGGTTCATTTAACTATTAACCAAACGAGACTCATTCTTGGGCCATAACTATGGCTTATCATATTTCATGTTACCATGGCTTAGTATTCAGGTTGTGAGAGTGGCCCAGTTCCATCTGGTGAAAACAAGCTGACTATAAAGGAGGGTAACCACATCATCTTTTGCCCTCCAGAACTGAGTGTGGATCCTGAGCATCACCCTGAACGTTGGAAGGCGCTGAGTGAACTGATGAATGGCCAAGGATTGCTTAAGTTCACTGTGACATCCGAGCCGCCAGGACATCTGCAGGACACACACGACTGCCACGACTTAGGGTTTGTATTGTTACACTGTATATAAAGGCTCCAATTGCTTGCGACAGCCTTGGTCACCTGATGGCGGCTATCTATGCTGCTTGATTGTTTATTGAAAAAAATGTTTTTTGTAGGGGATTATGGTGATTGTGTTAGCAAAAATGTCAAATGTATATCAAAAAAGGGCTGCTAAAATGTTAAAATCATATAAGAAAACAGTCACAATCACATAACAGATCTTACAGCCAATTTTGATTGTATAAATGAATGTAGTGTTTGTTTTTTTCCAGATATGTGTACCTTGATCTACACAAGTTAGAAGATTCAGGGCGTGACTTGGAAGAGGAGCCGCATCCCATCAAGAGTGCTGAGGATGGCAGCCACCTTGGAACTCTGACCCTGACTCTGCGCATCATTCACGTCCTTGCTCTTCTGGCTTCCACTTGACTCCTTTTCCTTGCAGCCATATTCCTCCTCCTCCCTATCCTCCTCCTTTTCCTCTTCCCCATCATCATCATCATCATCATCATCATCATCATCATCATCCAGACCTTCTGTCTGGCATATGGGTGGGTGAGGGAGGGTTCAGAAAAGAGAGTACACTGCACACCATACAGACAAGCAACACAGAAACATCTTGATACTCTTTGGGATTATTTTGACATTGTACATTGAGATTATAGTGAGAGTAAATCATTTTCCTTTATCCATTCTAGGCACTTCTTACCCTATTCATCATAGTTGCCAACCTCATGACATTACATGCTGCATTAGCATTCCTAATTATACTTTCTGTACATGCATTCCACAAGTTGTCCAGATCCATTTTCTCTCAATTCATTGACTTCAGCTTCTTATTTACATGTATGTATTCAATCACCAATCTTGGAAATAGGGACACTACAAGGAATGATGCTTGTAATGGAGCTACTTTTTTTTAGTAGAGAGTAGATGTAGTGCATTACTTTTTGTTAAGAACAATGAAACAGAAGCAAAACTACATTTCTGAAGTACTGTATTCCAAGTGCTACTTACTTCTCTTAGTCATATGAGACATGTATTGGACAAATCTGAGTCTGTTGAGCACCAGATGCCAGTTTGCCATCAGTGGTATTGCCATCTGGTGTTATAATCAAACTGTGACAAATTTGGTAATGAGAAATCTTTTTGGTAATGAAAAAACGTGATTCAGTATTAACCCTATGATATATAGTAGTGATGATGGGAATGATTAAGCCATCTCGTCTTCCTTATGAAATCTTCTGTCCTCCATGCCACGCTCCTTTTCTCCATCTCCTCATATTTTCTCCGTAGAACTCTACAAAAATAGGATTGACAGAAGTCTTGCTCTGTAACTAGGAGTAGTCAGCTAAAGGGTAACTTCTTGTACAGTACTTCAGACTTTCTTTAATACTAACTTGAATTCTGTGAACAGATATTGTATTTTCTTAAGACTGGATTTGCTTGTCAATGGGAGTTAGAGAACCTGAATGTTCTAGTCTGATGGTGCTTAAGAGTTTGAATTTTCTAGTCCCTTGGAGCTTGAGAGTCTGAATTTTCTAGTCTGAGAGAGCTTGAGAGCCTGCATTTCTTGACAGTGGGAGTTTGGGATCCTGAATTTTTTGTCGTTGGGAGTTTCAGCGCCTTAGTTTATTTGATTTCATCCGTCCGTTGTCCGATAAACACCAAAGAGATGACATTACAGTATTTTGATCACTAAGCTCCATGTATAGCCATGCATAGTTTATAAGCAGTATAATATAGTATAGTACAGTATTTATTTTTGCACAGTTTATACAGTACTTATCTTTATTCTTTTAATTGCACAGTTAATTATATAAACATATCACCTCCAAGTGTGTCTGATTTGTTCCTTTAATGTTTCAGCAAACATTTGTAAGCTTGGCACCAGAAATTAATTCTTGCTACTGCCAGATGATTTTAATCAATTTTGGACAGTGCCCTAGTGGTGAATGGTTAGTGATCTCTACAGGTCAGCCGCACTATATGATTGGGTTATGTTCATGGAAAACCAGTGGGATGACAATTGATCATATATCGAACATAGGAATGGTAGCAACGTATAAGAGAAATCATTGCTCATATATTGAAAAATGGTGCTTTGTATGGGATTTTAGCAATTGTACAAGGAATAAGTTTCACTCTCATCTTGAATGTCAGGACCAACTTGCCTGGCCTTGGGCTTCTATGCTCCTCATGGGGCAACACAGGATTAGATGATGGCTTGATGGATGGGTAAGGAAAAATGGTGATCATAGGTAGTCACATTGGTAGTTGTACTCCAGGTTCATCTGAAATGTGAACCCAGTGGACTGCAGGCTGAAGTTACCCTTCTCCCTCAGTTCACCATCCTCCTTTCAGGGGGATAGGGAAAGGAGTTAAGGGACATTTGTATAACCAAGCAAAAGAGCCATTTCCATGCCTCCACATGAAGTCATCCCTCTCTTACACCATGGGAAGACATCCCCTTCCAGTCCATGACCAACATGAAAGAGCTAAACAAGCCTTAACTTAACTTTAACAGTATATCATAATAATAAGGCTACACAGATTCATCAAGAGACACCAAGAGTCAGTAAACAGACATTATCTTTGTTGTTGTTGCTGCCGAACTCTGGTCTGTCTAGCTGAACAGACCTGTTAACATCAGGTAAACAACTGCTTTTGTGGGACCATCGTACAGGTATAGTACATACGAGTGCCCTGTGTAGGGAACCAGCGCCCCCTTGTTGTAGAAAGTGCCACACCAAAGTCAGACCAGAGTCCTTTCCCATGGTGAGGTGCAGGGAAATATGGGAAAGCTTGGCTACTGGGTGGATGCCACAGATTTTCCACCTAATATGCACAGTGCCTCCACCTGTAGGCTCCCCTTCAGTATCACATTACTGTACTGAGGTGAAAGGAATGAATAAAGTCATGTGGGAAAGAATAATTAGCTAAATATATTATGCTAAAGAAGGTAAATAATTTTCCCGAGGTTGCAAGAATACGGCATAAAGGACATTCTCTTGGTGAAAAGGACGAAGTATTTGGAGAGACTGACAAGGAGAGAATTACAGTAATTATACAGATAATGGATGTAATTGTACTAAAAAGGTTAAATATAGTTGTCTGGGGAGAGAGAGAGAGAGAGAGAGAAAGATGGATGTGATCGAGGTAGTAGTAGTAGCAGCAGTTGTAGTAGTAGTGTCAACCCCAGACTTATCTGAGACCTGAACCCAGTGGACTGCAGGCTTAAGTTGCCTTTGTCGTGCAGTCCTCCATCCTTCTTCTGGGGAATAGGGAGGGAGTTGAAGGATGTTTGTAAAACCGAGCAATGAGTCACACGGTTATATCAGTGCCACCACGTGAAGGCATCCCTCTCCGGCTTTACATTATCAAGACGAGTAAAAATAGTCATGTGGACGAGAATAAAACATAAGGATATTCTTGTGGTGAAAGTGACAAAGTAGGCAATTACTGAAAGCGAGAGACTGACTAGGAGAGTGTATGAGACGGAGGCCATGGCTGGAGGTGAAGTGTCCGAGACCAAGGCGGA
Organism: Coenobita brevimanus; assembly: GCF_032717465.1. NCBI lineage: Eukaryota > Metazoa > Arthropoda > Malacostraca > Decapoda > Coenobitidae > Coenobita > Coenobita brevimanus. The sequence goes on along the minus strand of NC_136997.1, from coordinate 45,537,359 downwards.
GAGATAGAGTGAGAGTATGTGAGAGACTTACTAGGAGAGTGTATGGAAGGGAGGCCATGATTGGAGAGTATGAAGGGACCGAGATGAAGGTGGAGAGTTAGAGTATGAGAGACTGACTAGGAGAGTATGAGAATGGGGTGGGTGAGAGAAGGGTAGGGAAACCAAGGAAGAGAGAGAGAGAGAGAGAATGTAAGGGAGGGCGGTGGGTGTGTCGTGGGAAGAGGGGTCGTTACTGAAGAGGGACAAAAACAACTGGAGGTCCCTTGTCCTGGCCACCCCTCACAGGATGCGGGATCAGGTAATAGATAAATAGACAGATAATTAGATAGATATAGATCTTTTTAGCGTACAACTCTGGACATAAGATTTAATAACCCTTTTCCTGAGACCAAGCATTCCTGCTAACCAAACACCTACACGTCACCTTAGATAGATAGATGGATAGATAGACAGACTGAGAGATATATAAATAGACATAGCCTACTTGTACTAGACAGACAAGATCAGTGTTGCTAACCTTAGGCTGCCCCTCCCTTTACTAGTTTACTGTATATCATCTACTTTTTACGCTCCTACTTACACACACACACACACACACACACACACACACACACACACACACACAGTAGTTGCAGCAGTAACAGTAGTAGTAGCAGTAGTAGTAGTAGCAGTAGTCTAGTAAACCAATCTGTTATAAGCTCCAGTTGCACCAGAGAGTATAGTAACCAAGGAGACTCGTTGCTACCTCATAACTATACTCATTTTACCTTAACCTGGCCCAGATCTACGTCCTTTTGCAGCTTATTTCACGTAGTTCAATGGCAGAAGACAATACTACAGCCATGCATCCTTTATAACAGCACTTCTTCATGACTAGCATCACATTCTAGGGTTAATCTATCAGTACAACTCAGCATTCAAGATTGAGAGATGGCGATTTTAGGCCAAGTTAAAGTAAAATGGGTATAGGGCTCGTTGAATTTCCCGCAACCACGTCATAGTATACAGTATATATATATATTCTTCAGGCTCCGGGAGTGACCCAGTTCCCTCAGATGATAGCCAACC
>NC_136997.1:45436291-45526291 GCF_032717465.1 Coenobita brevimanus | reverse complement strand
TAGTAGTAGTAGTAGTAGTAGTACTTAAATTGCCACCTCACCATCTTCAGTGCTGAGTTTTTACAGTACATTAACATTAGAGTATGATGCTAGTCACAAAGAAGCGCCGTGGGGGATGTGGAGTCATAGCATTCTGTCGCTGAGTTACATGAGCTGCAGAAAAAGGGAATTCTGGGCCAAATTACGGTGAAAGTAGCAGTTTGTGGTCTGGGTGATTGTTGGTGATTGTGAGGGAATGCACTACCTTGACAAGATGGATTGGAGAAAATGAGAGACTGACTAGGAGAGTGTGATTGAGGTGGAGGGGGAGAGGTAGATTGAGAATGAGGTGGAGGTATGCGCCGGAGGGGTATATGAGTGGGGGTGAGTTGGACTGACTAGGAAAAAATATGAGTGAGGTGGACGGGGGAGGGGGAGACTGAGGGTGAGATGGGGGGAGGGGGAGACTAAGGGTGAGATGAAGGGATGAGGTGGAAAGGTATATGAGAGAGGGGGGGAGGGATGAGACCTAGAGAGAGGACTGCCTGATAGCGGAGGACAGGGTGATATGGAAGCGATTTGTTTGTGGCCGCCCCTGCCAAGATAAAGATGTCTGCAGATATATATATATATATATATATATATATATATATATATATATATATATATATATATATATACTGTATTTACAACTCCAAATGACTTTACTCAGCTTAGGAGAGGCTTTCCGAACTGAAGCGGTCAGATATGGCAAAAAAAAAAAAAAAAATCACTTAGGAAAAGGTGTTAGGGAGCTTCATTAACCCTCTCAAGACAAGGTCTCGTGTTCTCGAAGAAAACCTGTAAATAAATAGATACAACACCACACTGGTATGAATGGATCAGCTCTGAGCATGTCTGATGTCTGATGTTTATTTTTGGCCCGAGTCAAGGTCCAGGTGGTCACGGCTAACCGCGTGTGCGTTAATGATGATACATATACGCCGCGAGAGACAAAGAGGTGGGGTGTTTATACGGCGTGCTAGATATATATATATATATATATATATATATATATATATATATATATATATATATATACACACACAGAGAGAGAGAGAGAGAGAGAGACACCTTCACGTGGTGACACTGATCATAACCAGGCGGTGGAATGTTTATACACCTGGTGGCCTAGGAATGTTTACATGGCGTGCTGGAGGGGGCGCCTTCGTGTGGTGGAGCTGATATTACCGGGCGGCTCCTAGCACTTCTTCATGACTATCACTATTGTTTTTTCACCTTTACTTGACCCGGATATCAGTCCTTTTGTAACTTATTTCGCATAGCTGAGTGGCAGAAAAAGATAATGCTATGGCTCTACATCTTTCCATAGCAATGATTCGTGACTGGCATTATATTTCACGCAGCTCAGTGGCAGAAAAAGACAATGCCATGACTTTACATCCTTTCCATAGCACTTCTTTGCGACTAGCATCATAGTTTAGCCTAAATCTATTTTTTACACCCAGCATACAAGATACAAGCGTCAATATTAGGTCAAGTTAAATTCTAAAAGGGAATATACCTGACAGTGTCTTTACATACTGATAACAGGAGATACGGACATAGACGGGCATAGTAAATAATAAAAAGATGATAAAACTCCAGTAATTGAGTGAATAAATGGTGTATCTCTATATTTGCCAAAAAGTTATAGCAGTTGCCGTGTCCAAACCCACACCAGCAGACCTTGGCCGGCATCCTCGGTGGGTAAGGAGGTTCCCTAACACCTCTTCCTTAGCGATTTATTTTCCAAACTACTCATTAATATCCCCTGGTTTGCTCCTTGTATCTTTTCAATATCGACATAGATTTGCGTGAATAATACACAAATATAGTAACGGAGCAGACGCAGGAATAAATCGGTAAGGAAAATGTGTTGGGTGGCCTTAGCACTTAAATAGCGCCTCTTGACCACTACAAGGTCAGAGGGGCAGGAGTTGCCTGTGAATGTTGAGTATCCTGTTTTTGTCCTACCTCGGTGCTGGAGGGATACACACACACACACACACACACACACACACACACACACACACACACACACACACACACACACACACACACACACACACACACACACACACACACAAGCACGCATACCCTCGTCCACTCACTCACCCACCTACCCACACACACACACACACACACACACACACACACACACACACACAAAAACACACACACACACACACACACACACACACACACACACACACACACACACACACACACACACACACACACACACACACACACACACACAAGCACGCATAACCTCGTCCAGCCACTCACCCACCTACCCACACACAAACACACGCACACACACACACACACACACACACACACACACACACACACACACACACACACACACACACACACACACATTCACACACACAAGCACGCATACCCTCGTCCATCCACTGACCCACCTACACACACACACACCTTAAAGTTACACACCCTTAAAGTTACACATCTACTTTCTTGTCTTTAAAAATCGTTCAGGATTACGTATGGAAAAGAGGAGGTGTGATTGCCCATAGTGATGTGATTTGTTAGAAGTCAGTTGTACAAGGATCGAACCTACGTGCGTGTGGATAGGACAGAAGGAGAGGAAGGCACCCTCCCATCCACCACACCACCCAAAAGAAAAAAAAAAGGGCAGAAAAAAGACTAGAAAAACATCATCCTTGTCGGAAAAAAGAGTATGGAATATTTTTTATAAGAAAGACAGGAGAGGAAAAGCTGTGTTCTATGTAAGCTTTCTGTTAGAAGAAAATACAAGGAAGGACTGAAGGGACGAAAATGTCCAAGCACACAAATATAAATGTACTCGGCGCCCTTTGTGTGTGTGTGTGTGTGTGTGTGTGTGTGTGTGTGTGTGTGTGTGTGTGTGTGTGTGTGTGTGTGTGTGTGTGTGTGTGAACAACAAGTTTTGCAGGCTCGCATCCTTGGATTTTTTTTTTTTCATTAAAAACCAGTTGCATGCAGTTTTTCCATAGTTGGACAGTCGGGGACAAAAAATCAACTAATACTTCACCTCTTCTCTTACTCATATCCTGTGTTGGCAAATATTCCCAAGCTGAGAGAGGATTACTATGCTTCTCTGGCCATAGATACAAAAGTTTGTCTAGTATTTCACCTTTTCTGCATGTCATTTATCGCTGCTGGCCAATATCCCAACGCTGGGAGAGGTTTGGTTTGTTTCTCTGGCCATTAAATAAAAGTCCGCCTAATATTTCTTCTCTTCTGCTTGTCACTTTCCTCTGCAAAATATTGCTTAGATGGGAGAGGCCTAATAGATTTCTCTGGCCATAGATGATTCTCTTTGATATGATGCGTCAGGGAGGAAAGTGACGGACGTGCCCTAAGTGTGAAGCAGACGCAGTGGAAAAGAAGGTACGATTTAGTCCTGATTGTGGTGAGGTTGGTGATGATGACTGAGTTAATGATGGCGGTGGTGACAGTGATGACGATGGTGCTGGTGATGATGACAATAGAGGCGATGGTGACGAAAACGATGATGATGCTGAGGAAGGTGGTGATGGTTATTATGATCATGACGATGATGGCGATGATACAAATAATGACAAAAAAGATGATAGTGACGTTGAGAAAGGTGATGAAGGTAGTGATGCTGATTAAACCTACATTATTTCTTTTGCAGGGTGTACTCATTCCATTACAAGATGTGGAACCAAGTGTAGTGGCGTCGCTGATGATGATACTGAAGTGGTAGATACTAATGTTGGTTTTTCTTTGCAGGGTGTACTGGAACGTCTGCAACAAGTGGAGCCAACCGTCCTCGTGTCCGTAGAAGCAGTGGTGTACAACGGGAAGGTCCACCATCACCTCGACAAGCTGGCCCAAGTGGTAGCAGGCCTCCCAACACTCACCAAAGTCATCCTTATACCCTTCGTCCTCAAGAAAAACCAGATTGACATTTCCACGATACCGAATAGGTGGGTTCGGTTCGGCTGGGTTTTGATGATGTTATAGTCGAGTTTGGTCCAGTGTAGTTGGCATTTGAGTCAGGTTTGGTCCGGTGTAGTTGGCATTTGAGTCGAGTTTGGTCTAATGTAGTTGGCATCCGAGTAAAGTTTGTTCCAGTGTAGTTGGCATTTGAGTCGAGTTTGGTTTGGTGTAGTTGGCATTTGAGTCGAGTTTGGTCCAGTGTAGTTGGCATTTGAGTCGGGTTTGGTCCAGTGTAGTTGGCATTTGAGTCGGGTTTGGTCCAGTGTAGTTGGCATCTGAGTCGAGTTTGGTCCAGTGTAGTTGGCATTTGAGTCGGGTTTGGTCCAGTGTAGTTGGCATTTGAGTCGAGTTTGGCTTAGCTCAGTTGCCATATGAAAGGGAAGTTACAGAAGTGCATTTGTCACTGGTTGCGTTCTATCACTTATCTTTTTATAGGAACAAGCATCTGTCTCAGAGGATTAAATATGACACTAGCTGACCTGCTTATCGTCCACATCTGTCTCAAAGGATTAAATATGACACTAACTTACCTACTTATCGTCCACATCTGTCTCAAAGGATTAAATATGACACTAACTTACCTACTTATCGTCCACATCTGTCTCAAAGGATTAAATATGACACTAGCTGACCTACTTATCATCAACAGTGTGTTCCTCGACGACCTTGTGGCAGATGATAAAGAGGACGTCGAGGTTGAATTCACACAGGTCCCGTTCCACCATCCACTGTTCATCATGTTTTCATCAGGAACAACGGGTGTGCCTAAGTGTATGGTGCATTCCGTCGGGGTCAGTACATTACACAGTTTTAACTTTTACGTGCCTTAAATTTGCAGTACTCCTTTAGCTTTTACGTACCTTAAATTTGTTATACTCTTTTACTTGCCCTAAATTTCTTATCCTCTTTTACTTGCCCTAAATTTGTTATACTCTTTTAACTTTAATTTCCTTAATTTTGTTATACTTTTTAAACTTTTAATTGCCCTAAATTTGTTATACTTTTTAAACTTTTACTTGTCCTAAATGATCGGATCTTGAATTTGGCTCTATATTGTATTTTGTTTTTCTCTTGGAGGGAACTGTTACTGCGGGCTCATGGCCTTTGGTTCCTTCTTCCTCGCATTAAAAAAAAAAAAAAAAAAAAAAAAAACGCCCTAAATTTGCTATACTCTTTTAACCTTTACTTTCCCTAAATTTACTTTCTTCCCTAAATTTAACTTTGACTTGTCCTAAATATGCTATACTCTTCTAACTTTTACTTGCCCTAAATTTGCTATACTCTTTTAACTTTTACTTTCCCTAAATTTACTTTCTTCCCTAAATTTAACTTTGACTTGTCCTAAATTTGCTATATCTACTCTTCTAACTTTCACTTGCCTTAAATATGCTCTCTTTCTATCTATACGCTGTGCTATGTCAGAATACTTACACTTGACCATAGTTTTGCACTCAATCCCTAAAAACTGCCGTTTCTCCATGTTAAAAATGTCACGTTGCATCTAGAAAATTAAACTTGCTCATGGTGCCATACTGTCCTCTTTCACCTGCCCTGATATTGCCATCTCTCCATCTTGAATATTGAATTACAAGACTGACATATGATCTCTACTACTACTACTATTACTACTACTACTACTATTACTATTACTACTGCTACTACTATTACTATTACTACTGCTACTACTACTACTACTACTACTCCTACTACTACTACTCTCTGTTTTCTCCCACTTTCAGGGCACACTACTACAGATTGCCAAGGAGCACGTACTCCATCTGGATCTCACTCGCTCAGACATCTTCACCTACTACACCACGGTAAGTTCCTCTTTCGTCTGTTTTCATCCGACGGAACTGGGCTAGACACCTTGAATACAACGTTCTGGTGGCATGAAATTCGACAAAGCTTAGATATGATGGGGAAATAAACCGCAAAATTGATAAATCTAATATTCTCATGTGTTATTTCGCCTTCACGTTCCAGACTGGGTGGATGATGTGGAACTGGCTGGTAGTGGGCTTGTTCTCAGGTTGTTCCCTCTTCCTGTACGACGGGTCTCCACTCCTACCCACACCTGCTGTCATGTGGGACCTTGTCGATAAGCTGGGTAAGTTTTGTGCAGTATCCCTTCCTGATTGGTGATGCTCTAGTTCACAGTGTATTATTGGTGTTCCTAGAGTTTTATGTTGTCAGTTTGGTTCAACAGATGCAAACATAAGCAGTCATATGCAAGGACATACTGCCATGATCTTGAACGGATCTTGAATTTGGCTCTTTTTTTGTATTGTTTTTGTTTTTGTCTTGGAAGGAACGGTTTGCGGCTCCTGGCATTTGGTTCCTTCTTCCTTGCATACAAAAAAGGGCAATTTTTAACTGCCTATCAAGGACTTAATTTGAAACCCAAGACAGCTCTCGCATCATGGGGCGGATAGACTTCTCCTAAATGTACAGAACTATAGTCAGGGTCCAGTCCTTGGTCTCACATGCAGAATGAACTTGAACTGGAGTCTGTGAGGTTCAAGTCTGCATTAAAGCTTGTATTACACTTCTTTATTTATGTATTTATTTATTTCAGGGGTGACTGTGATGGGTACAGGCGCAAAATGGCTGTCAGTGCAGGAGGACAAAGGCATACGTCCAAAAGAGAGCCATGACCTATCGTCCCTGCGAGCCATCCTGTCTACTGGTTCACCCTTATCACCACGATCCTTCAGATATGTCTACAACCATGTCAAGGAAGATGTCATGCTGGGGTCTATTTCAGGTGAGAGAGAGAGAGAGAGAGAGAGAGAGAGAGAGAGAGAGAGAGAGAGAGCGAGAGAGAGTAGATTGTCATTTCAAGATGGGTGTTGGGTTTGTCAATAGGTATCAGTAATAGTTTGAATGTATTGTTCAGATGGAGATAAAACCATAACATCTGTAACATGAGTGCTTGATTATGTGTAAATTCATATTAGATCAGAACCCATCCCGAATATTGTGTGCAAAGTGTTCGAATGGTCACTGGAAATGTGGCTGTTTCTATAATCAGGAAAAAATAGGATGCATTTTGTTATACAGGTATAGGTTCCTTAATAATACACCTGATTTAAATCAAGCAGAATACAGTAGGATATGGCTAGATTCTATTGCAAATTAATATTGAAAATACATGGGCTTGGATGGCATGTTTCAAGAGACTGCAGCTATACACATCAGATGGACGCATGACTATACCAAATCAATAATCTGTTTTTGTTTTGGTTATCATTATTCATATAATTCTAAGTAACTCTCATTAAATTTCACACAGCATTAATATTGTGTATTTTCCAACATAATTCTAGTATGTGCTGATGTATTGCTATCAGGTGAATGTGACAGTCTGCAGGAAATGTATCTCATCATACTTGTCCATCTAAAGGCCAACATATTATATTGTTATTTAAAGTGTTTGATTTCTCTTTCAAGTGTTGGTGCTCGGGTGACGGTCTTGCTTGTAGAACTGAACACTGTTAGTAGACTCTAACATACAGATCCTAACAGTGGCAAAGCGGTGCACAATCATTTTCTTCTAAAACACTGCCTGGTGCAACACAAGTTTCAACTACGGCAGAGCGGTGCACAATCGTTTCCTTCCAAAACATTGCGTGGTGCTGACACAAGTTTCCCCAACTGACTGGAGTTGTTGTGTATTATGCCAAGAAGTGACAGAAGAAGCATTTGTTCGTCCGTTTATTGTGGCAAAGCAGATATATGGCTCTGGATACAAGACATTTGTCCAAAACATCACAGCCTTCCATGAACTTCCCCTGAATATCAACATATCCTGACTAGCTGATGGCAATGATGGCACAGGGATTCAAGACAATAAGATCACACAAAGCCTCGTGTTAAGTCATGCCACAACAAATTTAGTACAGTGAAACTATAAAGAACACAAAAAAAAGGAAATCAGAGGATGTCTCAAAGGAGATCAGTCCTGTAGAAATGTGGTCTATCCAGGGTGTGAAAACTAAATCTGTCGGCAACAGACTTGTTTCGTCAGTGATGGTACTGAGGAAACCTGCATAGATCATCTACGAAGGGTGATCAGAAAGTAATGACAGTTCGTGCTATAACATGAAAACCTTGAATGATGGGAGGTAGAGGAGCAAGGAGAGTGCAGAGTTGCCTGTCCTTACGAGTTTGAACTTGTCGCCGTATGCCTGACTTTTCTTGTTTTATTGTTGTGAGTGAATGCTTCACTCTTGTTTTTGCTCTCTGGCCAGAAACATGGATTACTCGAAAGAAGGCTGCAGGTTCTACATTTTTACGAGGTGGAAACTGGGAAAGAAAGCAACAGAGATTCGAGGGGAATTATTACAAGTTTATCCAGACACTACTCCTTCCCTGGAAACTGTTTCCCGCTGGATTCGTGCTTTCACAGCAGGAAAAACTGAATTGAAAGATGAACAACGCTCTGGACGCCCCCGGATATCCGTGACCGAAGCAACAACTGTCCGTGCACGGTCCATCATTGACGAGGATCCAACTGTAACTCTTAGGTTCTTAGCCTTGGAGCTTGATATCAGTTATGGGAGTGCATATGACATCGTGCATGAACAATTACACCTGAGGAAGAAGTGTTGTCGATGGATACCCCATTTGTTGACTGATGAGCAAAAGGCTGAACGGGTGAGGATTTGTCGTGTCTGGCTTGCTGAATTTGAACCAAATGGTCCAAAACGGTTCTCAGATGTTGCTACTGGAGATGAGTGTTGGATTTCATTCTTCACAACCCGTGACAAGCAGTCAAACATGGTGTGGTTGGGCGATGAAGACCCTCGACCTCAGATTTTGAAGGAAGGATTTTGCAGCCGGAAGCGCCTTTTCACCATCTTTTTCAATTCTCAAGGACCAATATGCGTGGATGTGATGCCTGAAAAGTCCACTATCACAGCCCAATACTACACAGACCAGGTCCTTCCACAAGTCTTGGAACACAAGGCCAACACCGCACCAACCAGCCATCGGTCTCGCCTTTTGCTGCACCACAACAATGCTGCACCCCACAAAGCTCGCCTCACTATGCAGTACCTGGAACAACAAGGTATAACTCTGCTCCCCCACCCACCCTACTCTCCTGACCTGGCTCCCTGTGACTTTTGGTTGTTTCCAAAAATTAAATCTGCCATCGCTGGGAAGCAATTTCATCGCATCCAAGACTTGGCACGGACCGTCAATTCAGAACTCCGAAGTATACCGTCTTCAGAGTACCACGCTTGCTTCATGAAGTGGAGAAAGAGAATGGAACGCTGCATAGAGGTTGGAGGGGAGTACTTTGAAGGAATGTGAGTCATAGTTTGATAGTTCTTCATGCTAATAAAAGTTTATGGACTCACTGTCATTTCTTTCTAATCACCCCTCGTACTATAGATGTAGAATTCTTTACCGTACTCGTTCAAAACTATTTTCATTCCTATCATATGAAATTTTGTGGTATATCATAGTCTTTTCAATGGTTTCGCCTGCAGAATAAGGCGTATGTCATTAATATTCAACAGATTCACAGCATTCAATATAATGAAGCAAATGAACGAGGAAAATCAGACTTGTATGAAGTGTTCCAACCCTGCAGTGTGAAATTCATCAGAAACTATTCATTTACGATTATCAGCCGTAATATTAAATTATACATGTATCAAGTGCTTCCCTCAGATCAAGACCAAATTCATCACTGGACAACGTCATAACAGACAATTTACAGTGGAGAAAAATACGCAAGAAAATAACATTTCGTCCAGTGCTAACATACCGTAGCTGTTTTTCAGTATTGCAGGCCTATATTATGTCCAAAAGAATATTAATTCCCATCATATGAAAAAAGAAAAATTATGTCACATCGTCGTCTGTGATAACCCTAGTATTACTGTTTTTTTTTTTTTTCGTGTAGTATTTAAAATATAGTTATACGATATTGGCAACTCAAGACAGAGTGGAGGGACGTTACGACGTAGGACGGTGCGTTCGGTTGGACGGTCCTCTTCACCTTTTCTTCCTCCTCTTCCTATTCTTCTTCCTCCTTCCTCTTCTTTCTTCATTTTTTTTCTATTTTCGGCTTTGTTCTGTTTGATTCTTTCTATTTTCTTTCTGTCATCCATTTTCTCTTTCTCCTTTCTTCTATTTGTTTTTTTTCTTCTTTCCCCTCCTGTTTCTTCCTCATTTCTTCTTTCTCCTTTCTTCCAGTGCTTCTTTCTTCCATTTCTTTTTCTCTTTTCTTCCGCTTCTTTTTTTCTCTCCTTTCATTTCCTTTTTCCCCTTTCTTCTTTCCCATCATTTCTTCATTTCTTCCGGTTTTTTCTCCTTTCACCCCTATGCCATTTCTTCTTTCTCGTTTCTTCTATTTTCTCGTTTCTTAGTCATTTCTTCTCTCCTTTCGCCTTTCTTTCTTCTCACTTCTTTCTCTCGCATTTCTTTTTTCTTGAATGAAGTACAAAGTCTAGAATGAATGAATTTAAAGGTCTGCAACGTAAACAATACCGTAACGGGTAAATTTAAAAACAATTATGAATGAACATAACGTAAACAAAGAGAGAAAACGTGAATGAGTGGCAACAAAATCTCTTTATTTGTAGCCAAAATCATTTCAAACTCCCATTTAACTCATCTCAGAAGTGTTTATATGTCTCACCACATCATTACACATTGTAGAAAGCATTAACGTACAGTAATCAATCGGAAATATGTTAATAAACTTTGAGAACGTGTTTTGAATGGACCGCCGGGCGCCAACTCGTATTGCCATATGGTTATATTTACATGCATTTTGATTCACGAAAAGCTAGTGTATTTGAAATTATCGGCAAAAAAAGGTATACTAGCGTGGATGAGCATTATTTTATAGAAGAACTAGTATGAACTCCTCCCTCAGTATATTTGAATAGCACCGAAATAATTCCAAAATAATAATATTACTAGAAATGGCCGGTAACTTCTAGAGCTCGCTAACATCTCTGGTTTAAGCCATGTTGATTTTTTGGGGGCAATATTTTGAGGTATAGTGGCGTGATATTGCACAAAACGACCTATTGCGGACACTGTTGGCTGTATTTTATATGCTATAAGAGATACATAACTACCACTCTCGTTGAAGAAATAATAGCACAGATTTATTTTTCTGTGGAACTCTTGCTTGTTACTCGTGCAGCTCTGCGACAAAATGTCTTCAGACAAATTTGTTAAAGCATTTTTTACATATATATAGGATTGATAATGCATAAAATCTTAGTACAGCGAGGACGCTAACTGGTTGTACAATTTATATTAGGAAGGAGGTTTGTGTATTTTTTACATTATTTTATAAATAATTGGCCAAATTTCTTCTACTTGCTGTATTTAGCATGTTTTCTATTCCTCATATGATTCTCCCACGAAAGACCGGTTTCGGTTCGTCGTCAGAGGCGAACCAGCTTTCGAGGGGGGAGGTAGAGTGTATCCGCGCTCCTTCCCCCCCCCCCCAGCCAACGCACGCACTTCGGAATATGTATGGCTGCCACGTATAATTCAGCATGCCTGAACACTGCAGCAAGCCTCAGAAATTGTTACGTGACTGAGAGCTGCTGGTGTACAAGGCTGAAGATATAATTGCCGCTTAGATTCTAGCCAGTTCCTGTCCAGCAGCAGTGGTGGCAACATCTCTCCAGCGATTCCTCGCCTCCTGTCTCGGCCTTCGACCCGTCGAGGGGGGCCACTACAGGCACAGAGGAGTCGCCATGAGCGCACACCAACACAGGAACCGTGAAATGGTACAAGAAGGCGGGGTATGGATTCATCAGGCGCCAGGACACGAGGACCGCTTTCTTGCCACCTGCATGGATCTCCCCGAGGACGTTGCCGCGCTGGACATAAGTCTCCATCATTAGACTCCAACAGCCAACTAGCCTACGCTTGTTTTATTATCCCAGCTTTACCTCTGGCGGGCCCACAGGCCGGCTCCTTCCCACGGAAGGAAAATCTAATAAACTTAGATTCTAAATGCCTGAACATTGCAGTAACCCTCAGAATTTGCGTACGTAACTGAGAGCTTCTGTGTTCAGGGCTGGATTATTATTATTATTATTATTTTATTATTATGCCAATTCGTTTCCAAATGCCTTGCCACTGAAGCAAGCCTCAGAAATTGCATAGATGGCTGAGAGCCGCTGGTGTACAAGGCTGGAAGACATGTATGACCCACTTCATTCAAAATGCGTAAACACTGCAGCGTCTCAAATTACGTGACAGCTGTTGGTGTACAAGGCAGGAAGAATAGTTTATACATGACGGACTTTCTGCTAGTATTTTGGAGAACGGGTTAAAAACCGTTTGCACTGTTGCATAGGTTGTGGTTGTATAGCCTAATAATGAGTTTGGCATGACTAAGATTATTATTGATTGATGTTTTAAATCCACTGAACTGGCATTTTGGAAGACGCGGCTGTTGGACATTTTCCTCCAATAGTTTTTGAATTTTCGTTTTGGGCATCGGTGCTGGAGAAAAATACGCAGTAAATGAATTTGCGTCTAGTGATAAAGCTGTGCTTCAATTCGGTGTATGTCCAAAAGAATGGTAACTCCCATTTTATGAAAAAGTTGTTACACTGTGATAACCTGAGTTTTGCTGCTTTTCATATGCTGTGTCAAGTTATACGAAACTGGCAAATCAGAGTGGAGGGACGTTGCCTTGCAGTATGTTTCTGTTCTGTTTGGGTGTTTGTCTCAGTACCACAGCCAGCCACCTCGGCCAAGCAGCCCTAGTGGGATAGGTTAGGTTTGAAAAACGGAGAATTTTGGCTGGGAAACGCATATGAGCATATTTTCGAGAAAGACCCACGGCTAATTTTGAGACAACGGGGCGAGTGTTCGTCCTGGCGGAGGATTCCCGGTGGTAGACGACACGCATACAGAACGGAAATGTGCTGCCATCTGTTGCGGCACATCGGCGCAACCGTTAGTTGTGGTAGTGGCAAAGGGAGGTCGAGTGCCTGGCTCACTCACTCCCTCTTCCCCCATACTTTTATCAACGGCTGCCATTTGATTCAAAATGCCTTATCACTGCAGCAAGCCTATAATTGCACAGATGACAGAGCTGCTGGTGTTCAAGGCTGGTAGACAGATACGTATTATGTATCTGCCTGTTTGATTCAAAATACCGTAACACCAGCAAACCTTCGAAAAATTGCGTAGATGGCCGAGAGTTGGTGTACAGTCGGCCTAAGAAGTGACGGCGGAGTATCCAGAAATTTTTGGTCAGCGACAGTGCTCATACTCTTCCTTATATCTCTACGAGGTGAAACCTAATACGTAAAACTGTTGCAAAAAACAATAAAGCAATGCCAAAGTACCTATATATTTCAAAATTGTAGGAAGCAGTTCATTAGTTACGATAATAGGAGATCCTAAACGGAACTAAATGAAATTTCACAACGATCGCTTAGAGACAGTCAGGAATAATTTGCGGAGTTCAAGACTAGTATGGTAACACGCAATAATTTTTTAGTAGCGTAAGACTGAACAAAAGGGAGCTTCAATAAACAATAAAATTTAGTAATTATTACTTATAAAATAATTTCCGTTATAATACCAGGGAATAATATAAAGTCGTTTATTTCAGTTTCCAATGTCTTCATGGACGACGACAGAAAGCGGGAAGGCGGCGTAGGCCAGTAAGCTATTTTAAATGTTTCGATCAACACGCACGAAAAGAGATAACATTTCCTCAAAGACATGCAGTTATTACACTGCCTTTGGCCAGTTTTCCATTAATAAAAAGCTCTGGATTATTTAATATAAGCCAGAGGGCTGTCGGTGAAAGAAGTATAAAAAAAGAACCTCGATGTTTGCTTGGAGTCGGAGCTCCTTGCAGAATGCTAACTTCTGTCATGATCAGTCTTGATATCCTCAGTGCATAATCGATTAGCAAGAGTAGTAAAATGCAGAGGTTCATAAACAAATAATTGAGTTCAAAACTTCCAAATCAGCATTTTCTGTTCAGCAGGACATTACAGTTTATTTAAAAAGACATATTAAAATTAAAAGATGGAGTAAAGAGTGCGTGGTTTTGCATTGCAGGAATTTATGAACGTATGTTTTGGTCCTGTTTATTGTTTAGTGTAAGAGAAAAGGGCGGACTCTGTCATATCTCCTTACAGCTAATAATAATGTTGCATCAATTGGGAATAAAGTTGCTAATTATAATTATTATTGGAGAGAGGAAGACGGAATAAAAGGCAGTATGGTCTTGCTGCTACCGCAGGTAGGGCATCATTACGAAGAATAATTTCATTGTTATGGCATCCTTATTGTTGCTGGATCATCACCATAGCATTTGAAAATAAGGCAGTGTATTGTAGTCATTATAATATTCCTTAACTGGTCTTCAAAACTAGAGCATCTGTATTTGAAATCCTGGGAAACATTTAAATCAGGAACACGGAGTTATAGGCCTACTGCACACCGCGCGCGGAGTAATACATTTCACATTCATTCAAATCGGGAAAGGTAACTTAGTGTTGAATTCTGATATCACTGCCTCCTGTTATTCATTTTACATCATTCTTAGCGCAATATAATATATAATTTATTTGATATGACCTGATGAAGGCATTGAATGTTTATCTTATATTCACTGTTTTCATTGAACGTACGGCAGTGCAGAGTGACCGAAGCAATCTGAAACTCTGCCATCACTTCTTGGGGCGACTGTACAAGGCTAAGGTATGTTTGTCATTCAAAAGGCCTAAACATTGCAGCAAGCCTCAGTAACTGCATATATGAATGAGAGCTGTTGGTGTTCAAGGCTGGATGGTATATATTAGTATCGTGTATGGTTGCCACTGATTCAAAGTGCTTGAACACTGCAGCAAGCCTCGAATTGCATAGGTGGTTGAGAGCTGCTCGTGTACAAGGCTGGAGTATAGATAAGACAATAGTTTACACAAAGGGGACATCGTGCCTCTGTTTTGGATGAGAACGGTTAAAAGCCGTCCGCACTTTGAATTTTAAGTAATAGTTTCTTGTTCCATTACTTTTGGTAGTAGAGTAATGAATATGGCTTGATTTTGTGAAACAGTATTGAACAGTATATTTCAGAAATTCACTGAATTAGGGTAAGGAAGTATGCGGCTTATTCTGTTGGACTTTTCCTCCAATAGTATTTGTATGAAGTTGGTTTCATTCGGGAATCTGAAGACCAACAATACTTCCTGTGGCAGTATTTTGATTTTTTTTTTTTTTTTTTTTTTTTTTTGACTCTTGGCATGCATCATGGACAGTTACGTTGGGTCTTTTGATGACATGCAGTTCAGCTCCGTGACTGTCTGCCTTAGTTTGTTATACCCCTGTGCCTGTTAGCTACAGTCATTTAAACGATGTATTCAGGCATCTTAGAATTATTGGACTTAGAATTGAGTTTTGTTATTCTTGAAAAGAACTTCAGGGCATTTAGCCTTGGTTGTTTACCTTTTACAAATTACTATCTGCTGTCCTTTATCTTTAATACCCAGTTCTTGATTCTTTGGCGGGAAGGACGTCATTTTGTTTCATAACTGCCTCAATGCTACCTATGTACGAGGGTGAGATACAAGGCCAAAGTCTGGGTACGATGGTAATTGTTCACAATATGTGGTATCTATTTTATTTGATTCTCAGGCGGGACGGACATCATTTCCTGCTTCATGGGCTCCAACCCGACCGTTCCGGTATACGAGGGCGAGATACAGAGTCGTAACTTGGGCATGGCGGTGGAAGCTTGGAATGAGGAGGGCAAGCCAGTGTTGGATACCAGGGGAGAGCTGGTGTGCGTCAGACCATTCCCATCCATGCCCACACACTTTTGGAACGACGAAGGTGGAATTAAATATACTAAGGCTTATTTTGCAAAGTAAGTACAGATTAGAGGAATGGGGGGGTATAGAAGTGAAAATAAGTTATTGAAGATTTCCTAGCACTTTTCTAGTTGTTTTTGCACAATGCACATTAATTTCCTCATACACAAATGCAATTGTGGTGGTGATATAAGGGATGTAAGTAAACAGGGGAGTGCAGCGATGTATGATGCAAAGGGCTACAAAGCATTGCAGCATTAATTCTCCCTTGCCCGTGCCAACAGATTCGGCAGTGCATGGACCCACGGTGACTACATGATACTGAACTCCCGTACCGGCGGTATTACCATGTTGGGACGCAGTGATGGCACGCTGAACCCAAATGGTGTCAGGTTTGGCAGTGCTGAAATTTACAATGTTGGTAAGTTTGTGTTGTGCTTGGCCGTTTGAGTGTCTGCATTTCTACCAGCCAGGCATTTGGTGTTGAACGAACGATGTCTTTACAGGATGTCAGCAACAGTACTGCCCAATTTTTTTATACATGACTATAACCTATTGATTACAGGATCTCTGTTGAATAAATTAATGTTTTGGGGAGATTACCATCATTGCCTAACTGCAGAAAGTTGAAGTATTATGATTGTGCACATACTGCTGCAGAGTGTAATTATGATAGTTCTGTTTGTACATTGCTGCAGAACGTGTGATAGTTTTGTGCACACCTCTGCGGAAAGTGTAGTTATAATAGTTTTGTGTGGCAGTACTTCTCCAAGCACCAGGCAGGTGATGGCTCATACCGTCTTTCGTCGGTGTTTGGGGAGGTTGCCTTTTGTATGAGAAAGGAAAACTCTGAACTTTGGGGAGATAGTGAGGTGTAGTGGAGTATAGTGGAGTAAAGGTTGGACTTGGTGGGGTAATGATGAGGATGGATGAGGTGCAGGGGGTAAAGGTCGGGTGGGGTGCAGTGGGGGTGAAGGTTGGGTGGGGTAGGATAAGTTTGAATGAGTTATTTGTTAAATGCTGCATAGTTTTTGTAGTTATTTGCCCATTTCTGCAAAAGTTTAAATGAATAATGGCCATTGCTGCAGAATTGAATGAGTTGTGTGTCCTCTTAGCACCAGGCAAGTGACGGCTCGTACCGTCTTTCGTCGGTGTTTAACGGAGGTTGCCTGTTGTCGGGGAAAGGAAGCCCTAACCTTTGTAGAGGAACTAAATTGTGTCATAAGATGCAGCATTTGGTCTTCCCCTTGACTTCGGCAGTTGCCGGTGGAGTGTCCCAGTCGCCTTTAGTACTTCCCAGAGCACCAGGCAGATGATGGCTTGTGCTGTCTTTCTTCGGTGCTTGAGGAAGTTGAGGCACTTGCATAGCTTCATAAGATTATGTGTCCTGGTTGCAGACCGTTTGAATTACACTGGTCTACAGTCAAAATGCTTCCGAGACAAAAATGGCCAAACTTTACACATTTTGGGTCAGTGAGAACGAAAATTATTCTTCAAATGTGTGATTGGCTCTAGTTTCTAACATACTGTATCCTTGCTCAGTATTTATGATCATTGACTTGAATAGCATGGGACAACTAATATTTGAATATGGTTCTTTCAAGCCAAAAATGTTCGAAACGCAGATATAAATAAATATCTTAGTGAGTTTGGACAGTTACAGTTGTTTTGCCAAAATATGCGTGGTGCATCCTGAAAGTGGTGTGGCATTGCATCATATTCTGAGACGTATCTGGTGAATCAGTCAGTTGGGTTATATCACTGAACATTCTGCCGTATATAAACCCTGCTAATCATATGAAGTTATTCTCATTTGTATATTACTGTTTGATTTTGCAAAGGGACTTCTGTCTAGCCAAAGTGAGCAGTGATGCCTCGTACTTATGTGAATAAAGCAGATAATTTTTGGTGTATTTGTGGCGAAGTGACATTTGCGACACAAAAGCGCAGTAAATCGTAACAGCAATTGCTATTTCTGTATGGTGCCCCCAGTTGGGAAAGGTTTGTCAGAAAAGAAAGAATGGACTGTACAGTAACCATACATTCCATCAGCTATTCGCCCAGTACCCCACGGGGATGGTCTGCCTGTTCCTGAAGCAACAAAATCCATCACATTTGAATGAAACGACCAAGAGGGGAACTACGAAACATCTAGTTCTGAACCATCAACGTCGCATGACCCAAATTTTGCCCCATCCTCTTCCACTGAACCACACCTCATAACAACGTGAACTGAATGATCTTTTGAGGGATTTGTAAATGCCCAAGAGTAAGGAAGAGTTGTTAGGCTCCAAACTACGGCAATGGAATCTGGCAGTTGATGTTAGGGTTTCCATGTTCCGTGACCCTCAAAGATTCTTGTCCAGTTCATCTTCATGGAAGGTGATATGGTCTGATGGCAGCACTCAACATCGTTCAAAATTCAGTTGTTTGGAGACTTCATTGATTCATAGATGAGTCTTAAAGCTGTCCTGCTGCACAGGGGCTATGTTTTGCCATCCATTCCAGTTGGTCATGCAGTCCATATGAAGGAAACTTACAACATAATACAGCTTTTGAGGTACATAGACTATGTCCGACATCAGTGGCAGCTTTGCGGTGACTTGAAGGTTGCCATTTTGTTTGGTCTGTGGAGTGGATAAACAAAGTACTGCTGTATTGTTTGTGAATGAGATAGTCTTGCAAGCGAGTCTTACTACAACAAAAGAGATGGCCTCTTCGACAATCTCTGGAGCCAGGGAGGAAAAATGTTCACTATTCACTGCTTGTGGAATCGATATTTTGTTACCGCCGTAGCACATCAAGCTATATCTGGTGAAGAATTTTGTCAAAGCAGTAGACTAAACCCAAGAATCCTTCAAGCTATTTATGATGAACTTTGTCAAAGCAGTGGACAGAACCCAAGAAGCCTTCAAGTATTTCTGAAATTCCCCAGGGTAACTCAAGCAAACAAATGTTTTTTTTCTTTTTGTTGGTCATGAGATTCGTGAAATTCGAGATTTCGTTTGACAACGCACTGTGCAGGAGAAAGGGATGCTTGCACCTTCAGGTTAGTTGCTACAAGATCTCGTTGAAACAAAGTATACAATTACTGTGAGTTGGTGGAAAACCTTATGACACACAGTAAGCTTGGTTGCAATATGTCACCCAAGATACTTGCGGGCTGTTGTTGGGCAGTGCCTAGGGATGCCCCAATTCATGAATACAAGAGACTTGCCCATAAGCGCGGTGCAGAAGCCAAGTAATGAGTGAACTATGTAACATTACATAATGTATACATGGCATGTCTGTTATATTTATGTAAAACTATCACAAACAAATGGAAATACATTGGTTTGTAATTCTTGATTAACACTGAACTGTCGGCATTATGTACACAAGTGCTAAGTATAAAAACTGAAATATCTTAGAAACAGCAGCCAATCAGCTGTTTTGTCATTAAATTCAGCACATTAAGATCCATAAGAAACAGCGAAGTTCACCTTCGAAGCAAATAACTTTACAAAAATTTGTAGTCCAGTGTTACTTGGCTGCAGAACGTTTGAATTATTTATCCATTGCAGTAGAACGTTCAATTTGTCCATTGCAGCAGAATGTTTGAATTTTTTGTCCATTGCTGCAGAATGTTTGAATTTTTTGTCCATTGCTGCACAGGGGTTAATGACTTTTGCCCTAGGCTACAGAAATTCAAACATGAATGTTGTCCACTGCTGCATAAATGTTAACATAATAGTTTTATTTGTCCATTGCTGCAAAAGGTTTAGTGGTGTTATGTCCACAACTGCAACGTGTATTGGGTCCACTGCAGCAGAAAGTATAATTATGATAGCCTAAGAAATTTATCACGTTATTTAAGAACTAAACATGTCTCCATAAGTAAAAGCTCAGTACTCTGCAGGTCGTAATGTTTAGCAGAATGAAATTGTTTAGCAACAGAAACATAATATCCAAAGGTTGTCACTGGAAGGCTTCCTAAACCCGTATTAACACAGTGATTTTTTAACTCTACAGTGGAGCAGTTTGTGGAGGTGAATGACTGCGTGTGCGTAGGTCAGCGCAAACACGGAGGCGGTGAGGAACGGGTGGTGATGTTCATCAAACTATGCCCAGGTACTAATAAGGAATTTATTGACATGTTACTGAGCTTATATTGTGTGTGATGGCTTGCTTTAGATCATTAGCTCGCTGACAGACTTCCCTATCCAAGTTTTCTCGATCTGAGGCTATGTGTATGTACAGTATTAGTAATCTTGGTTTTCACTTATGTAGTTACTAAGCACTTCATAAAGTATAAAATATACAGACTGGATTATCGTAATCACACTTAAACAAAATATTTGAAAAGACCTATACGAACATTTGGTTGTCGTAGAAATTTGGTTAACATCCATCTTGAATATTTCCCACAGGCTGCACACTCACCCATGAGTTGAAAAAGCGTCTGGTAACAGCCATACGTTCCCAGCTGTCAGCAAGGCACGTTCCTGCTCATATACTCCCCATTGCTGAGATTCCCGTGAGTATTTGCTGCAGAATTGGCTGTAAAGGTCATTGACAGCAGAATTTTGTACTGAACATTAACTGCGTAATTTAGCAGACATTAACTGCATAATATACTTTAGCAGACATTGGCTGTATAATGTACTGTACTGAACATCAGCTGCAGAATTTACCATACCAAACATTGGCTGCTTAATTTACTGTACCTGGCATTGGCTGCAGAATTTACCATACCAAACATTGGCCGCTTAATTTTCTGTACCTGACATTGGCTGCAGAATTTACTGTATCGAACATTAGCTGCAGCAATAAATTTACTGGATATTAGCTGCAGAATTCGGTGTACTAGACAAAATATTAATTGCAGAGTTGGCTGCACAAAGCAGTACCTGTAGAATCCAGTGCATCAGACATTTGTTTGCACTAAAACTCGCAGGATTTAGCTCACAGCACCAGACATTAACAGCATTAGAGGACAATGGACAAAATATTCACTGTCTCAAACTTCGCTGCACAGAAACATTTGTGGTGTAATATAACTGATGAAAATGAATATTTCAGTCAAGCTAAGTATGAAGAAGTCTGAGTCACACATTGAAAACTGCAACTCCATTAGTTTGCTGTACGATTGTTTTGGAGAAACCCCGAGATAACTTGATACGTGAATGGTTTGTGTTCTGGACAAGTTTATTTTTGAACCATGCTCATAGGATAGTATGCAGCTTTTTTTGTCTGTTTACTCATTAACCTGAGAGCTGTGAGCTAAGTCATGCCCTGGTGCTGCTATTTTCCGTTAACATTCGTTAAGAGCCTTCAGAGAGGTTTGTAGCAATCTGTCAACCGGTACTTCTCAGATGCTTGCAGCAAACAAGGGTTTAAAATTCGTAGCACAGTAATGAATTTAGTCTCATTTGGTACAGAAACTGCTGTGGAGACAATGGTATGTTGCAAAATTTGATTTGAGGATGGTACATGGAGTTTTGGATAGTACAGTAATTAGCTTAGGAAAACTGAATGCAACTTTGATCATTTTCCTCAAATTTTGTTGGTTTTTGTGTTGGATGGTAATAAATTGGCTTTATTTAATATGAACCATAGAAAAGGCGTTGGTTCTGCAGAGTTTGGTGCACTAGATGTTAGCTGCAGAGTTTGGTGCACTGGACGTTAACTGTAGAGTATGGGGCACTGGATGTTAGCTGTATAGGGTTGGGCACTAGATGTTAGCTGCAGAGTTTGGTGCACTTGATGTTAGTTGTAGAGTTTGGTGCACTTGATGTTAGCTGTAGAATTTGGAGCACTGGATGTTGGCTATAGAGTTTGGTGCACTTGATGTTAGCTGCAGAGTTTAGTGTACCTGATATTAGCTATAGAGTTTGGTGCACTAGATATTAGCTGGAGTTCGGTGCACTGGTTATTAGATGCAGGGTTCGGTGCACCAAACATTTCTTGGTGCCTCCTTGCTCTGCCACTCCCACGTCCACGAGTCGTTGTTGAGTCATCAGTGGCTTGTTTTTCCTTTGTTACAACACTTTTACACCACTTCTTGGCCTCGCTTGCATCTTCAAAAACTCCAATCTTGGCTTCTTCATAGTCCTCTGTGTGTAGTTGGTCTAAAAAAAGATAAAAAGTTTTAGAAGCGAGCGATGCGTGTTGCTTTTTCACCGTCACACCAGTAGAAATCTTTCAGTGTTCTCCCCTGGGTTTTTCACTTTTTTCTTGGTGTTTAAGGTTTTCGCTAGTATGTCATCAGCGTTGTGCCCTTGCGCCACGGCGGTTTGATTCACAGGTCGTTCTGGAAGCGAGCGATGCGTGTTGCTTTTTCAGTGTCACAACTGAGGAGCCCTGTCAGTGTTCTCCCCTGGGTCTTTCACTTTCTTCTTAGGATGGTTCATGGTGTTGGCAATAGGTCATCAGCTTTGTGCCCTTGTGTCATAAAGTCAACAATAAAACTTGAAACGCGAGCAGCAACCCACCATCCCCCCCTCGCCCAGAAGGTTCCCTTTTCCAAACAATAATGGCATCTCTTCACATACAACTGAGCACTTCCGCCTCACCAGCTCTGTGGAAGAGATAAATATGATACTGTGCTGTGGTGGATATTTGTTTAAATGAGCGTGTTAAGAGAAAACCGTAACCATAAGCTAAAATCAGTGTATGACGACTGTACTTTTCAGCCATTTTTAACCCTGTACTCATTCATCAATAATTGGGCTTTGGGTTATAACTTCTGCACAGTTTTATGGAGTCACCCATATCGTAACATTTAAACCTTTGAACATTAATTACACGTGATAACGTTACCTGACACTCGTTAATCGTGTATACAAAAAAAAAAAAAAAAAAAAAAATTATTGGCAGTTCAACACTTACAGTGGAATCATCGTCCATCACTGATCTGGTCTGTCCTCACGTCACCAAAAAACCTTCATGAAATCGCGCAAAAATGATGACTCACCATCTATTGGAAATACATGTGCCTTTTTTCAAGTCTCCGCTTTACTGGCTCGCATGTATTGGCAACCCAACACGTGCATTTAGTGGATTTATCGCCCAAAATGATTAGCTCGCCATCTATTGAAAGTGTACGTTAACGCCATCTTTCAAGTCTCCTCTTTACTGGCTAGCATTTATTGGCAGGTCAGCACGTGCTTCTAGTGGAATTATCATCCAGTATTGATCTAGTTGTGTCCTTTCGCCACAAACAGCGCCACTCGTGACGAAATCGCACCGAAATGGTGACTAGCTCGCCGTTTTGAATGGGATCTTAGTCTTTCTTGGAACAATCCTGTGGGCTCGTTGCCTTTGGTTCCTTCTTCCTTGCATTAAAAAAAAAAAAAAATGGAAATGTATACTTCCATATGTATTTCTCTTCACTTTCCACGCTGTTTTCATTGTCTCTGCCGGCTACCTGTTTGCCACAACGCTTCATTAAAATCATTTAGGTATAGTGAGCGTTGGTATCATGAAACTTACCACGTCTTTAAACTGTGCCACGAAAGGTTAATCATCTTACATCATATTTTGTTGGGTGATGAATTTGGTGCTAGGAGACACAGTAAAAGGCATCGTCTCAGATATTTGTTTAATCACACGTGCATCAGTAGTGTAAGAAAGGTTTAAGTTGCAATACGAAATAATCAGGTGAAGAATAGGGATGCACATTTTTTATACATTGAACTGTAATTCACTCACCCATTCATTTACTTCACATTTCCAGTACACGGTGAGTGGGAAGAAGGTTGAAGTTGCAGTAAGACAGATGCTGGAGGGTGAGAAGGTCAAAAATAAAGATGCTCTCTCAAACCCAGAATCTCTCGACCTCTTCGCCAACATTCCTGAACTCAGCGGCTGGTAGAAGCATTCCTGGGTGAGTAAAAACAGGGTGAAAACCAGGTGGAAAGGTGAAAGACACGGGAAAAACAGGCTGAGAAGGTGAAAGACACGAGGAAAACAGGCTGAGAAGGTGAAAGACACGGGGAAAACAGGCTGAGAATGTGAAAGACACGGGAAAAGCAGGCTGAGAAGGTGAAAGACACGGGAAAAGCAGGCTGGGAAGGTGAAAGACACGGGGAAAACAGGCTGAGAAGGTGAAAGACACGGGAAAACAGGCTGAGAAGGTGAAAACCAATAAAACAGGCATAGACTCTCCTACCTCAATTTCCTTGTCAAATATTCCTGTGTTTAGCTGCTATGTACAAGTAATCTAAGGTGAATGGGTTGGTTGGAATTTACAGTATTGCATGTTTCTTCTACAAACATAACCGTAGGTAGTAGGCAGAGTCAAGCTTTGGCTGTAATTACTTCAGAAAGTTAAGTTCTGTCTATAGTCAGATGCCTTAACCCCGTAATGGGTGGCCCTAGACAAATCGCCTGTCGCGTTTTTTTTTTTTTTTTTTTTTTTTTTTTTTACTGTGGGGGGCACTAACCCTCCGTCAAACCGCTAGTATTCACCAGGTCTTAAAGTCTTGCGTGGCGATGCCTGCTGTGCCACCAGCGGTCGAGTACTGGGAGACTGACAGAACGCCATCACAAAATTATATTTCATTCATTGTCACAGGGCCAATGAAAACGATTGAAGGGCCAAATTGGTCCAGGGGTCGCCAGCTAAATAGCCCTCCAGTACGCACCCATTGCTTTGGCTCTGGAGCTTTGGTTGCCTGTAGTTTCTCGCACAAACTGCCACCGCCGTCTCTAAAGAAGGCTCAGATACTCGCCATTTAAAGTTTGACCAAGATGTTTCGTCCCCAAAACCTCTAATCATTTGCCTTGCCAGATGAAACCCAAGAGCACAAGTTCTTTCAAGAAGGCCCAGACACTCGCCATTTAAAGCTTGACTGTTCTCAGATTTTCATTCGCATTACCAGATGAAACAAGAGGACAAGCTCTGTCAAGAAGGTCCAGACACTCACCATTTAAAGTTTGACAATAGGATGAAGACGTTTCGTCCCCAAAACCTCTAATAGCACAAGCTATCCAGTTTGTGTTACTGTAAGAATTTATAGTGTTATCTTTTTTTCTCAGCATAAACGGTGTACTTCGTGATATTGCTGTATAGATTTACCATCATCCTGGCAGTATACATAACATGTCCAGAGAGGTACAGAAGCATTTGGTATGTTTTTCTAGTGTGCGAACGTGTTTGTACGTCCTCCTCAGGTGACATTGTAAGGAATTTTCTTTTATATTTTCAGCCTGACCTGTTGACTGATGTCCAAGAGTTTAGGAGGAGAGGATTCCACATCAGTCAAGACCAGCACATCAGCCTCCCCCCCACTATAGGGCATTTCAATGGTCACCAACAACGACAGCTTGCACATTCACCCACTATCACCATCATGTCATAAGCAACCCTTGTATTCCATCTACACTCGCCAACCTTCATCATTTATCATTCATCTTATCCCTCATGATTCTTTTGTGATCAGCTGCTTCTCCAGAGCAAAGTATCGCGCTTTTTAAGATCTCCCTCTGACTGCTTGTTTAGCTTGCTCAAAATAATCAACTATCAATTTCCTATTAACTCCCCTTCGACATTCAGAGGCTCTTCCTTTCCCATTATTCATTCCCCCTGTTATTCATTCATTCATTCCACCGCAGCAGATTTTCATTACATTATGCAGTGTTGATCTGTACTTGAATTCAATGCAAATCTCATTTTTTAAATATTTCCTAGAACCAATGATACGTAGCCCCTTCAAGGTTGTAATTTTAAAGTTGAATGATTGCATCGCTTAAGTCAGCAATGTATCTTGGTTTCTTTTATGATTTTTTTTCTTTTTTACGTATATTCAACATAGGCAGCTTTAGGAATGTAGTCTTTGAGAGCTTAAATTTGTCTCAGCTGTTAGAACTACATATAAAGTGCATGCAGCTATATATTGCAAGTATATTATCTCCCTTAAGCATGTTTATAAATATTGACGCAAAGGATATAGCCATTGTGTCGGGTATGTAGTTTAAAAAGTAAATAACAAAGGAATTTTTAGTAGGTTACTCAACAAGCATTCTTCAGTGCAGAGCTAGTCAATTTAATCTGAACTGCACTGTCGACAACTATGCAAATAATGAGCCTTATTATACACACATTAACTTGACCCAAATTTGCCATCTCTCCATCTTAATGCTGAGTTGTTGGAATAGATTAATGCTTGAATATGATGCTAGTCACGATGAAGCGTTGTGGTAAAGGATGTAGAGCCGCAGTAATGCCTTTTTCCGCCACTGAGCTAAGTGAAAGCAGCAAAGGATGAGAATCTGGGCCAAGTTAAACTGAGGGGAGTATAGCAAAGGAGGTTACATATCACCTCTTCCTCAGCTAATTATTTTGTTTGTTACACCCCAGCAATCTCTTTTTATCTTTTTATATATTTAATAATTGTAATATCTCTTTGTGATGCACTAGTATATTTCATCTTACACATTTTTTTTTATCCACATATACCGACATAGTATCTTGTACATTTATAGACTGCTGTCAGGAAATATAAGTAAAGATATAGAAATCAATAGGCCTAATACTCAAAAATTAAATTACTTGTGCAAAATACCTCCTTTGAAAAGTTGTACCTTAAGTTTTTGAACTTATTTCAGACCTGTCGATCTTGGAATTTGCTATGTGATGCTGAAGGTGCCACAGAAGAGTTTATGTTGTTCTCAGTAAATATAATATGTGGTTGAAGTAGATTAGTGTGTTGTGTAAATAAAACTAATCACCAAGATGTTATGGTAATCTCACGAAGAAACTCAGCGTTACTTTTCGCTTATGATACGTAGCAGAATATTAATGCAAATATTACTCCTTTGGCAGGAGGTACACATGCCAGTCAGGAAGATAAAAGTCCATCTGATTTTAAGTGTTTATGTAAATATTAGAGGAGGTGGAACCATTTTAAACATTGATCTGAAAAGTAGATTGGTGTCAGTGTTTGTAGCATTGTGAACGACAGGTTGTATGTAGGTAATGTTTATATGTACAGGTTTATCTATATTAACGACAGGTTGTATATTGATGTGTGCTTAGCTGAAGAGAAAAACATCCAGACTAAACATTGCTACAGGTGCTTGGTATGAATAGAAGTGTCATTGATTTTAGTATTTTCCTGATTTATTGTCCTAACTGATACAAAGAACAGATATTATTGTATATAAGTGACCCAGCGTATAATCGTTTGTGCCAACCATGTGTTGCCACTTAATATTGTGTTGATTTTGACTAAAGTGAATAGTGCTGCAGTTCCTACATACATGCATATATCTAAAATTGACCATCTACTGTATACTTTAAGGTGCAATTTATACTACATATATACAAAATTCCTTCAGCATGTAACTTTTTCAACAGGAAGGTTCGTATATGTATATAAATGTACGTCCATTTATATACATTCATACGTACAGTGAACCAAAAAAGTAGTGCACACATGGGAGTCAGTGGTTGTGAAAATGAACGAGTTTTACAGACACATGAATCATTGCCTCAAAAAATACACCATCCAATATGTGCCGATTTATGCGATTTCCAGTCCTAATAATTACCAAGGATGATAATTGCACTTATAATTTAGGGTGCCCGAAATATCACAAGGCTTCGTCCGTGTTTCAGAATGACAAGTGATGTAAGATGGCTGATACTTTCTTGGTTGACTGTACGTCCATTTACAACATACATAATTGATTTTTTTAACGAATGTTTTGTGGAAGTGATGTGCAACAGGAAGGGTAGGTTGATTCCTGGTGTGATGAGCAGCGTTTGTTGTTGTTGTGAGTAGTTTGTTGATGTTTTTAATGCAGTATTAACTTGATGGGCCGCTGCTAAGAATAAAGAGAATGATGGTTCTTGTGGTGGCTCCAGGATCATCAGAAATGTGATCCCGTCGCCTGATTTCCGTCCTGTATACCATTTGTGCACTTTTTTTTTTTTTTTTTTTTTTTTTTTTTTTTTTTTTTACAGGAAGGTGTAGAGTGGGTTTCGTTTGTGTGAGGTTACCAGTGTTGCATTTTTTTTTTTTTCTAGGAAGGTCTAGATTAGGTTGTGTTGGTCTGTTATGTTAAGAGTAAAAACAGGGAAAGATGGGTGGTCTTCCTGGAAAAACCATACGTAGGAAGTTGTATAGAGAGTGGTATACAGAACGGAAATCTGCAACCCGGTGGACTGCAGTCTTAGGTTGCGCCTCTGCAGCACACCATCCTCCTTTCGGGGGATAGGGAAGTAGGGGAGGGGCGTTTGTATTTTAACTGGCAGTTGAGTCGCCCAGTTGTATCGATGCCACCACGTGAAGGCGTCTCTCACCGGATTAAATGATCTTCGCAACATAACTGAATTTAGTCGTCAGAAATTTTGATCTGAATGTTTTACTTTTGATTTTTTAGTACTTTTATATATAGAATTTAGTATCTCAGTCTAACCCTTTCAGCCTGCGAGATCTCACTAAATGGACTGACTTCAGAAATACTAACAATGGAATTATTACAGACGTCAGGCTGAAAGGGTTAGTGTGCAGCTTTGATAAACATTTGAATACTTGTAGTGGAGGTTAATATTATACAGCAATATACCTTTAAAATAAATTGATTACATACAGTATTGCTTGGTTCTTTTTCCTGCAATGTATCAAACTGGGATAGGACTGGATACTGTGTTCCCTGAGGCCTGTGAAGTATGCCTAGGAATCTCAAACTCCCCGTGCAACCTTCATAATCTTCATAAAATCATCTGGCTCCAACAAGGACGAATGGGGAATGGAATTGATCGACAAAATTCAGTCCCATTCTAGTTCATTCATTCACCCAGCCATAAATAAATAACTTTTGAATATTTATTTTACATGCTCTGCTTTGCTGATACGTAAACAGAACAGACGTCGTGTTCTTAGGTATAGAAAGACGTCGTGTTCCTTTGTTACGTTTCCTATTCAATTTTGGGGACTTCGAACTGGATGGGTTAGATACAGCCTTCATTAACCCCTTAACTATCCTAGAATCCTGTGTTTAGTAAAATGATCTTGAAAAGCGAAATAATCAGCAACATGGTCGACAATACGGTTCAGTTTCATTCAGGTCTAGTTCCTTTTTCTCAACTGTAAACAGGAAAATCTCACTTTTAAGATTTTTTTCGCCTTCCCTACACGCCCCATCCGTACGCAACACAAGGACGTAGTTGTAACCAGCGTATTCCTTAGTTATGTGGCAGAGCTCGTGGTGATTGGCCTTGAAGCCGTCCTTACACTGACACAGGCACTTGCTGGCCACTTCCTCGGTAAAGTTGCAGTGGGAGAGGTGATAATCCCACACCGGACACTTCGTTACGTTGAGTTCCATACATTGGCAGTTCTGATCGATTTCTTCATGTTTTTCACACTCCTTGATCTGGAAAACAAAGGTGCTGGATTAGATATTAGGCAGGAGTGTATACGGCAGCGTGGCACCTTTTCTAAAGATTTATTTGGCTCCTTAGTCGTTCTCATTACCATGCTTTATTTATTTATTTATTTATTTATTTTTCAACACTACTGGTCGCCTTTGTCTTTAATGTAGATTGAGTAATTCGTTCCAGGAAGAAAAGGAGGAGGAGGAGCAGAAGTGTATGATATCTACATAAACACCTGGCGCAGTGAAACCAAAGTCAACTTCTGCAAGGGCTTTATACATACCACCTCAGCCGAGACGAAGGGGTAGAAAATGAACAGCAGGAAGAGGAGCGGCATGACTTGTTGAAGAGGTGGCTTAACTCTTGCACAATCTTCCTCAATACTCTCTGTGAAATACATAAGACATTAGCTTATCAAGTACAAGAGACTCTGTTTTAATCCGTATATCAACTAATTTATATTCTTGTGGCCCTAGTTCATTTAAAACTTACCAAGTGAACTGCAGACTGAAGTTATCCTGCAGCCCACCATCTTCCTTTGGGGGGATAGGAAATTTAAGGACTTTTGTATAACCGGGCAGTGGAGCCGCCCAGTTAAATCGGTGCCGCCAGGTGAAGGCGTCCCTCACCAACACCTGGCCAGTTCTTCACACCTTCAGACTATTTTCTTAAGCTTTGGGGAGACAGTATGTCACGGGGTTCTTATAATATCAAAGTGTTTTTAAAATATCTGCTATGTATTATTTAATTGATAATAATATTCAATAATATTAAAGAGCAGGGACAATGATTGTCTTGGTAAATCGAGCAACGATTCTCTAAGAACGAGAATTTATAAACTTTCTCAACAGTACACAGCAGAGACTAATTACTCACAGATGCTGAATTAGTACTGTTAGCCTCTGGAGAAAGTTACTTCACCCCTGACAATAAATAACTAATACTAACATCAGGTTCTTGCCGATGCTTAACTCCCAGGTGGCACAACGGATTTTAAGTTAATACAACAAGACTGGTCTAAGTACCAGTTATGAATAGTAAAACGTCTATGCAAGCTAGGAGCTATGTGGAAAATAAGCTTAATTTGGAGAAATGAAACAAGATTTTACTTTACATTAAGCTCAAGGAAAAGAACTGTTAAATTTATTGATTACAAAAATAAATTTAACGTTACACTTCAAAATCAGATTAATGAGATCGCACTCACTCACTCACGCAAAAGCTAAATACTTACGCCTAGAAAAAAAAAACCTTAATTAAACTCTTAAGACTAGGGAAACAAAAGGAAATACTGAACGATGAATGCTTTGTATCACCAAGGGTGGGAGTTTGGAGCTGTGGTCTTGTGGAGCTTGGGTGCTAGCTGACCTCTCCTCTCACACTTCTGGAGCACAGGACCTCTCTCCGTCAAAGCAACAACTAGACTGCCTAAGTCGTGGGAACAAGGGGGAGCAGTAGGCCGCATTTATCTAACGGTCAAGTGAGCGAAACGCGCCCAAAACAAATCGCTCGGCGGAAGCACTGTCTCACACAGGGACGATCACTTATGACACTGACAAATTGATTTGAAAGGACTCCCGCCGATGAGCGGTTAACTGAACGATAAACAGTGAGTTTTCCACTAATAGTTCGTGACTTCTCACAAAAGGGTAATGTCACGAATTTGATTCGTGACATTACGCCCCTACAAAATTAAGTTTTTTCCTTATGGGAAAAAATTTGTGGATATATATATATATATATATATATATATATATATATATATCTACAAATACATATATATATATATATATATATATATATATATATATATAACCCTACGTGTCAAGTGGGGTTGGTGGAGGATTAGTGCCCCTCCCTGTAAAACAATTAACTCTAAGCCCTTGGCCACCCCGTCTGGGATACATGGCGTCTGGCAATGAATGAATGATATATATATATGTACAGATCCTAACTCAGTCACACAAGATTCACACTGTGGTGTGTGTGCTATCCTGCTACAGGAGAAAGTCGCAGTCGCCAGTGAGCAAAAAAACCTCGTATTTACGTTAATAGAAACAAGCTTGAGGGAAAAACTCCGTGACGACGGTGAAAATCCTGTACTCAGGTCAAACTGAGCGAAAGTTCGCTACATTTACATTAACAACTAATTGTTATGTAGTGTAGTGTATGTAATACACGGTGTAGGTGTGACAGTTGTAGTGTAACTGTACCTACGTGTAAAATGATACAGTAATACAAATTTATAGTAAAATAATGACGACGAGGCAGAAGAGAAGGGGCAGCAGCATGCAACAGGAATGACCAGCTGATCTGCACGGCAATCAATGCTGCACCCACCAGCTACACCTGCGAAAGGATTTAAGGTGGAGCATCAAAACTGTTATTTCTCTCTCTCTGCCTAGCAATCAGTACTTATGTCATTATTAACCAGGAAACGTAATTCTTGAATTCACAAATTGCTTAGAACCCTTATAGCTTACTGGTTAACGCTTATTAACTAGGAAATGTGCCAATTCTTGAATTACTCAAATCTCTTAGAACGGGCAGTTTACTAGTTAACCTAACATTATTAACCAGGAAACGTGCCAGTTCTTGAATTCACAAATTGCTTAGAACGGGCGGTTTACTGGTTAACCTAACTCTACACTTACGATTAATACAGGAAGCTGAAAATCGCTACGCAATCTCGGGCAGGTCACGTTTTAACACCCACCGTGGGTGTGAACACTCATGTGGGTAATGTGCATTCTCCGGGAATCCTCAGAGAGGCCCACAGCTCGAGACGTTCCACAAGGTAATTCATACACAGCCTCGGACTGTCTCTGCAGGGTTCTCAAACTTCCCCCTTAACTTATGGTATACATGTATGTACAAGCCCTGGATATACTGTGTCCTGTAGGGCCAACGAGTGAGACGTCTGGTCTACACTTTTAACTGGGAACCAGGCTGGTCCTTGGATTACCCAAATCTCTGAGGATGCCTATCACGGAACTCAGCATACAATAACTGTCCATGTTAGCAGTTAGTAGGCGAGACATCAGGTCTGCACCTAGTTCACCACTACCCTGTCTCTCAACTGACTGAGATTACAGGTGTGGTTATGAACGGCACAGGAAGGACATATCCCTGATTAGTGGTGTTACTTTGACACACACTGCAGGAACGGACAAAACTATCTATGTCCCGTCCCATCCCTGGCCAGAAAAAGTCAGCTCGGATACGGCCCTGGGACTTCCTTTTGCCCATGTGACCTCCTGAGGCTGAACAATGACCCCATTGTAACACTGCTAGGCGGTACTTGGCGGGAACGACAAACTGCAGTCGAACCTCGCCCTCGGGTGTTCGTGACTCACGGTAGAGCCGTCCTTGTTTACGAAAGAACTTGGCTCAACCTCCCCGTGAATACTTAATCACACGACCCTTTTGTTTGTTCCGCACGGTAGCAAGTGTCGGGTCAGAATGTTGTTCTTGTACAACAAGTTGACTACACATCAGATCTTGCGGCGATTCAATGATCACTGGGGTGACACAATCTGGAGCCTAAGCCATGGCTCGTGTTACCGCAGCAGCCGAAGTCTGAGTAGCGTCATCATCGGAGCAATTATCCTTGACTCATTGAATATTGCCTACTATAAGGTCAAATAGAGGCTCTGGCATGACAACTGCAAGTGTCGTACCAGTATAAAATGGAGATGCCACCTGGATACATGCCTCAGGGAACAATCTCACTGATCCATCAATAAGGTTTGCATGGATCTGTCGACCTGTATACTGCTCAGGCCGAACTAAACTCTGCTTAACAGAGCAACCTGAGGAACCATTGTCTCTCAGGACCTTCACAGGAATGCCTCCCACAAACCCTGGCTGAACAAGGAAGGTACTGTCACCTGTGGGAGGGCCTGTGGTGGAAGCAGCCAGCCACTCATGAGGCTGCTGAATTGATGTGGCAAACATTGTGCCTTGTGAATTATATTGGGAAGATGGAACATTGGCCATCTGGGGAGGGAGGTTCACTGTCACTGTGGGACTAGTGAACTGTGGGGAAGTACCCATACTGGTAGGGACGTGACCACCGTGCTGCTGCTGAGGAATGAAGGCTGCATTCGCTTCCTGCCTCTTTTGAGCTGGTGGTGAAAAACTTTGTCCCAACGGTCGGTTGCGTGGCTGATACTGCTGCTGGTTAGGGTACTTGTTGTACCTCTTCCACTCAGGTTTCTGAGTGTTTTGCCCCTGGTCCTTCCACTGCGGTTTTGGACCTTGGCCATTATTCTGAGAATGGCCTTGTTGCTGGGATTCAGTCCGAAACGGCTTCCCAGACTTATCAGCTTTTCTGTTCCAGGTGTTTTGCTTACGAGTTTGATACCCGTATGCAGTAAAGAATGCGTCAGCCTTTTCTACCATTTGGCTGGCATCTTTCACCTGGCAGATCTTAAGCTGTGCTATGAGCTCAGCAGGCCACGACCTCTCTAGCTGTGTACGCAGCATAAGGTCAATTATCCCCTCACGCGTGGAAGGAGTTTCATCTTTCTCCATCCACTCACCTAGGTAAGCAGTGAGACGGTCGAGGAACTGAACAGCCGTCTCCTTGTCTTGGAGACGAGCTCGCATGAACTGAGCTTTGGCGTCGTCTACTGTGAGACCATACGCCTTAATGAGTGCAGCTTTCATCACTTCATACGTGAGATTGTCTCCACGAATTCTGTGGAGAATATCGAGGGCAGGGCCCTCAAACAGGCTAAGAAACTGAAGCCGCTTAGCTGCATCATCAAGCTGGGCCATGTCTTCAAATCGAGCTATGTATGGCTCGATTCGCTCGCCATCTTTGTATGGGGGAAGCTTGATGTGTGGGGTCGCCATAACATGTGCAGGGAGAACGCTCGTGGAGCTTGAACCAACTGCACCAGATGTGTCTGAACCCAAGGAATCTCGCTTGAGCTTCAGCACTTCAAGTTCATGTTTTTCTCGTGCTTCTCGCTCGGCACTTTCGTGTTCTCGTTCTCTGTCTCGTTGTTCACGCTCGTGTTCTCGTTCTCTGTCTCGTTGTTCACGCTCGTGTTCGCGCTGTTCTCGCTCGTATTCGCGCTGTATCTTACGCTCTTCGCGGGCATCATTCTCGCGCTGCTGCTCCTGATTATGCCGTGAGAGTATGTATTCTTTAATTTCAGTTGGGTCTGTAAGACCCATATCTTTGGCTTCCTGTAAAAATATGGTGGTAGCCATGTCGCTAACTCAATCTAAATAACTAGCGACTCAGTACTGATTGCTGCTTCGCAAACGAATGCTAATAAATACAAGTAAAGAGTACAGACACAAGCTAGTGGTGACCAGTCTTACCTAGTTAACTGGATAAGAATAAAGCGAAAATGCAAATGACTGGGAAGACTCAACAATTAACACAATGGGTACGACGACTTCCCAGAAGCGAATAAAATCGTCTGGCGTTACCAAGAATAAAGTACTAAATAGTGTTAAGTACTACGGATTAATAAAGCAAAATTCATTTGCTAAATTAAGGGTAAACACCAGTAGACTTGTGACTATAAACTTTAATGATAAATACCTAATATGAACGAGTGAGCACTATCTCGTGAATAGCTTTAAAGCTAGGAGTTAATATCCTGGAATGAGGTCGCCAATTGTCACGGGTTTTTTATAATATCAAAGAGTTTTTAAAATATCTGCTATGTATTATTTAATTGATAATAATGTTCAATAATATTAAAGAGCAGGGACAATGATTGTCTTGGTAAATCGAGCAACGATTCTCTAAGAACGAGAATTTATAAACTTTCTCAACAGTACACAGCAGAGACTAATTACTCACAAATACTGAATTAGTACTGTTAGCCTCTGGAGAAAGTTACTTCACCCCCGACAATAAATAACTAATACTAACATCAGGTTCTTGCCGATGCTTAACTCCCAGGTGGCACAACGGATTTTAAGTTAATACAACAAGACTGGTCTAAGTACCAGTTATGAATAGTAAAACGTCTATGCAAGCTAGGAGCTATGTGGAAAATAAGCTTAATTTGGAGAAATGAAACAAGATTTTAGTTTACATTAAGCTCAAGGAAAAGAACTGTTAAATTTATTGATTACAAAAATAAATTTAACGTTACACTTCAAAATCAAATTAATGAGATCGCACTCACTCACGCAAAAGCTAAATATTTACGCCTAGAAAGAAAAAACCTTAATTAAACTCTTAAGACTAGGGAAACAAAAGGAAATACTGAACGATGAATGCTTTGTATCACCAAGGGTGGGAGTTTGGAGCTGTGGTCTTGTGGAGCTTGGGTGCTAGCTGATCTCTCCTCTCACACTTCTGGAGCACTGGACCTCTCTCCGTCAAAGCAACAACTAGACTGCCTAAGTCGTGGGAACAAGGGGGAACAGTAGGCCGCAATTATCTAACGGTCAAGTGAGCGAAACGCGCCCAAAACAAATCGGTCGGCGGAAGTAGTAATGTCTCACACAGGGACGATCACTTATGACACTGACAAATTGATTTGAAAGGACTCCCGCCGATGAGCGGTTAACTGAACGATAAACAGTGAGTTTCCACTAATAGTTCGTGGCTTCTCACAAAAGGGTAATGTCGCGAATTTGATTCGTGACACAGTATGTGGTGAAGAGGGATTAAATACATCAGCTAACCTCTTTATAATCTGATGTATAAGTTGAATGAGTCTGAAGAGCAAGACTACAAGATGAAGTACATGAAATACACTGGACCCCAAAAAATGTAGCGGAAGAGGGGAAATGAAATACACTGGCATCAAAAGTGTATCGGAGGGGAAATTCATGAAATAAACAGGCCTCAAAAAGTATACCATAGGAAGGGAAACTCATACACAGGCCTCAAAAAGTATACCATAGGAGGGGAAACTCATAAAACACACAGGCCTCAAGAAGTGTAGCGGTGGCGGGCTGTATATCCGAAATTTTTAAAAGCGTTGCGATATGCCAAAAAGATTAATATTTTCTCCGCTTAATACCCTTGGAAATGCCACAAACATGAAATCTAAAGCATCCTCGTGAAAGAAAGTGGAATCATCGGCCATTTTGTAATAGCCGTCAGGTTTAGGTGGAATTGTGCACTGATAATTTTCAAGAGCAAGATGGCCGGCTCTAGGAATGAAGGGTTGACTAGTAACCAGGGAGACTCATTCCCACCTCATAATTAAGACCCACCAGATTTCACGCAACCACAACTTTTTATTTACCTTGAATTGTGCGCTGATAATTTTTTAGGGCAAGATGGTCAACTCTAGGAATGAAGGGTTGATTTGACTAGTAACCAAGGAGACTCAATCCCACCTCATAGACCCATCAAATTACGCAACCACAGCTTAGTAATAAAGCTGTGAGTGGCCCAATAACATCACAGGTGAAGAGTCCAGCTATAAAATGAAAGCTACATTGTTAAGCTATACGCGGCTTCCACAACCCCACCCCTCGCTATCTCTGTTCTGGGAAAGATAATGCCAAATCTGGGAGGTGATAAAAGGAAGGGTTTTAGTGCTGCCTTCTTTCTCTTTCACCTTTATCATTCTCTTTTCGTTTAATTCTTTTTCTGTGTCTGTCCGCCTCTCGTCCTCTTTTGGAGATTCCGGAACACCACTTTCATGGCGATTTATTTGCATTTCACATCTCTATATCCTACTTTTTATTGATGGAAACTCAAAAATAAAATGGTAGCATACAAAATAATTCGCTGAGGAAAAGGTGCTAAAAAACCTATGCCACTTTTTTTTTTTTTTCCTGTGTGTTCGACTCTGGGCATAGACTTCACAGCCTGTTCTCAAGGCCCAGTTGTCCTACATACCATACACCTTCACATGTTACCACTTCGGCACAAACACCCGCCGTCCATATTGAATACTTGCTAGGGCTGTCTCATACTGGACTGGTGTATTGGTGTTAGCGGAGGGGTATTTTTATGACATATCAGCGGGTCTTCTGGTAGATCAGTAAAGTCTGCATTTTACGATATTCAAATCCTTAAACTGTTCCCTGCCCCAGCCGGGATTCGAACCTGGGTCCATTAAGACTGCAGGCCACCTCTACCGATTCTAGAACACTAAACCTCAGCATCTTCTCATTTGTTAGTGAACAGGAAAACAAATATAACAACGATATGGGAAATAGAGTAACGTTATGTTGTGGAAATGGTGCTTGATAAACGTTTGGAGGTTGGGTTAATTAATTTCTACGTCCTATTATAATGAAAAGTTTCTTGTTATAAACGTTTCTTATTATATTTCACTCGTGGTTCAGGAGGTTCCAGATACCGTAATGTTTGTGTGGGGACCGTATGGATAAGAACCTTTTGTATGCTGTCTCCTTCAGTACTACGTCTCTCTGAAGTACTGAAGCCTCTCTCTTTATATATTGTACGTTCAGGTCGCTCCTTTGTGGTACTGAAATGCCTGTATGTTCTCTGTATACTGTATTGTAACCTATGGGCTGAAACGCCTAGGAAATGTATCTGTTCAGCTTTAAATCACTGAAGTACTGAAACGTGTATGGCTTCTGTATACCTTCTCTTCCACTCCAAATCGCACTTCTGAAGTACTGAAGTTAGTGTATAATCCTTGTATACCGTCCTTCAACCTCCAGATCGTTCACTGAAGTCCTGAAACGCCTGTATGATCTTGTTGTGCCTCTTCAACTTCTAGTCAGTCCTTGAAATGGCGCAGCTGGTGCGATACTGTGTTCTTAAACTTGGCACCACCTTGACTATCCTTGTCTTATCATTGCAATAATCTTGTACTTTACGTTGGAATTTCTCAACGTGATATTGCAACATTACTAGATGCAACTGGGTTAGCAATTGCATGACGTAGCTAATGATTCTGATGTGATGAATATATTTGTGATGTTAATTGGTGTTGATTATTCTGATGATTTTCATTATGATAATGTGATTTTTATGAATTTAATGGTGATATTGGTGGTGATGGTGATTTTGGTGGTGAAAATGATGGTGATTTTGGTGGTGATAGTGATGGTGATTTTGGTGGTGATAATGGTGATGATTTTGGTGGTGATGGTGATTTTCGTGATAATGGTGATTTTGGAGATACTGATGGTGATTTTGGGTGTGATGATGGTGATTTTGGTGGTGATAATGATGGAAATATGGTAGTGATAATGGTGATTTTGATGGTGATAATGGTGACGGTCGGATACATAAAAAAAAAACTATTACACATCACATTTATTTTTCCATATAAATGAGTTACATAATCTGGGTAATAAAAATATATTAAAGCATTTATATATACAAATAGAATCAGATCCATTTAATACTTCTGATTCTAGTGAGATTATAGCGTTAATACTGTAAATGATTCTTATATTTATTTTTGCTATACCCTGTTCACTGATACTTGGCCTAAAATCGCCGTGTTCCCTTCTTCAGTGCAGAGATGTAGCGGTAAACACCAGAATATGATGCTAGTCACGAAGAAGTGCCATGGAAAGGATGTAGAACCGCTCCATTCTCTCTGCCACTGAGCTACGTGAAATAAGCAGCAATAGGACGAAAACATGGACCAAGTTAGTGATAGTCACCTTCAGACGATTTCATACGCTAGTCACGAAGAAGTGCATTGGGAAGGATGTAGAGCCACGAAAAGTGCTATGGAAAGGATGTAGAGCCAGGAAGAAGTGCTATGGAAAGGATGCAGAGCCGTAGCATTGTCTGCCACAGAGCTAAATGAAATGAGGAGCAAATGGACGAAAATCTGGGCCAAATGAATGGACCAGACCTCCCGACGATTTTACTTGCTAGTCACGAAGAAGTGGTATACAAAGGATGTGGAGTCGTGGCATTGTATTTTCCTGCCCCTGAGCTACGTGAAGTAAGCTGCAGAAGGACGAAAATCAATGAAATACACCTCCAGACGATTTCGTTCTTTAGCATATCATTTTAATATCGTTCTGCATTGGATCTATGAGCACAAGAGGGTAGGTAGGTGTACAGCGCAGACTAAATCGCTAAGGACGTGGTGTTAGGACATCTCAAACCTGTTGGGGTGTCAAGTCAAAAGCAGGGACACTAGCAGGAGATGTTGGTAGCTCTGTGTAACAATTTCTCCTCTCCCTGTGTACTGTCTTAGGCTTCCTACAAACCCAGATGATCACCAGTATTAGAATAACGTTACAGACTAGGGAAACACACAAGCCTACGTCCTTATATAGAATATTTGAGTTGCTGAAAGACGAATCTTGAATTATGGGCGGTTGATGAGTGGATGGTGATGATGGTGGTGATGATGGTGATGAGGGTGGGGGGGTAGTGTTTATGATGTGATGATGCTCGCTATTATCCTTATGCAAGTAGTAAGATATAAGACACACTTCTGGAACCTTTGTACTTTTCTCCATTCTACATGTCACATCCAGAGGTATAATCAAGGTGAAAGTTTTCCCCATGAATTCCTTGGTTATGTGGCACGGGATCGAGCTGTTCGTCTTCCACCCATTCCCACAGCGCTTTAGGCCCCTGCTCGTCACATTCACTTGGAAGTCACACTCGTCAAGGTCATGCTTGGGGCCTGAGTTACAACTTGAGTTGCTGAGAGACAGATTCGTCCAGTATTCCTGAGTTGCATTCTGACCTGCACATTCCTTGATCTGGAAAAAAAAAAAAAAATAGAGGTACATACACGAGAGAGAGAGAGGGGGGGGGGGTACTATACACGAGAGAGAGAGAGAGAGAGAGAGAGAGAGAGAGAGAGAGAGAGAGAGAGATGGTACTTGAGACGTATAGAAGGGGAGGGGGGAGGACCGAACAATAACATTTAAAACCCATTATTAAACAACATCCAACATACTTCAAAATATTGGGTCTTGGGTCAAGGTTTCACATTTGTTCGGCTAAATATGGCATCTGTTTTTGTCCTCAGTTGTACCTTTTGCAGTGATGATAAACCTCGTCGACCTTGATACTGTGATTGGAAAGAGACTGTTGCTTATCGGGGTAGAGTGGCAATCTCTTTCTCTCTCTCTCTCTCTCTCTCTCTCTCTCTCTCTCTCTCGGTCCAAACTACACAGATATGACAAGTACATAGACGACAAATTCATTATGTAATATTTGTCATAAATGAAACAAAGGAAATTAATAACCAGCCAAAGATCACTACCCCATTCGGCTCAGTTAATGGCCAAGTGTACTCAGATTGGCGGTTGTTTTGACTAGTAACCAAGGAGACTCATCCCTCACCCCATTGGACTGAATTACTAGCCCAGTGTATTCAGATTGGGGGTTGATTTGCCTAGTAACCAAGGAGACCCCCTAACTCAAGGCTGTTCTGACTAGTAACCAAGGAGATTCATCCCTAAATCAAGGCTGTATTGACTAGGAACCAAGGAGACTCATTCCTAACACTAAGCTCATAGAAGTTCACGCAGCCACGACTTAGAGTCCCGCTGTGGTGAGTTACGTTGGATGAAAAGATACTAACGGTGATGGCAGCGCTGGTGAGGACAGACAGGAGAAACAGCAGCGGTAGTAGTGACAGGACACGACACATCACCATCCGCACCGCCATGCCTGAAAGATAGACAGACAGAAATAGATAGACAGGTATATGAATCGGTTAACGAAAGGGTACGTGAAAATAACCACAGATGTATTGATAAGTGGGAAGTGCTAAAGTAGATAAGTGAATTAAGAGATAAATGAGAGATATATAAATAGATAGATGAATTGACAGCTAGATAAGTAAGAATTACAGTAGATAAATAGATGAACTGATGAATGGATAGCTATGAAAATTAACCGATTATTTTTGCCTTTACGAGAAGTTAAAACAGAGGAGAGAGAGAGAGAGAGGAGGGAATTAAGATGATGTTTCTAGTCATTATATAGATTAGAGAGAGAGAGAGAGAATTAAAATATATAGATGAGAGAAAGAGAGGAGTGAATTAAGGTGATGTTGATTCTAAAGTCAAAATTTAGATACATAGAGAATTAATTACTCTTTCTAATAGCCAACCAGACGCCTTTTGCACTTCACGTTCCCCTGTCGTATCATTTAGGGCGATAAGAGGTGTTGTACAGAGTCAAGGAGCAGAAGATACTCTATGTAACGATCTGCGCCATCCAGCAGTTTTGTCACGTTCTTGCCACCTTGAAATTGCTTTATATATCACAGTGTCGACGACTAACAGTGAATTGTACTGTAGTGTTAAGTATGCCATTATTGTTGAATATAATTTTGCGTCTTCCCAACCATTAAAGCCAAATAATTGACATGTACACTTTGAAGTTCATAATCGTGCTACTTTTTTATTTTTTTATTTTTTATAATTAACCCCTGTCCGTGAGGCTGTTAAACCCGTCAACCGCAGGTCAGCAGTTGCTTCTGTTGAGCCGATCTACAGGTACAATACAGTCGGGATCCGGCGTCCCCTTGTGTGGTAGACAGCGCTACACCAGGGTTAATCCCACGAAGAGGTGCAGGGAAATAGGAGTGGTTTGACTCCCAGGTGGATGCCGCAGCTGCTCCACCCAGGATGCACACGGCCACCAGGTGTAGGCCCCTTCAGCGTGGAAAAGAGTGACAGCATATCAATGTCCATCACCGTGATTCTTTTCGACTGTGTTTCCTTCCGATGGTCTTTGCACAGCGGCCAACAACTCTTCTCCCAGAACATACATACAGGTACAAGCTAGGAATTTTGTCTTAGAGTCTGACCGGTACTGATACGATATTCTGATAAGCTTACCTCGCCACTGAAGATGTCAAGAGTCAAAGGTGTCACATTACTCCCGTAGGCATGACATCCATCTTGTGTTCGCCTGATGATGATTCCTCCTGTATTAATCTGAAACTTCCAGACGATTTCCTTCAGCTGATTCTTGGTGGTAGGAGGACGCTTTTTCCGTCTGTAGTCTCGTCTGTTAAGGAAGCTCCCCAGCACCTCTTGTTTAGCGATTTATTTTTGGATATGGCT
Organism: Coenobita brevimanus; assembly: GCF_032717465.1. Lineage (NCBI taxonomy): Eukaryota > Metazoa > Arthropoda > Malacostraca > Decapoda > Coenobitidae > Coenobita > Coenobita brevimanus. Next base: position 45,484,126 of record NC_136997.1, on the reverse strand, counting down.
GATTAATATCCTTTTGAACTTTTTCCCATGCTGCCTGAAGAGAGAGAAAAGTTGGATATGCATTACTAAATTTGTCTCGACCATCAGAGAGAGAATGATGACAGAATTAACACGGGTTCCTATATACACCTTCGGCCCAGGAAAATTGCTTGACGTTGGTATAGGGCACTAGAGTTGTCCCGATCGTGAGAGGGTATGTGAACGGGGTAGAAGGTTTTGCACTGCTCCCAAAGAAACACGTAGAGTCGGTGTGTTCTCCGTGATGCTTCAAGGGCGACTGACTGACTGATAACAGAGGCCACCAGAACGTTGTGTGTGTGTGTGTGTGTGTGTGTGTGTGTGTGTGTGTGTGTGTGTGTGTTTAACTAGTATGAGTGTGTGTGTGTGTGTGTGTAGAACTAGTGTGTGGAGAGTTACGTCGTTGAATACTTGAAATAGCAATGGGTCTTCATCTTCAATAGTGAATACTCTGGCTAAGAACTCTGACACACTCCTTGTTTTTCCTTCATCTATTGTGCCCAATTTGCTACTGTCATTTGTCTTGAGGTCTGCTATTCTAGATGTTGTACTGAACTTCCTTTTCACGAATCTCCAAGAATTTTTAGAGTTCGCTACTGAGTCCTTGGCCATCGTGTGCTCTGCGTATCTCTTTCATTGTTCTTACTTTGTTACGCTGTATTCCCGGTGTTATCTTCTGTCCTTCAGGTATCGCTGCCAACACGCACTTTCTCTTTGTGCCTGCAGTTGTCTTAGTCTATTGGGGTCTTCCTTTTGTTCAACGTGCAGTGGATAATCTGGCATATATATTGTAGGTTACGTCGTTTACATTCATTCAGCGTACTCTTAGCATATTTGGTAAAAGATCTAATACAAAAAACAAAAACAAAAAAAAGACACCGGCTTTTAGTGTTGAAAGTGGATACAATATACTTTTGGTTTAAGGGAATCTAACATTAATTGAACATTCACTGTTTTATCAGTCAAAAATAAAATGGCACCGTATTTCATCAATTATAAAAAGAAAATGACTCCGTATTTAGTTGGAATTAGGTTGAATCCATGTTCAGAGGGTCTTTGCGGTTCATAGTGATTAGCATCACAAACACTGACGGTGTTACAACCCCGCTGAGGGGGGTCACCTTGACGTGGTGGCGGGGCTTGAAGCGTGGCCGGCATTGCCACCTATTTTGCTTGCCTTTGTAGGGTTCGGCATCAGTCGGCCTCGTGGACCAAGCACCCCCAGCATCACTGGTAGAGGAGGCCTGCTGGTGATGAGGCTTATCCCTGCGCATCCACCATCTTGGGCAGGTTTTTTGCCTCCCTACGTAATTACCGTTCGTGGCGTACAGTAAAGCTGGGAAACAGGAGTCTGGCAGTTGAGTGATGCTGCTCGATGAGCCCTGCAGCTTGCTACACACATCTTTGGTCCCCTCGGCTGACTAGACTGGCGGCCTTGGTTGGGCCCGAGCAGGTCAGTCAGCTGGTCGCTTGTTGGCTGGGATCAGGTGGGCACTGGGGGGCTTGGTGGATCCTCTTGTCCTGGAGTCACCCTTGTATGAGTCTGACTGTGGTTACCTGCGTATACTCCCTTGTTAGGCTCCGTGGTGGGTAGATTGATGAGGGAGCGAGGATTACTTTGCTCTGTTCATGGCTATTGATCATTGACACGGCGCAGTTGACATCTGGTGCACCCTGGACATGTTCCCGGATCTTCAGTTTGCTCCTCCCCGCTGGCACATTGGAACCGTTTGTGCCAGTGACCCACCATCCGGCTGCTGCTCATCGGTGTGGCCGGTGTCCGATTCAGCCTTCAGCACTTATTAACAAGGTGCTGCCTGGTGCTTATGAGCCAGCCTCCATTGCGTAGGTTATTGTCCGTAATTCAGCTGGCCAGGATCTACGTCAACAAAATATTTCCATGTATATCGTGCTCACATTCAGCCTTGTGATGCTGCTCTTAAGTCTGCCGCGCGGGCTGATGGTAGTTTGCTGGTTGAGGTTAATGATGATGATGATGATAGTACCCAGAGCGGACATCTTCAGACCATTTCAGAGGTTTATATCCTCCCCCGATTTTATTAATCTTAGAATTTTTCAATAATGTAATCAAAATGTGTAGTTAGAATTCGCGCCAGTCTTTTTGCGTTGAGAGAAAAGTTGAGTCAAGAAGAGTTGTTTTTATTCTGGTGTTTAATGAATTGTTAAGCTCTTTGGAATATGCGAGGCGTATGTTTATTACCGTATATTTCTTGATGCATGTATCCTATGAACTCTGTATTCATTTATGCTATCAAGTAAGCTGGGCACGTTTTTAAGTAATGGCGTCCCGGCAAACACACCAGAGTAATTTAAGGTTGACAGAAGACGCCACAGGAATAAAGATTAGAATATGATACCAGTCACGAAAAAGTGCTGTGGCAAGGATGTAAAGCCTTAGTATTGTAGGTCCAACACTGAGCTACGTGAAAACAGCTGCAAAAGGACGAAAATCTGGGCCAAGTTAAGGTGAAGGAACTTTTTGTTTTTCAATTAACATATTATCATCATTATCATTCCCATCATGCACAGTACCACCACCACTATCAATACGACAACCACCATCATTACCACTACCACCATCACTGCCATCATCTCCACTACCGTCACTCCCTTGGGTTCAAAGTTGGCGGGCTTGTGACGTCAGCATCCACACTCGCCCACCGCATTCACCTGTGTTATTTATACCTGAGTTCACCTGCCAACTGTGTGCTTAGGTGGGGCTTTGCTGGGGGCGATGGCAGGCAGGCTATTGAACACTAGTCATTGTTATTATTATTATTATTATTATTATTATTACCCCTTATTTGGGGGTGGGATTTGGGATGAAGATGATGATGATGGACAAGGTGTGAGGGAAGAACAGGGCACACAGATGATGGTGGTGGTGGTGGTGGGGGTTATGATGATGATGGAGAGAGAGGAGGACGAGGGATGGAGATGCCGCTGATGATAATGAGAGAGAGAGAGAGAGAGAGAGATTCCTCATCGTAACTTCTTCTCCCATCTGACTTTTCCATGAGCCTTGGGGAATCACTGGAAGGTTCGGATATACAACACCTCGTCACTCTTATCACACTCAATTATTCGGCTCTGGAGATGATGCGGAAAATAGAAGATTTCTTGCTATAGTTCTTTCACCTTTAGTTGGCCCAGATTTTCGTCCTCTGAAGCTTATTTCTCGTAGGTGAATGGTAAAGCTAATACTCCAACTCTGCATCCTTTCCATAGCACTTCTTCGTGACAAGCATCATATTCTAGTATTAATCTTAACGCAGCATTGCATTCAAGATAGAGAAGTGGCAGTGTTAGTCAAGTAGGTGCATTATTATTATTATTATTATTATATTATTTTTATTATAATTATATTATTATTATTATTGCTGTTCTTCTTTATGTATCCCCAGGTTCATGTGAAACGTAAACCCAGTGGACTACAGGCTAAAGTTGTCCCCTTACTGCAGTTCACCATTATTGTTTTTTTCTTTTTTTGAGAGGGGGAAGGAGGGGATTGAGGATCTTACCAGGCTGCTCCACCGGCTTGTCATATCAGTGCCACCACATACAGGCGTCCCTCTCCAGTACCCAGGTTATGGTGAGAGGAATATATGAAGTCTCGGTCGCAAATCAGGCACATACATTTTCTTACCTGCTATACTCTTTTCACTTCAACTTGGCCTCACTGGGGAGTTACGAGACAGAATGGAGCGTGAATAGGTTAGTGAATATTGATCAGGTCTGTATTATCTGTGTCACGGACTATGGAGGAAGAAAGGAAGATTTACAGGTGGAAGGGAAGGAAATGGAGAAGGAGGGGAGGGGAAAAGGGAAGGAAGGTGAAGGAGGCAGAGGGAATGGGATGAAGGGTGAGGGAAAGTAAGGGGGAGGAAAAAGAAGGGAGGGAATAACGAGAAGGGAAAGTGGAGGAAAAGAGTGGGGAGGGAGAAGGGAAGAGGGGAAAAAGAGAGAAGTGGGTGGGAATTTCTGTGATCTCTGAGTTGGCGGAGGACAGCCCAAGGGACGGTCCGCAGACAAGCTATATATACCCCAGGGATGCTGAGGGTCCTGCCATTTCGCGCCGTTCCGTCATACCGAGAAGACCTCCTTTCCCGATCCTGCCTGTGCGATTTTTCTCTCCTTGTATTTTCGCACATTCGATTAGCAAAAAAATAATGTGAAGCCTACTTTTTCATTAATATTTTTCCTTGTTAACACCAGGCCTATTCTTTTTCGTCTTCTTCATATTCATCATCTGCCTTCAATTTTCCGATATCGTTGTTCCCATCTCTTGAATTCTCGCGTAGTTATTAGCCATTGGTCTGAGGCTTCTTCCCCATATCCTAGACGTCCGTGCAGTCGGTGTACATTAATTTTAAGTCATTTTCTTCCCTTCAGCCTTTGAAAAACTGTGCCAACTCAAAAGACCAACTCAAAAGACCGACCATATTGACGAAAGCAGTATTTTTTGGCATCGTTTAACAAGAGCTTCATCGTCACAGGTTATTCAAGTAGACAGAGAAGCACTTTGAGAGAATTTCTGAGCTCAAAGGGGTGTGGAAAATAGGAGGGAGACTATTCATTCACCCATTTCGATTCCCAGTACTAATAAGAATAAAAACTACGATATTGACCAAAACTCTTTACATTCCCCTTCTTCCCCCCGTTGCCCTATTTTCGCCCGTTTCAATTCCCAACTCGTTAAAAAAATAAACCAAGCAAGAATCCCTCATAATAATAGATCCCAAAACACTTCCCACGATATCCCTGTCCCAAATCCATCTTCGTATCAGGCAAAAATCTTCGTTCTTAAAAGTCTGCATCTCGTCGTTTTAAATTTATATAAAGTATCGGTTTGTCAGGAACATTACTAAACCTAAAAAAGAAGGATCCTATGAAAAATATTGACTTCCCAAACTCAGAATGATATCTCCACAATTTTTCACTCTTTGAACCATTAAAATCTTGTGTTCCGTTAACTCTTCGAAAACGTTTAAAATTTTGAGTTCTTTCGCTCTCACAGGATTCTATTAATTTTCAGCCTTTGAAACTTTGTCTTGGTTTCTCTTGCTCTCAAAAACGACAGCTTCATTCTCACCTTTTGAAATCTTTAAAATCTCGACTTATTGCGCTCAGAAAAGGTAATACCATAACTCTCAGGCTTGGAACTCGGCCTAGGTTCCCCTTTCTCGTAACCAAAGCCTAAAAAAAAAAAAAATAGAAAGTTTCACTAAGACTGGTGAAACTTTTAAAACATTACGCCACCGACCAGACTTCTGCTTCAGTACTATGGTAAGATTATTATTATTATTATTATTATTATTATTATTATTATTGCTACCACCAAGCTATTTTTTCTGTACTTAGGAAAGGTCTGTGGTACTGAAGGGGTTAATGAAGGCTGTTTAATTCCTCCTGTTTGAAGTCTTGTGAGCTGAGTAAAATCGTCTGGTGGTAGCAAGAGACTGGCTAGGAGAGGGTATACGCGAGGGGGAGGGGAAGACCAGGGATATGTGAGAGGGGATGGTGTGAGTTGTAGAGAGGGCAGCCAGGCAGAGGACAGGGTGACGGAGGCAGTTTGTGGTCACCCGTTACGGGACTGAGGCGTCTGGCAATAGATAAATAGGTAGATAAGCGGTATAAAAACGGTAGGCGCTGTATGAGTCAAGTAACAAGGGTGCATGCCTCTACTTCCGCTACCAGTTGATAGCTTATCAGTGGGTCAGAAGAACACACAGCCGTTGACAGTGACTGAGCGGCGATGACGAGCCTGCACATGGAGGCCCTGTGCATCCTAGGTGGAGCAGCTGCGGCGTTCACCCTAGACCCAAACCTCCTCATATTTCCCCACACCTCGTCCTGAGAAGGACCCTGGTGCTGCGCTGTCTGCCGCAAAGGAGCGCCGGATCCCTGCACGGTGTATGTACCGTACCTGTAGGACGGCCCCACATATGCAGTTGCTGACCTGTGGTTGACGGGTCTGCTTGGCTTGACAGACCGAGTTTAAGCGGCAGCAGCAACACCGATGGCGTATTATTGTAGGTTATTCTGGGTGCCGTCTAAGGATATATTCATTGGGTCTGATTCGTACTGAGGGTGTTAAGGACGAGGGTGTGTTCTCTGTGTTTTTCCCAGAAGGAACACTGCCAACTCTTGGAGAATTAACTGTTTCATCCATGTTGTTATTTGTGGACCCAGACTCACCTGGACGTGAACCCGGTGGACTGCAGGCTGAGGTTGTCCTTCTGCAGTCCAGTATTCTTTCAGGGGAGAGGGAGGGAGGTGAGGGACGTTTGTATAATCAGCTCTAGCCGTCCGATTATGCTGGTATCACCACATGTAGGCGTCCCCCCCCCGTGTGTGTGTGTGTGTGTGTGTGTGTGTGTGTGTGTGTGTGTGTGTGTGTTTGTAATCATCCACCCACACACCGCCCCTTAGTGCTTACGTGCAAGAACTAGCTAATGCTTCCCGACTCCCTTGTCATATTCCTGTCAGCATTTTCCCCATCGTACCCATTTTCCTTAAGTAATTTGGCTCTCTCCCTTTTTTCTTGTTTTGGGACCGTCGGAGCTGAGAGAGAGAGAGAATCTTCCTCATGGTGTGTGTGTGTGTGTGTGTGTGTGTGTGTGTGTGTGTGTGTGTGTGTGTGTGTGTGTGTGTTCAAGAGCGTAAGAGACACGGACAGATTATACACCTGTTTACCTCTTCCTTCCTACGAAAAGAAATCTTACTAACCTACAGCAATACTTATGTTGTAATATTGGAAGTTACTACAGTCTCCTTCCTTTGTCATTCCTCTGATAAAAATTCTTAGTTACGAGAGTGAATCAAGACCAGGAAACCGAGTCTTTATTATTATTATTATTATTATTATTATTATCCCACTCTGATCTGCACATGGAAGCCTGTTCACGAAGCTTAAAATCTACCAATCACACCAGAAGCCCTCACGAAAGTCATCATCATCATTGCACTTACTCCACCATCACCAGACATTCCCTACCATTATCATACTACTACTACTACTACTACTACCACTACTACTGCTAATAATAATAATAATAATAATAATAACTGCGTCATAGTGGAGTATAGTGCTTACCTGTATTGGTCACGTTTAAGAGATGGGATAGGACTGATACGAAAGGCTTGAGATAAACACACAAGGTGACAGTGATTACATGTTGTATTGCTGTTGGTGGTGATAATGATGACGATGATGGTTGTGATGATGATGATGATGGTTGTGATAATGATGATATGATGAGGGTGGTGATGATGATGATTTTGATGATATGAGGGTGATGGTGGTGGTGATGACGATGGATAGGTTTGGTTGGAAGTTGTTAGATTACATTAGGCTACGCTAGGGTTAAGTCGGGTTATATTAGGTCAGGTCAAGTTGAATTAAACGAAAGAATAAATAAAATACTTAAGATTTTCGTGGGCGACTGGAGTTAGGAGTGGCTGTGGGTTGCGAATAAGGAAGATAATTGTTTGTGACTGATTAGGGGGCGAGATTAGTTATTATCACTTGTTTACCTGTACTGCACACGTGAGAGAGAGAGAGAGGAGAGAAACCGTCTATGGGCAAAGAAATATCCAAAGTCACTCTCAGCTTAGAAATATTTGCGACCAGAGGAAACTGAGGAGCATAAGAAATGATTTTTTAGGCTGATTTTCCCCCCGACTGTAGTGTTTATTTATTTATTTATTAGGTCTTCATATTACCTGGAGACCTGCAGCATTTAGTCAGTTTCTTCTTCCTTTCAAACACTTAAATTTGGCGCCATACACATTCATGCATATCTTTAACGTGAATTATTCGATCTAATGTCAGATCATACGAACACAATTTTGGGATCATCTATTCTTGTGTGTTCGTCTATCAACGTTGTAATTTTCACATGTCAGCGTACTGTATGTGGAGACCATCGTGTATTCCCTTGGTAGCAATGTTTAAGTTCTGTGTATGTGTTTATTGTGCAGGAGGTGGTATGGTTGGTGTTGCTGGTGTCGGGGTGGTGTGGTGTAACCCTGGCCTCACCACTGGACCTGTGTAACGTGGAGGACCTTCGCTGTGACATCATCTGCTCCTTCCCCCAGCTACAGGAACTCTGCTCCCGATGTCTCAAACGGTCAGTGCTTGTTGCTGCTTAACCCCTGTCTGTCTGGCCCAGCAGAAAAGTTCACCTATCCCACTGTGGCTGATTGACACCTAGAATAATGCCATCACTTTCCCTCCAGACGCATCGTATCAGAGAGAATCATTTATGGCTAGAGAAACATAACAATCCTTTCTCAGTTTAAGAATATCAGCCAGCAGAGGAAAGTGGCAAGTAAAAGGGTTACATATTGGCGAACCTCTATTCCTGACAGAACAATACTGCCGTCCTTATTATACAGTGGATTAGATTTTCAAATATTGCAAATTATTTTCTTAGTTACGTGTATACCTCCTGTGTCTGGTAATGCATGACATTTAGCAGGAAGTTTAACATTCACTACTCTAGACTTTCAGAAATATTTGCCTTATAAAAAAAATAAGAAAATTGGACACCTACACCTGGATAAGGAGTCTTGTTTTTTATACTTTTTAAGACGTAGTTCAGTTTCTGTCCATCTCTTAGGCATTTTTTCTCATTGATTCAGCCTGTATTTTCGATGGGAGTCAGAGTCGGGATGTTAATAATACCCCAGTTCTCTCTAAGTATAAGTCACATCTGGTAACTTAACACCGTCTCACTCCCGCAGAAGACCCCTGAGGTTTGGGAAGAGAAGTGGGGCGGTGGCGCCATCCGTTCCCCTGGAGGACCAGTCTGACGAAGGGGTGATGAAGGAAACGCCGGAGGGAGGAAGAGGAGCGAGGGAGAGAGTGGAGAAGAGAGGACAACTGCTAGAGAAAAGGGGGCGAGATGAGAGGAGAGAGAGAAAACCTGGAGAGGAAGAAAAAAATGAGACACACGATGGAGGAACGAGAAATCTCCGTCGGCCGCACTATGTACTGAGTAAGATCCTTTGGCGTAACTCCGTCGGGAAGGACCTGACCGTACCCGAGGGAAGATTAGGACCTTTTCCGACCGTACCTGAAGGAGAACTAAAATCTTTCTCGACTGTTCCCGAAGGAAAACTAAGACCCTTCCCAGCCATACCCCGAGGAGGGCCACTGGACATCCTTATGAACCCTGAAGGTAGTTGGCCTCACCTTAGCCTCTCTGTCCATGATGTAGCCCCTGAGGAGGTTCTCGCAGACGATCCTCAAGCTTGGGTGTTCCGGAGAAGGCACAGGCGTAGTGTTTCTGATCAAAATGGCGACTTTGAAGCTCTGGGTGCGCGGAACGGAAGCCCCAGGAGACGGTTTGAAGGACCCGGTGGGCGTGCAAATAGCGATGCTTATATCAGGCTCTATAACGGCTTCTTGAAGCGTTCCCAAGGAACTGTAGACTCCAATGGCGCTGTTAGTGGTCTTATCTATGAAACAACTCGTCCAAGTGGAGCCAGCGAATCAACACTTCGTGGAAACAGCCCCAGTCAGCGTTACCATCACCTAAAAAATCCCTCCTTTAGTTCCAGAACCAAAAATTCACAATTTGATCGTTACAACATGGACCATTCAAGAAATTTCAGAGATGCAAAAGATTCAGAACCGGATGCTTATGGTGACGACAGTTCAAGAAATATCAAAGCTACACAACACTCCAAATTCCACCATGCAAGAAATTTCAAAACCGCAGGTGACTCCAAATTCGACCATCATGCCATTGACCTTTCAAGACCACGATTCCAAAGCCCGGGGAATTCAAAATCGACCAGGTTCCAGCAAGAGGATTCCATGGGCTTATCCGAACCAGGCGATGAGGGTGTGTGGGGGGTTCCAGTGAGGAGGAGGCGGAGGAGGGTGTCTGTGATGCAGGAGGTGGTGTCTGAACTTATGGAACTTCTTGATCTTGACACCTTGCCCGTTGATCCTAGACTCTATGGGTGTCATGAGTTTCCAGTACACCTTTTCCAGTAACAGTGTCTAGGCTTATGTATACACTGACAATACATACATACATACACTGATACACATACTGCACATACACACGCTTAGAACAAACATACACACACTGCCTGTTGGTCCTAGGGTGTAGTATTCTGGATTTCCTTTGTATCTTTTCCAGTACTACATATACACTGGAATACACACTTAGGTACAGGTGTGTATTAAGCAAACAGTCACACATACACTAAAAACACGCACAGACGGAGATCTACACATGCACATATACTTTCTACACACACACACACACACACACCTATTCATATGTGCAGTGGCTGGAATACATACACACACAAGATACATGCACATATGCTTACATTGACTGGAAAACACACGTACACGGATATTCACTTATATATAATGACTGGATTAAAAACGTACCTACACATACACACGCGCGTACACATATGTTCACATAAACTTTGGCTGGAATTTACACACACACACACACACACACACACACACACACACACACACACACACACACACACACACACACACACACACAATTCGGTATCGCCTTTTCATCTAAGTCTCCTATCGCTGCGCTGATACAAGAGCTGATGACTGGGCGGGAATCTGTGTAACTGACAAGGATAGCGCTCAAACATGATGAAACTGTCGCTTTATAGACAGTATTGTAATTTTTTTAGGGGGATTCGTAACACCTTTTAAGTAGTGATTTATTCTGCATATACACACGTGAATGTCCTCTTGTGTTATTGATGCAAATTGTCAATAAAAAGAACGATTTAAATACAAAGTGACTGTATTCATGTTGGTTGAGAAGCTCCCTAACACCTTTTCTCAAGCGATTTATTTTGCTTATACCTTACTGTCCAGTATGTGTTGTGTAAATCCTTCTAACATGGCCACTGTGCATAAATAACGTACAGAGGGATATTAATCAGCCATATCCAAAAATGAATTGCTAAGGAAGAGGTGTTTGGAAGACTTTTTACCGGACCAGAATACGGGAAAAGGTGTATAAAGTAAATAGCTAAGGAAGAGGTGCTAGGGAGCCTCCTTACCCTGCGTGAATACGGGCTTAGGTGTAACGTATAAAATAAATCGCATAGGAAAAGGTGTTACGACCCTCCTATGCTAGCTAGGATACTTCCCAGCGATAGGGGGCTGAAGAGGCTGGTGAGAAGAGCATTACCGATATTAACATCCACCTCCTAACCACTGCTGTTTGAGAGGACTGGAGATCAAGACCCGGTTTGGGCAGGGAAGAGTTTGGGGGTCTGAATTATCCTGCATTTACCATCAGTCATCTAACACTTCTGTCTGAAAGGACGTGAGGTCGAATCCGGGCTTGAGACAGAGACGTGAGAGGTGAATTTAAGCTGCACATTTATTTTCATTCATGTTTTTGTAGGTATAAGCTTGGATATAGATTTTTTCCCCCATATACCTGTGAGGTAAAGAAAGTTGTCATTTGTGAGGTAAAGAAAGTTGTCATTTGTGAGTTAAAGAAAGTTGTCATTTGTGAGGTAAAGAAAGTTGTCATTTGTGAGGTAAAGAAAGTTGTCATTTGTGAGGTAAAGTTGTCATTTGTGAGGTAAAGTTGTCATTTGTGGGGTAAAGAAAGTTGTCATTTGTGAGGTAAAGAAAGTTGTCATTTGTGAGGTAAAGTTGTCATTTGTGAGGTAAAGTTGTCATTTGTGGGGTAAAGAAAGTTGTCATTTGTGAGGTAAAGAAAGTTGTCATTTGTGAGGTAAAGAAAGTTGTCATTTGTGAGGTAAAGTTGTCATTTGTGAGGTAAAGTTGTCATTTGTAAGGTAAAGAAAGTTGTCATTTGTGAGGTAAAGTTGTCATTTGTGGGGTAAAGTTGTCATTTGTGGGGTAAAGAAAGTTGTCATTTGTGAGTTAAAAGAAAGTTGTCATTTGTGAGGCAAAGAAAGTTGTAATATCCACTGCTAGATGGGGTGAGTGAGACTTCAAAAAATAATCCTTGCACTCGTTAAATCCGTGTTGTAAAATGGAGGTGTACTTGTAACTTAAGATTAACACCAATAAAGGCCGTAAATCATGAGGAAAAAGGGAGATTTGTAACCTAAATAGCTGATTGTGTGTGTGTGTGTGTGTGTGTGTGTGTGTGTGAGAGAGAGAGAGAGAGAGAGAGAGAGAGAGAGAGAGACAGACAGAAACACAGAGAGAGACAGAGATAAGCAGTGATTGAGTAAAGCAGACAATTAACACAAAGAGGATGTGTGTGTGTGTGTGTGTGTAAGGAGGGTAGATTTTCTATATTTAGGCAAGAACTCGTACTGAAGAGGTTAAAGAAGGCTATATCTAACCCCTTCGGTTCGAGAAGCCTCATAAGATGAATAAGAGATTTCGTAGCACTTTTTCCTTAGCGATTTATTCTGCATATTACCTCAACATTCTTTTTGTAATATCGTTTTATAATCGAGAGTATCAAGGACGTACAAGATAATATTGAAGTTAGAGGAATGAACTGCAAAAAAGAAGTGTTACGTGCAAGATATTATTGAAGTTTGAGATGAAAAATAAATCGCTAAATAAGAGGTGTTACGGACTGAAGCAAAAGCCCTTGGGGATTCGAACTAGCGACAACACGAAGTCGAAATGGAGAAGGGTTGAAGGGAGAGTGGTAGTGTGTTGTTGGGTGTTGGTGAGGGAGGGTGAGAGAGTTCAAGCAACATTATTTTTCCTTCCTAGTTTTTCTTCTTTAAGGCTTCAAGGGTGAGAATTATTTATATTTTTTCTTCTGTGTATGATTTAATTCTTGTACGATTATGTAAAATTTATACTTAATGGATCTAGAGACTTGCTATATTGATTTTACTCCAACTTGGCCTAAAGCTATCACGTCTCACTCTCGTTACAACTTTGCATTCAAGATGAACACTAGAATATGAACATAGTCATGGATTGGGGAAGGGGAGGGGTAAGGGGATAACTCTACAATGAAATGTTTGGCAGTGGGGGTGGGGGGTAAGTCTAACTGGGGCTCCTGCCTCCCCAAACGCCAGGCCCCCCGTTGCTACGTCACCACTTTGGATTTAAAAGATAACTGGTAACATTATTTACATCTTAAGAATGTGGACGAAGCACAGCGTTGCGTGGATAGTGTGACTGGATTTTTCTTGCATCATAAAACTGGGAGAATATTTCATGTGCGTAGTCTGTATTTTTACCTGGTAGACTCAAACATAACGAGTCAAGAACCTCGTGATAAGTCACCTAGATTACAATGCAGGAGAAACAGATTACAAGCGTATCTAATTATTTATCAGTACCGCAAGACTAGAAACATTGCGTCGCGTGCTTACTCTGTTTTATGCACTTTTCAGGGTGATGGCGACCCACCGACGCAACACACCCGGCATGAGACGCTATGTAAGTATTGGTGACGTGCCGAGTGGTGGCTCCTATTCAAGGATAAGATTGTGACTTGGTAAATTTTCTGCCCTGAGAACACCAGTCGATAAACATTACCATTTAAAATCGGAAACTTCTTTATCGTTATGTTCCTATTTGCTGTTTTATCGTTATATTCATCCTATTTTCTGTTTTATCGTTACTCTTCCCATTTGCTGTTTTATCGTAAAATTCTGCCTTTTTTTTTTTCGTTATATTCTTTCTATTTACTAGCTTTTATTTAGCTGTGGATAGGATTTTCAAACTAATTAAATAGGAACTTGTAAAATCCCTCCTAAATGAAACGCCTTTACGAACTCTTGTCTTCCCTTTTCCTGTTTAATCGTTATATACTTTCTATGTACTCTCTTTTATTTAGCTCTGGATAGGATTTTCAAACTGGTTAAATAGGGACTTAAAAAATCCCTTCCAAATGAAATGCCTTTACGAACTCTGTTAGTGATGAGGCGAAAGTGTCATCTGGATATTGGAGATTCATTTAAAGTCTTATTACGCATAGGCTCTTTATTAGTGGCTGGGTGTTCGATAGACACTCGCTGATTAGTTTAAGAAGAGGGAGGAGGGAAACGAGAAAGATAATAGGGAGAGGAGGGACAGATGAGAAGGGGGAAGAATGGAGAAGGAAAGAGGGTGAGGAAACGGGAGAAATGGGAGAGAATAGGGAAAAGGAAAATGGGGAAAAAGGTGGACAAGGGAAGGGAAAGAGATAGAGAAGAATGAAACCGAACAATGAAGAGGGGACGAAAGATGGAAAAAAGGGGAAGGAATAGTAGGAAAAGGGACGTAAGACTCGAACAAAAGGAAGAGGGACGGGGGAAGGAAGAGGGAGAGGGTGGACGTGTAAGAATCTGAGTCAAGGTTGGTAGGCAGCGTGATCCGAGGAACAGTTTTGAGAGGGTAATCTGCATATAGATGTAGGGCGACGGGGTTAAGTTTTGTCAATCCGCCCACATCCGCTGGCAGTCTTAAAAGTATTCACGCCGCCGCACATACACACCACACCTACACTGTCCTTGCCATCATTATACTATTTTATACAGGTTAGGGATAGATTTAGAGTTGATGTTCACCGCACCACAGCCTAAACCATTAACTGCTGCGTTACTACATAATACTGGGTCTTACAGTTTCAGAATTAGATGGCAAGTTTTCAGACACTCGGGTTTTCCCAATTGCCTGACAGCAAGCAGAGGAAAAAGGTTATCATCCCCAGAGATTTACGGGAAAACTTCTATTATAGACTACGGCAGAGTATGTATAATTACCTTTCAGGATTTTAAATTAGTACGCCACTTGTTCCTAAAACTTGTTATATTTCTTATACGTTCCTCACAGATGGTCACTCCAATTTCCTTCCCCCCCCCCCCTTTTTTTTCCCCTAAGTTTAATGCTGGTTTATGAGGTGAAGTCGAAGCTTGATAAAAGATAACTCGTGCACTTTGATAACACTTGTTCACAAACGTTCCGTGCCCGATAACACAAGTCTATTAATACGATGAATCTGTCTTCCTTCGTCTATTGACTTATGAAATTAATTTGATACTTGATAAGATGACTATAAATTTTCCTGAAACACTAGACTTTATAGCCGTTCCTTAGATATACGCCAGTTCCTCCATACAGTGGTTATGTATCTCCTTTGGTGCCTGTCTTTATGCTGTCTTAGGCGAGCACTTCGGCTGATAAGAGATAACGCTTTACAGTTTCCTGGAAGCTACTTTTTAGCTTGTCATCAAAATGTTCTTGCTAATAACAAAGCTCTTTAGTATAGTAGCTATTTTTTATACCTTTTTTTGGAGCAGATGCAGTCAGGTTTCAGTGTAATAATAATGATGATGATGATAATTAATAATAATAATAATAATAATAAATCCATCAGAGTATGCTGGAGGTGCCATCGGGATCGCAGTGTCGGTCTCGTAGTGCCTCGGCCAGTGTGCTTGACGTCAGTGGCTTCTCACCAGCACTTAGGTATGGTATTGTCTGGCATTTTATTTTTAGAAATTTTGACTTATCGAGGAGCGGCGTGGTCAGTCTGTCAGGCTTAAGGATTTTCACATACTAGGTCCTTATTTTTCACTTAAGCGGACTCCTGGCCTTTGGTTCCTTCTTCCTTGCATAAAAAAAAAAAAAAAAGTGGCCTCGCATCTGTGTAGTAAGTTGTTAATCCTCAAGTTAGAGGAAATGTTTGTCTCTAACATTGTCGTCTGTGATATAAACTGAATGTCTCAAAACTAGAAGAGAATGTTCGTGTAGCATTATTTCTTCCATAGCATAGTGTGGTAATGCCTGGTTAAGTATATGCATGCCGTAGCTCTAGACTTGAAGGAAAAAGATAAAGCTGTAACGTAGCACTTTAATAACTTTAATTCAGCAGTTTATTCTAATGATTTTTTTTATTTCTTTATTTTAGTTTCTTCTGACGATCTTTAATTTCTTTAGTTTCTTCTAATGATGTCTTTTAATTCTTTATCTTTCCACCTGGCCGCAGTAACTACCCGCGAGTGCCACCCACGCCTTGCAATACGCCGTGCTTCGTCAGCCCGCGTATGGCATTCACCACACAGTTCTCCTATGACTCACCGATACAGGTACATAATTGGGTACTGTTGCCATCAAAAGTCGTGTCGCTTCTCCTGCCTGTATCTCCACGGACTTCTAATACCATCGTTGTGGACCTGATCAGTCCAAAGAAAGTCAGTGCCTGTTTGAATTCATCACACTGATTTTCAAAGTGCTTGGAGGGAAACGCAAGAGAGGCGACAGGGCTGTTTATGCTAGCGATGTGTATTGAGATGCTCGAAATTTACTAAAATCTCTATATATGAAAGAACGGTATTAATGTTTTAAATTTTCCCGCAGATTCTGACCTCCAGCTCAGGGTCAGTATTAAGTCCTAAGGGTTTGCGTTTGAAGGGTCTACGCTCCCTCGCCCCCCGTATAAAGCTCATCCTCTCAGCTCTCCTGCTCACCTTCGCCCTCTCCCTCTGCATCTACAGGCTGTCCACGGGTGAGTCTCCTGGGGCAAGTTGGGGCACCATTGAAGATTCCTAGTACTCTTTCCTTGGCGATTTATTGTATTCAAAGTTCATTATCTTCCCAATTTTCCTAGCGATTTATTTGGAACATAACTTATAATAATGTTCCGTGTTTCAAGTAGCTTTGGAGAATCTTAACACATCTCCCTTAGCGATTTAAGTGTACTAGAACCGCCAGTATTTTCATATTTTTTGTGCATTGAGATTTCGTAGGCGGCTTTGGAGATTCCTAATAAATTTCCATGGCGATTTATGCTGATTATTTTCTCCTATTAATACAATGTCGATAATAAGAAAAAGCTTCCAAGGTTACGGTTTATATTCATTTGGTTGCAGAACGGAGAGGTGTAGATGTGGTTGGCGAATGTGTAGGCGACAATGCCACATCCTGCCCGACACACCTGCATCACACACTCCTTCAGGCGAGTCGCAAGAATTATTTTATAGCTACACTGCTGCTAGTCAGTTAAGATTCCCAAGTATCTTACAAATCGGCTTATTTCTGGATCTGAATATCCCTTTGTACGTTATTTATGTAGAGTATAGCAAAAGGAGAATAATTAAGCTCTTAATAGGAAGGTACAGTAAACAAAATAAACCACTTATGAAGAGACTTTAGGGAGCTTCTTCCCGGACGAGACTATGGGATGTAGTGTCATTGTTTTTGCCATTTACTATAATAGATTTGTTTTAGGTGATGGAACTGGGCCAATCTCGCAACTAGACACTGTAGTGGTTGCATGAAATGAAACTAGCTTTAGTTATGAGGTAGGAATGAATCTCTTTGGTTACTAGTTAAATCGATCCTCCAGTCTCATATCACTGGCCATTAAGAAATGAAAATGTGAGTGCTGTGTCAGATTTGTTTTTGAATCCGTTGGTCATATTCAGTTTTAGAGATGTTTAAGAGGGTGGAAACGGGTCCCAATTTCCATTGCATCTGTCTATAAGCACAGTTAAGTAGTGTGCATCATTTTGCCCTTCTTTCATTATTCAGAATTAAAAGTAATGTAAATGGTAGAATTGATTATATGGGTGCACTTGGAAGGGTTTGACGGGCGAAAGCATACTGAAAAAAATTATTTTTCTCCACAGAGGTTTTGGAATACTGCTCCTCCCCTGAACCAACAAGACCACCCAGAAAAGGATTTTGATGGACACCTGGAAGACCTGACGCAGACATACCCGGAGGAACAAGAAGAGTTTGAACAGAGAGGAGGGGGTAGCATTATAGAAGAGCAGACTGATTCAGGTGACGGAGAAATGCACCAGGAAACCACCCAGCCTTCTCGTAGACCAAAAAGGCATACTGTTCAGGGTCAGTATGTGGAAAAACGTCAGGATGAAGTCTACGGTGCATCACATGACAACCAGTACGAGGAAGTGACGGGGACATCACAGTACAAGCCGTATCAGCAGCAGCAGCAGCAGCAGAGACGGGATTATGAAAGTGCTGCGCAGGGCGAGATGGAATATGCACAAGGAGAGACTCAGTATGCAGAGGAATGGCAAAATGGTGCAGTGACTGAGACAATGCAATACAAAGTCCAGGATCCCGGCTATAGAAACAGTGCACAGGAAGATAGAGACTACATAGAGAGACAGGAAGGTACAGCACACCCCTACCACAACACCGCCGAAAACAGGGATGCACAGGACCAGTACGTAAAGAGACGGGATGATGGTACAGAGCCCAGTGCATTGCAGTACCACCAACGCGAGAATCCGGAACATAATATTGCACAACAGGAGTATGATGAGAATTGGGAAGGCGGCAAAGTTCCAGAAAACGTACAGAATCAGAATCTCATACCAGTGTCTGAAATCTCTCTTCACAACCAGACTCCAAAACTCGGTGATGGTGTTGGTGAGGGTGAGTGGGAGGGAAGCTGGAGGCAGGATGGTGCAGATAATTCACCACAGGACTACCAGACTGCCAACCCACAGGAATATTCACAGCAACGGATCTTCATTGGGCAGAGTCCCGAGGAACAAAGACAGAACCAGTATTCCCAAGAGCAGCTGCAGTATTTGGAACATCAGCAGCTGCCCGAAAGGAACACACGCGAACAGAATGATAAACAGAACCCAATAACTCCGCAGGTCACACAGCAACTAATAAACATACATAAAACACCACAGCAGAGGGCGCAACACTCTGAACATACTGCACAAGCAACACGGAACGAAATTCAGAGTCGGCGAGTTGTAGAAAATTTACACGGCGAGCAACGGAACGAAATACAGCATCGGAGAGTTGCTGAAAGTAGCCGTATGGACCAGAGACGCGATGGACCCCCTGGACCCCGAGCACGTTGGCAGAAAGCACAACGGCAGCCAAGGGACACAGGAGCGAGACAGGGAGAACACAGGAGATCGGAGAGAGGAAGGAGGACCCCCGCACCCTCCTCACAAGCTAGGGGGCATGACGAAGGGCTGCGTCAGGAAAGGGGGCGCTTTGAAGGGGGGCATAGTGGTATGGGGGGCAATAGGCAACCACAGGAACAGAGGTTGCCACCTGGTGTAAATCCTCGCTATTATGCATATCGGGAATTATAATGATGGACCGAAAACACTGGAATGAATTTAAACATAATTTCCTGTCATAACAAAGATGTACCAAATTTTGTCTGTTGCCATTTTTTAAGATAAAAACACTGGGAGTCAAGTTCCTGTTATGCTTAGAATTTTTTGCAGGGAGGGAGATACGTATGAAATCGCTGAAGAAATATGTAAAATATTCTCATATCTCTTTTTCCTGCAGACAGTCATTTTAATTACAAGATCAGTCAGCCTTGTGCGACATACGGATAGCCGATATAATTTTAATACATTATAGTTTGACATAGGTAATTTAATTTTAACTAGTTACAGCTGAACAGGAAATATGGTACTATTGCTAATAAACTTATATTTTACCTTGTTTTCGTATTAACCTAGCCCCTCCATCCATCAGTTATGTTTTGCTACTAAATGGTAAAAGCAGTATTTTCCTTGACGTTGGTCTTTGCCACCTGGCGCTGGATTTTAATCATTTCTATTCATATTCAGAAGTGGTAAAAAATCAACGGGCTTTCTAACACTGTGTTAATATGACCCTTAGACTGCCCACAATTTTGCCTATTCATTCAAACTATGCAATTCCTATAATAGTTAAAATTTGCAATAAATTGGGAAAAGGAAAATGGGACAAAAGAGGGGACAAGGAAAATTTCAGTAAACTCTACACTTTTATTTTTTATACATTGACGACAGGTGTGAATCAGATATACCGGAATTCAAAACATTACATGGCTAGTTTGCTTAAAACACTTTTATATTTGTTGCACCTGACTGTTACTTTTATTTACAATGGGTTGAAGAGGAAGATATTTACAGCAGTTGAGTTGCTTATAATGCCGATAGAGGTGAAAAGTTGCTAAAACAATTGTGTGGAGAAGTATAATCTGCATCAAAAGGGGTCATAGATTAAGTAATTGACAAACTAAACAAGAGGAAATTCTAAAAGTTTGCCTTGGACAAATTGCTGAAGGTATGGCAGAGCAAGACGAATTATTTAAAAAAAATAAGTTGCTCAAATTTGGAAAGAGTACAGTACTAAAGGTGCACAGAGAAAGGAAGAAATTAAGCTTTCAAGAATAAAACGTTATTGGGCCAGAAAGTTCACGAGAAATGTACCGAATATTTTCGTATTTGCAATGGAACAAAATGGAATGTTTTGTCTGGAAAAGTACAGTAGGTGGAACTGACTCAGGGGTACGGAAGCTGCTGAAAGATTGGCCTGAGAAATAAAACCCGTCAGTTCCTAAAAATGTGCTTTGGTAAGAGACAGCTGCTAGGAGTACAGTATAAAAAATATGAAAAGAACAAACTTAGGCAGGTACTCTGGAGCACGGGTTAGTGGAGCCAAAAATCCCATTCCACTTGAGAGCAGTTTGAATCCGACACGCCAGATCTGGGTAGTCCTGGTTCAGAGTATCCAAGACGTACTGTACCCGCTCTCTCTGGCATCTGTCACACCCACCACACAGCTGCAGGGTGGCGCGTTGATCCAAAACCACTTCTGTTGGGGTAAGGAGAGGTTGTGGTGGCGGTGGTGGTTGTGGTGATGGCAAAGATGGTGGTGGCATGGTGAGGTTGAGATGGTGGTGGTGGTGGTGGTGGTGGTGGTGGTGGTGACAAGGATGATGGTGGTAAGGAGAGGTTGAGATGGTGGTGGTGGTGGTGGTGGTGGTAATGACAAAGATGGTGATGGTGACTGTTGCTGCAAACTCGATATTATGACGTAAATAACACACATATCAATGTTAACGAAGTGTTGCTACGAAGGCTCCAGTGTCGTATGGTACTGACATTTTATTTATTTTTTTTTCTAGCTTGGGACAGACGATATAACTCAAACTTCGCAGCCTTTCCATAACCCTACATTATTCAGGCTAAGAACATATATTATCACCCACCCTTCAAAGCCCTGCCGATGTTGTTACAAGCTCCCTCATCAATAACACACTCCACGTAGTAAGTGACGGTGTTGCGTTCCCTCATGTTGCCGAATAGTGTGGCTAGTGGCATGTTGGTAAGTGGTGCTCGTAGGGCTTCCACCACTGAGCTGGGACCCCTGCCTGTTGCACCCTCTGACACCACTACCAACACTGCCAACACCACTGACACCACCACGCGTACCTGTAACAAGGCAAGTCACCACATCAAAGAGCAACACATATATTTTACTTCGAATGATGCCAGAGTATTTTAATCTGGCCTGACAAATTATAGATGAACTTAATCGAAAACCTCTAAGATTGGGGGTTAGAAATGCGCCACAGGAGGGAGTGGAAACCAGGATAAGGACTGTACCTGTGCCATGTTGTGTTGTGGAGTTAATTCCGGCTCACACTGTCGACCTAGGCCCCCTGTCCAGCATTTATATACACACCCATCTCATCCATTAAAAACCACACTGGCCATGAACAGGACAACACGATTAAGATTTTTTGTTATTCTTGGTGGGCTACGTGAGGTACAAGGGATAGAGTTTTTGCTGATTTTTTTTTTCCCCTTTTGTATGGGTGAGGTGTGTGTGTGTGTGTGTGTGTGTGTGTGTGTGTGTGTGTGTGTGTGTGTGTGTGTGTGTGTGTTAGGGAAGAGTTGAACTTGGGTGTGTGCGAGTCGGTACGTGTGGGTGTGTGTTTTATGTTGTGTGGTATGTGTTTGTCTTTATGGCTGTGTTTTGTGGTGTGCGTGTGTGTGTGTGTGGGTGTGGGTGGGAGGTTGGGTGTGTGTGTACCTAGGCTACCTGTATTTAATTCAGCCATAGGAATAAAAGAAAGACTATATATATATTTTTTTTTTCATTTTATCTTAGTAACCATACACGTCTTACAGACTGCGCCTCTAAATCCTAGTACAATTGACCTCTACACAACAGAATGCACTGGGGTGGTGAATACGGTTGGGGTGGAGGCGAATATCATGGGTGTCCTTTGTGTGTGTGTGTGTGTGTGTGTGTGTGTGTTTTGTTTGTGTGTACCCCTTTACCTCCTCCTCAGTGGACTCAACATACGACTTTTTGAGAAGTTTTAATAACTAGCAAAATAATTCCATGGAATTATAATACTGTTTTGTCATCACCCCCTCACCTCCTACATTTTTTCTCCTCCCCCCCCTTTTATCTATACATTTCCTTTCTTTCTCTGCACCCTCTGCCTCCCTTCCCTCCTTCTCCCCTTTTCTACCCTTCTTTCCCTCTTCCTTATCCTTTCCTCCCTCTTCTGCGTCCCCTTTTCTCCATCCTCTACCCTTCCTGCCCCCCCCTCTCCTTCATCCTTTACCCTTCCTTCCCCTCTCTCCTTCATCCACTTCCATTTTTTCCTCCTCTCCTTCATCCTCTTCCATTTTTTCCTCCTCCTCCTTTATCCTCTGCCCTTCCTTCCCCGCCTCCTTCATCCCACCTTCTTCATCTCCTCCTTGCTGTTACACGGACGACGCAGCGCCACAATCCACATTCGACCCCAAATAATAGGCGAAGATGTCAAACTGGCGCAATTTTTTGACCTGTGTCCTGACTCTTTCGGCAAGGGGATGGTACCGGCAGTGAAGCTCGTGTAGGACAACTCTGATTCGGCGCCGCACGCATTGGTTCTCCTCCAGCCATCCCTGACCGTTAGTGTCCGTTACGAAGTCTGTTAACGGAATGGGAAAAGGAAATTACCGTTATCGTCATCGGTCTTGTCATCCTCGTCAGCCATTTTTGTCATTATCATTATGGTGTTTATTGGGAAACAGTTTGGATGATGATGGTGATGACGATGATGGTTTTGTTTCTTGTGAGAAGGCATTGCGGTATGTGAGTTTAATTCTGAGTACATTTCTGACAAATCCCTTGTGAAATATTAGAAAACAGGCCGGTTATGATGATGATAGTAGCAGTGTGATATGGCGATGGGGTTGGAGATACTAATACTGATAATGCTGACACTGACGACGAGGACGATGATGATGATGATGATAGTTAATCCCATTTAGACACTACAAAACCAAATACTCACACTGCATGGCCTTGCCCAGTCTGCTACAGGCCACGTTGTCCACGATGCACTCCACAAACCACTTCACCATACTGGCGTCGTTTATTATCTCCCTCAGCCCTGCCACTTCCTGCGTCAGTAGCGGCTGGTAGAAGAGACGCAGGTGGTTCGAGGGCATGCTGTTCCACGCTGAGTCGTATTCCTCAGCAGTGCACTCTAAAGGTTCAGCAGGAAGGCCCACGTCTGAAGGTACTCCTGCTCCTGCTGCTGCCACGATCCCAAGGCACAGCAGTACACACCGGAGCAACGCCATGTATCTGTTTGGGGCAGAAACATCGGGGTGAGACAATAAATTTTTCACCAGTGCACTCCAGAGGTTCAGACGTAAAACACACGTCTGTTGGCACCGATTTGGGCGGTGGACTTGGGGAGGGTAGGCCCATCCCATTTTCAGCCAACCAATTATTACTTAGAAGTGTTATTTCTCAAAAGCGAAATAATAGATAAATATTATTACAGAGTCATTCCAGTGATTAAAACAAATTAGTAATGCATTTTAATTTGGGTGAAAGAAATCACGCTCCCCCGTTTCCAAAGTGCTGGATTCGGCCCTGGGTGGTGGTGGTGGTAGTGGTTACCTGATTGTGTCACGGGAAGGCAGAGTAATGGTTGATCTCACAGGTGTCCTCAGGCGACTGTACTGCGCAGGCCCGTCCCAGGTGTTATAAATACGGCTTGTGTAATGGAACGTAAACAAAAGTGGCCAATGAGCGGGAAGGAGGATGCTTGAATGCTTCGTCTCGGCTCCCTATTGGTCGATTGCTGTCTGTTGGTTATATTATTTCCTTTTTTCCTCCAAACCTATGACTCAGTTCCATAAAATAGCAAAACCTCAAACACTTGAAGCTTGGTTTTCTTTTTCTTTTGTTTTTTCGAGTATTGTGGATTGTGGGGGAGTTTGACCTTCCCTTTGTCTATTCTCCTGAAAAGAAAAGATGGCTGACCCGAACCAGATTGCGATCATAAGACCTTCAGAATATAAAGATAAAAACACGATTCTTTAAATTGTAAGTTCCTGGTATTTTAATTATTTTTGACGAAGATGGTTTTTGATTGTATTATATCACCTCTGGGTCACTTTGTACATTTGTTTTTCTTTTCTTGTTTTAAGTAACCTGATATTCTGGAGAGAGAGAGAGAGAGAGAGAGAGAGAAAGAGGAGGAGGAGGAGGAGGAGGAGGAGGAGGAGGATAGGGAGTGGGCGTAAAAGGGTGAGAGGAATTGAAATCATAAGTGATATACGTGGAAGACGTGAAGTTTTCTTGCTTTCTGATCAGTATGTTCATTTCTTATTCATTATTTTTATTAATTTTTCTTCTTCTTCATCGTCGTCTTTCGCTCATCTGCTACAGCTCCCTGATGCAAAAAGAGGAACTGTTTTTATTGTGTGTGATTTTTTTTCTTTTTTTAATCTGTGTTCTCTCGAGGTCAGTTTTTCAGACTAGTTTTTCTGCCATTGGGTGAGTAGGTTTTGTATTGCACGTAGCTCTCTGCCTCCCTCTCCATCCACCTACCACACTCCATCCCCTCCTTCACCCCACTACACTCCCTCCCTCTCCTTCCCTCTACCACACTCCCTTCCCAGCACCACCCTAACACCTGGTCCTATGCTATCTTGCCCTGCCCTGCCCAGCTGTGCCCTTCCCTGTCTTGTCCTCTGCCCTGCCCTTCCCACCACATTTCTCCAATATCTTTTGCCTTTCCGCTCCTGTCCTTCCCAGCCCTGCCCTGCCCTGCCCTGCCCTGCTCTGCTCTGCCTTTTCCCTCCCTTCCCTTCCCTTCTATACGCTGTTCTTCATCATTTCCTGCTTCATCTTGCCCTGCCTCAGTAACGGCAGTGAAAATGATGATGATTACGTAATTATAATAAGTTGACAGTAGTAGTAGTGGTAAAAATAATAATAATAACCCTCCATCATCATCATCATCATCATCATCATCCATTATTATCACCACTGTCATTACCTTTATCACCATCAATAACCATATCATCATAATATTATCAGTATCCTTGTAAGAATCAGTGTTTATCATCCTTACTACTGGTCATGGAGTGGAGGTTTGATAATAGTAATAATAATAATAATAATAATAATAATAATAATAATAGTTTAGAAGCTGCCTATTTGTGTGTGTGTGTTTGTGTGTGTGTGTGTAGCGCACGTTTACCACCAACAAAAAACAAGCATTAAAAAAACTTCACAGTGTTATAGCCTTGTGTGATTTCTTTATTATTAGTAGTAGTAGGATTATAATAATAATAATAATAATAATAATAATTATTATTATTATTATTATTATTATGATTATGATTATTATTGCTTCCTCACCCTGCCCTTGGGTGGGAAAGGAGGTCCGGATGATGATGATGATAATGATGATGATGATGATGATGATTATCACTATATCATCGTCTCATCTACTACTACTACTATTGTACTCATTCCACTACAAGACGTTTTTAATCAGTCAAGGAGAGGAAGTAGAACACGAGATCTTAAAGGAGAATATTAAGGTATGTAATATGTAGGATAAATCGCTAAAGAGAAGGATTTACGGAGCCTACCACGTCACCTGGAATCCGTGCCCTTATCTCAGAGTTCAGACTGATATGACGGGTGACGATATCGTGTTTAATTTTCTCCTACCATATCTCGAAAGCTAATCTCTCTCTCTCTCTCTCTCTCACTCTGTTGTAAGCGAATGGAATAAACTCCCTGGGAATGTAATTGAAAGTGGTACCATAAATATGTTTAAAAAGAGACTGGACATGTATCTCGACGCAATTGGTATCGTTTAGTTAGGATGGAGCAATTATTGCATATTCGCGTCTGCATTCATGTGTCTATTAGACACAGACAATATTATAGAATATAAATAATAGATAAACATTCTATTCATCTTTTGATTAACAAAAAAAAAAAAAAAAAAATTGCATGCATAGAGTAAGTATGTGGCTGTATGCCCAAATTTTCCTTTTCCATATTATTCTACTTTCTGCCGATCCTATAAAATTCCTTCAGGTTTTTCATTCCTGCAAGGTATTACTTCCTCTCTTGTTTCCTGTACGGCAAATGCCGGAGGGTCTGGAGGGTGGGGGAGAGAGCCTTCTGCTGTGCTATCTTTTTCTCCTGCTCCTATGCACTATATTAGGATTAAGGCCGGACCACCTCGTAGGGACCGTAAGGTCTGTGTGGTCTGTGTATCTATGTAACTCTATGTAACTCTCTCTTTAAATCCGATGACACGTGTATCTTTCTCTCTCTCTCTCTCTCTCTCTCTCTCTCTCTCTCTCACGGAGGCTAATCTCCCTTCCTATCCCGCGAAATCCAATGACGGGGTTGGTTCTGCTCTCTCTCTCTCTCTCTCTCTCTCTCTCTCTCTCTCTCTCTCTCTCTCTCTCTCTCTCTCTCTTCTAACCACTTAAAATTAGACCTACAATTCCATCTCCATCTTGAATGCCGAGTTGTAAGTAATTTAATACCCCAGTGTGATGCTAGTCACGAAGAAGTGCTGAAAAGGTCTTAGAGATCAGTATAGTTCTGCCAGTGACCTCTTTTTTTTTTTTTTTTTTTTTACATTAATTCTACATCTTGTTTGTGTACATTTTTAGCACTTTTTCCCCCTATGTTCGTCCCTGAGTACAGTAATGCTTTGCTCAGTGTGTACAACTTCTTTATTTATTTCCTAGTGATGATCTGCAACCGTTGTTCTTACTGTACACTTCTTAATGTACACCTTACTCTATTTGTACATTTGGCAACATGTATATCTGGTACAGCATCAGTTTAAAGGAGAGGTCTAGAATTTGGTACACTAGTGGCGTTGACATGAGTGAAGGAAGGTGTAATAAGCTGAAATGGCCAAGTGACTGTGATGTATGAACGTTGGCGATTGTAGCTAGACTTTCGCCATTCAGACACTGTCCCAGGTGCATGTGTGGCTAACTGTACAACTTTCCTATTGTTATTTTCCCCTAATTTTCATCATTTTTTTCCCTGTTCTGTTATTCCTAGTGAATTCTAATCCTCTTTTTCTGTTAGTGTAGTCACTGTTCTACCTCAGTTATCCTCTCTTCTTCTGTTCTTTGTTCTTGTACACTTTGTTCTAAATGTACAGCCTGTTGCCTCTGTACATCCTTGCTGTCCATACCTCTCTCCTATTTTGGTGCACGCCGCTTCTCAGTATGCAGTGTGGCAGAAAAATATGAAAGTGTGAATGAGGCTTGAGACTCCGATGCAGAGCTATGAATGGTGAGGAAAGCTGATTTGAGGCGGTAACTGGAGGGTGATCAGAGAGAGAGAGGAGGAGTGGATAGATAGATAGATAGATAGAGAGAGAGAGAGAGAGAGGGGGGGGCTTTCTTCCCTCCCCTCTTATTTCCCCTTCCCTCTCTCTCTCTCTCTCTTTCTCTCTCTCTCCCTTTTTCGTCCTCTCCCTCTTCTCCCTTTTCCTCTCTTTTCATCTCCATCTCCCTCTTCCCCTTCCCCATTTCTCCCTCCATCCCCCATTTCTCCCTCCATCCCCCTTTTCTCCCTCCCTCCCCTACCTCCTTCCTTTTCCTCTCTCTGCCTCCATTCGTACTAAGAAGGAATAGCCAATCACGCCTTCCCAGAACTCTATCTTGAATGTGATCGGATTGACTGCCTACGAAGCAACCTGAGAGTTTAACCTGGGAGGAAGAAGACGACGAGGACGATGATGGAGAGGGAGAGAGAGAGAGAGAGAGAGAGAGAGTTACAGGACAAGTAGTACCTCAAAAGACTTTACGATCGATAACAGAGAGACAGGCACAGGCGGGGAGTGAGGGTAAGACACTGCAACGGAGAGACAAACTAAAGAGATGCTGATGGAATTAATGAGACGAAAATACTTTGACTTTCCTTAGTAATATAACCCACACCAGAGCATACACTGCAGATCATCTCTAAAATATTCTCTGTCTATCTGTCTATTGCCAGACGCCTCAATCCCATACGGGGTGGCCACAAACAAATCGCCTCCACGTCGCCCTGTCCCCCACCATTTCACCACCCTGCTCTCAACTCACACCCCCCTCTGTCATATACCTCCCCACTCCATCCCTCCATCTCATCCTTGGCCTCCCCCTCCCTCTCTCTCCCTCCACCTCACTCACATACACTCCTCGTCAGTCTCTCAATGGAAATACGAGACTTGCTCTCATTCCCCTCACTCTAATGGATGGAAGTGGTTATCTGATAGTTTTGTGGAGGTATTGATGTCACATGAAGCTCCTTGATGCCTCTTCCTTACTATACTCACTTCACGTTAACTTGGCCATGTGGAGAGGATGGAGAGTGAGAGACTGACGAGGAGAGTGTATGTGAGTGAGATGGAGCGGGGGGGGAGAGGGAGGGAGAGGCCAAGGATGAGATGGAGGGATGGAGTGGAGAGCTATATGAGAGAGGGGGGTATGAGCTGGGAGCAGGGCAATGAAATGACGGGGGACAGGGTGACATGGAGGTGATTTGTTTGTGCTCACCCCTTGCGGGATTAAGGCGTCCGGCAATAGATAGATATATAGACTTTAACTTGGGCTATAACTGCCACCTCTCCATCCCAAATCGTGAGCTGTAGGAAGAGATAAACACTAGAATATGATGCTAGTCACGACGAGATGATGAAGAATGAGAGGCTGACTAGAGTGAGTGAGAGAAATGGAGGAGGTGACTGGGAGGGTGTGACTGAGGATGAGGTGGTGGGATGGAAAGAGGAAGGTGTGAGCTGGAGGGAAGGCAGCCAAATAACAGAGGACAGGATGACACGGAAGTGATTTGTTTGTGGCCACGCCATACGGAATGAAAGCGTCTGGGGGTGGGAGAGAGAGAGAGAGAGAGAGAGAGAGTTAATAATTGCGGAGGTCACTTTTTCCCTACTGTAGAATTCTGACCTGTACATTATAGCTTTAAATAATGTAGTTGCCCACGTCGTTTTTCTCTGCTATAGGTTTCTGACATACGTAACTTGCAGAACTGCATTAATCAGTGGTGTAGCTTCCATCGTGCTAATAATAGTACTAATAATCGATGTACATTTGACACACACACACACACACACACACAGTGGTAACGTTCCCGCTTGCCAACTGGTGGACGGGAGTTCGCGCCTCGCTCAGGTTGCGAAAAGTTTCACTGACGAAGTGGGTGGTTACTGTCCCCTTTGAGCAAGGGGATGGGTGTGTGCGTGTGTGAAGGTCACAGCCTTGCCCTTAGATCGGACTATATGAGCTCTCAGCTCCCTTCCGGGAGG
Organism: Coenobita brevimanus; assembly: GCF_032717465.1. Lineage (NCBI taxonomy): Eukaryota > Metazoa > Arthropoda > Malacostraca > Decapoda > Coenobitidae > Coenobita > Coenobita brevimanus. The sequence goes on along the minus strand of NC_136997.1, from coordinate 45,454,745 downwards.
GTAAAAGCTGACGATCACGACCATCAAGTGATCCTGACCGACCCGGTGAATTACACACCAAGGTTAACCCCAGTGTATACTATATACCTAGGCTGCTTCCCCAAAGAAAGGGAGGTAACCGAGACAGGACGACACTTACAATTTACTCATCCTCACACACACATTTAGTTGTATCTTAGCCTCAAGGAGAGATGGGACAGATCCTCACCGCTCCACACCACACGAGGGTCAACTGTGCAGTGCAATCAGCGACATCAGCAGCAGGGCCCGACAACAGAGCTGGTTTACCCCTGCCACATGATAGTGAACCCAACCCCTGACCCGCACCTGACTTGATTCATAAATCATAGATTGTTTGTTTGCCCTGAATCTACCTCATTCAGTACAGACCCCAACAATAGGGTGCGATATCGGCGATGGGCAAGAAGTAATGAGTAGAATATGGCATGTGCTCTTATTTTTGGAAATTACAACATGAATGTCTAAAATCTAAGAAGGTTGGCCCTATATATTTCCATTTTCTTTCAAGGGTTACTTTATTCGTTTTCTCTTTCATAGGTAGTAAGATAAATCACGATTTACAATATTCACTGGGTGGTATGTGCATTAGTTTCACTCCCAGCAACCCCCAAATATATTATTCTGCACGAACGATCCAGTGTATCTAATTCAGTCTGCGTTCCGAGGTAGCCAATGACGTAAACACAACAACGAAGAAGGAGAAGATTAAAGAGCCTATCAAAACACTGAGGAGATTTACGCCATGCCTCCAAAACGACAGGTATTTTATCAATATATCCGTCTATCAGTGATCATTTTAACAGTACAAGAGATTTAATTTGTAAATGTACTGTGATATTATAGCAAAGCACTCGGGCTGCAGTGATTCATTTGTTGGTTTAGTGATGTGGTTTGACGTTCCGTGGTTCACTCGGTTTTGTGGTGTGGTCTGACGTTTGCTGAAAGAGAATACCAGAGTTCCCAGGGTGAGTGGCTGGTAGTTTTGTATATTAAGACTGACATAAACGTAACTTGTAGTAATAGTAGCAGTAGTAATAGTGGTGGTGGTTGCAACCATAGGTTCAACTGGACGTGAAGCAGGTGGACCGCAAGCTGGTGTTTTTCTTGTCGTGGCATTTTTACTGCAGAATGAAGCACTTGCTAGGTGCTTGAGCCGCCATTTACCACTTCACTGATGTCAGGGATGCTGCCAGAAGAGGAAAAGAACAGCCTGGAAGAGATGCCTTCCATGAGAGGAGTTTCATACAGGTGAACACAGCATACATAGTGAAAAGACCAGATTTGACCCACTTTCAACCATCAGACTGTGTTTTATGTATAGATGTTGTGTTTTAAGGTTAGACAGCTGTTGTCACCCACCTTGTACAATACTTGGTGTATTGTATGTTGCAAATCGATGTACTACAAGGGTGTACTGTATTAGTGTACAGTTTATAATGTTAAGGTATAATATACAATACAAATTACATAGAAGTGCATTGAAGCGTCTTATGCTACCTATGATGTGGCTTATGCCATCATATGGTCAAGAGCCATACACATCCAGGTTAGCTGTCATGACTGATGTGAACAGAGTGGTATCTCTACAGTACTGAATTTTCAGGTACTGGTAACCTGCCAAACTGTACAGGGTACCCATGAAGTCTTGCTTGGTTTACAAAAATTCATTGTGTGTACCTGACTTAACATATTGTGATGCAGTTTTTTTTTCAAATGAAAGTGCTGGTAACTTTTGAAAAATGTTTAATGGTAAGCCTTCAGCCTCATCTTGATGTTAGCCCAGTGCCCTGTAGGTTGTTGTTCTTTTGCATCCGGCATTTCCTTTTCAAGGGATGTATAATATAACTGAGTGGCTCTGCTGCTGAGTTAGGGTATGTTACTGCCACCGTGAGAAGGCATCCTTCTTGAGTGTGTGTTGAAGGGTTCAGTATGGGTAGGTAAATAATAAGAAACAAGCTGCAGGTATTATATCATAAAATAGTAATAACTATTGATATTAATTTGAATAAAATGATGACTTAAACTTCAGAAAGCACGAAAGGCCCCTGGACCTGGTACAACAAGGAAGGGTCCTTGCTCCAGTGCGAAGCCGCCCCAAGTGGTGAGTGAAGACAACAGCAAGGATGAGGACCAGGAGGCGGTGCTGGAGAGGTTTGCACTGGAGCTGCGATGGTGTGTTGACCAGTTGGAGGCGGCCATGTTGAAGAAGAAAGGCCCAGCTAAACAGCGTGAGTTGCAAGTCTTCAGTTTTGGGCTGCCCTGACATATCTCAGTTGAACAAATGAGCTTGGCTATTTCTGTCAGCTTCAGATACACATAACAGAGTATCAGAGTTAGATGCAATATAACATCACAAACTTCATAGATTAGTTACATGAGTGAATGGGTTACTAGATTTGAATAAGTCAAAGGTGGTTAGTAGAGATTTCAGGAAGATCTTCAGCAGAGGTTTAATAGTTCTTGTGAGTTTGGAACATTAACCTCTTAATTTTGTTTCAGCCCTATATAGAGTGCTAATCCAGTGTTCTTTATTGTATTAGTATAATTTCCTGCAGTAAGCAACGTTGGATCTGGTTAGTACTTGGATGGGTGACCGCCTGGGAACACCAGATGCTGTTGGCATAACATTCTCCCTACGTGTCAAGTGGGGTTGGTGGAGGATTAGTGCCCCTCCCTGTAAAACAATTAACTCTAAGCCCTTGGCCACCCCGTTTGGGATACATGGCGTCTGGCAATGAATGAATGAAAAATGAAAGAGTTTGCCCAGTGCTAGCAGAAGGGATCAATAGTTTATAGGAAAATTGTGTGTCTTCATTGCCAGATGTAGTATTCTGAGTGAGATGACTTTGACAAAAGGTCTTCAAGGTGTGATTATCCCCAGTCATTAACAACCCATCTTCCCATGACATACCACTATCCACCCTTACCTACACTTGCACCTCAACTCTTAATCTCATTGTGGGTATCGGGTATGCCTCTTCTTCCACGTCTAACTCACTCCTATATTCCTCCCAGTCAGTCCTTCATTTATGGAAAAATTACTGTGTTGGAGTGGAATGGGTATTGTATCTCACTCTCATTACATTTTCAGAGGAGGAGCTGGCCAAATCGCACAAAACATTGACAAGTAGTAAAGTCCCCATGATAAGGAAGCGGCAAGTGATGCACTCCCTTTTTGGTGACTATCGTAGCAAAATGGCACTGGAGGAGAAAAAGATAAAGATTGGTGAGTTTAACACAGGTAGTCCTTGCATTATTTCAAGTTTCTGTTGTATTAATAGTTGTTATTTAGTAGAGGAAGTAACCCTTTCTATCTGGTGTTGTATTCATCATGGTATTCTTTACCAGACTTTTTTTTTTTTTAATGGATGTATGGATTTTTTTTTTTTTTTTTTTTTTTTTTTTTTTATTTAAACTTTCCAGACAAGAGAGGTTGGATTTCCATAATGAACCTGTTCATATCTGGTAATATGAAGAAATTTTTTTTAAAGATATGTCGCTGAATTGAAGGCTTTAGTACAGTGCAGTAGTTGCTTTCACTTAGGTTGATCATAATTCACTATAAAGGTGCAGTGAAGTCAGAAAGGAGTGTATTGTTCTATCACTCTGTTGCACCAACTGCATCAGCACACATTTTATTCATAACCTGTTCTCATTAATGGTGATAATTTTTATTTCGTTTTGGGTATGGGGTTAGAAACAGTATCAGTAATTCCTTCAGGCTAACTATATCTTATTTTATATATTTACAGTTAACATTGGACGATTTCATGCAGGTTATGTAAAATGTCACGTGGCAGTAGGGGTAAAGTAGAATTTTGTCCATGCACATTTTAGGTCCAGATTGAATTAATATGATCATCCAAACAGGAGAATGTATGTAAGTGAGGTAGAGGGGAGTGGGAGACTAAAAATGAGAGGTAGGGACGGAGTGGTAAGGTATATGAGGTTGGGAGATGTGGATTGGAGTGAGGCATGCTGATGAGGGAGGACAGGGTGACCTGGAGGCAGTTTGTGTAAGGCCAGCCCTTCCAGGACTAAATTGTCTGGCTATAGATAGATGTAGATCATGCAGTTACATATACTTGCAGGCATTATACAGTATAGTATGCATTGTGTGATAGAGAAACATAGGTGAGTAGATGTATAGGTAGTGTTGCAGTAGAAGATGCTGCCACTTGGTAAAAGAAGGTTGTTTCAGTGGTGATGATGATGATATTAAAAACCCCCACAGAACCACCAAGAGTCAACACCAAGAGTGAAGTTCCAAGCAAGTCCAAATTTATAAAGAAGTCCATCAGCGCTTCCAGCCAAACACCAAAAGAGTGTACAAATTCTCACACATGCACAGATGAAAGTCCCAGTCTCACAATGTCAAATGCATATCAAGAAAGTGATAATTTACAAGGTGATTCTAGACCTGAGATAGAAAATATGAACTCAGAAGCCAGTGATTCAAAAGAAATGCAAGACTCGAGAACAGGAGAGGTGAGATCTGGTAAGGCTGATTTTAAGTTTGTGCCCTCTGGAAACTCTTTTAAGTTTAATTTTTCTGTTCCTAGCTGATATTACAGTGTTTTAAAGTATATGGGTGTTTTCTTTACCAGTTGTCTCCATATTTGTATTGTGTGTACAGTATAGATGTTTGTGAGACCTGGTGTCCCAGTGGGTTAAGGCACTCCTGCTGAATGGGACCAGTAATGATTTAAATCCATCAGATGGTTAGAGTTTTTGCTTCCATAATGCCACTCATCATTAGTCATTGTTGCTGTCCAGAGTGTTTTATTTGTGGTAGGAAAATCTTTTGTAGTGAAGTTATTTAAAGGAAAGCAGATGGTAAAGGAAACAGAGGAAGACAAGTAGTGAGATGGTCATTTTATAGCCAGATGCCTTAATCCTGGAAGGGTTGGCCACAAATTGATCTTCATGTCAGCCTGTCCTCTGCCATCCAGTTCCCCTCTCTTTAATTTGCCAAAGTCATATCTGTTATTGGCAAGCAACAAAGCATCATATGCATACATGAGATGTGAGATATTCCACCCTTCACCATTTCATTTCCAAGCAAATCACTCTTTCCATAACTTGAATTATTTATCTCTGGTAATCCCATCCATATACTCTGCTACTGTACTGTATATGTTGATCTGCCATGAGGACATCACACAACCTTGTATTACTCCAACACTGATACCAAGCCAGCACTTAGATGCCCACCTACTCTTACACAGGCGTCACTACCACCATTACACTCTTAACCCCTAAAACGCGGCTGTGTACGCGCGATCCCCCCCCTGTGGCGGGGTTGTAGCGGGGTCTGAGTACCTGTGGAAAAATATTTGCCAAAAATCATAGATTAACCCTAGAGCATTAAAATTTTTATGGCATATATTACTTACATTCAGCTATCTCCTGAGCCACATGTTGAGCCTTCGTTGACTACCAAAGGACTTGTGAAGACTTGCAAAGTTGGGTAACAAAGTCTTCACTCTCACACCTCCAGAAACCCGGTTTTCTTTCTACCACAGCCTCAGTCTGTCACAGTACACTTTATACAACAACGTAAAGGTAGTTAGGAATCCGTATTTGTACAATAAGCACTGAAAATAAGGCTAAAATCAACGGAGCGTACGGCCGACATGCACTGTGGCGGCGGTTTTCCCATCACTCAACAAACATTTCCATTTTCACAGCTAAAAACATGTATACTACATTATTTTCAATCATATTACTTCCCAAAAGATCACCACGGCGCGCTTTTTATTCTGCCTTACGTCCGCCACTTTATTCTCGTTCCTGTCGGCCGCTTGCACTGACTGGGAAGAGCTAGAACTCGCCATAATCTCACTTTCAAAGCCTGCAGTAAACTAACACTAAACAGAGGCAAAAGCTAGTGTTACAACTGGGGAAACAAGCGTTTCCTAGTAGCATAAACTGCTTGTGAGAGGAGATCGAAGATTTACAGTTCTGAGCGCTCAGAGCGCTGCCATGTATCACAGCCAGGCTGGCCGGGCCGTGGTAGGGGGGGTACGGGGGGAAAACGCGATATTTGGCAACAACTGAGGTCAGTAGTACAAAGGTAAAGTATGCTAGTTGTAGCTAGAGGATGGTGGTACTGATAGACAATACCAGCTGGAGCCTGCTTGCCCGCGGTTATTCAAAATATACTAAAATCGCAAACGCGACGACCCGCCGTCCTGCCCTTATGGCTGAGCGTCGCAAACGCGACGATCAGCGTTTTAGGGGTTAAAAGCATTCAACAGCTTATCTACACTATAGGTGTGAAAAACATTTTATAACCCCTCTCTGTTTGCTTTGTATGCTTTCTACAGATCCATATATGTCTTAAATACCTTTTATTGTTACCTCATTATTATCATCATTGTCTTGATTTTTTTCCCATCGAATGATAGGATGAGGTAGGATCCAGAAACAAGGGAAAGAAGTACAGAAGTGGGAAAACAGTCAACAACATGCTGTGACATAAGCCACACAATCATGCTTACTACATTCAGTACACTGGAAACACTCACAAGTTATGCACACTTTTAAATGCTGAGGTACTTTTATGTAGTTTTCAGAATGGTAGTTGGTGGATAGTTAGCTATCATCAGCCTGGTGAAGTGTGGCTACATTCTGAGTAACAAGGCACATACTTATCAGTGTTATGCAGGAAACGACCACAAATAAATAGAGTCAAAGTCCAAGCCCAAACTTTCACATTTTTACACATCTTATTACACAGCATAGATTATTTCTGTCCCAACAACATCCAGCCACATACTGGACACTTAGTTTAGCTCCCAGTCCACAGAAAAGATCAGCTGTACTATGCCAAACCTCAGTGTGGGGATTCCTTAAGGGGATGCATAGTGTTATTACTTTTGAAATGGTAACAGCAGTCCTAGTATACCTTCGGGGGGTGATGATGATGATGGTGTGGGTCAGTGAAAGTGGATATTCTACAGCTGTGTATACTCATGTTAGTATGGAGTGATACACCATGCAAGGCAACTTACACCTAGAGCAGAAGAAGAATGATGGTAGGGTAACATGTCAGCCTCATATGACTCCCACTTAGCTGAATTATTGTTGTTGCTTAAACCCAGTCTGTCTGGTTGAACAGATCCATCAACCACAGGTAAGAAGCTGCTTCTGTGGGACCATCCTACAAGTACATATGCCAGGAATGGAACCAGTGCCCTTGCTAAGTCAGGGTTGGACCGTGGTCCTTCCTCATGAGAAGTTGCAAGGAAATATAAGGTTTGGCTTTGAGTGAATGTTGCAGCTGCTTCAGCCACCATGTGCAGGCTTATCATTAGTACATCTCAACTAAGTGAAAAAGAGGGCAGTGTCTTGACCCTGGAAAGGCTAATGGTGGTAGCATTAATATTCTCAGACTCCTTCTTAGGTGAATAAAATCATCTAGCATTAGTAGGAATAGAATAGAAGAGTCAGGTCAACCGTGAGAGGGTTACTTGACCCTAGATTTTGGACTAAGAATGCCACAGTGCCTGTGAGTGACTTGTTGAGCCCTCCCAAAAGCCAGTGCTGTGGTAAGTGGAGAGGGCTAATGCAAATATGATACTCTGAGGTGTTATTATTTGGGGTATCTGAAATGGTTTGGTGATGTGGAGAGTATGAGGAATGAGAGACTGATTAGTAGTGTGTGTGTGTGAGTGAAGTGGAAGGGGAGAAGTGGAGGGGGAGGCGCATGAGATACCCAGCTATGGCGTCATTAGAAGTACCCAAAGACTGTTTGATTATGTGGGGAGAATGGAGAAATATATTGACTAGGAGAGTGAGTGATGTAGAGGAGGAGGCTAAGAATAAGGTGAAGGGAATGTGAGGTATGTGGGTGAGGGTTGTGTAAGCTGGGGGGAGGATAGTCTGATGGGAGAGGACAGTTTGACATGGAGGTGGTTTATTTGTGGCCACACTCTACAATATTAAAGCTTCTGGCTAAAGATAGATGGGTGGTTTGATCCTGGTGGGGGTGCAGGAAGGGAGGAAGGTTGCGTTGTGCAGAGTGAGGGCTGCAAACGATGATACTGTAAGGAACTATCAGGTGCCACTGCAGCTCTTGTCTAAAGGGTTTGACTAGGTGCTGAAAGATGTCTTCACACGGTGGCACTCATATGAGGGAAATTTAGCAGTCTTCAACTGCTGAAGATCCTAGTAGTTTCAACTGAGGGGAATTCCTGTGGTCTTGAGCTGTGATGGATACAAGCAGCTTTTAGCTGAAGGGAATTCTAGTAGTAGTTAGCTAAGGCAAATTCTAATAGTACTGTATTTAGCTGAAGGGAATTCTACTAGTCCTAACTGAAGGGAATTTTACTAGTCTTGAGCAGAGGGGAATTCTAGTAATGAAGAGGCAGCCGAGAGGAATTCTCCGTCAAGAAGGGGAGACTGTCTTGATTAACCTTTGGACTGCGCAAAGTTCCCGCAGCTGAATAGAGTAAGTTCGATAGAAGCCAAAGTATAATAGATGAAACAACCATGGCAGTTAAATGGATAAGCAGCAGAACTTCTTGTTAAAAGGCTTATTTAAATGGCCGCGGGATTATTGGAGCAAACATGGCGGCCGAGAGGACCAATAGGAAGCCCAGACCAGACAGCCTCCATGATTGTTTGTTTCCCTGTGTTGCAGAGAAGGACGCACAAATCTCATAGAAAGTTGAACACATCAGCTTGGATTTTCGGTGGAAAGTGACCCTATATTAAATGCAGGTAATGGGAGCGTGTCACAACCCTCATTTGGGCCTCTATAGTGGCTAAATAAGGGTGAAATGGGTCAAAATAGGAAATTACAGACGCCAGACTGGTCGGGTCCAAAATGTTTACGAAGGTTATGTGATGATCAGCTGATTTCACCCCAGCCTTACCTGCTCCTCTCTCCCCATTTATTTATGAATTTTTGGGCGCGGAGCATCCAATAGATTGACATGTTAACAGGTTCTGGGGATTTTAGGGGATTATGGTTGAGAAAAACTGCAAATTGGAGATGCGTAGGGGAAATTAATCTCCAGGTGAATTGCGGGGTCGAGGGGAAATTGAGCTTGAATATCGTGAAAATAACTTGTTTTTAATCAATTTCGGGTTCCTCAGAGGTCTTCGAGTCATTATTTGAGGTTACTGTTGCAAGAAACGGGAAATTGGAGAAGCGTAGGAGGATTTAAATCGCCAGGTCAATTGCGGAGTCAAGGGAAATTGGGACATACAACATGGAAGTAATCGAGTTTTTATTGATTTGGAGGGTTCCTTAAAAGATGATCTGTGTATCATATAAGATCGTGGATAGGGGAAAGGGGAAATTAGGTGAGCTTTGGGTAAATTAACATGCAGGTGAATTATGGAGTTAGAGGATGATGGTATGTGGAAGTACTTGAGCTCTTGGTATGGGGTTTTTGCTTCTCAGATTCTCCATTTGCCATTTACATGTATAGTAAAACAAAAAATAAAGTGTAGGTGCTTTAGGGAAATGATTGTCAATATAAAGTACAGAGTTGATGGAAATTGACATGAACTCTGGCTAAGAAATAAGTTTTTTGTGGATCAGGTTCCTCACTGATGTTGATTGTTATTTGGGATTAGGCTTATAGTTGGGGGGGAAAGTCTGAATTGAAGGTGCTTTGGGGAAATTGACTTTATGAAAGCAACTGAGTTTTAGGGATTTCTGGCTCCTTATGTTCTGTTTACTGGTAGCATTTAAGGTAATGGTTTGGGGGGAAAAGTGGAGGTGTTTAAGTGAAATATATATCTAGATGAAATAAGGCCATACCATGTTGAGTACACCGCTTCCCGTCCGATCAGCGAAGTTAAGCAACGTTGGGTCTGGTTAGTACTTGGATGGGTGACCGCATGGGAACACCAGATGCTGTTGGCATAATGTTCTCCCTACGTGTCAGGTGGGGTTGGTGGAGGATTAGTGCCCCTCCCTGTAAAACAATTAACTCAGCCCTGGGCCACCCCGTTTGGGATACATGGCGTCTGGCAGTGAATGAATGAATGAATGAAATAAGGATGAAAAGTGAACTCTGTGGATGGAATTGGGTTTTTTATATTTTCTTTTTTTCTCTCAAAGATATCTTGATTATTTTTTGAAATTATAAATGGAGGAAAGAAGGATTGGAATGCTTTGGGGAAATTGATCCATAACTTAGATGAAGTAAGTTGATGAGAATTGACTGTAATTGTGGAAGCAATTGAGTTATATATTTTTTTATTCCTCAGAGATCCAGTTACCATTTGTGATTTTACTTGGGGAAAAAAGGAAAATCAGAGATTTGTGGGGAAATTAATCTTCAATTAAAGTAATGAGCGGAGGAGAAATTGCAATAAACTGTAGAAAGAACTGAGTTTTTATTGATTGGCAGTTGGTTACAGATATTCCTGATTAGCTACAAGGAAATTTGGGATACTGTATTGGGGGAAGTTAATTCTTTGAAAAAAATGGAATACTGTAATAGCATTATCTTTGTATCCAGAGTTATTTTTATTTATTTATTTATTTTTTTTATCATTCATTACAGATGATACCATTACAGTTTTTATTTAGGTTTATACAGTAGTTGGAGGAAACTGAGATACATAGGACAAAAAATTGGATGTGGTTACAGGAAATTAACTCCTTTAATTATTGACATTTATATATTTGTTAGTATCGAGAGGCAAATTTATTTGGTTTAGGGGAGAAATTTGCAATTAAAGTGGCAAGACACAGCTTTTAATAGCCCTTTCAGTTAAAGAAGAAAAAAAATCTTATCAGAAATTGTCTGCAAGCACAAGTACCGGTAGCCAAGCATGAATAAACATATTAAATATGCGATACATCATCTGATTCAAGGAGCTAACAAGTTTGGGCAAAAATGGCATTCAGGGTAATATATGCGAGAGGAATTAGAGTTGTTATGAATTTTGGATTCGTACAGTTACAGGGTATGTGAGTAGTACATGGAGAGCCTGTGAAAGTTAACCCAGTTTACTCTAGTTATGTACCGTAGCTAATGAGAAAAGCTTGGCTGATGATGTTTCCAGTGTGACTTTGAGGTCCATGTAGTGGGTGATATAAAGGGATACCCTATGGAAATATATATATCCAATACTGTATAGGCTGATTATGTACTGTATTGCTAATGATATTTCCTTGAACTTGAGGAACCTGCTTGATCAGTATTGGGAAGTTATTTGATTGTAATGATTAGCTGTTAGATTTTTAAAAGGTCACATCACCAAGTTTTGAAAGTCATTGCCCACTGCATTGTTAAGTATCACAAGGAAGTGGATTAATTTTATAGCAAGTTTAACCTTCCGGAGATCTCTAACCCCCTCTCGGCCTGAGTAATGACAAGGACTAGTGAGATTAGAGGGCTGATTTAACTAAGAACCAAGGAGACTTATTCTTGCCTCATAGCTAAGGCCCATAGAACTTCATTCACCTGCAGATGTGCATTAAAGTTGTGGGAGTGGCCTAGTTCCATCAGTTGAAAACAAAAATAACTTTAATGTATACCAAAATATCTGTATACATAACATATGGGGGAATAAGGAAGGAATGAAGTGCTGATAAGTTAATTTTCCATTGCGTGAGGCGAATCTGTAGCTAAATATTATACAGTATCATTTCTAGTTTGGATGTGAGTTGCATTGTTTCTTTAGTTTTTCCCTTTCTTATGTTTCATGTTCAATATGGTGTGAAGTGTTTAGGTTAAATAGCATGGCAGAATCCAGTATGATAGCTGTGGCACTATGTAAATTAGCCTCATCATTACAGCAAGATATTTTCATTTTGTTTATGATACTAACATTCTGGTTTATTTGTCTGGAAAGACATATTGTCATGATCATCGTCATCTCTCTTTCCCATGTGGGTGTAGAGGGAAGGATCCAGAAACAGAACTGGAAGAGAAGCTGGTGAAGGGATTAAAAGTCAGTACTAGTAATTCATTTTAAGCACATTCTTAACATACCTGGCTACTGGTACTTTATACATTAGGGAGTTAGCTACTGTACTTGATGCATGATTAGCTAAGGCATGAAAGACTGTTTGGATGGAATTAGAGCCCATGTAGTATGTTGTGCTTATAGGGTGAAATATTCAAGAATTTGTAAGGAAGAAAAGAAACCACATCACCATAACATGATATCTTCCTTCCTATAACAAGTTTGAACAAAGATGGTGATGCTGATGATGTACGTACTTTGTCCATAAGCACAGTAAATGCTCAGTGTGTTCTTGTGTTGCAGGGTGAAATATGTCAAGAACTCCTAAGGAAGGAAAGGAACCAAAGCCCCACCGGGTGCGGACACACACCATTATGGGTCAGGAAGAGGTCGGCGCCGGAAAGAAGTCTTACTGGCCAGAACTTGAGATAACAGGTGGGTACTTTTATGGTTTTATAGCCGTATTATTAACACTTAGAAGGTGAGAGTGTAAGATTGTTCCAAACTTTTTACAGCATCCCATGTTTTATGACTGGGATATGTTTTTGAAAATCAGCTGTGTAGCAAATTTAGTGTTGTACCCTAACGATTGTATAGTGAGAAACTGGGCTTTGTAGCAATCTATCTATTTATCTATTTATAGCCCGAGGCCCTAATCCCGCAAAGGGCGGCTGCAGACAAAACGCCTCCAAGTCGCTCTGTCACCCACCATTTGACTACCCTCCCCCCAGCTCACTCCCCCTTCCCTCCTATACCTCTCAACTCCATCCCTCCACCTCATCCTCAGTCTTCCCCTCCTTCTCCCTCCCTCCACCTCACCTACATACACCCTCTTAGTCAGTCTTTCATTCTCCATTCTCTCCACATGTCCAAACCACCTCAGTGTATTTCTCCTAATCTTCTCAACCACATCCACATCCACCCCACAACGTTCTTTCACTTCTTCATTCATCAGCCTGTCCCTCCATGTCACTCCACATGCTTCTCTCAAGCAGCTCATTTCCATTGCTCTCACTCTTGACTTGTTCCCCTCTTGCAAGGTCCATGCCTCGCTTCCATACGTCAGGGTAGGGATCACAATACTATCATGCAATGACTTCTGAACTTTCATACCCACCTCCCTATTTCTCATCACTGCTTTTAGTGATCATATGTGAAAAAAAGTGAAGGTGCTAAAGTATTACGATCATACCGTATCAGCGAATGTTCAGTCATAGGGCTTACTGTACTTTTTTTTTAACCCATGATGAAAGTAAGGGCTGATGCACACTACTGTATACTGTATATCATGTCTCTGTTCCTTTGCGGATCGTCGCTGTCTCATCAAAGTTGCCCAAAATGTATACCATCATCATGACTATGCACAGTGTATGCAAAGCAGTTTATTAGGTTTGTTGCCTCTTTAATTTGGCTTTGAGCAGCTTGCATTAATTGTTCATTTCAGCACCAGCCAGTCATTTTCAAATATTCTTCCAGAGAAAGTCAAGGAATGGGACCGATGCATACCAGGTACGTGACAGTACTGGACCATCATTTGATTATTTAGAATATTGATGGAACTGAGATGATCCGTGGTGGAATGGAGACACGATAGGTAGTGTGAATCAACCTTAAAAGTGTGTCTGGCCACTGTGCCTCATTGCTGTGACTTTTCAAACAGAAATTGTTAGGTAGGCTATAGCCTTCATGAACCCTTTCAGTAATTATGAGGCTCTTTCTGATGCTGAGTAGAATGATGTGGAAGTAATAAGAAGAAAGTACCAGTATGCATCATGGTACTGAAGGGGTTAATAGCTTATAAATGAAAATCTGTTGTATGTTGTTACTTAAATTTTTACAGGACTGAGTTAGACTTATTATACTTCATCATTTGGTGGTGATTTATCATGTGCATCCATCTGTCTGTCTCCATTTTTGTGTGTGTTTGGCTTTATTTCTTATTTGTTTGTTTCTTGGAGCCATCACTAACCTTAGCTATCTACATCACAGGAAATATCCGAAACATCAGTCCAGCAGTGTGGCGGCTGCAGCACCTCACGTCTCTGTACCTGAATGACAACTGTCTGTCTCGTATTCCCGCTGAAATATCCCGCCTCGAACACCTTATGTATCTGGACCTCTCATGTAACAAAATTCGCAGCCTCCCAGCCGAAATTGGAGAATTAACGCGACTCAGGTGGGTGAAATGTGTAAACCATCTTGCCTCTACTGGTCGTTTCCATCAACCGTCTCTCTCTCTCTCTCTCTCTCTCTCTCTCTCTCTCCCGCTCCTTTCTTCCCCTTTTTACAGTATGGTGTGTATCCTGCCTTGCCTTTGTGCATCTCCAGCCTGACCTAACCTCCCAGCTAAAGTTAACAATTCTTTTCATATGAGTACAGTACTGTGTAATGTAAGCCCAAGCTTTTTGAGGGGGTTACCCGAATGGACACTTGCAAGAAACAAGTTTTTATGAAGTACTGTAGTAAAATTCTTAATACCAGTAAATGGCTCCCACAGCCATAGTTTAATTCTATAGAGGCATGAAAACCCTTTGTAGTGCACCAAAGCATTACCAGATATTAGAATCTGCTTCTTTAACCCCTTAAACGCGGCCGTGAACAGTTGCACCCCCCCGAGTGGCGGGGTTGTATCGCGGTATGAGTACCTGTAGGAAAATATTAGCCAAAAATCAGAGATTAACCCTAGAACATTATACTTGGTATTGCAGATAGTACTTACATTCAGCTTTCTCCAGAGACAGGTGTTGAGCCTTCGTGGACTACCCAAGGACTTGTGGAGACTTGCGAAGTTGGGTAACCAAATCTTCACTTTCACACCTCCAGCAACCCAGTTTCCCCTCTACCACAGCCTCATTCTGTCACAGTAAACTTTATACTACAACGTAAAGGTAGTTAGGAATCCGTATTTGTACAATAAGCACTGCAAATAAGGCTAAAGTCAATGGAGCGTACGGCTGACATGCAGCGCGGCGGCGGTCTTCCCGTCACTCAACAAACATTTCCATTTTCACAGCTAAAAATATGTATACTACATTATTTTCAATCATATTACTTCCCAAAAGATCACCACGTCGCGCTTTTTATTCTGCCTTACGCCCGTCACTTTATTCTCGTTCCTGTCGGCCGCTTGCACTGACTCGGAAGAGCTAGAACTCGCCATAATGTCACTTTGAAAGCCTGCGGTAAACTGACGCTAAACAGGGGCAAACCGTGAGAAAAAAAGCTAGTGTTACAACTGGGGAAACAAGCGTTTCCTATTAGCATAAACTGCTTGTGAGAGGAGAGCGTAGATTTACAGTTCTGAGCACTCAGAGCGCTGCCATGTATCACAGCCAGGCTGGCAGGGGCCGTGGTGGGGGGGGGACGGGGGAAAAACGCGATACTTGGCAACAACGGAGGTCAGTGGTACAAAGGTCAAGTGTGCTAAAAGTAGCTAAAGGGTGGTGGTACTGATAGATAATACCAGCTGGAGCCTGCCTGCCCGCGGTTATTCAAAATTTACTAGAATCGCAAACGCGACACTCCGCCGTTATGTCCTTTTTGCCGAGCGTCGCAAACGCGACGATCCGCGTTTAAAGGGTTAAAAAGTACTTTGAGATTGTCAGCAAACTTTGTTGCATTACTGGTATCCCAGAATACACCTAAAACTAGTGAATTTTTTTAAGTTTTACTCAGCCACAAAAAAAGAAAAAGAAAAAGGAGCCAGTAATTCTAATACTGTACAGTACTGCTAAATACAAAGGCTTAATGTAATGGGAAAACTACTTTATATCTGTCTCCGTCCATTGTGTCATCTCTTTGTCCTTTGTCTGAAGTTCGTGTGTCTGAACTCCTCCTAGAACTAAGTTTCACTCCAGTTCTCAGTTCGGTCTCCCTTTGCTCTCCCCCCCCATCCCCTTTTTTTTTTTTTCCTTGTCACTGCTTTCTCATCATTCCCTCTTCATTTTTTCTTTTCTCCTTGATAATGCTTTCTTTTTTGTATATACTGTTCATATATGGTAGGGTATTGTAGAGTGAGTTAGGCCACTCCTTCAGTGACTGAAAGTACTCATCTTCAGGTGCATGGATCAGCCACCTTTTAGAACTGGTAAATGTGGCTTGAATATATATAGAGAGAGGAGCTGGTAATCTATGAAGACTGTTTACAATTTGTCAGCAGTTTCTTTGCTGGCTTGATTTCATTTTTCATGTTCATAGTGGGGTCTGTCTCAGCCTTTTATTTACATGGCTCTGAAAAAAAAAAAGAGTTCACCCCACGTATGCATCGAATTTGTTCTCCATTTATTTCTCTCCTTCAGACAGAGCGTTTGGTGAAATGTATGCCAAACCTCAGTAGGTGATTGTATGGCAAATTTTAAGCAATGTATTTGATAAATAAAATTAATATCTTATGTGGGGGAACCAGCTTTGTGGAAGTTGGGGGTGCTCATCATCCACTCATTCAGTATAGTGCTGCCTTATGGTCTCTACACCGAGTGACAAGCCAAGTGGTTTCCTGTAACCCAGGAAACCATTAACTCTCCTGAGTGGTAACCATATACTAAATTATGGCACCTGGTGGTTTAGTGGGTAATTAAGGCACTCAAGTTGGATTGATCCTGTGCAGGTGTATATCCAAGAGATAGTTGGGGTTTATTGCTCATGTAATGACACTCAGGGATGTGTGATGCCGGTTACTCTCATCTTAAGTGTCAGGACCAACTTGCCTAGCCCTGGGCTTCTACGCTCCTCATGGGGCAACACAGGATTAGATGATGATGAATGGATGGATAGGTCACCAGCTGATTTCCTTTTTTCAGTAATGTGGAGTGAAGTGGCTCATGGGTTCGATACCACCTGTGTTGGGACAAATCCAATTCAAGTTTCAGTACTTAAGGATTCTAGGACTTATATCAGGTGGTCTGAAACACATGGGTATTTTGCATTTATTCTATCTGTCTATCTATCTATTGCCATACGCCTCAATCCCGCACGGGGTGGCCACAAACAAATCACCTCCACGTCGTCCTGTCCCCCATCATTTCACTGCCCTGGTCCCAACTCACACCTCCCTCTCTCATATATCTCTCCACTTCATCCCTCCATTTCATCCTCTGCCTCCCCCTCCCTCTACCTCACTCACGTATACTCTCCTCGTCAGTCTATCACTCTCCATCCTCTCCACGTGGCCAAACCACTTCAGTGTGTTCCTCCTAATGCTTCTTATCACATCCACATCCACACCACAATGCTTCTTTATATCCTCATTTGTCAGCCTGTCTCTCCATGTGACTCCACAGGGTCCTCTTAGATACTGGTAACTCATTTCCACTGTTCTCACTCTTGACTTGTGTCCTTCCAACAACATCCAAGCTTCACTTCCTTACATTAGAGTTGGTATTACAATACTGCCATGTAGTAACTTTTTCACTTCCATGCTCACTTCCTTGTTTCTTATCACTGCTTTCAAGGAACCAGCATTTATTTAAGGCGCTAAAAAAAAAGTGTAGAATGTGGCAAACAGAAATGTGAGGGAATTGCATATTTAAAGAATTATCTATTCAATAACAGCCATATTTGCAAGCTGTATGATGTTACTGCTGCTGCTGCTGATGATGATAGATGATTACACCTTAAATAATTGTTGTCCTCGCTCTGTTTCAGGGAACTGCTACTCAACAACAACCAGCTTCGCGTCCTACCTTATGAGATTGGCAAACTATTTAACCTGCAGAACATTGGACTTAAGGGCAATCCTCTCACTATGGAAATCCAGGCAGTTTACTCAGAGAGCAACGGTACCCTCAAGCTTCTCTCATACATGCTCGACAACTTGGCAGGTAAGCTGAAGATTGAGTTGTTTTTTTAGGTGAATACAGTGAGTCCTCATTATATGCTCTTTTTTCATCATCTTGCCTTTTTTCCCACCTGCAGGTGGGATGAAGTAGAGTCCAGAAAGCAATAAGGAAGGTGAGAAGCATGAATATTGCAAGAGACAAACCAAAAATGGCTTAGGATGATGTCATGGAGTGTTACCCCAAGGATAAGGGACTGAATGGGGAGGCTGCCAGAGATTGAGCAACATGGAGAGCTGCCTTTAGGTGACCAAGGCCAACATGTGCAAGCATGTTGGAGCTTTTATAAACGATACAGTGTGATGATACGAATCCATGTTGGGTGGATGGACACTTGAGTCGAGTGATGCCAGCTGCCCTCCCCAGGATTTGAACCCAGGCACTAATGGGCCGGCAGCTTCGTAGTCAGTGATGCTAACCACTCAGCCACCCTTGGCTGATCATAGCATGTTGAACAGAAAGATTTATGCCATATATTGACCCTATAACTAATATGCCAAGTATTTACATATTCCTGTAATAACAATATAGGTAGCTACCATATTCCCCCCCCCCCATTCTGATTGGTGCATATACCCTGTTAGCCACACAGGTTACATGTTTTTGGTTATATAGCGGGAGTAATTGGTTTTTGACCTGATATCCCCTCCCCCTTCATA